>NC_068921.1:28531581-29731581 GCF_023091745.1 Budorcas taxicolor | reverse complement strand
AACCCGAGTCTCTTAGGCCCTGCACCTGGGACGTGTCTAGTTGGATCCTGTCCAGTTAAAGTTGATGGGGACAACTTAAGGTGTCTACAACCTCTGGACCATAAACAGCTGCCAGGGAACTTTAGGGCATCAGTTGGGGCCAAACTAACTGACTCTGGGGCCTCTTTATTGACCTAAAAAATTAATCAAAATCAGAATTCTCTTAGAAGGCTCTGTATTGTGTGGTTAGCCAACAGAGCCCACTGCAGGAGTGTTTATTCCCTGTGTCTCCTTTCTTTGACTGATGACTCAGTAGGTAGGGCAACGATTTGTAGTTACTTATGAATTTCTTCTGCTCAGTTCAGCTCAGTCACTCAGTCACGTCTCTTTGTGACCCCATGGACTGCAGCACACCAGGCCTCCCTGTCCATCACCAACTCCCAGAGTTTACTCAAACTCATGTCCATCAAGTTGCTGATGCCATCCTACCATCTCATCCTCTGTCATCCCCTTCTCCTCCTGCCCTCAATCTTTCCCAGCATCAGAGTCTTTTCAAATGACAGCTCTTTGCATCAGGTGGCCAAAGTATTGGGGTTTCAGCTTCAACATCAGTCCTTCCAATGAACGTTCAGGACTGATCTCCTTTAGGATGGACTGATTGGATCTCCTTGTAGTCCAAGGGACTCTCAAGAGTCTTCTCCAACACCACAGTTCAAAAGCATCAATTCTTCTGTGCTCGCCTTTCTTTGTAGTCCAACTCTCACATCCATACATGACTACTGGACAAACTGTAGACTTGACTAGATGGACTTTTGTTGACAAAGTAATGTCTCTGGTTTTTAATATACTGTCTAGGTTGGTCATAACTTTTCTTCCAAGGAGAAAGTGTCTTTTAATTTCATGGCTTCAGTCACCATCTGCAGTGATTTTGGAGCCCCCAGAAATAAAGTCTGCCACTGTTTCCACTGTTTCTCCATCTATTTGCCATGAAGTGATGGGACCGGATGCCATGATCTTTGTTTTCTGAATGTTGAACTTTAAGCCAACTTTTTCACTCTCCTCTTTCACTTTCATCAGGAGGCTCTTTAGTTCTTCTTCACTTTCTTTCATAAAGGTGGTGTCATCTGCATATCTGAGGTTACTGATATTTCTCCCGGCAATCTTGATTCCAGCTTGTGCTTCTTCCAGCCCAGCATTTCTCATCATGTACTCTGCACAAAGTTAAATAAGCAGGGTGACAATATACAGCCTTGATGTACTCCTTTTCCTATTTGGAACCAGTCTGTTGTTCCGTGTCCAGTTCTAACTGTTGCTTCTTGACCTACATACAGATTTCTCAAGAGGCAGGTCAGGTGGTCTGGTATTCTCATCTCTTTCAGAATTTTCCACAGTTTATGGTGATCCACACAGTCGAAGGCTTTGGCATAGTCAATAAAGCAGAAATAGATGTTTTTCTGAAACTCTCTTGCTTTTTCAATGATCTAGCAGGCGTTGGCAATTTGATCTCTGGTTCCTCTGCCTTTTCTAAAAACAGCTTCAATGTGTGAAAGTTCACGGTTCACATACTGTTGAAGCCTGGCTTGGAGAATTTTGAGCATTACTTTGCTAGCGTGTGAGATGAGTGCAATTGTGCGGTAGTTTGAGCATTCTTTGGCATTGCCTTTCTTTGGGACTGGAATGAAAACTGATCTTTTCCAGTCCTGGGGCCACTGCTGAGTTTTCCAAATTTGCTGGCATATTGAGTGCAGCACTTTCACAGCATCATCTTTTAGGATTTGAAATAGCTCAACTGGAATTCCATCACCTCCACTAGCTTTGTTCGTAGTGATGCTTTCTAAGGCCCACTTGACTTCACATTCAAGGGTGTCTGGCTCTAGGTGAGTGATCACACCAGTGTGATTATCTGGGTTGTGAAGATCTTTTTTGTACAGTTCTTCTGTGTATTCTTGCCACCTCTTCGTAATATCTTCTGCTTCTGTTACGTCCATTCCATTTCTCCTTTATTGAGCCCATCTTTGCATGAAATGTTCCCTGGGTATCTCTGATTTTCTTGAAGAAATCTCTAATCTTTCTCATTCTATTTTTTTCTCTATTTCTTTGCACTGATCACTGAGAAAGCCCTTTTTATCTCTCCTTGCTGTTCTTTGGAACTCTGCATTCAAATGTGTATATCTTTCCTTTTCTCCTTTGCTTTTCGCTTCTCTTCTTTTCACAGCTATTTTTAAGGCCTCCTCAGACAGTCATTTTTGCATTTCTTTTTCTTGGGGATGGTCTTGATTCCTGTCTCCTGTACAATGTCACCAACCTCCATCCATAGTTTATCAGGCACTGTGTCTATCAGATCTAATCCCTTAAATCTATTTCTCACTTCCACTGTATAAGCATAAGGGATTTGATTTAGGTCATACCTGAATGGTCTAGTGGTTTTCCCTATTTTCTTCAATTTAAGTCTGAATTTAGCAATAAGGAGTTCATGATCTGAGCCACAATCAGCTCCTGGTCTTGTTTTTGCTGACTGTGTAGAGCTTCTCCTTCTTTGGCTGCAAAGAATATAATCAATCTGATTTCAGTGTCGACCATCTGGTGATGTCCATGTGTAGAGTCTTCTCTTGTGTTGTTGGAAGAGGGTGTTTGCTATGACCAGTGCGTTCTCTTGGCAGAACTCTATTAGCCTTTGCCCTGCTTCATTCTGTACTCCAAGCCCAAATTTGCCTGTTACTCCAGGTGTTTCTTGACTTCCTACTTTTGCATTCCAGTCCCCTATCATGAAAAGGGCATCTTTTTTGGGTGTTAATTCTAGAAGGTCTTGTAGGTCTTCATAGAACCATTCAACTTCAGCTTATTCAGTGTTACTGGTTGGGGCATAGAGATGGATTACCGTGATATTGAATGGTTTGCCTTGGAAATGAACAGCGATCATTCTGTCATTTTTGAGACTGCAACCAAGTACTGCATTTTGGACTGTTTTGTTGACCATGATTGCTACTCCATTTCTTCTAAGGGATTCTTGTCCACAGTAGTAAATATAATGGTCATCTGAGTTAAATTCACCCATTCCAGTCCATTTTAGTTCGCTGATTCTTAAAAAGTCAACGTTTACTCTTGCCATCTGTTTGATCGCTTCCAATTTGCCTTGATTCACGGATCTAACATTCCAGGTTCCTACAGCAATAATGTTCTTTACAGCATTGGGCATTGCTTCTATCACCAGTCACATCCACTACTGGGTGGTGTTTTTGCTTTGGCTCTGTCTCTTCATTCTTTCTGGAGTTATTTCTCCACTGATCTCCAATAGCGTATTGGGCACCTACCATCTTGGGGAGTTACCTTTTAGTGTCCTATCTGTTTGCCTTTCACTCTGTTCATGGGGTTCTCAAGGCAAGAATACTGAAGTGGTTTGCCATTCCCTTCTCCAGTGGACCACATTTTGTCATTTCTTCTACTCAAGTCACCAGAAAAACTGGTTACTTAAAACATCTCATGATACTCACTTTCTTAGGCTTTCTCATCAGAAATACTTCCTCACTGGAAATATACTCTGCATCAGTTGAGTTCATTTCCTCAGTCATGTCTGACTCTTTGCGACTCCGTGGACTGCAGCACGCCAGGCCTCCCTGTCCATCGCCGACTCCCGGAGCTTGCTCAAACTCATGTCCATCGAATCGGTGATGCCATCCAACCACCTCATCCTCCGTCATCCCCTTCTCCTGTCTTCAGTCTTTCCCAGCATCAGGGTCTTTTCTAGTGAGTCAGTTCTTTGCATTAGTGAATGTTGAATTAACACTTTCCAACGTTTCCTGGTGATTCATCTAATATGATCTCCTAACATCAATTTTAAAAAATTGCATTTTTGGAGAAATGCTTGTTAATTTTCAATAAGGTGATTTCTTCAAATAAGTGTTACTACACAACACAGTTATTGGTTTCTTCTGTTGTTTTTCTACCAGCAAACCTTATCTTGATTTCCTCCACTATCTTACTCTGTTGACTATCTCACAAGTGGAATTAGAAAAGTCAGTAGGAACTTTTCCTAATAGAGAGTTGAGGGGTTCGCTGTTTGTTGCAAGTTTCCAGTCTAGCTGCTTGTGTGATTAGAACTGAAAGCTGAATGTCAAATGTCTTATTTGCCGGGAACTGAATATTTAATGAAGAAATATTTTCATGAAATAATGGGGATTTCTGGCCTTGCTGGTTCCTGAAATTCGCATTTGAGAAGCCCTCGAGTATAGCCCTTGGTGTGTATAGAAAAATGACACCTAGGTCCCATCACTGGGACTTGCCTTTTCAGTTAGGTGAGCTCTCCCTGTACACGTTTAGAACTGGGACTCCTTTGCAAGATGACTGGGTTAGGCTGCGGGCGTCCCATGCGGCTGACTCATCCAGGGGAAGTTCGTGATATTGATTAACCATCACTGGTTCTGGCAGAGTCCATGGGTTGCTGAAGGCAGCCACTTACAGATGCCAGCGTACACACTGATCCGTCTCCAGTCAATCAGTGCTCATCTTAAAGAGACTCTGTCAGTGGCTGTCACTTTCTGTCCTTCTCTGGTTTTCCTCAAAGGAAAATGTTCAAGAACTGGATGAGAAAGAAACTTGGAAAGTCAGGAGTAGAGAGCCTGTTTAGGGTGGCAGTTCAGAGGTGTTTATTTTATATTAAGAAGGGGCAGGGGTGGCGTGGCTGTCTGACATTGGCGTCTGATCACAGTTGTCTGTTCCTTGCCTGTGGCAGTAAGCTCAGGTATGACTTGTTTTTGGTCTTTGGAGTCTGAATATGGTCTGATTAGATTTTGAAGGCACTTGTCATGAGTCCAGATTCCAAAGTTAACTTGAGTTTATTTATATAAATTGGCTTCAACCAAGTTCAGAATTCGAGCTGGGCAAGATTCCGTGCCAGGGCAGGTTTTTTCCTCTTAATATATATCAGGAATGTACTGAGAATGCAGTCTCTTTATGTAACATCCTCACCCACTCCTGCTCACGGGTCCGTGGGCAGATACCCAATAGGAATGTGACAGAGATTCTTTCGGGCTTTTTTAGGGCTATTGGCTGTCAAGCCACATTCATATCAGCCGTGAAACCAGTGCTTTATAGCTAAACGTAAATTACAACCTGTGTCCCCCTCCTTTATCTCTGTATGACACAGGGCGTCTAAAGCTTGTGCCCTGTGACAGCCTGGAGGGATGCGGTGGGGAGGGAGGTGGGGGGGGGGCAGTTCAGGATTGAAGGGACACATGTATGCCTATGGCCAATTCATGCTGATACATGGGAAAAACTAGCACAATATTGTATCTATCCTCCAGTTAAAATAAATTTTTTTAAAAAAGAAATATTTGTGCTTCAGCCAGGCTGAAAACTCTGTAAGGACTTTGGAAATTTGTTACTACTTTTCTTTTTAAAATCGCTGTGATTTCTTTGCAGTTAAAATATTTATTAAGTGAAAGTGTTAGTCGTTCAGTCATGTTCAACTCTTGGTGACTCCATGGACTGTAGCCCGCCAGGCTTCTCTGTCCATGCGATTCTCCAGGCAAGAATACTGAAGTGGGTAGCCATTCCCTCCTTCAGGGGATCTTCCCGAACCAGGGATCGAGCCCGGGTCTCCTGTGTTACAGGTGGATTCTTTAGCATCTGAGCCACCAGGGAGTGTTTATTAGGAGGTTTGTAATTGAAATGAGGGGTCCTACCTCTAGTCCTGTAACAAGCATAGAGCCGTGTGGCATCTGAGTGGTCTTGGTAAGTGTGTAATCCTCTCTCTCAGCTGGGAATCAAGGACTATCCTGGTATTTGCTCTCACCCGTCCAGGTTGCTGACTGAGCACTGGTTTTGGGGGGCAGTGGGCAGCGTTGGGGTACACAGCAGGAGGCGTGTAGAGGGTGTTGTGGGGCTGCTGTGTGTGATGGATGAATGGGCTGTGCTTCCCACTCTGGGAGCAGAGGAAGCTTCTGTTTAGTCTTGAGGGAAAGTCTGGAAGCCCTTGAATTTGGTCTTAAAGAAAAGGCTGCCAGGCGAAGGTTGGGTCGGGGTGAACTAGGCCAGGGGTGTGCTCTGGGGGTGGCAGGAGGGTGCTGAGGAGTCAGGGATTCTAGAGTCTGGTGGGGTTGGGGGCATCATTCTGTGTTGAAAAGAGCCATTGATAATTTTTTGAAGCAAGAAAATAACTTGAAACTGTTATTCTTTGCTGAACCCATCTGCTCTCTCCCCCTGAGAACTGCACATGTCGTTCGTTAGGGTCATTAAAAGCGGGGACTGAGACGCAGCAGCTTGTGTCTCCTTGTTCCGCAAGCTGCTTTTCTTTCCCTTTCTGTTACTCAGTCAAGGATTATCCAGAGTGGACACACTTTATGGCTTTTTGAAAGACTTTTATTGAGTCACATTGTGTCTTATGTTATTTTCCAGGTGTTGAAATAGTGAAACCTATGTTTGCAACAAGTCTTACCTTCATTTCCTGGTGCACAAATAATTCTGTTTTCATAGTCCTTTGCCTTAAGGAAATGAAAGTCTTACTTTTACCTTAAAATTTCTATTTTTGTTTTCCAATATTAGAAGGTCTCAAGAATGTATTATTCTTGTTTGATGCCTATTTTGGTTTTTTAAAAAAACCTCACATTGTCTCTTACTTTCTAGGCTTACAAAGAGATTAAAGAGTGAATCCCTGAAATCTGACTTCACAATAGATTTAAAACACGAGGTGGGTCATGAATTTGTTTGGTTAAAAGTCTTTGTAATCAAGAAACTGTGTCTTTTTAAATGGTAATAAGATGATACACATAGATAATTACCTTAAAGATAAATAGGTTTAATGTACCAACCAGAAGACAAAGGCTGGAAGATGAAAGCCCCCACGTGTTTGCACTTCCACTTAGCATATCACTCCACTTAACCCCCCAAACTGTAGGTAATTATTTTATAGTGTTAGGTTAATCATATTTCCATTATGGCTTTTAATTGTAATTATTTTTTGTCTGGCTATTCATTGCGAAAACTGATAAACATCTTTTACTTTTGTGATTATGTAATATTATTCGCTTAATACTGTTATATTATGATTGGTTAACAGAAAATGGTAGAATTCTATATTACTAAAGTCAAAGTGTTAGTTGCTTAGTTGTGTCTGACTCTTTGCAACCCCGTGGACTGTAGCCCACCAGGCTCCTCTGTCCATGGGATTTTCCAGGCAAGAATACTGGGGTGGGTTGCCTTCTCCCCTGGAGAAGCATCTTCCTGATCTAGGGATCAAACCTGAGTCTCCTGCATTGCAGGTGGGTTCTTTACTTCCTGAGCCACCAGGGAAGCCAGAGGTGAATGTTTAAAAAAACTTGCCAAAATGTCATTAAAATACCTCTCGTCTGATCTGGTGCTTTGGTTGCTCTTCCGCCTCCATCGCGTCTCTGTGCTGGCGCTCTGCAGCAGGGTGAAGCCATCTAGCCCCCTGGCACTTGGTGGACAGTGGTCGCTAGGCATCCTGAGGCAGGTGACAGGAGTGCCATCATGAATCCAGTAATCTCTGATCATCTCTCTGTGCAGCTTGTTCGTGGGTACCTCTGATGGCCAGCCCTCCTTTCCCTCCAGAGAATTCTGAGTCTTAGGACATTGGGGTCAGTCATGACACGTGACTCAGTCCAGCAGCACTGGCAGCCTGCCAGGAGCAGAAAAGGCACTCGGAGGATTTTCATTTCAGGGGTGTTTTTAAATTATGAAAATATATGTCAGAAATCATTCTTTTCCATGAGAGGGAGGGAATGACTAGTTGAAAGCCAGGGTCTGTCTAGATATTTTTAATGAATAATCAGCTCAGGTATAGATCCCCAGGTTTGGGAGCTTATGGAACATGGAATAACATACAAAAAAAGAAAAAAAAGCTCTTAACATACCTGAAAGGTATGAACATCAGTCAGAATATCTGTGTTTAAGAGAGAGAACTTGACTGGTTGCCTGGATGTCTCTTCCCAAGAGGACCCCGCTTCGTCCTCACCAGACTGAATAGCTTTCTTGAATTCTCTCCCTCTCCCTCTTTTCTTCATTATTTTATAATATATGAATGTATCTCTGAATATATACTGTGTAGTTTGGTATCCTTCTGGGCTTCATATAAACAGAACTGTACCATGAATATGATTATAATTTGATTTGAAACTCACCTGTGTTGCTATGTGCAGCTTTAATGAATTTATCATCACTTTCTGTAACAGTCTTGTCTCAGGACTATACCCTGGTGCATTTGCCCAGCCTCCTGGTAGTGGGCTTCTGGGTCACTACTGGCTTTTTGCTGTTGCAGTCACTGCTTCTGTGAACATTTTTTACACATGTCATGGTGATCATCTGTAAGAGTTTCTCTGCAGCAGAAGCTTTTAGATCGTTTTGTGACTGGGACTCACTTTAAAAAGTATGTTTTTCACTGTGACTCTGTACCTGTGTGTTGTTCTTGTGTTCTGTTATTGATTTCCAGCTTAGCGTGACTGGTCTGTGTAAGTGTCATTTGAAATATTTTTAGGCCTAACTCTAAGACCAGGTTCATGTTCAGCTTTCACAAATGGAGAAAACGATATGCGTGCTCTGGTTGGAGGGTATATTATTCTCTTCATACCTACTGGGGCTTCCCTGGTGGCTCGGATAGTAAAGAATCCACCTGCAATGCAGGAGACCTGGGCTTGACCGCTGGTTCAGGAAGATCCCCTGGAGGAAGGCATGGCTGCCCACTCCAGGATTCTTGCCTGGAGAATTCCATGGACAGAGGAGCCGGGCAGGCTAGAGTCCACGGGGTGGCAAAGAGTCAGACACGACTGAGTGACTAACACTTTCACTTATATCTGTTAAAGAAGAAATAGCTACATCCGTTAATCTTGGGTGCTTCTCACCTATTTCCTCCCTCTCTCCCTTCCTCCTTTTTTTTGTTTTGTCTGCTTGGTATGTCATTAACTAAGGGAGGGATATGAAACTGTTCCCTCTGAGCAGTGACAGTGCCTCTTTGTGGAGCTGCCAGCTCTTGCTATTCATAGCCTGGGGCTGTGTCAGTAAGAAGCATACGGGCTTAGACGCGTCCTGTTCTCTTGGTAAACTTGTCTTCATCTCTAGTAACGCTTGTTGCCTCAGTGTCTATCTTGTTGACAGGAACACTTCTGTACCAGCTTTCTGTTGGCGTTTGCCTCATTATTGTTTTTCATCTTTTTTCTTTCTCATCTCCTCATCTTTTGATGTGTTTCTCTTGAAGAGGATATGCTTATCTTTTTCTCCCAGTTGGACAACCTTTATCTTCAAACCACGTACGTTTTTCAGGGTTTGTTGTTGTCGGTCGCCTAGTGGTGACTGACTCTTCTGTGACCCTGTGGACTGTCGCCCACCAGGCTCCTCTACCCACTGGATTTTGCAGGCAACAGTACTGCGGTGGGCTCCCATTCCCTGCTCCAGGGGATCTTCCCGACCAGGGATCGAACCCGTGTTTCCTGCTTTGCACCTTTGTTCCCCCGCCCATTTTTCTTTTTCCAACCCTAACCCTTTCGGAAGTTCAGTCTCCGTGTCTGTTTCTTAATGGTTACTTTAAACAGTTTAACATGCATGCTTAACCTTGTTGTTTAGTCGTTAAGTCTTGTCTGACTCTTTGCCACGCCATGGGCTGCAACACGCCAGGCTCCTCTGTTCTCTGTTTCCCGGCGTTTGCTCAAATTCAAGTCCATTGAATTGGTGATGCTTACCTAACCATGGCTAATTAATCAATATCCTGAAAATTTAAGGACCTGAGAATATATCCGTCTCTCAGTTTGATGCTCTTTTGTCCAGTAGCTTTGTTATGTCATTCCTTTTTAATCTGCAGCTCAGATGTTGTCCTTACTTTATGCGGTTACTATTTGCATAAACCCTGTGTTTCCTCACTATTTTGTTTTGCTTCTGGACCCTGCTAATGGATATCATTTTTATTCTTCCTGAAGTATATCATTCAGAATTTCCTTTTTAGTGAGGTGGCAAATTCTCAGGTTGCCCTGTGAAGATGCTTTATTTCAGCTTTGCTCTTGAGGCATAGTCGCATTGTGTGTTCGAGTCTGGGTTGTGAGGCCTTTTCTCATCACAGCAGCGCTGCCCCCCAGTGCCCTTTCTTCTGTTACTGCTGTTGTGTTGGGTGACAAGCCATCACTCGCACGTGCATCCTTTGTAGCCAATCTGCTGTTTCTCTGGCTGCTTTTAAGATTGTTCTTTGTCTTTGGTGTTCTGCGGTTTTCACTTGTTCAGCCACTCAGTCATGTCTGGCTCTTTGCGACACCATGGACTGCAGCATGCCACTCTTCCCATCTTTCACTGCCTCCCAGCGCTCACTCAGACTCACGTCTATTGAGTCGGTGATGCCATCCAACCATCTCATTCTCTGTCTCCTGCTTCTCCTCCTGCCCTCAATCTTTCCCAGCATCAGGGTCTTTTCCAGTGAGTCAGCTCTTCACATCAGGTGGCCAAAGTATTGGAGCTCCAGCTTCAACAACAGTCCTCCCAATGAATATTCAGGGTTGATTTCCTTTTGGATTGACTTAATTAATCTTCTTGCTGTCCAGGGGACTCTCGGGAGTCTTCTCCAGCACCAGAGTTTGAAAGCATTAATTCTTTGGTGCTCAGCCTTCCTTATGGTCCAACTGTCACATCCATACATGACTACTGGAAAAACCATAGCTTTGACTGGATGGACCTTTGTTGGCAAAGTAATATCTCTGCTTTTTAATACTATCTAGGTTTGTCATAGCTTTTCTTCCAAGGAGCAGTTTCACTATGGTGTGTGTGTGTGTGTGTGTGTGTGTGTCTGTGTCTGTGTCTGTGTCTGTGTCTGTGTGTGTCTGTGTGTGTGTGCCTGTGTCTGTGTGTGTGTGTGTGTGTAGAGAGCTTCCCTGGTGGCTCAGACGGTAAAGAATCTGCCACCCAGGTTCAATCCCTGGGTCTGAAAGATCCCTTGGGAAAGGGAATGGATACCCACTGCAGTAGTCTTGTCTGGAGAATTCCATGGACAGAAGAGCCTGGCAGGCTGCAGTCCATGGGGTCACAGAGTCGGACATGACTGAGCGACTAACATATACACACACATAACATATACTTTATTTTCTTGGGCTCAGAAATCACTGGAGATGGTGAATGCAGCTGTGAAATTAAAAGACACCTGGTGCTTGGAAGAAAAGCTATGAAAAACCTAGACAGCATATTAAAATGCAGAGACATTACTTTGCCAACAAAGGTCCATCCAGTCAAAGCTATGGTTTTTCCAGTAGTCATGTATAGATGTGAGAGTTGGGCCATAAAGGCTGAACGCTGAAGAAATGATGCTCTTGAACTGTGGTGTTGGAGAAGATTCTTTAGAGTCTCTTGGACTGCAAGGAGATCAAACCAGTCAATCCTAAAGGAAATCAACCCTGAATATTCATTGGAAGGACTGATGCTGAAACTGAAGCTCCAATAGTTTGGCCACCTGATGCAAAGGGCCTACTCATTGGAAAAGACCCCTGGGAGAAATAGAAGGCAGGAGGAGAAGGGGATGACAGAGGATGAGATGGTTGGATGGTATCACCAACTCGATGAACATGAGTCTGAGCAAGCTCTGGGAGATAATGAAGGATGGGGAAGCCTGGGGTGCTGCAGTTGCAGAGTTGGACATGACGAGCGACTGAACAGCAACACCAGTGTCTAGACGCAGGCTATTTTTTTCCTCATCTTACTTAGCATTCATTGGGCCTTTCTTTAATAGAATTGTTAAGCAGTTAAACAAAATTCTCGGCCACTGTCTTTTCAACTATTTTCTCCTCCCCTCTGTTGCTCTCTCTGGAACTTTAGATATATGCTAGAGGTTTGCTCTTCTCTTTCATGTTCCCCATCTCTGTTTCTTGCTGAGATACAGTTCAGATAATTTGGGGGGCTTCATCTTTTAGTTCCCTAGTTTTTATTCAGCTGTGTCTATGATAGGCTGCTTATCCTTACCATTAAAATGTTCATTTGCAGCTTCTATTTTTCATGTCCTGATGTTCTAGATATTTTTTTCAAATTTGCTTTCCTGTGTAATCTTTCAGAAATTTTGCTCATGTTTTAAAGTTTCTCTTTATAAAAATATATGAAACAGTAGTTTTCTAATCTGTGTGCTTGATCACTCCGATCCCTGGATTCTTCTGGGTGGGCCTGATTAAGCTGTGTCCGCTGGCTCTTGCTCTTTATCTCTTGTTTTTATTCTACTTTCTGTGATTTTTCTGAGTGCTCTTGCTCCTGGGGACTTCACTTGTGACAGTCCACGAGTCCTATTAAAGTTGTGGGCTCCTCAGTAAGGCTTTGTGTTAACTTTTGCCTACTTGCTAGAGACTCATGTTCACTCAGGGCCACGCTGTTCAAGGTATTTTTAGACTATGTAGGTGACAGATTAGGGAGGCCTGGCTCTTGGTTACAAAATCTCAGGATAGCTGGAAATGATTTTTCCCTATCTAGTGCCAAAGTCCCAGCTTTATGTGGGGGTTTGCTGTTAGACACCCCAACGTGGGTGGGTCATGGGCTTTATTCTCTTTAACACATATCAGAACCTCAGCATGCCCAGCACCCAGCTGGTGCCTGCGAGGGAAAGCGACCCTCAGGGACCGTCTCTCCCAGGTTCTCACTTTCCAGTTTTGTCTTTGTGAGCTCCATGTTTTGTGCCAGTTTAGCAGTACATTAAAAAGCTTTTAAAGATATTTTATGCAGTATTTTTAGATAGTTTCAGCCCGTTGGTTATTCAGGGTGTGTAATTACCATCCTGCAGGAAACCAGAGTCACGATGATCTTACGTTTTATCTTCCTCTGTGATGCTTTAGAATCCTTAAAATAGCTTCCGTGGAATTGCTTGTGACAGTTTTGAGATCTTTTGGAGGTCGGAATATTGATTCTCTTTTAAAAGAATTAATGTATTGGCCGCACAGAGTCTTCGTTGCTGCTCAGTGGCTTTTCTCGGTGCTTTTCGCAGTGCGCGGGCTGCCCATTGTGGGGGCTTCTCCTGTTGCAGAGCGCAGGCTCTAGGCCTGCGGGCTTGGTAGCTGCAGCACGCTGACTCGGTAGTCGTGGTGCACGGGCTTAGTTGCCTTGTGACACGTGGGGTCCTCCTGGACCAGGGATTGAACTCCCGTCCCCTGCATTGGCAGGTGGATTCTTAACCACTGGACCCCCAGGGAAGTCCCCCAGGATATTGACTCTTAATTAATTGTTTATGGTTAATAAAAGATTTGATTGCTCCACATGGAATTATTGTCTTGGTGTGTGCTGCGCTAAGTCACTTCAGTCACGTCTGACTCTTTGCAACCCCATGGACTGTAGCCCCACCAGGCTTCTCTGTCCCTGGGGTTCTCCAGGCAAGAATACTGGAGTGGGTTGCCATGCCCACCTCCAGGGGATCTTCCTGATCCAGGAATCAAACCCTTGTGTCTTACGTCTCCCGCTTTGGCAGGCAGGTTCTTTACCACTAGCGCCACCTATTGGGAAGCCTGCAGAATGCTGCCATGTAGGTGTGGTTCAGTGTGATGTTCTCTCGAGAAGGGGAGGTGTAGCTTTCCCCGGAGACGCGGCGTACCTCCGTGGACGGTGGTGTTGGCTCTCATTCACGCCGATTTCCTGTGTGACAGATCGCGCTCTACATCTGGGACGGAGGGAACGGACTCCCGCTCACGCCCGTGCCCGAGTTCTGTACAGACGTTGTGGGCTCCGCCTGCGCCACCTCGTTGCAGTCTTCCCTGCCGCTCTGTGTGAGTAACCGGAGGGCAGCTTCCTCGTGTGTCAAAGGGAAATATGCGTGCTGTGCATGATGTTGCCCTAGCAGTCACTGAACAAACACTGCCACTTGCCACGTGCCCCGTGAGAACTATATATCACGTTTCTAGGGGTGATAACCCCATAAGGTAAGCACCATTGTTACCCTGTTGGACGCATGAGAAGGGGGCACCCGGAGCTGCAGAGGCACGGCCCCCGAGTCAGTTTTTTGGTTGAAGGTATAGCACAGAGCTGCTGCAATTCCTGGTCTGTTTCCTAGAAAGGCAATGTCAGACATTTGCAGTTGTTCCTAAGCCCTCTCCTGAAGCCCACTTCTACCCTCCTCTCAGCCAGTGACCCCGCTCTGACCTCACCTGAGACTGTCCACAGCCTTCAGAATGCACCTGCTCACGGTGAGCCCTCGGTCCAGTCCCCAGGATGAACCTGAAGACCATGGGCTCAGCTGGGTGGTTAGCGGCCTTTCCTCATAAGGAAAAGCAGATTCACTGCCTCACATGTTGTCTGTTATTTCCAAGTCACTGACCCAGAAGTCTGGGTTGCATTTTCAAAGAGGAGTATGTGTATTCACACACACACACAGTAACAGTGGGAGAGAATCTGTGCTGTTGGCATAGTACTTGAGAGGGAAATGTCTTTCCAGACTTTGTGCTTGCTTGTTCTTTAATGTTCTTCTGGAAAATCTGGAAGGGTTGACCTCCTAGTGCCTTGAGTGGCATGACGAACCTCCAGTTGCACGTCGCTGTAAACCAGCCCCAAATGATGCAGAATCAGAATTGAATGTCCCTACAGCCCTGAGACAGTGATAAAGGGGTCAGCCCCTGCCCCGGCCCCACTGAGAAGCGCCCACAGCCTAGGGGCTGGATTGTCCACAAGCCCCTCCGTGACCCCTTCATCTGAGTGACCAGCCTGGGCTGGAGCCAGTGCAGGGCTCCAGGACCCCACCCCCACCCCCACCCCCACCCCCACGAAGTGTTTGACGTAATCCTGCCTTTGGCAGAGGACAAAGCACCGCTGTTGCCTAGACTTGCGTGGACCATTAAGGGCCATAAAAATACTGTAAACATCAAAGTGAGGCCAGGCTCCCTAAAGGGAGTCATCTCTTACTTTGCACTAAAACATCCTTCTACTTCTCTCTCCCTTTAAAAAAAATTTTTCACGAGCTGGAAAAAGGAAAGGGAAGGTAACCAACACTTATTGGGCACCTGTGATGTTCATAATAAATTGTAGTAATAAAAGCAGCTGTGCTGGTGGTTATCATCCCAATTTCCTGAATGAGCTGGAAATTTAGAGGACATTTGTCCAGGTGATGTAGAGAAATGCCACGGCTGGGCTTCTGGTCTCCGTCTGGCTATGAGTGAGTGAGTGAAAGTTGCTCAAGTCATGTCTGACTCTTTGTGACCCCATAGACTATACAGTCCATGGAATTCTCTAGGCCAGAATACTGGAGTGGGTAGCCTTTCCCTTCTCCAGGGGATCTTTGCAACCCAGGGATTGAACCCAGGTCTCCTGCGTTGCAGGCAGATTCTTCACCAGCTGAGCCACCAGGGAAACCCAAGAATACTGGAGTGGGTAGCCTATCCCTTCTCCAGCGGATCTTCCCGACCCAGGAATCCAACTGGGGTCTCCTGCATTGCAGGTGGATTCTTTACCAACTGAGCTATCAGGGATGACCCCCCCCGCCCCGCACCCCTCTGGCTGAGCAAAGCATTTGTGGTCCTCCAAGCTACAGTCGTCCCCTAAAACTTGATTCTGGAGACAAGTTTGATGTCCCTGACATTGGTGAATTTGAACTCAAGAGCATGTGACAACTAATTTGGGTGTACTGTTAAGACACATCGACTCACATGTGCTTTTTTTTTTTTTAAGGGAAATCCATTGAAGAAGGAGGATATTTTTGTTGCAGTGAAAACATGCAAGAAGTTTCATGGTGATAGAAGTACGTTTTGGATTATTCATTTTTACTGAACTTTAAAAATCCACACTGTCTTAAAAGAAAAAAAAGGACAAATCAGATATGAGCTCAGCTCAAGAAGGGGATAATGACAGATATATTATTGGAAGTGCAAGCAGTTATATCATCAGTCTTCCTCCTCATAGCACTTCAATCACCAAGATCAATTAGAAAAGACAATTTTGTGTTGCAACATGAGAGGCCGTGGCCCTTCTAAGGACTGATTAGAGCAGTGTTTTAAATTGGAAATGGAAATGCTCAGCTGTGGCAATCTCAGAGACTGTAAGTGGATAATAATCCATTTTGCAAAACAGTGTCCTGTTATGTCCAAGTGTGGACTCCGAGCTGTGAAAAATGAGAGGGCATTTCTCAAGGTAACAGACTGTCAGAGAGAATGTCTTTCTCACGCTGTTCCTTCTTTTTATATTTATTTCACATGAACACATCAGAACTTGTAAGTAAGGATGTGTATTTGCTCATGTGTAGATATACAGAGAAAAGTAAAAGATGTTTGTCTTACAAGCCATGGTTCCTTCTTAAGGAAATCCTGCACATAGATGTTTCTATTTAATTTTTTGATGCCATTCCAGAATTCTGCATTATGGTGATACTGTTTTTTAAAAAGCCTATCTTAAATATAAATACATAATTTATCTGTTTTTTCACCTTACTTCAAACAGCACTTTTCTCAAATTGAGGATTAGACAGCCTTTTGCATTTTCTAATTTTAGCACATATTTTATTTTTTTCTATGAAAAGACTCTCAGTTTTACCAAGAGTGTGATATTTATAGAGGAGAGATTTCTAAACCAGCTGTCATTTTTGTGGGATTGGAGCTAAGTGGGGCATTTATATAATTTGTGTGATAATATGATATTTACAAATGATGCTTTAAAGAGGAACATATTTTACAGATAAAAGAATATTATAATTTGGAATTATGGCATTGTTTAAGACACTGACATCAATTCAGGTCTGGTTATAGTCAACACTGTCTTAAAAGTACATTTGCTATAAACCTTCATGGTTACCTAAAATAGTCACAATAAATTCTAAGTCCTGTTAAAATCAGTCTAAATAAATATATGTATTCATTATACAAGAAGTCCTAAAATACTATTAAAAATCAATATAGAACTTAAAAATTTGATTTTCCATAAGTTTAACCTAGGTTTAATATCCTTTTGTTTTTTACATAGTCTGGAGGGACGATTTTTGATAAATACCTTTCATTAAAAAAGCATCAAGGGAACTGACTAGACTGCTTTTCTTCTTCTTTTTTTTTAAACAGCAAGCAGAAGTGCTCGAATTGGTTTATTTGATCTTAAAGCTGCCCTTGGAGTATATATCGATGTTAGGGATGGGGGTGGTGATGTTCTCCTTTGAAACTCATTTTTCAAGTTGGCAGTAAAGTAGTAAAATTAGGGATGGTCTCTTGTAGTTTTCATATTCTACAGCAATGAAAAAAGAGCTAATTTTAATTTGGTCATTCTGAATAATCTAGCTTACTGCTTTCTTATTTTGCATAAGGTTATGATAATCCTTTCAGATATTTATCAAATGCTTTTGTATTTCAATTTTGAGTCAAAGGTTTATAAAAATTATAAAATCTTCCAAGTCTGTTAGGAGCATAAAGACCAAACGTCTCCAAATCAGATGTACTGACTTACTGCTGTTAACTGGGTCTGGGGTCACTGAAGCCTGAGACCTAAAAGATATCTTGAGAACTTCGCGGTGGAGTTGCTGTGGCAGGCTGTCTTTAGACTTGGACCTGTTTGTTTGAAAAGATAGTATAAGGTGGCTGGATTTGAGGGACTCTGATGTCCATGTTGCCTGATGGACGTGAAGTCTACCAGGCCAGGGGGCTCTGGCCCCCCTTTTGGAAACCTAGTTCTGTCAAGAGAATTACCCGTAATTGTATTAGTTTCAGTCAACAGTGCCACAGTAACTGCTTCTAACTGCTAATCCCTTTTTTTTAAAAAAACACATTTTCTGGTGTTTTTCACATTTTTTTTTAAAGTAGCAGTTTATTTATTTATAGTTGGCTGTTCCAGGTCTTCGTTGCCGGGTGTGGGCTTTCTCTAGCTGCAGCGATTGGGGGCTACTCTCTAGGAGTGGTGCAGGGGCTTCTCACTGCAGTAGTTGGGGGGCACAGGCTCAGTACTTGCGGCACCTGGGCTCCGGAGCCCAGGCCTGAGCGGTTGTGGTGCGTGGGTTTAGTTGCCCCACGGCATGTGGAATCTTCCAGGACCAGGGGCCAAACTCATGTCTCCTGCATTAGCGGGTGGATTCTTAACCACTGGACCACTAGGGAAGCCCCTTTCACCTGTATTCTGTCATCTGATTTCATGTTGACAGCTCCCTGTGACGTGGCAGTTGTTGCTGTTCACTTGATATCGCAGAGGAAGGAAGCTGACCGTGGGACGACGCACTGGCCCAACGTCAGGCAGACTGAGCAGGGGAGCGGGGCTCAGGGTTTCCGGCCCTGAACCCCCAGTTCCTTCTGCCACAGCAGAGCTGTGCTGTGAGCTCTTTGTGTGTGTGTGTGCTCAATCATAGTCATGTCTGACTCTTTGCGACCCCGTGGACCCCATGGGAGTTCCCAGGCAAGAATCCTGGGTGGGTTGCCATTTCCTCCTCCAGGGGCTCTTTCCTGACCCAGGGATTGAATCCACATCTGCATTGGCAGGTAGATTCTTTACCACTGCGCCACCTGGGGAATTTTTTGGATGTGTTAGGAACATAACGCTTGATAAATAGTATTTGATAGCTGTGTTGATTCTCTGCTGTGCTCAAGGTCAGATCTGACTTGGCTGGAAGCAGTGACAGGAGGCTTTTTACTTTGAATAGCAGTGAGGACGGCCAGGACTTCAAATCCACAGATGATCTGAAACACACACGGAGCTGGGGAGTCAGGTGGTCCCCCGTCCTCGCATATTATTGCGGCAGTCAAGCAGAATGCATGGACTCGGGGCTTTGTTTTTTCTTTCTGTACGCACTCTGGTAGAAACACTTGAGGTTACAGAAACCAGACAACAGTGAAGGAAGAGATAAACACAGACCAGGCTGTGCTTGTCTCTGAGCAGTTGAGGGCACTGTCAGTGACTTCCCTGGAGGCAGTTCTCTATGCCCTGGGTTCTGACTGCAGTGGATACTCATCACGCCCCAGTCCTGGCTCCTCCAGGGGTGAGGATGTGAGGGATAGAACAGTCCGGCCAAGGCTGTGGTCAAGGCGAGGGAATGTACACACGGAACTCATTTTTCATACTCTTTTGGAAGAATTGATACAGCCAAATTTCAAAATTAGGAAAAAATTATTTTACATCTTATACTTTTTTTTTGCCTACCAGTAAAGCAGACCTTTACGTAACTACTTGTGTCTTGATTCTGATTTAGATGAATTAAAGCATCTTAGGACACAGTTAGCAAAAATATACACTGTCTCTTGGCTTAAGAAAGCAGTACATGTCAACAGCATCAAACAAGCATGGTTTGCTGAGATGCAAGTAGTTGGTAGGGTTTTTAAAGAAACTTTGGAGGTATTATATAAAGCAATGAACTGCCATAGCATGTGAGGTTAGGTTTAAGCAAGGAAAAGCTCTCTGGACTTAATAAAGCAGCTTCATTGCTTCCTCTTGGGTTACGTGTCTCCGTGTGATGTGAGCTGTCAGCAAAATGTTATGGGTCTTCTGTGTGTCCTGCAGCCACATGCTTCCTATGTGGGTCCCACAGATGTCGTGGCCACCCCCGATTCTGTTTGTCAGCTGGTGGTTGTGAGGTGTTCCCCCTCCTGCTGCCTCCCTCTAAGTAGAGAGGTTCAGTTGCCATTTGCTCAGCCTTTAGTTCCTTATCACAGCCTCCGGAGCTCTTAAAATAAACATTTGACATCTTTCAGCTTAAAAAAAAAAACCTGGTATCTTGACTATATTGATCTTCTCTAGATGTGAACATACTGATGCTAAAGAGTGTGTTCCTTCTGGTTGGAGAGGTTTATTGAAAACAGAAAGTTGAATCAAAATGCAGTCAGCCAACTGGCAGGCCATATCCTGTGTTAGATGAAGCGAGTGGATTAATTATTTTTTAAGTTAAATTTTATTGGAGTTTAGTTGCTTTACTTTACAGTTGTGTTCCCACTGGATAGAAAAGTGAATCAGCTGTATGTGTACACATAGCCCCTCTTCATGGGTTTCCGTACTATTCAGGTCATCACAGAGCATTGAGGAGAGTTCCCTACGCTATACGGTAGGTTCGCCTTCAGGTCAGTTCAGTTCAGTCGCTCAGTCGTGTCCGACTCTTTGCGACCCCATGAATCGCAGCACGCCAGGCCTCCCTGTCCATCACCAACTCCCAGAGTCCACCCAAACCCATGTCCATTGAGTCAGTGATGCCATCCAACCATCTCATCCTCTGTCGTCCCCTTCTCCTCCTGCCCTCAATCTTTCCCAGCATCAGGGTCTTTTCCAAGGAGTCAGCTCTTCGCATCAGGTGGCCAAAGTACTGGAGTTTCAGCTTCAACATCAGTCCTTCTAATGAACACCCAGGACTGATTTCCTTTATGATGGACTGGTTGGATCTCCTTGCAGTCCAAGGGACTCTCAAGAGTCTTCTCCAACACCACAGTTCAAAAGCATCAATTCTTCGGTGCTCAGCTCTCTTTATAGTCCAGCTCTCACATCCATACATGACCGGTGGAAAAACCATAGCCTTGACTAGACGGACCTTTGTTGGCAAAGTAATGTATCTGCTTTTCAATATGCTGTCTAGGCTGGTCATAACTTTCCTTCCAAGGAGTAAGCATCTTTTAATTTCATGGCTGCAGTCACCATCTGTAGTGATTTTGGAGCCCAGAAAAATAAAGTCAGCCACTGTTTCCCCCTCTATTTCCCATGAAGTGATGAGACCAGATGCCATGATCTTAATTTCTGAATGTTGAGCTTGAAGCCAACTTTTTCACTCTCCTCTTTCACTTTCATCAAGAGGCTTTTTAGCTCCTCTTCACTTTCTGCCATAAGGGTGCTGTCATCTGCATATCTGAGGTTACTGATATTTCTCCCGGCAATCTTGATTCTAGCTTGTGCTTCTTCCAGCCCAGCATTTCTCATGATGTACTCTGCATATAAGTTAAATAAGCAGGGTGACAATATACAGCCTTGACGTACTCCTTTTCCTGTTTGGAACTAGTCTATTGTTCCATGTTCAGTTCTAACTGTTGCTTCCTGACCTGCATATAGGTTTCTCAAGAGGCAGAGAGGTGGTCTGGTATTCCCATCTCTTTCAGAATTTTCCACAGTTTATTGTGATCCACACAGTCAAAGGCTTTGGCATAGTCAATAAAGCAGAAATAGATGTTTTTCTGGAACTCTCTTGCTTTTTCAATGATCCAGCGGATGTTGGCAATTTGATCTGTGGTTCCTGTGCCTTTTCTAAAACCAGCTTGAACATCTGGAAGTTCATGGTTCACGTATTGCTGAAGCCTGGCTTGGAGAATTTTGAGCATTACTTTGCTAGTGTGTGAGATGAGTGCAATTGTGCGGTATTTGGAGCATTCTTTGGCATTGCCTTTCTTTGGGATTGGATTAAAAACTGACCTTTTCCAGTCCTGTGGCCACTGCTGAGTTTTCCAAATTTGCTGGGATATTGAATGCAATACTTTCACAGCATCATCTTTCATGATTTGAAATAGCTCAACTGGAATTCCATCACCTCCACTAGCTTTGTTCATAGTGATGCTTCCTAAGGCCCACTTGACTTCACATTCCAGGATGTCTGGCTCTAGGTGAGTGATCACACCATTGTGATTATCTGGGTCGTGAAGATCTTTTTTGTACAGTTCTTCTGTGTATTCTTGCCACCTCTTCTTAATATCTTCTGCTTCTGTTAGGTCCATACCATTTCTGTCCTTTATCAAGCCCATCTTTGCATGAAATGTTCCCTTGGTATCTCTAATTTTCTTGAAGAGATCTCTAGTCATTCCCATTCTGTTCTTTTCCTCTATTTCTTTGCATTGATCACTGAGGAAGGTTTTCTTATCTCTTTTTTCTATTCTTTGGAACTCTGCATTCAGATACTTATATCTTTCCTTCTCTCCTTTGCTTTTGGCTTCTCTTCTTTTCACAGCTATTTGTAAGGCCTCCCCAGACAGCCATTTTGCTTTTTTGCATTTCTTTTTCTTGGGGATGGTCTTGATCCCTGTCTCCTGTACAGTGTCACGAGCTTCCATCCATAGTTCATCAGGCACTCTGTCGATCAGATCTAGTCCCTTAAATCATTTTCTCACTTCCACTGTATAAGCATAAGGGATTTGATTTAGGTCATACCTGAATGGTCTAGTGGTTTTCTCTACTTTCTTCAATTAAAGTCTGAATTTGGTAATAAGGAGTTCATGATCTGAGCCACAGTCAGCTCCCGGTTGTTTTTGCTGACTGTATAGACCTTCTCCTTCTTTGGCTGCAAAGAATATAATCAATCTTATTTCATTGTTGACCATCTGGTGATGTCCATGTGTAGAGTCTTCTCTTGTGTTGTTGGAAGAGGGTGTTTGCTATGACCAGTGTGTTCTCTTGGCAGGTATTCTGTAGGTATCTATTTTATGCATAGTATCAATAGTGCATATGTGTTGATCCCAATTTCCCAATCCTTCCCCCTCATGGACTATTATTCAGCCATAAGAAGGAATGAAATTAGGTCATTGTAGAGACTGGCTGGACCCTAGAGACTGTCGTGGAGCGTGAAGTAAGTCTGGAAGAAAGAAGTATTCGGTATTAATACATATATGTGGAATCTAGAAAAACTGTATTGATGATCTCATTCACAAGGCAGAAGCAGAGACATGACGTAGAGAACAAACGCCTGGAGTAGCTTAATTCCTGATCAAAGTTCAGTTCTCTCCCAGCTGCTGTGCAGGTGAAGACGGGGGGCCAGAGTGCCCTGACACTACTGTGTCAAGTAGCCTTTCAGTCTTGCAGACATCCCATCCCCAAACCAGGAATCAGAGCACAGCCTTGGTGTTGTCGCTAAGCCTCTCCTAAGAGAAGAGAAACCAGGGCTTTCTTATGTGCTCACTGACTTTCACACCGAGACAGAAGGTCCGTTTGTCAGTGGGAAAACGGTGGATTCCTTAAATCAGAACGGTCACGCACATCTGGTTGTGTGGTAGATTTTGCTCAAGGGTCAGTTCCCTTTTGTTTGTAATCAGAGTTTTGCACATTAGCCTGTCGGGAGTAGAAGGGATTTCTCTGCATCTCCTGCTTCTCAGTGGTGCAGCCAGGTGGAAGATGTATGCTGTCTGGGCAGATGGCTTTTTTTTTTAATAGTACAGTTCTTTTTACTTTATCCTAATTTTAAATTATCTGTGGCAAACATTTTTGAAAGAGACATTCACTATTGTTTTATTATGTGGGAGGAAGTATGCTTCTCTGTATTGAAAATGAAATAGTAGATCACGTTAACTATATTGAAATACTTTCTCCAAGTTTAATATCGTTAGGAATAGAGTGTCTTAATATAATATGAAATATAAATAATATAAAGAATTCAGTTATTCAGTATTCAAACAGTGATGATAAAATAGACCAAAATTTCTAAAGTTTTAAGCAGTTTTGCATCAACTCTGGTTTAAAACAGTCTTCATCTGCTCTTGTAGGAGACTTCACCTTGACTTCAGTTCTTTGCACAGGCATTACCGTGATGAGGACTGGATAGCTGATAACATTGTTCACTGTTGGATGCTTTCGGGGTTTGAGACTCAGAACACGTTGCTGTGTTGAAATGGTCGGTCCATTTAAGCATGATTGGTTATGGTGGGACTGGTTTCCCAGGTGGTGCTAGTGGTAAAGACCCTGCCTGCCAATGTGGGAGATTTAAGAGAGGCAGATCTTCCCTGGGTTGAGAAGATCCCCTGGAGGAGGAAATGGCAACCCACTCCAGTATGCTTGCCTGGAGAATCCCATGGACGGAGGACCCTGATGGGGCCCACACGACTGAAGCAACTTAGCATGGTCTTGTACAAAGGCTGAATCACTGACAGATAAAACTCCTTCCTTTAAACCAGTTCCAGAAGGAGGCCTCTGCCTTTTGGAATCCCCAGAGCACCCAGTCTTCAGTCAGCTGTTCACTGAGCACTTACTATGTCTCGGGTTGTGTGGGGCGCTGGGCTCTGAGGAATTCTTACCTCTGGTAACATTTCCGTTTCACCTGTTTCAAACCGAAACAGGAAACAAGTAGGTTAGGTGTGCTGTTGTTCAGTTGCTCAGTCGTGTCTGGTTCTTTGTGGCTGCGTGGACCGTAGCCCGCCTGGCTCCTCTGTCCAGGGATTGTCCAGGCAGGAATACTAGAGTGGGTAGACGTTCCCTTCTCCAGAGGATCTTCCCGACCCAGGGATTGAACCCTGCTCTCCTGCACTGCAGGCAGATTCTTTACCATTGAGCCACCAGGGCAGCCGGTCTTGTCTGGATAAGTCCTGCTTATTATATGTGCAAAGCCAAGGGCCACCACAGGGCCAAGCGTGGGTTTTCTTGTGCTGGAATTTGGACAGAATAAGAATTTCTCCTTTTTTCTTTTATTCTCCCTTAGCAACCTTCTCTATTATTATTATTATTTCAAAACTATTTATTTTTAATTGGAGGATAATTTACAGTGTTGTGTTGGTTTCTGACATACATCTGCATGAACCAGCCGTGTCCCCTCCACCCTGAGCCTCCCTCCCACCTCCCACCTCATCCCACCCCTCCAGGTTGTCACAGAGCGCCAGGTTGGGCTCCGTGTGTCATACAGCAACTTCCCATTTGCTATCTGTTTTACATATGGTAATGTATATGTTTCAGCACTACCCTTTCAATTCCTTCCACCCTCTCCTGCCCCCAACCTTATCATTAACGGATCTTTGTCCATTCTGGCTTGGAGAAATGTTTATATCTGCCTTTTTTTATGATTGCAGAAAATTGTATTTTAATATATAAAATAATATTTAGTGGCTTAAAATAGGTAATTTGGAGGTTACCATAGCAAATGTCCAGAATTCGTATGTCTTTTCTCTCTTAAGAGCTGGTAAATAGTGGACTGTGGAATGATGTGCTTTTGTATTTTCTGTATATGGGCTATCTGAGTTTGTCTCCCAGTTTGCTGACTAGCATAGCTAGACACTTAACTTTGACATTGCATGGGTAGTTTTTGCATATCATCTATTTTTATTTAGGTTGGGGGAAAAAATATAAATGATTTAATAAAGGTTCAAAATATTGACCTGAAGATGTGGTTCCTCAGAGTTGAGACTCTTAAATCAACAGTATAAAATCTAGTTTTTTTATGTTGATGATCTTTTCTATTAAAACAACAGTGGAATCCCTTCAAAATTGAGATGCACAGGTAGTAACTTTAAAAAAAATTATAGAAGAAAGCAATTACTGAGATAGTTGGTCAAGTGAATTAGTATCAAATCGTGGTCAAGCTGATTTTCGGGTGTGGAGTCACAGCTACCTTTGAGCATCTCACCCTAAAATACAGAAAATCAGCCAAGTTTTCTGCTGTTTGTGTTTATTAAAATAATTTATCTGTTCATGATACTGTTTTAGAATCTGCAGTGGTTTTCAATTTTATTTCTTCTACACGTTCCAAAAGTGCAACACGATACTATCAGCTATCACATGTAGTGATTTTTAAAAATTTTATTTATTTATTTTATTTGGAGGCTAATTACTTTATAATATTGTGGTGGTTTTTGCCACACATTGACATGAATCAGCCACTGATGTACATGTAGTGATTCTTAATGGCAGGGTCATGTCCTTTATAGAATCGGGTGGTCCTGTTGGCATCTTTGGGTGGAGACGTGTAGTTTGAAAAGGTTCCCCCCTCCATTGTGAGGGAGGCAAGTATACATCTCAGTTAGAACCGCAAGAACTGCACACAATATTCCAGCCCTTAGAAGTAATTGTATCCCCACACCCCTAAAAAACATCTAAAACTCCAGTTGTGAATTTCAAATAAAGCAGTCTGGGGAAAGAGAAAAATTGGTTAAAATTAACTTCTACACAGCAATCTAATCGGACTAGACAATGTATCTGTCTGTGGAAGCAGTGTGTTTATCACCAGCAGTGAGGAGGGCCTGTGCTGTTGACGTTTCTCAGGGTAGGAAGGGAGCTCTAACTTGGAACACCTGGAGAAGAACATGTGCTGGTTCCCTTCCTTTCTGGGAGGTCATCCCGTCATGCTGGGGTTCCAGCTTCTTGGGTGACTGTGTCAGTGATGGTCCCCTCTCTCGTTTTTTCAGTCCCCATCGTGAAGCAGACTTGGGCAGGGCAGGCAGGTCACCTCGAATACTACAGTGATTACGCAGACAGCTCCATTCCGACGGTGGATCTGGGGATTCCTAACACAGATAGAGGTGAGTCCTCAGTCCCGACTGATCCTCTTTCTCAGAGTGTCCATCCTGTAAATATAGTAGCTTAGGATAAAAATGAAGTGTTTTATAAATACTGTAATTTTTCCCTCGTGTAAGTTTCTTTCCTTCCTCCTCACATCTTTATCCATGGATGTGGACCGATTCTTGCAGTTTAAGCACTGCTTTTAGTATTAGCAAAGGTTCTAAGTTTTCAGTTGGTCATATGTAGGTGATTGACATTCATGACAATTATGCACATGGCAGTTACGGTGGAGTTTAATAACAGATTTTTTGTACCTTCATAATTCAGTGTGGCCATAATGGGGTGCCTGTGTCTTAGTCACTCACTCATGTCCGACTCTTTGCGACCCCATGGACTGTAGCCCTCCAGGCTCTTCTGTCCCTGGCATTCTCCAGGCAAGATTACTGGAGTGGGTTGCCATTCTCTTCTCTAGGGGATCTTCCTGACTCAGGAGTCAAACCTAGGTTTCCTGCATTGCAGACGATTCTTTACCATCTGAGCCACCAGGGAAGCCCCCCTCCCAGAGTTAACTTTTCATATTCCCATGCAAAGTGTCTCTTCATTTAATTTTAGCCATTTATTCAGCCAGTATTATCATCCGACTGTGGTGTGCTGGCCCCTGTTAGACACTGAGGGAAACAGGAATGAAGCTGATGGTTTCCATCTTCCAGAAGCTTATGGTCTGTTACGTTCCAGGATGCATTTCGTTTGTGCTTCTGAGTACCACTTAACCACATTCTACATGGGGCATATGTAGTATAAGCTCATATACGAATATATAATATATAAGTAAATTGTTGAAGTATACCTGTTTTTCTCTTCAGATTGCAGGCTTTCTAGTTCAAAACAATTTTATTTCAAAAAATTGGAAGTATAAATTTGGCCACCTCACCTTCAAATGCTCTTTATTTATCTTAATTTTTATCCATTGTTCCTGCCACATTTTTCTTTAGTTTTCTGGTTCCCTCCAAACCTTTTTATGAAAAAAAGAGTAGTAAGTTGATTATCTTGTTCTATAGAGTAATTTATCTTGATTATTTTATGATACTGTCACTCATAATGTCTTGATTGATAAAGTACAGAGTAGAATCAGATACTCCATCCTATAGTTTTGATTATTCTGACAAGATTAGTATATATATCACTAAGTCTGTCTGTTGCTGTCTGTTTTGGAAAAATGATTTCAAATTGAATTTTCTTTTTTTATTTATCTTGCTTTTTAGAGTCTAAATTGACTCTAATACTCATATATTGATTCATTCTTGATTTGTTTTATTTTCAGTCTGACCTTATTATTGTTTATATTTATATTCTACCTTATCCAAAAGGAATTTTGAGATGGCTTTCAAAATATATACCATAATGTACTAAAATGTATTATGGAACCATACTATAATGGTTAAAAATACATAAAGTGATCAAGAATAAGAAAAGTAAAGGTTAATTGAGTGCTTTGTTCTCTACTGTGTCACTTAATACTTTCTTGAATTGAGGGGTTTATTCTTATTTATTGACTTGCATTCTCTTCCCAAGCATTTAATGCTGTCCTGGCCTCAGCATTTTCCATTAAAGGTTTGCTATCTGTTGGCCTCTAAGGGACTGTGCCTCTGATAGCACTGTATCTTTAGTGTACATCCTAGAACTGGCCGCCATGTCTGGCATATTAGAAACACAATAGCAAATATTTACAAAATAAATAATTGACAGGATAATATTGTATCTTGTACCATTATTTCCCTAAGGCTGTGATGCCTGAGGTTCTAATATTTTTTTCAGAATAAGGAAGTCTAAGGAAAGAAGCAAGGCTCCTGTAATTTCTGCAAGATTTAACAGATTTCTTATGTGTCTGGAGTGAACTACAGCGTTTCCTGTACCTGACTTTGTGTAATTCCCCTCACCTCTCTAGGTCTTCAGTCCCTCATGTGTGAAATGAATGACTGATTTCATGATTTTTATTGTTCCCCCTGGTTCACTAAGTCCATGGAAATTAGAAAAGGCTGCTTTTCAAAATTTCAGATTCTTAAGTGCATCAGTTCAGTTCAGTTCAGTCGCTCAGTTGTGTCTGGCTCTTTGCGACCCCATGAATCACGCCACGCCAGGCCTCCCTGTCCATCACCAGCTCCCGGAGTTCACTCAGTCTCACGTCTATCGAGTCAGTGGTGCCATCCAGCCATCTCATCCTCGGTCGTCCCCTTCTCCTGCCTCCAATCCCTCCCAGCATCAGAGTCTTTTCCAATGAGTCAACTCTTCGCATGAGGTGGCCAAAGTACTGGAGTTTCAGCTTCAGCATCATTCCCTCCAAAGAAATTCCAGGGCTGATCTCCTTCAGAATGGACTGGTTGGATCTCCTTGCAGTCCAAGGGACTCTCAAGAGTCTTCTCCAACACCACAGTTCAAAAGCATCAATTCTTCAGCACTCAGCTTTCTTCACGGTCCAATTCTCACATCCATACATGACCACAGGAAAAACCATAGCCTTGACTTAAGTGCATACCCGTGTTTAAATTTTGACTCACAATGTTTTAAGGAAAGTAATGCATTGTAAGTTTTCTTCTCACCTTTCCTAGGGCATTGTGGAAAGACATTTGCCATTTTGGAAAGATTTCTAAATCACAGCCATGACAAAATACCGTGGTTGGTCATTGTGGATGATGACACATTAATAAGGTAAGGGGCCCTCCTGTCCTCAGGTGGCTTTAAATTCTACATGTATTCATAGTCAGAGACTAGGATGGGCACTTCTGCTGCTGGCCAGCATGTAGAAACAGGGACTAGATTTTACCCTCACATCTGAAACACGTTCCCCCCAAAGGACACAGTAGCTTAAATGAGTTATTTTTAAAACATGGACAGTAGACAATATAGTATAATATGTATAATAATTCAAACCTAAAATAATTTTAATGTTGAAGTCAAACATCAGTCATATCACTAAATGTGCGTGGGTTTAACTCACCTAGTAAAAGAACAAACTTTTCAAAGTGCTTCATAAAACACCCCAAATCTATGCTTTATATGAAAGACACATAAACATAGTCATTCAAAAAGTCTAATGATAAAGGGATGGGTAAGGTTTGCCAAGCCAGTGGGAGCAATAAAAATAAAAAATTCAATTCCCAACTCAAGCTAGGAAAAGAATCACAAAGTCAACCCAGATAAACAAAGGAAGAAAATAATAATAAAGATACATGCAGAAATAATGAGATAGAGGTCAAAAAAGCAGAGGATCAAACTAAAGAGCCAAAATTTTGGTTCCTTGAAAAAAAAAATTAACAAGTTGTATCAAGTGATTTCCAGTAGATACCACTACATGGAAAAAGCCAAGTGCATAAGAATGTAGTTTGTTTGCTTTCCTGTGTGTAAGAAAGAAGGGGAAAAAAAACATACCCACGTGGACTTAGCTGTTCAAAAACAAAGTGGGCAGATAAACTGGAAATCCATGAAGTACCTCCCACAGAGGGCTGGGTGGGAGCGTGGGGTAGATGGAGTCAGGGTATGTGGGCCCCTTTTCTATCTCTTTGTTTAGTTTTGACTTTGGGAAGTGTGCTCATATTTTACCTATTGAAAAAATAAAATGCATCTGTAAGGACAGGGGAAAAATCAATAAGGATGAGGAGAAAGCTGAAACAAACCAACTGTATTTCAGATGAAAACATAATCACACTGAAGAGAAAATATAAAGCAAATACTGCTGAAGATGGGTTTTAGAGACACCTGCAGGGGTAGAGGAGTGGGGATGCCAAACAACTCCTGAGATTTCAGTCGGTCTGGTTTTTGTTACGAAGCAACTCTGAAGGCACATTAGGTAGGTTGTAGGACTGAGTAGATGGCTAAGTGTTAATAGTGTTGGTTGGGAGCCGCGGTTCTCACTGTGGAAGCTGATAGGCTGGAAAACTGGAAGTAGAGAAATCTCCAAGAATTCATAATTTCTATTAGACTCATTTTTTTTACTCATGTATGTATCTGTGTGCACACATATCTTTCTAGTTCTTCACACCAAAGAAGACCAGATGCAAAGATCCCCAGTAGCACTGAGCAACTAATGAACAGAAGTAATACTGCAACCATCCTACTAAAAGGAACCAGGCCTTCTCAGAGAAATAGCTGATTTTAAGGTTGGGGCAAGGAAGATATAGGAAGACATTTAAACTTTTTTTTTCTTATGCCAGAGAGTTAGGAAGTGCTTAGGAAAAAAAGAAAGAAAAGTGCATGTTAAGAGGACACAGGAGCAAGCTTGAAGAGGTTCCCATTGGTGGAATCTGGGACAAGAGCATCAGTGTCATTGAGGATGATAATGGATTATGAACAATGACAATTCGGAAGCAGTGAATTCGTGCTTATAATAAAAAAGTAATGAGGCAGATCCAGCTCAATAACAAAATACCAAATAATAAAATAATTTATGTTAAACAACAGACATTTATTTCTCATTTTGGAGGCTGGGAGGTCCAAGATCAAGGTGCTGGCGAGGTGGGTTTCTAAGGCTCTTCTCTTGGTTTGAGGGTGGCCGCTGGTCTGGTGTGCTCGCGGGACCTCTTCTTTGTCTGCCATGGAGAGTGTTCCCTGGTGTCTCCTCTCATATGGACACAGGTTCTGTCGCACCCAAGTCCTACCCTGGTGACTTCACTGAACCTGCTTCTAGGCCCTGATAGCTTATGGGGAACCGTGTCGGATTCGTGATCTCTGAAGAAGATTTAACTTCGGGATCAGGGACCAGGCTTGATCACTCAAGAGTTTTCGTGCAGCAGAGTTTTATTAAAGTATAGATGGGGACAGAGAAAGCTTCTGACATAGATATCAGAAAGGGGATGGAGAGCGCCCCCCCCCCCCAATAGCCTAAGCAAGGGAGTTAAATACTTTTAAAATTAGTTATTACTATAAATCGAAAGAATGTCTCAAGGTTGTAAACATCTTACTAGACCCACTCCCTTAATTTACATTTTAAGGTAACAGGATTAGCCAGAAGGTTTCAGAAAGGAGAGCCTGACCTCAAGCAGGATACATTGTTGTTATATGGTCCTTAGTACAGAGTTTAAACTGAGTTGTTTGTTGTGTAATCATCAGTTCTGGGCTTAAAGGAAACAGTTTATGTGACTGAGACTAAGGAATGTAGAGGAAAGAAAAAAGATGTTTGTCCTTTCCTCCTCCTTGAGAATTCCAGAGCCCTCCGCTTCGAGAGCCCCAGACCCCTTTCTCCTCCTTGGGGACTCCAGACTTATCAACCTGCCTAGGAATTGACTCTCTCAGCCCCATCTCCAAATAAAGTCACATGGGGGGTTAAGGCTTCAGCATATGAATATTGTGTGTGGGACACAGTTCAGTCCACAGCGGGCAGGTTCCAGCTAGCAGGGAGCGAGGAGTTCTGACTGGTTGATGGAGTTGGAAAAGTCATCTCTCAGAGTAAAGACTGATTCAGGCAAGAAACTGATGGATGCCAAACTAGGGATAAGTTTTGATGAGGACCAGGATACTTGCTAGGGTTAAAGTGTCTGCCGGAGACTCTGAGAAACAGCAAAGGCAAAAGAGCAAGTGTCCAGGCGAGACCCCGGGCAGCACTGCGTGATCAAAACAGACACTCCCAGTGGAGGACAGGCGGACACCACAGGCCAGACGGCATGCCTTCTTTATCCCTGCAGCACGTGAGAATGCGTAACCTTGCCTTTGTTACATTGGAACATCAGACAAACCCAAGATGAGGACCAGTCTATTAAAAGGGGGGTGGGCATTTATTTTTAAAAAATACCAGTGTCATGAAAAATTAAAAAAACTGAGGAACCATTAAAGGAGATGAAACTGAGAATAAAGTGAATGATAAATGCATTTTTCTGAGCAGCTCATGGATATTCCCACAGCCCTGTGGAAGCTGTCACTGTTGACACACAACAAGGAGGCATAGGGGCTGGAGGTATAAACAGACAGACACAAAAAGCCACGGATTAGGGAAGCCTCCCTCGAGGAGGCTTGTAAGTACAGTGCAGTGGTGTGCCACAATCCGAAGGCCCCCTGGAAAGCTTTGCTGCCCAAATTCCCTTCCCACCTTGCCTTCACCTGCCTGCCAAGGACTCATCTGTACTTCACAGGTTCCTTTTTTAGCCAGCAAGTATTGTAACAGATACCAGGGAGGTCTGAAAAGGTACACTGATGAGGTCATTCAGTGGGGAGCAGGCCACTGGCCACCCTCCTTCCTCGCCCGGCCACCCTGCCCATCCACACAAGGCGGCCACTGCTGGTCGGGGCTTGTGAAAACTGGGGAGGAGACCCTTGTTTCTCAGTTTCTCTCCTGTTTCCAGTGATGTACAGTGTACATCAAGTTTTTTTCGTTTTTCTTTTTAAAAAATCTTTCTTCTGTAAGTCTCCTGAATTTCATCTCTGTGACTGAGAGAGAGTATTGCAGAGTGTAACCAGAGGGGTGGAAGAGCTGTGAAGTATGTATGCTGCAAACACATTTGAATTCAGGAACTGTTGCTTCTGTTCCCTTGGGAATCTTAGCATCTCCAGACTCCGGCACCTGCTGAGCTGCTACGACGCCCGTGAACCCGTGTTTCTGGGAGAGCGTTACGGCTACGGGCTGGGCACCGGTGGCTACAGCTACGTCACGGGAGGAGGAGGGTAACTATAAGCTTGGCTTTCTGGAAATTGCACTTCTGTTTCCGGGATGCAGGGGTGGGTCTGTGCCACAGGCTGTAGGCTGATATCTAAGTGCTCTGTAAATGGGGGGAGCAGTTACTATGATAGGAACGTGAACATTAAAAAGAACCCACAGTGAAGAACATTTTATTCCTTGAAGAAATTTTATATATATATATATATATATGTATGTATATATATATATAAATGTATGTATATATAGATTGTGTGTGTGTGTGTATATATATATATATATATATATCAATGTCAGGGAAGTTGGTGGAAATGTGCCTGTAGTAGTGATTGCTTCTAGGTAGCCAGTTAGTTTTGATCGTCTGTTTGAATGAAAAAAAAATTTGGGGTATAGATTTTCATTTCAGAAAATAATTCATTAGACTTCTTAATTATCCAGTGCTTATTGATTGTATTTGGGGAAAAGAGTAGTTACCGAAGTTTAGATTTAAGCAATCATGTGATATTTGTGTGGGATTTATGGGTTTTAAATGTAGTTAAGAATCAGTGCTTTTAAGTAAGCTCCTGCCTAATCTCTTATGGGGAGAGATTTTGATGTGATTTGTGTAGGTGAATCAGTCAAGCAGTTAGTTCTCTTGTTTCTATAGTATTTGCTGCTGGGTGTTTAGGGAAAATCTTCTTATCCACTGTAGTGATTTACACGTATTCAGCAGGTTTTGTTCAGTATCCACTATGTGGTAGGCAACATTCACTGCATTGTAGATTTCTGAACCCTTGGACTTTTTATTCTTACTTTGCAATCCCCTAGGTTAGAACTGGGCCTACGACTACAGGGTGGTCTTCCAGGGGTTCCTGTTTTGGTCTGGTCTGGTCAGTGGTGACTGCAGCATGGTTGTGGAGGTGGCCTTTCCTAGTGATAACTAGGCCTGGGCAAGTACTGATCTTTTGTTGATCTACCTGAGACCATTAGCAGTAGGAAGTAGGGGTCCACAGGGGCCTTGGAGAAGACACTAAAGCATCAAGCCGAGGAGTGTTGAGCTTGTCATCATTTAAGAAGGTTCCAGCTCTTTGCAGCCTTGTGGTAATGCATTAGTATCCTGGGTGAGGGGCTGGTGTCCATTAAGCCAGAGTTTCCCCTTTTGTAAAGGGTAGTGAAGGACAGGGAAGCCTGGCATGCTACAGTCCATGGTGTTGCAAGGAGTCGGACACGACTGAGCGGCTGAACAACAACTGTGCTTTGTACTTGGGTCGATATATTTTGCAGCAGGAATGTGTTAATACTTTGACCCCAGAAGGGGCAGAGCCATAGCCTCCTGGTCCCCCCGCCCCTCGTCCTCCTCCCCGCTGTGCTGTTGTCAGAGACTCTCTGTGGTCCTCTGGCTCCCTGCTCAGAGGCTGCGCTGCCTTCCCATTGCTGTTAGTCTGAACTCTCTCCTACTGGTCAGTGGTGACTGCAGCATGGTTGTGGAGGTGGCCTTTCCTAGTGATAACCAGGCCTGGGCAAGTACTGATCTTTTGTTGATCTACCTGAGGCCGTTAGCAGTAGGAAGTAGGGGTCCACAGGGGCCTTGGAGAAGACACTAGAAGATGATCGCTCAGATTTCACCAGACTCACACTGACCTGAATCGGGCCTCACTTTTAACCACCTCTCGTTGGCCTAACCCCCAGCCCTCACGTGCTCGAGACCTGACCTTGGGGCTACGTCTCTAACCTGTCTTTCCTCCTGCCTTCCCACCCCTAGACCCTCTCGCCTGGGCAAGGCTCTTCCCTGGAAGCTGGCTCATCTAGGCTTCCACTCACTCATCTCTTCAGCAGTTCCTTAGGTTAGTGTGATTTGTATCTTATTTGGGTTTTTCTTTGCGGGACCAGGGGAGTGGAAGTCTTTCGTGCCCTTGTACAGCCCCTCATTTCCATTGGGATAAAGTTCAGTTCCTCACTGGGGCTCACCAGGCCTGCCTCTGTCTTGGCAGATGCTGTTCTGTCGTCTTAGCCTCATTTATCTGCACCCTCATTCTGAGAGAATTTGTGCTGAACCTCTTTCAGTTCCTTGGAGGCACTGTCTTTTAACCCTTCCCTCACATACAGCGTCTGCTGGGCTCTGCATAGCACAGTTTCCCACCCCGCCCCCGGCCGCCTTCGGCTGCCTTCTGCCTCTGTCAGCTGGCTAATCCTGCTTCTTGTGGACAATGTATCACTCTCAAGCCCTAAGCTAGTCTGGCTCCTGAATCTGGGTTAGATAGCTTCCTCATATACACGAAGCACATTATACCGACCATTATCATTTAATTGCCTATTTACTTTCCTGTTTTCCACCCAAATGATGAATTATTTGAAGGCGGCACCTGCATCTCATTTCTCATTCCATCCTCACTTCCTGTCGTGGAGATGCAGTTTTCAGGGTCCAGGGGACAAATGAATAAGCAGATGCGTGAACACTGGTACTGATCTGATCTTTATATGACTAACATGGACCAGTGTAATGTTCTGTTCATAGCAGCACTTCACAAAGATCCAGAAACATTCTTCATGAGATTGTCTCATTTCTGCCTTTGATAAAAGCTGCAGGCATAATAGTTTCTCTGATGTTACAAGAGACTTTTCTGATGATCTAGCTTAAGAACCAACATGCTTATTTTCTAAACAGCAAGTCGGAATCAATCAATGGCTTTTAAAAACCAGTTAATGGATCACAGCCAACATTTAAAAATAATGAAATATAGAACAGAACAGAATAAAATAGATACATTATGTAGCAAATGTTATGTGTATTTTTCAGTTTTACACACATGTACAAAACATAAATGGTTACATATGGACTGTGTTTCTTGTTTCCTCACTGTGGTTTAGAGTCAAGTAAGTTTTTGAAAACCATTGCTTTAAATCACCCTCTTAAGCCCCAGTTATCAGGGATAACCCAGGAGTGTGGACTCCAGTGATGTATGTGTGGAAAATGAGACCTTTGCACTATTAGAATCCAGTTGTCTGTTTTCCACTTTGTTGCTTACTTCTGGAAAGTTTGGGTAATTAGAGATAATTAGTTCAATAACTGTTTTCTTAAAAAGTGCTTACATATGTTTGGGTATGAAGCTGTGCTCAGGATGTTATTGGTGGTCTGGCTCCTCCTTGGAAGAGGCCTTGGCACTGTTGCCCAGAGAGGCCACCATGACCTGTTCATCTGAGCCCAGCACAGGTCTGGCCTGTTTCTGACGCACTTCTGCAGGTGTCTTGATTTGCAGGTATGCCCTTGGGCAAGTCCCTGACTCCTATTTTAGTTTTCCTTATTTTTAAACTATTTTTAAAATTACTATATTGTATATTAAAGGAAGTCATATTATTAGTCTTATAGCCTTTCAACATCTTTTTTATAATTAACATTTTTTACTTTTATTTTTTTAACTGATGATTTACACAGTGTTGTGCTCATTTCTGCTGTATAGCAAAGTGACTCAGTTATATAGACATTCTTCTCAAATATTCTTTTCCACTATGATTTATCCCAGGAGATTGGATATGGTTCCTGTGCTCTTCAGCAGGACCTTGTAGTTTATCCATTCTAAATGCAATAGCTTGCATCTATAAGGAGAAGGAAATGGCAGCCCACTCCAGTATTCTTGCTTGGAGAATTCCATGGACAGTGGAGCCTGGTGGGCTGCAGTCCATGGGGTCGCAAAGAGTCGGACATGAGTGACTGACTAACACCTACATCTATAACTCCAAGCTCCCACTCCATCCCTCTTTCTCCGCCTTGGTAACCGCAAGTCTCTTTTCTGTGAGTCTGTTTCTGTTTGTAGACAGATTCATTTGTACCATATTTTAGATTCCACATAAAAAGCGCTATCGCATGGTCTTCGTCTTTCTTTCTGACAACTTCACTTAATGTGATCATCTCTAGTGGCATCCATGTTGCTGCAGGTGGCATTATTTCATTTTGTTTTTAAGGACTGAGTAGTATTGCATTGTGTGTGTGTGTGTGTGTGTGTGTGTGTGTATCACATCGTTTTTATCCATTCATCTGTTAGACATTTTAGTTTCCATGTCTTGGCTGCTGTGAATAGTGCTGTGAATACAGGGGTGCATGTCTCTTTTGAATTACAGTTTTGTCTGAGTGGGATTGTTGGATCATATGGTAATTCTAGTTTTAGTTTTCTGAAGAACCTCTATCCTATTTCCCATAGTGACCACATCAACTTACATTCTTACCTACAGTGTAAGAGAGTTCCCTGTTCTCCACACCCTCTCCAGCATTTGTTATTTGTAGACTTTTTAATGATGGCCATTTTGACCAGTGTGAGGTGGTGCCTCATTGTAGTTTTAGATTCTCATTTCTGTAATAATTAGCGATGTTGAACATCTTTTCCTGTGCCTATTGGCTATCTGTATGTCTTCTTTGGAGAAATGTCTATTAAGGTCTTCTGCTCAGTGTTTGGGTTGTTTTTCGGTTGAGCTGTATGAGCTATTTGTATATTTTGGAGATTAAGCCCTTGTTGCATCATTTGCAACTATTTTCACCCATTCCATAGGTTGTTTTTCTTTTATGACTTCCTTTGCTGTACAAAAGCTTGTAAGTTTGATTAGGTCCCATTTGTTTATTTTATTTCTGTTGTCTTGGGAGGCTGACATAAGAAAAATCATTGTACCATTTATGTTGGAGAAGGTTTTACCTATGCTGTTTTCTAATTTTATGGTATCATGTCTTACGTTTACGTCTTTAAGCCATTTTGAGAGCCACTGATGAATGCTCGATTTTTAAGAGAGGCAGTTCATGGTGAGTTTTCAAACTTGGAGTTCCCTTTTGTATAGTTCATAGCACCATTTTTCTTCTTGTACAGCCGTATTTCCTTGGATCACCTTAAATAAAGAGCTTCTTTTTCCTCTTGTCGTATTCCGTCCAGTCTTGTGACATCTCAGCAAAGGCAGGGAGTCTTCCATGTTGCTGCTTCACCAGCTGTGGTCACTGGTGCTGGTTCCACAGTTCTGAACTGAGCCCCACTGAGCGGGAACGGATGTGTTTGCATCAGGGACTGTGCTCAAGGGCTCCATCCTCTTTCCCTCCTTCAGGAAGAGCTTTGCAAAAGTGGCTTGTTCTCATTGTTGGATCATCAGACCTTTATTGAGGACTTACTGTGAGACCCTCTATTTGACGATGGGAATATATGGATACATAGATAGTTTTGCCGTCAGTAAAGTCTTTGCTTAATGGGAATGAACTTGTGAATCATCTTAGTCCTATCAGCTCTTGGGTTATTCATGATATGAAAACATCTAGTACTACTCTAGGACCAGAAGGGAAACTAGAAACTGATCTGTATTTAAAAAGAAGAGAATTTATTGCAGAAACTTGGTACAAGAGTATTGGAAAGGGCCAGAGGACTAAGAGGGAGCTGGTGGCTTTACCCAGAGCTCAGTAACTCCAGGAAGTGCTGTTGTTCCCGAGGCTGGAGGAGCAGAAGATGCTGGATTTGGAAGTCCGTTGGTACAGGTTGCTGCGGCCACTGCTGCTGTCAGGCTAGCAATGCAGCACCCGGGGCGGACCTGGGACTGGCTCCCACTGCTGCTTGGGAACCGTCCCTAAAGCTCTGCAGCCTGTGCCAGCGCTCCTGGAGCCCTTGGCGCCCGCACCCCCAACACCTGCTGTATAGAGACCAGCTGAGACAGGAGCAGACGGCCTCCTCCGGGGATGTGCCCCTTGTTGTCAGGATGAAGCTGGGATGTAGCTGACCAGGGAGTCTGGAGGGCACTGCAAAGTTTCCAGCTTCCTGCAGCACTAGGGAGAGCGCAGAAAGGCGGGAACAGTGTGAGTCCCACTAGGAGGTGCCTGGCATGTCAGGTCAGGCAGCGTGTCAGCACCAATGGAGGCAAATCTGTCTCTTTCTCCTACCACCCTTCTCAAAATCACCTGAAGGAGGCTTCTGTGAGCAGGAATCATGTGGACCACGCATGTTTTTCTGTTAGATTTGATCTCATTGTCAGTTATCACCTGTATGACTTAGGTACCTTGTGTATCTGGGTCCATCTGCCTGCTGGGGGAATATTGGCAGATTTTGTTACTGATCTCATTAAGCATGTGTGAACTTACAAACTCTTCAGATTTTCCAGTGACATACTAGAAGAAGAATGCTGCCTATTTATTTGTGTATAAGATACATATGACAAAATACAATTGCTTATTAAATATCTTAAAAGTGACTTTTATGAAACACTACTGATGTTGACATCTTTATGAGAAACGTGGCTCTCAACTCTCTTTCCTCGTTTAGATTACCAGCCGCAAGGACCTAACTGCCTTCTCTGTCTGCTCTGGCTTCCCCCAGAATGGTTTTCAGCAGAGAGGCCATCAGGAGACTTCTCGCCAGCAAGTGTCGCTGCTACAGCAACGATGCTCCAGATGACATGGTCCTAGGGATGTGCTTCAGTGGGTTAGGCATCCCCGTGATACACAGCCCTCTCTTCCATCAGGTGAGAAAAAGGGTTTTATTCCCACCTCAGAGTGGGAGATGGGGATTTTCTTCTCACTTGAAGATCCTACTTTTTTCTCCTCACGTATTCTTCTGGAAATAGTCTTAAGAACTGTGTAGACAGGCTCCAGGAGGGGACATCTTTAACTAGACCTGTTTGTCCAGAGGGTTGATGTTGTACCTGTACAGCATGAAGACGGAACGCAGAAACATATGCAAAATGAAATGGTGTTTGACCTGCATCCTTGCATGCGGGACCAGGTAAAAGCTGTTCCTTCCCCCTACCCCCTTTTGTGTTAAAAAAAAATTGATGGCATTTAGAAACTATCAGATGCTATTTAGAAATATCAGGACTGACCCAATATTGTCCTGCTTACCACCAAGTGTTTGCAGTTCTCCACTGGCCTCAGTCTTTATAGCATTGGCTGCCTTTTTATTGGGCTTTCTCCTCTTTGGTTGCTATTAAACTAATTCAATTTCAGTATAGTATCTCAATAAGCATATATTCTGGGGGTTATAGAAGAGATGAGGTTATGTTCACAAGGGGTGGTTGGCGCTAATAAGGGGTATGAAGTGTGGGGTAAGAAGGAAATCCTATTAGAGTATTTTTACATTTTATGTAAAATTTTACAAAATAACCATAGCTCACAGCCATTGTTAGGAAATTCAAAGCTTTTTGAAATTGGAAATATCTAAATGCGCATGTATTTTAAGTGTCCTCCCTTACACTGAAAATACAGTCTCCATGCTTATTCAATAACCAGTAGCCATACAGAGACCTGGGCCTGACAGAAATGGCACTGCAGGAGAGCTTGAGCAAGGCACAGAGTGCTTAAGTCACCAACAAAGGCAGAGTCCAGTTTTTGCGTTCTCGAGGACGGCAAGGAAGGATTAAAAAAAGAACGTTACAGTAAGAAGTGTCTGAGACACCACCTCCTTGGTACAAGTCGGAAGGTACTTGGCCGTCTTTTAAAACCTTGAGCCTATGTGTGGTGTTCTGAGGACTTAGCAAAGCAGGTTATCCTCTCTGACCCCTCTCTCTTGTTCTGTCTCATAATGTTTTACTCACAGAGAGGAAGGACAATGAAAACTGTTGGTGTGTAAGGGAAATAATTTCTCACTGGTAATATCCCAGGTGGCTCAGTGGTAAAGAACCCGATGCAGGAGTTGCAGGTTCGATCCCTGGGTAGACCCCCTGGAGGAGGGCGTGGGAACCCATTCCAGTGTTCTTGCCTGGAGAATCCCATGGACAGAGGAGCCTGCTGGGCTACGGTCCCAGGGGCCGCAGAGAGTTGGACACGACTGAGCACACAGCGCACATCACAGTCTTAGTTTTTTATAGCAGCTTCTTTAGGGAAGAATTCATTAGTAAATGAAGCGATAAGGAGAAAAGAAAGAGGGAGAATAATCAGTAAGTAAAAGTCCTTTGAAAGTAATTAAAAAAGTGTTGTTTCCCAAACGTTAAAACTCTTGATTTTGCTAATTCACATAATACATTTTAAACCTTTCCAAAGTCATAAAGTGTGCTCAAAACCCATCCTCCCCAACAGGCACTGCTTTATCTTCCAATTCTTAAGCCTCTTTTAAGAGAGTTTGCTTTGATTTGGACATTACTTTCCATTTGTAATGTTTGAACACTGGAAAGTCGGACATGATACATGAGCGACTAATACTTTCACACCAGAGAGTGTATCTGTTCATACTGAGAAAGAGAAAAAAATCTAGGATTCTTAGTGAGTTATAGTGGGTGTGTGGAAACAAGCTGGATTCAAAGTTGCCTGGGCCCCATTCCTTCTCTTTTGAGTCAGGGAAGGTTATTGTGAAATCACAGGTTCAGAACAGACCTCAAGGAATGTGTAGTATAGCTCTCTGTTAAAAACAAAGTGTCTAGAGCATGTGGTTTTCCTGTGGTTCCAAAATTATATGCCACTAATGGGTATGACCACTAATGTGGTCCGGGTGATAAGATTGACTATTTTCTGTGATTATGGTTTGTGTGTCTGCCCTCTGATGCCTCAATGAATCAGCCTTGTCTAACTCAATGAAACTAAGCCATGCTGTGTGGGGCCATCCAAGATGGGCGGGTCATGGTGGAGACGTCTGACAGAATGTGGTCCACTGGAGAAGGGAATGGCAAACCACTTCAGTATTCTTGCCTTGAGAACCCCATGGACAGTATGAAAAGGCAAAATGATAGGACACTGAAAGAGGAACTCCCCAGTTCAGTAGGTGCCCAATATGCTACTGGAGATCAGTGGAGAAATAACTCCAGAAAGAATGAAGAGATGGAGCCAAAGCAAAAACAATACCCAGTTGTGGATGTGACTGGTGATAGAAGCAAGGTCTGATGCTGTAAAGAGCAATATTGCATAGGAACCTGGAATGTCAGGTCCATGAATCAAGGCAAATTGGAAGTGGTCAAACAGGAGATGGCAAGGGTGAACGTTGACATTCTAGGAATAGCAAACTAAAATGGACTGGAATGGGTGAATTTAACTCAGATGACCATTATATCGACTACTGTGGGCAGGAATCCCTCAGAAGAAATGGAGTAGCCATCATGGTCAACAAAAGAGTCCGAAACGCAGTACTTGGTTGCAATCTCAAAAATGACAGAATGATCTCTGTTCGTTTCCAAGGCAAACCATTCAATATCACAGTAATCCAAGTCTATGCCCCAACCAGTAACGCTGAATAAGCTGAAGTTGAATGGTTCTATGAAGACCTACAAGACCTTCTAGAATTAACACCCAAAAAGGATGTCCTTTTCATTATAGGGGCCTGGAATGCAAAAGTAGGAAGTCAAGAAACACATAGGGTAACAGGCAAATTTCGCCTTGGAATATGAAATGAAGCAGGGCAAAGCCTAAGAGGTTTGCCAAGAGAACGCACTGGATATAGCAAACACCCTCTTCCAACAACACAAGAGAAGACTCTACACGTGCACATCACCAGATGGTCAACACCGAAATCAGATTGATTACGTTCTTTGCAGCCAAAGATGGAGAAGCTCTATACAGTCAGCAAAAACAAGACCAGGACCTGACTGTGGCTCAGATCATGAGTTCCTTATTGCCAAATTCAGACTTAAATTGAAGAAAGTAGGGAAAACCACTAGACCATTCAGGTATGACCTAAATCAAGTCCCTTATGATTATACAGTGGAAGTGAGAAATAGATTTAAGGGACTACATCTGATCGACAGAGTGCCTGATGAACTATGGATGGAAGCTTGTGACACTGTACAGGAGACAGGGATCAAGACCATCCCCAAGAAAAAGAAATGCAAAAAAGCAAAATTGCTGTCTGAGGAGGCCTTACAAATACCTGTGAAAAGAAGAGAAGCGAAAAGCAAAGGAGAAAAGGAAAGATATAAGCATCTGAATGCAGAGTTCCAAAGAATAGGAAGGAGAGATATAAGAAAGCCTTTCTCAGTGATCAGTGCAAAGAAATAGAGGAAAAGAACAGAATGGGAAAGACTAGAGATCTCTTCAAGAAAATTAGAGATACCAAGGGAACATTTCATGCAAAGATGGGCTCGATAAAGGACAGACATGGTATGGACCTAACAGAAGCAGAAGATGCTAAGAAGAGCTGGCAAGAATACACAGAAGAACTGTACAAAAAAGATCTTCACGACCAAGATAATCACAATGGTGTGATCACTCACCTAGAGCCAGACATCCTGGAATGTGAAGTCAAGTGGGCCTTAGGAAGCATCACTATGAACAAAGCTAGTGGAGGTGATGGAATTCCAGTTGAGCTATTTCAAATCGTGAAAGATGATGCTGTGAAAGTGTTGCGTTCAATATCCCAGCAAATTTGGAAAACTCAGCAGTGGCCACAGGACTGGAAAAGGTCAGTTTTCATTCCAATCCCAAAGAAAGGCAATGCCAAAGAATGCTCCAACTACCGCACAATTGCACTTATCTCACATGCTAGTAAAGTAATGCTCAAAATTCTCCAAGCCAGGCTTCAGCAATACGTGAACCATGAACTTCCAGATGTTCAAGCTGGTTTTAGAAAAGGCAGAGGAACCAGAGATCAAATTGCCAACATCCGCTGGATCATCGAAAAAGCAAGAGAGTTTCAGAAAAACATCTATTTCTGCTTTATTGACTATGCCAAAGCCTTTGACTGTGTGGATCACAATAAACTGTGGAAAATTCTTCAAGAGATTGGAATACCAGACCACCTGACCTGCCTCTTGAGAAACCTATATGCAGGTCAGGAAGCAACAGTTAGAACTGGACATGGAACAACAGACTGGTTCCAAATAGGAAAAGGAGTACGTCAAGGCTGTATATTGTCACCCTGCTTATGTAACTTCTATGCAGAGTACATCATGAGACACGCTGGGCTGGAAGAAGCACAAGCTGGAATCAAGATTGCCAGGAGAACTATCAGTAACCTCAGATATGCAGATGACAGCACCCTTATGGGAGAAAGTGAAGAGGAACTAAAAAGCCTCTTGATGAAAGTGAGAGGAGAGTGAAAAAGTTGGCTTAAAGCTCAACATTCAGAAAACGAAGATCATGGCATCCAGTCCCATCCCTTCATGGGAAATAGATGGGGAAACAGTGGAAACAGGGTCAGACTTTATTTTTCTGGGCTCCAAAATCACTACAGATGGTGACTGCAGCCATGAAATTAAAAGAAGCTTACTCCTTGGAAGAAAAGTTATGACCAACCTAGATAGCATATTCAAAAGCAGAGACATTACTTTATCGACTAAGGTCCGTCTAGTCAAGGCTATGGTTTTTCCATTGGTCCTGTATGGATGTGAGAGTTGGACTGTGAAGAAGGCTGAGCGCCGAAGAATTGATGCTTTTGAACTGTGGTGTTAGAGAAGACTCTTGAGAGTCCCTTGGACTGCAAGGAGATCCAACCAGTCCATTCTGAAGGAGATCAGCCCTGGGTGTTCTTTGGAAGGAATGATGATGAAGCTGAAAGTCCAGTACTTTGGCCACCTCATGCGAAGAGTTGACTTATTGGAAAAGACTCTGATCCTGGGAGGGATTGGGGTCAGGAGTAGAAGGGGATGACAGAGGATGAAATGGCTGGATGGCATCACCGACTGGATGGATGTGAGTTTGAGTGAACTCTGGGATATGGTGGTGGACAGGGAGGCCTGGCGTACTGCGATTCATGGGGTTGCAGAGAGTTGGACATGATTGAGGGACTGAACTAAACTGACTGATAGTTGATTAGATTAAGTTGCTCACACATAGGAATGACTTCTAGAAAATCATGCTAAAAAATGAGAATTAAAACTTGAGGGAAAAAGCAGCCACACATTCCAGGGAGAAGGAGTCTATGGTATAAGTTCAAGTAAGTTAGTCTTTTATAAAGAGTAGTAAAAGTGAAAAATCCTGGCTCCAACACTCACTATCTGTTTGACCCTTGACAAGTTTCTTAACCACTCTATACTGCAGAGACTTCATCTGTAAAATGAGAGATAATATTACCTAATCCAAGAAAGTTGAATGGGTTATTTTATTTAAAGCACTTAAAATTAACAGTGCCTGGCAATTGCAGGTGGAGAATGCAATGCACCCCACTCCAGTACTCTTGCCTGGAAAATCCCATGGATGGAGGTGCCTGGTAGGCTGCAGTCCATGGGGTCGCGAAGAGTTGGACATGACTGAGAGGCTTCACTTTTACTTTCCACTTTCATGCATTGGAGAAGGAAATGGCAACCCACTCCAGTGTTCTTGCTTGGAGAATCCTAGTGATGGGGGAGCCTGGTGGGCTGCCATCTCTGGAATCACACAGAGTCGGACACGACTGAAGCGACTTAGCAGCAGCTTAGCAGCAAAAGTGAACAAATTTGTGAGTTGCTATAACACATTATTTAAAATAGCCAGTTTCCAACCAAATATGGTGAAAGTTGCAAAGAAACATATTCAGGGAGAAATGTAGTCAACAGAAATGGACTCTGAATGGGACCAGGTATTAGATTTGACAGAGAAAGCCTTCAAAGCACCTAATTAAAAAATTAAAAAAAAAACAATAATCAAAGAGTTAAAGGAAAATATCACAGTAACTCAACGAATAGCAAATCTTAATAGAAAGATAGAAACTTTGATAAAGAACCAGATGAAAACTCTATAGTTGTAAACGCAACAAATGAAATGAGAAATTATCTAAATGAACTTAACAGTAGATTGGAGATGCAAAAGAAACCATCAGTAAGTTTGAAGGCAAATGAATAGAAATTACCTAATCCAGAGAGCAGAACGAGACTAAAGAAAAATGAACGTGTCCTCAAAGTGGTAAAACATAAAGTATACCAACATGCATTTAATGGGAGTTCTTTTCAAAAAGAGAAGGGAGAAAAAATGGGACAGTTTGTTTTTGTTTTTTTTTTTAGAAGAAACAACATTTTCTCAAATGTTGTAATGAGAAACAGTCTGTTGATCTGAGGAAATCAACAAGGCCCTTACATGATAATCAGAAAAAATTACACATGAACATGTTATAGTTCAGTCGTTGAAAAACAGTGACAAAGTGAGAACCTTAATAAAAAAAAACCTAATGAAAATTGAAATTAAAATGCTATTGGCTAATGTCTCATTAGAAATAATAGAGACCTGAAGGCAGAAAGAAAAGGAAGAATTTAACCAACAATTCTGTATCAGTAAAGCTATCCTTCCAAAATGAAAGTGGAATAAAGACATTACCAGATAAACAAAAAGTGAGAAGAGCTTTTTGCTAGCAGACATTCCCTTCCCTTAAAAAAAAGCTAAAGAAAATCCTTTGGGCTGAGAGAAAATGACACCATGTGGTACCTGGAATATATAAGCGAGTGAGTAAGTACACTGGAAAGACCATATGTATATACATGCTTGTGTGTATATATACACATGTATAAAAAATTAAGAAAAATGTGAGCATAAAATATCTGTATGTGTATATACACGTATCTTTCCACAAGCACTGGAACAAAGAGAATCACTTTGCAGTACACCTGAAACTAACACAAAGCTGTAAATTAACTATATTTCAACCTAAAAAATGGTATAGAAAACTAAAAAAAAAAAAAAACACACTATGCAACCAGCTGATCACAAGAGAGCTTGAGTGGCTAGGGTAACATTAAAAACAGCACATTTTAAGAACAGAAATATTACTAGACAGAAAGTGGGACACTTCATGACAGAAGGTCAAAACATCAAGAGGAAAAACGATGATAATATAACACATGCTTACAGCTAACAGATGTTCACATTACACAAAACAAATGGAATTGAAAGGAGAGACAGACAAGTATTAGCTACTTGACTTGTCACATAAAGAATAATATTCTGACAATAGAATAAACATTCTTTTTCAAATGTATATGTCCATTCTCTAGGAGAGACCATAAGCTAAGTAATATTGTTTTGCCGAATATATTTAAAAGGATTGAAAACATACACAGTATACCCCCAGAACAATGGAATGAAATTAGAATCAATAGAAAATGGGGGAAATTCCCCCAATATTTGGAAATTAAACAACATGTTTTAAAATAACCCTTGGGTTGAAAAAAGAAATCATAAGGAAAATTAGAAAATGAAAATGAGAACACAACATATCCACAAATCTGAGTTCAGCTATAGAGTGATTAGTAGGAAATTTATAGTTTTAAATATGTTGTGCTGTGCTGTGCTTCCCTGGTGGCTCAGACACTAAAGAACCCACGTGCAGTGGAGGAGACCCGGGTTTGATCCCTCGGTCGGGAAGATTCTCTGGAGAAGGACATGGCAGACCCACTCCAGCATTCTTGCCTGGAGAATCCTATGACAGAGGAAGCTGGCGGGCTGCAGTCCACAGGGTCACCAAGAGTCAGACACGACTGAACGACTCACACTCTCACTTTCACAAGATAGAGTGTTAGTGGGAAATTGATAGTTTTAAACACGTGCTGGGTTGTGCTTAGTCGCTCAGTCATGTCCGGCTCTCTGCGATGTTAGAAAGGAACAAAGATATTAAATTACTAGTCTAAGCTTCCACATTGAGAGCAGAATAATATAAAATCAAATCTGAACTCTGTGGAATAAAAGACATATTAAAGATCAGAGCACAGATAATAAAATAGGAAACAGAAAATCAGTTAAACCAAAAATTAGTTCTAATCCGATAAACCTTTAACTAGCTTGACCAACAGAAAACCAGTTGTTTTGTTTTTGCTGCTGTTTGTTGGTTAGTTGCTAAGTTGTACCCAACTTTTTTGTGACCCTGAGGACTGTAGCCTGCCAGGCTTCCTTGTCCATGGGCTTTCCCAGGCAAAAATACAGGAGTGGGTAGCCATTCCCTTCTCCAGGGGATCTTCCCCACCCAGGGATCCATCCTGAGTCTCCTGCTTTGCATAAGCGAGGATGTAAGTTGCCAAACTCAGAAGTGAAAAAGGGGCATTATTATATACCCTACCAAAATTATGCCAACAAATTAGACAGTTTAAATGAAGTGGAGAAATTTCTAGAATCACACTTTTAAAGCAAGTCTTTTTCTTAAGAAATAGAAAATGTATTTAAACCTTTATACATTGATGAAATTGAATTCGAGAAGCGGCAAGAATGTTTCCCAACTCAGTTTATGATGCCACAGATGTACGTTGTATCCCCAGGAGCAAGCACTGAGAAGATCACTTAAAAAATAGCTAAACAATTAACAAAGGGATTAAAATGGGATATCACAAAAGTAAACCACAGGCCAGCGTTTCTCTTGAACACAGATGTAAAAATTCATAATCAAATGTCAACCAGCCAAATCTAGCAATGTGTCAGAAGTGTTGCTTGTTTTTCACACTTTAAAATGAACTGTTGGGAAATATAATTACATCTAAAAGGAAAAAATAAATCCATAATACCTTTGCCTCTATTGATGCAGATTCCACAAGTAATTGATTGGATCTCAGGAGTCATCCACGCAGGTGAAGTGTGGGCTTATTAAGCATTCAGTTCAGTTCAGTTCAGTCACTCAGTTGTGTCCGACTCTTTGCGAAATCATTTCTGATAAATGAGGTCACGGAAGAGAACAAGACAAAACCAGAAAAGTAGAGTGCACCCAGAGCAGCATCTGTGATGCTCAGAAGTCTGTACTGCCTCTGATAACCAGCCTCTGGGCCCAAATACCAAAGAGAATGGACACGGGCAGAGGGGGCGCTGTGTACACAGAGAGAGAGATGGCTTAAAACTGCAGGACGTAAGTTGGGCAAAATGTAAACCTTATCTGTAGAGATGACAGCTCAGTGAACAGCGCAACAAGTGGAGGGTAAAACTATTTTAGACGCTTTACAGCTGTGATTTACATCCCATACACAATTCTCACACAGTGATGGTGTGAATGGCAGCTTGAAACATCTTAGCAAATTTTCAGAGTTGGACCATCACAAACCTGGTTTTATGGCCCGATGGTCATGCCCCCCACACTTCCCTTGAAGGCATTTGCAGCCGTTCCCCACTGCATTTGCAGACCCAGGGCACCACAGGTTTGCCTTGTGTCTCCACTGCTGTTGCTGTTCAGTCACTAAACTGTGTCTCTCTGCGACCCTATGGACTGTAGCACAGTGGGCTTCCTTGTCCCTCATTATCTCCTGGAGTTTGCTCAGACTCACATCCATTGAGTCAAGGATGCCATCCAGCCATCAACCATATGTCTCTATAGTGTTTCCTTTTCTAGACCTGTCCTTGTCCCCGATGAGATCTGTGTTTCCCTTCTCTGAAAGACATATGCTTGATTCCATGTCAGAACAGCAGACGGGCAACGGGAACCCCCAGCACGCCTTGCCCCACCTCGCCATACACGCACCATGTACGGCCAGAGTTTCTTTAGGCCTGGGAAGTAAGTTTTTCTGCCTCTCTGCAGAAACTGCATGTAATAGTAACTTAAATGACTTACCAAGGAAACCTTTTCATATTACCATGGTTGATCTCTCAGGGGCATGGCTGTGGAACCTAGGAGCAGAGCACGGATGTGTTTGGAGCATTGTGCTGGGGGTAAGGAAGTAATTGGAGATGCAGAAGCAAGGAGCCTAGAGGCAGATTTTCCTGGAAAGGATTCTCCTCTTTGCTGTTAGATTCCCATAGCCAACACCAGCTCTGGAAGGGAAGCAGTCAATCCACGTTTCAATGCTATTCTGAAGCAGGACTGTTTCTGGTAAGTGAGAGGGTGCGATTCTCTGTTCTGTCTGCAGGCGCGGCCCGTGGATTACCCTAAGGACTTCCTGTCTCACCAGGTTCCCGTGTCTTTCCACAAGCACTGGAACATTGATCCTGTGAAGGTCTACTTCACGTGGCTGGCGCCCGGTGAGGAGGACCGAGCCAGGGAGCAGAGTCGAAGAGGCCTCAGAGAGGAGCTGTGAGGCACGGGGCCCGCAGGCACGGTCGGAGGCCGAGACTCGCGCTGTCCTACTGGGCTGCGTCTCACGGCTCACCTGTGCGTGACACACGGCGTCGGAAGCGTCCTGACTGCAGGTGGACGTGTGACGTGGTCATTTTTGAGTTGGGAGCGGGGAAGAAGTCATAGGGAAAACAGATTTTTTTTCTTTTCTGGGGAAAAAAAATCACTTGCGTTGGCATTATGCAGTTCTTGTAATACACAATGATTACTGTGTATTTTTCAAGCTGTGAAACAGCAGCTTTATTTCTGTCACAGAAAAATAAATGGTACCAGAAGTCTCCTTCCTGTCCTCGCTCTTCATTATAACGGATGTGTCAGCTGGGCATAAGGCTGGAGAGACGTGACTGTCTTCATCATTATACGTAAAATAAAGAAGAGAAGGTGTGTTGACCTGGATCTTACCATGGGGCCAACTTTTAAACCATATTATTGATCAAAATGATTTCCTGGTAACTCAGTGGGAAGACTGCTATATTAAGGATCATTCGTAAAACATCGTGAGAGTCTAGCAAATGAAAAAATCCCCTGGAGTCTGTAATCAGGGTTGTTATGTTTTATCTGTTTTTCTGTTTATGCCTCATAAAAAGAGAATAAGAAGTCTTCTGCGAGACTTTTCTGCTTCTTTAGAGGTTCATCTGTGTTCTATTTCTCCCTGAAGCCCTATCTTTATGACCTACTTATAATACAAAAGTGTACTGACTGCTGCCAGAAAAATGTTCTCAGTATTTAAAAAACAGCGTTGTATTTTATTCAAGTCACTGAGCTCTGTGTAAAGTCTCAGAAAGTATATTAAATTAATTGTACCTGGTATTTTATTCTTATTATATATTACGTAATGACTCCAGACTCAGAAAGGACCTCCCCAGTGTCAGGGAGGGCTGCATGGTGATTTGGCAACTTCCGAGGGTTCTCAAGGAATGAAATCTGCAAACAGTATTTTGAAACTGCGCTCATTTCCACATCATAGCTTTAATATATAGTAATTTAATACACTATTAATTTTTAAAGCTTATTCTGTATTTAACATTTAATTATATAATTCCATTTTCTAAAGGTATTTGCACAAAATTTGATTTTACTGTGTCTTAAACTAATTTTGACATAGTAAAATACTTTTTTTTTAAATAAAATTATTAATTTTGTTTGTAATGTTTTTATATCCAAGCATAGGGTTTCAAAGCTGTGCCACCAAGCGTACCCATGTGTGTGTGTTATCGATACATTTTTCTTGCAGCGTATATGGATTTCCAAAACAATGCAGTAGTGTTTATCATTTTTCCAAACTAGCCAATACCGAGACTGGTGTGTTTCCAGTGATAGCTGAACACACTGGATTCATCTCTCTGAAGGTGGATTTTGTGGTCTGTCTGGGGAATGGATCCAGCAGGATCGGTTGGATGAGAAGCGCCTGAAGGATTTAGACGTCTGGCCGAGCTGCTGCTGCTGACATCAGTACTGTTGTGATAGCTGGGATTCCTGCCGCCGCCGCTGTCATAGGCACCTCCGTGGCTCCTGTAATCGTGCGCCTGGAGGGCTGGGCTGCCTGACCCTATGGAGAAAAGCCTTCAGCTTCTACTCGTGCCGGCCGTTCACACTCAGAGAACAGTGTGTTCCTCTGACAGGACTGAACGTGAAGCACCTCTACGTGAAGGTCCTTGTCAAGCTTTCTGTTACGACGACCAGTGCCTTCTGCTGATACCGGGGCGCCTCCTCTGGTACTTTTAGGTATTCTGTTAATTATGTTTACTTTTTGGGACTGTGTAAACCTAACAATAAGTAAAAGAACTTTGCCTAAGCTTCTGATTTCACCAATCTATTTATGAGTCCAAGTGGAGTGGGAGTGGGGGGCGGGGGGCATGGGGAAAGGGAAATAATGAAGTCAGAGGAGGAAGTTGGCAGCTGGGTAAACACAGTTTTTAAAAAGAAAACGAAAAACCTATCCTTTTGAGAGAAAACCATGGACGTTGAAGATCTATTTACACATGGTCTATAAAACCATTATCTATTTTATTATATAATGAATTGGAAATATGTTGGAACTGATTCTCATAGAGTCCGTATCTTAAGGACTAGTTTTGAATCTGAACTTTCCTGGACAGACACTGTCCTTTGCATACTTTCTGTGCCTTTTAAATAGGAATTTACTTCAAATGGCTATTTTAATACAGGGGTATCACCGTCAAGGAGTTGCAGGTGGAGTCACTGGAATGCCATTTTTGCTTTTAAGCCACTTCTGCTGATAGAGCCAAAGCAAGCTGCCTGACTAAATAGGACTTTTACATCTTGTAGCAAAATAGAAATCCAAACGCAAACACAGCCTTTACAGACTGTTTGAGAACAAAGGCTGTGGGCGTGCTAGACTGCCAGTGATGCTCAATATGGGTGTGTAAGTACCAGTGCTGAGTTTCCTGATTTACTGAATACTGCAGTGCTTCCACAAACATATCCATTGCGATTGTTTCTGTATTTTCCTCAAACATTTGTAACAGAGTAGACATTTGTAAGAATGTTTCTGCTGTCTTCCATTCATAATCAGAGAGGAACTTACCTGGACTGAAATGGATCAATCAGTAGATTCATTCAGCAACTATTTCTTAAACCCTTACTACATGTCGGACCTTCCAGGATGACCCTTGCCCCTTGTCTGTCCTCCTCACCATGTTATTCCCGGCATCCTTGAATGCCTGGCACACAGTAGGTGCTATCATTTTATGTCCCCAAGCTTTCTGTCAACATGTCACCTGCAAAAGATGCTTTCCTTCTGTCTATAGTAAGTGAAGGCTTTGGGCCTTCCCTGGTCCAGTGGCTAAGACTCCATGCTCCCCATGCAGGGGGCCTGGGTTCCATCCCTGGTCAGGGAACTAGATCCCACATGCCGCAACTAAGAGTTCACACACAGCAACTGAAGATCCCACATACTGCAACAAAGACCCAGTGCAGACAGATGAATAAATATTGGAAGAAAGGGAAGACTTTGTTTCTGGCATTAAGTCTTTTAGCACATGTTTTCACTTTAAAGACACATATTCCTGGAAGGAGTTGGGGTAGGTACAAGGGAAAAGGAACATAAACCAGTAATAAGATGATTTATAATAATAATAAATGCTCTAAACTAGACAATGAGAGCAGGGAGACAGAACCAGGTGGGGGCTGGGGACTCCTTTGGATGGAGTGGTCGGAGAGGGCCACTGAGAAAGGCAAGCCGAGTCAAGACCGCATTGAACAGACGGAGTCAGGAATGCAGAGATGGATGCGCGCAGTGTCTAGGAAAGGGGGGACAGCAGACCTGAAGGCTCCAAGGTGGGGACAGACATGGCGTGTCCGAAAACACGAGCGAGCCCGTGTGACTGCTTGGCTGTTGTCACAGTTATCATTAAACATCCAGCTGATGCCAAATAAACAGTTGCTATGGAAGTCTGGAGCTCAGTGCAGAAGTCAGAGCCAGGGTTATAATTTGGGGACTTACCAGTAATTTTTAAAGATTTTGGAAGCCCACAGGACTGGACAAGATCACGTTGGGAGAGAAGGAAACAGTCAGCCTGAGCAGGAGGGTCAGGGGAATGGAAGGGAAACTCGGGACAGGTTTGTGTAAAGGAAACCAAGGAAAGCGTTCTGAGAAGCAAGTGGTCGTGTGCCACGTGTTGCCAAGAGGCCCATTAGGAGAGAACGGGGAAGGGACAGTGTGACCTAGCAGCATGGGAGTGACCTTGACAGATGGCTCCCAGGAAGGTGGCAGAGTGGGAGCTGAGACTGTAGAGAGCAAGTATAAACATCTGGAAGGGTCTATAGTTAGTTCTTTTTACGATTTAAAGGCAGCCTAAGGTAGTTTGAGGGAAACCATGGGATCCCGGGAGTTTTTATTTTAAGGTGGGAGATTCTAGGAGACGTCAATGTGAGATGTGAGTGATAAGTAGAGGGGAAAAGGATGAGTGATTGGACTGGCGTCCTGGTGACATGGAGTGGGGGATCCCCGGAGTCCAGTGCAGGAATCTTGACAGGAGGGTCTACTGTCAAGAGGAAGGTTTTTCGATTTGCTGACATGAAGATGTGGGTACTGACATTGATCATTTCTGTTAAGTGTGAGACAGGGTTACTTGCTGAGAATGTCTGACTTTTTACACAGATTTACTTTACAGAAATGGCAACATTAATAACAATGACAATGATGACAACCACTTATGTGATACTTATTATACTTGGCACGATTCCTAGTGTTTCACACATTATGTTATTGACCCTTCACAACAACCGCTGGAGTGAATACTAGAGTGTTCCCCAGTTTATACTGGTGGTAACTGAGGCACGGATTTAATATCCAGCCCAAGGTCATACAGCTGCTAAGTCAGTGGCAGAGCTGGGTTTTGAACCCAGATATTTTGGCTCTAGAGTTTATTCATATAATCTCTTTGCTCGTCCACCTCTGGTCAAGAACACGTAGCCTCTTCCCAGACCGTGCATCTGGTTCTAAAACACCAGCACAGGTAAAGATGGCCATGAATCAAGAGTTAGGGATTCTAACCCTAACTGGTGGTCCAGTGGCCAAGACTCCACGCTCCCAATGCAGGGGGCCTGGGTTCCGTCCCTGGTCAGGGACCTAGATCCCATGTGCCGCAGCTAAGAGTTCACATGCCACAACTAAAGATCCCCTGCTGCCAGGTAAATGACTATTAGAATCCAAGAGTTAATCATGAAGTAACTCTACATAAGAGATGAAAGGCAAGTATGATTACATATCAAATTACAGAAGCAATATGTACTACGAGGTGAGAAAAGGAAAAACCGGCTCACTGAAACTGAATTTTTGTTCTAGAACTCTGAAAAACAGTACCTCTGGTAAGAGTTAAGATCCTCATACACTGACCCAGAAGGTCTCCCCGGAGGCACATACCCTAGGGAGACAGGAGACACATCCTTGCCCTGATAAGCTTGAACAAGAATGTTCAGAGTAGCATACACAGTTCAGAAGAGCTGAAAGTCTAGGTGTCCACCGCTTGGAGAATTGGTAAGTTCTGCAATGTCTTTACAGTGTCACATTATGCTGTGGTTAGTATGGGTGAAATACAGCTACATGACATGCCTCAATGTTAAGCAAGTTTTAAAAGATCACAGAATAAAACTTACAGTTGGATCTCCTTTATGTAACTTGAAACTGTGGAAAATGAAAAAATAAATGTATATAGATACACATCTAAAACAAGTAAGAGGATAGACAAAATTCAAGATAGTAGTTACCTCCCCGTCTCTAAATCCTTTTACTTAATCACCCCTCATCTGGAAAGTTCTGTTTCCCATGTGACATGCCACTGTCCAGGGGTTAGGACGTGGGTATCTGGATATCTTTTCAGGGAGTGTCATCAGCTCACCACAGTATGTGATGTGATACTTTGGCAGACAGGTGAGTGAGGGGAATCTGAGGATGGCCTGCCTACTCCTTTCCTTCACTCATTCATTCACACTTGACAGATATATTTTGGGCAACTACCTTGTGCCAGGGGGCTTCCCTGGTGACTCAGACAGTAAAGAAACTGCCTGCAGCGCAGGAGACGGAGGTTTGATCCCTGGGTTAGGAAGGTCCCCTGGAGAAGGGAGTGGTAACAACCCATTTCAGTATTCTTGCCTGGAAGAGCCTGGCAGGCTATAGTCCATGGGGTAGCAAAGCGTGGGACATGACTGAGAGACTAACACTTCGTGCCAGGCATTGTGGTAAACACTGGGTGCTCGGTGATGCCACCTAGATCATCTCTTACCAGCAAACACCCACACAAACACAAATTTATTTTACATAGCTAGCCATTCTTGGGCTTCCCTGGTGGCTCAGACGGTAAAGAATCTGCCTGCAATGCAGGAAACTTGGGTTCGATCCCTGGGTCAGGAAGATCCCCTGGAGAAGGGAATGGCAACCCACTCCAATATTCTTGCCTGGGAAATCCCATGGACAAAGGAGCCTGGTGGGTTACAGCACTTGGGGTCACAAAGAGTCAGACATGACTGAGCGACCAACACCTTAACTTCAGTCATTCTTTACACAGAGAAGAAATTAGGCTAAAGACCTGCCTGAGGGACTTCCCTGGCGGTCCAGTGGTTAAAAAAAAGCTCCTACTGCAGGGGGCATGGGCTTGATCCTTGGTCTGGGAGCTAAGATCCTGCTTCCTATGTGGCCAAAGAAAGAAAGAATGACCTAAAGATCTGTCTGGTATTATTCTGGGCTTCTCTGCCCACAAGTTTGCTGGACATTTTCAGACATTCCCAAACCTAGAATTTCTTTTTACTAGATTATCTTCCTGTCTTATTTCCACACCCCCTCCCCACTCCACCATCGAGTTTCTACTGATTTTATAACCCAAATTGGGAGTTATTCTGCTCCTTTTTTATCAGGGCAGGATGAGCACAGAGTTAAACGGTCCTGTGCTGGCCTCATTATTATGTGACCTTGGGCTGGTCACGTCGTGTCTCTGGGCCTCAGTTTGGTAATGAAATGCAGTTTGAACTTTAAAATGCTATGATTCTGCTATCTAAATAGAGGGCCCCTATCACTGACTATCCCCCCATAGGTGCTATTTCCACATCTGTGCTCCATTCTGAAAAGACCTTAATCTCGATTTACAATGAATTATCTGCTCTATCAATCTGGAAAATTTTGTCAGATTGAGTTTAATCAATTTGAAGTACATCTGACTTTCATTCACGGATTCAGAAACCCAGGAGAACTGTAATAAGGGTTTTAAGATAATACTTTGTATGGACACAAAAGTTAACTTTGGCTCGTTCAATCGATACTAAGTTTTCTCTTAGGTTTTAAGGTTCTGGAGATCTCATAGTAAGCAAAAACAGAAAGTTTATTGTTCTTGCAGAATTTATCACCAAGGGCATAGATAGGAATCAAAAACTACTGGGCTTCCCTGGTGGCTCAGTGGTAAAGATTCTGCCTGCCATTGTGGAAGACGTGGGTTCAATCCCTGGTCTGGGAAGTTCTCACAAGCCACGGAGCAACTGGAGCCCGTGCACCACAACCACTGAGGTGCAGCTCCTGGAGCCCCAGAGCCCGTGCTCTGCAAAAAGGGAAGCTGCCGCAGTGAGAAGGCTGAGCACCACAGTGGAGAGGAGCCGCCAGCCACCACAACCAGAGAAGAGCCCTCATAGCAACAAAGACCCAGCACAGCCAAACAAAGCAGGCAGACTGCTGCCACTGACTCACATGACCGTGAACTTCCACACAGGCTCACAGGGACTTGGGCTTTGATTTGAGATACAAAACTAAAAAGCAGTTAACCAGGGAAAGGGTCAGGAGGAGAGCATTTCAGGAAGAAAAAACAGAAGATGCAAAGGTTCTGTGGTGGAGGGATCTCAGCTTCTTTGAGAAACTGAGGGAAGCCAGTGAGGCTGCCGTGCTCTGGGGTCGCGTTTCACGTCCCCTGTGACGGGCTTTTCTCACGGGCCTTTCCATGCGCTCACTGTTCCATAACAGAATCCCACAGAGTGGTCACTGCATGTATGTTTACACTGTAATTCATCTAAGGATTTCTCCAGTATCAGTTATTTTGACCATTTGCCATTTCCACACTTTGGATTCATTTTTATAAGGGATTAAATAGAAGCTTGCTCCTTGGAAGAAAAGCAATGACAAATGTAGACAGCGTATTAAAAAGCAGAGACATCACTTGGCCAACAAAAGTCCATATAGTCAAAGCTATGTTTTTTCCAGTAGTCATGTATGGATGTGCGAGTTGGACCATAAAGAAGGCCAAGTGCCGAAGAATTGATGCTTTGGAATTGCGATGCTGGAGAAGACTCCTGAGAGTCCCTTGAACACCAAGGAGATCAAACCAGTCAATCCTAAAGGAAATCAACCCTGGATATTCACTGGAAGGACAGATGCTGAAGCTCTCATACGTTGGCCACTTAATGTGAAGAGTTGACTCATTGGAAAAGACCCTGATGCTGGGAAAGACTGAAGGCAAAAGGAGAGGGCAGCAGAGGATGAGATGGTTGGATGGCATCACCAACTCTGGATATGAGTTTGAGCAAACTCCAGGAGATAGTGAAGGACAGAGGAGCCTGGTGTGCTGCAGTCCATGGGGTGGCAGAGAGTCAGACACAACTTAGTGACTGAACAACAACAAATATGTGGAATATAAAATATGACACTAACATATCTACAGAACAGAGACAGACTCACAGACATGGAGAACAGACTTATGGTTGCCAAGGGGCAGAGAGGGTATGGAGGGAAGGATGGGAGGTTTGGGGTTAGCAGATGCACTAGTCCTAGCCCATCCATATAGGATGGATAAATAACAAGGTCCTGCCATATTTTTAGCACAGGGAACTCTATTCAATATCTGTGACAATAATGGGAAAGAATATGTATGTGTGTGTGTGGGTGTAAATCACTTTGGTATACAGTAGAAATTAACAACACTGTAAATCATCTATACTTGAAGTAAATCAATGTGATTAGTTTTATCTGTTTGGGAATGCCATTTGCATTTATCAATTAGTTTTCCTTTCACAGTTGTATAAGAGCTATAACATAAATTGTCATGGATTGAACTCTGTGCTAAGTCACTTCTGACACTTTGCAACCCTGTGGACTGTACTCTCTCCATGGGATTCTCCAGGAAAGAATACTGGAGTGGGTTGTCATTTCCTACTCCAGGGGGTCATTCTGACCCAGGTCTCGAACCCAGGTCTCCTGCATTGGCAGGCGGGTTCTTCCTTGTCTGAGCCACCTGGGAAGCCCAAAGTCATAAAACCTGGATTTTAATCCTGACTCTACAACTTACTATGTAATGCTGAACAAGTTGATTAACCTCTCTACACCTCAGTGTTCTCTTCTGTAAAATGCATAGAACCATAGTTCCTATCTTTTAGGCTGTTGTGAGGAATAAATGAGTTAAGTGATATAATCAATGAGAATACCCAGCACAATATATAGAAACCTACATTAAAGCTGTGTCTTGTTTAAAAATTATTCATGCCATTTTGCTTATCTTCCTAATTCTGATAAATTTCCCTAGTAAAACAAAAAAATTATTGATAGAGCCATATAGCTAACTTAAAATATTTCTGTGCTATTTGTAAATAGCTCTTATAATTGAAAAAAAAAACTTAGAAATAAAGGATATAGGACATTTTAAAATTTCCAAGCAAAAGGGATTTAGTAAAGTTGCCAACAAGAAATCTTGGGAGAAAAATAGCATGAGCTATCCTTGGCGCTAGTTCTAACAAAGGTGCAAATATTTGCTTCTAAAGCTGCACATACCTTTGGTATAGAAGAGTTGTAATGGGGATAACATGGTTTTCCAAGGACCCAAAGGATTAGTTAAAAATTCAATTTCCTTTTCGCATTAGGCAACAGAATCATAAAACTCTCTGAAAACATAATACCATAAAACACATACTCAGACTTTTGGGGCGCTCTGTAAACTATAAATCCCAAAGTTTCAACTTCCAACTGGGAGGAATATGAGATGGAATGTGGGAACTTTTCACCTAGCTGAGGATTTGCCATCTGTTATTAGATTCCTACTGCTGCTGTAACAAATGACTGCAACTCAGCAGGCTTAAAACATCAGTTATTATCTTAGAGTTCTGGGGGTCAGATGTCCGGAACGGGTCTCGCAGGCTCATCAAGGGTCATCAGGGCTGCTTTCCTCCTGGAGCTTCCAAGGGGGAACTCATCTCCTTCCCTTTAAGCAAGGGATCTATTTCCCTGCAACCCCCGGATGCCACCTGCACGTGCACCCCTCGGCTCCTGGCTCCTGGTTCCATCTTCAAAGATGGCAGCGTGTCATCACGTTTAAACCTCTCTCCACCTCTGGCCCTCCTGCCTCCCTCTTAATGGGTCCAGTGATTACATTGGACTGACTGGGAAAGCCCACAATACCCTCCCCGTCTCAAAGTCTTTTCCTTCATCACATCTGCACACCTTTTGCCACCTGAGGTGACGTGTACAGGCCCTGAGGGATGAGGATGTGGACGTTTCTGGGGACCGCGGTTCTGTCCACCACACCATTCGAGGCTCTGTTCTTCCTTGAAGTCAGATTTACTTGGGTGTGTTTCTGTTCAGTGCTACCTTGGGCTCCGTGGATGATGACGCTATGTGTGTGACAAACGTTTTCTCTGCCAACTCAACTCTGCATGCATTTTTGTACAACTTGAACGCAACCGACATTGTCCTAAAACTCTGTTTTTAGTTTACAGCTGAACACACTTCTCTCCCTGTCATCACACAGGATGTGTGGAACCAATGGACGAGAGGCCCCCTAACAGTTCTGTAACAGCTCATCATGTTGGTTTGCACACAATCATCACCTCCTGGTGTTCTCACATTTTGTTATGGGAGGTGGAGCACCTCAGAGAAATGCTGGCAACAAGGTGACATGAGGACTGCCTGGTGATGTCTGGAAGCCAGCCTCCTTTGTCATGCTACCGTTTCTTACTGTTTCCAAGGATAAGGTCTCTGGCTTGGCCTTTAAGATGCTTAGCACTAGCTAATTTAGGAAATTTCCACAGTGGCTCTTTAGGAACTACAAGTAAGGGAAATGACCTTATGGATGAAATCACAGCTAAATTTAAATAGAATTCCAACAAACAGTTTTAGAAGCCTTTGCAAAAATTGAGTTCATTGCCACTTTCATGGTGAATTCTATTCCAAGAGATGATTTCAACTGCAATTCCCCCTAAGAGTGAAAAATGGATTTAAACAGGGATGTTCTGAAAAGCACAAATTCACAAAAATTCTGCTTTTACATTGCATGCCATGAATGACACAAGCCCTCACTATGAGACTTACGAATGCAATTTTCTGGCAGGAAACCTGGGCGTTCAAAAGAAGAAGAAAAGTAGCTGTCTGAGAAACACGCTCACCAGCCCAAAACCAAGGGATGGCCTAGAGATACAAAGCACAGCAGAAATGACACTTTCAATGATGGTCTTGCAAGATCGGCTGTCTGGTGGGCAGGCACCCTCAGGGCAGTTACAACAAGCAATTTGTTTCCTAACATGCAGGTCCCTCCCCCCAGTTCCTCATTGGGATGTATCATCTTCCCAGATGTCACCTAAGTTTCATTATTTCCTTACAGGGTATCCTTCGTTCTCCCTTCCCAACTTACATCCTCATTTTAAAACAAAGACTTTCGAAGGCGGTCCTAAGATGGCAGAGGAATAGGACAGGAAGACCACTTTCTCCCTCACAAATTCCTCAAAAGAACATTTCAACACTGAGCAAACTCCACAAAACAACTTCTGTAGGCTGGCAGAGGACATCAGGCAACCAGAAAAGCAGACCATTGTCTTCAAAAACAGGTAGGAAAAAATATAAAAGACGACAAAGGAGACAAAGGAGGTGGGGAGGGAGCTCCGTCCCAGGAAGGAAAGCCCGTCCCGGGAAGGGAATTTTAAGAAGAGAGGTTTCCAAACACCAGGAAACACTCTCCCTGCCGAGTCTGTGGCGAGCCTTGGAAACACAGAGGGCAACATAACAGGAAGGGAAAAATAAAGAAATAATTAAAACCAAGAGATCACAAGCCCAACAGTAACTCCCCCAGTGGAAAAGCAGCACAGACGCCTGCATCCACCACTGGGAAGTGGGGGCAGGGCAGGGAAGAGCAGGAGGCGCGGGCTGCAGTGCTTTGTAAGAATCGGGCAGGAACGCCCCACGTGCAACCAGAACGATCTAACTTGGGCTAGCAAACCAGACTGTGGGATAGCTACCACGCGAAAAGCTCAAACATAAGACACCTCCAGGACCGAGCACAGAACAAAGGACGGAATGGAAAAAGCCGGCTGCAGACCATCCCCCGCCGGGGACAGGCAGCCAGAGCCGTAAGGGCTGGAAAGGGGAAATTGCAGACCTGGAGAGACTTCACTTACCAAACTGCAAGCAGGCTTCTTTGCTAAGACTTCTGGGGATGCTGGACAGTTACCATCTGCCTCACAAGGGGCGCCAGCGGTCCACCCAGAAAACTGAGCAGCAGAGGCAGAAAAGGCGACAAGTCGCAGCGATCGCGCTTGCCAAACTCCTGAGCTACTCGGACCTGGGAAGGGCACAAAGCGCAGTCCCAACCGAATCTGTGCCTCTGAGGGCTACCTGAGCGCCGAACCTGAGCAGCTTAGACCGGGGAAGTGCACGCAGCCTAGGGCCGGCCTCAGACGGTTCCCGGCTGAGCATCGTAGAGCCGGAGCGGTTTGTACGCCGCGAGAAGGAACAGGTCCAGCAGGGCTGAGACACTGTGTGCACACGACAGCACTATTTGTTTGCAGCATCCCCCCTCCCCAGAGCGCGACTGAACTAGTGAGCCTAAAAAACTGGCATAAAGAAGAAGTTAAACAGAGGGAACCGCCTTGGAAGTGACCCCACAATGCCCACAACATCAGAGAAGGGCCAGATGTATTTTTACTATTTTTAAAATCATTCCTTTTTTCCCCTTTTTTCTGACTTTTTAAAAATAGTTAAGTCTTCTATTTCTCCTCTGATTTTTATTTCTATAACCTATTATTAATATTCAAAAAAAAGACTTTTTTTTTTAAGGCAAACACCATATATAGTCTTTGGGTGGTTATTGGTGTTTGTTTTTTGTTTGTTTGTTTTTTTAAATAATTCTTGTGGCTTTTTTTTTCTTTTTTCCTTTTTCCTTCTGCTTCTTTTCTTTAATATTGTATTTTTGAAAATCAAACCTCTACTCTAGATTTTTAATCTTTGCTCTTCGGTTTTTGTTGTCAATTTTGTACATTTAAAAACCCAAACTTCACTACCCAACTTTACCTGAGAGCGAGATTACAGGCTTGACCACTCTCTCCTCCTTTGGACTCTCCTTTTTCTCCACCAGGTGGCCTCTGTCTCTTTTCTCCCCCATCTCTTCTCTATCCAACTCTGTGAATCTCTGTGTGTTCCAGACGGTGGAGAACACCTAAGGAACTGGTTACTGGCAGGATTTGTCTCTCTCCTTCTCATTCCTCTCTCTTATCCTCCTGGCCACCTCTGTCTAATTCCTCCCTCTCCTCTTCCCTGTATAACTCCATAAATACCTCTGAGCGGTCCAGACTATGGAGCACACATAAGGAAGTGACTACTGGCTAGCTTGCTCTCTCCTCTTTTGATCTCACTGCATCTCATTCCAGTCACCTCTAACTACCCCCTCCCTCTTCTCTTCTCCTTGTAACTCAGTGAACCTCTCTGGGTGTCCCTCAATGTGGAGAAACTTTTCATCTTTAACCTAGATGTTTTATCATCGGTGCTGTATAGATGGAGAAGTCTAGAGGCTACTGTAAAAATAAAACTGAAAACCAGAAGCAGGAGGCTTAAGTCCAAAACCTGAAAACATCAGAGAACTCCTGAATTCAGGGAACATTAAGCAATAGGAGCTCATCAAAAGCCTCCATACCTACACTGAAACCAAGCTCCACCCAAGGACCAACAAGTTTCAGAACAAGACATACCATGCAAATTCTCCAGCAACACAGGAACACACTCCTGAGCTTCAATATACAGGCAGCTCAAAGTTACTCCAAAACCTTTGATGTCTCATAACCCATTACTGATCACTCCACTGCACTCCAGAGAGAAGAAACCCAGCTCCACCCACCAGAACTCCAACACAAGCCTCCCTAACCAGGAAACCTAGACAAGCCACTGATACAACCCCACCCACAGTGAGGAAGCTCCATAATAAAGAGAACTCCACAAATTACCAGAATATAAAAGGCCACCCCAAACGCAGCAATATAATCAAGATGAAGAGACAGAGGAATACTCAGCAGGTAAAGGAACAGGAGGGTTGCCCACCAAACCAAACAAAAGACGAAGAGGTAGGGAATCTACCTGAGAAAGAATTCCGAATATTGATAGTGAAAATGATCCAAAATCTTGAAATCAAAATGGAATCACAGATAAATAGCCTAGAGACAAGGATTGAGAAGATGCAAGAGAGGTTTAACAAGGACCTAGAAGAAATAAAAAAGAGTCAATATATAATGAATAACGCAATAAAGGAGATCAGAAACACTCTGGAAGCAACAAATAGCAGAATAACGGAGGCAGAAGATAGGATTAGTGAAATAGAAGATAGAATGGTAGAAATAAATGAATCAGAGAGGAAACAAGAAAAATGAATTAAAAGAAATGAATTTCAGAAACCTCCAGGACAATATGAAACGCTCCAACATTCGAATTATAGGAGTCCCAGAAGAAGAAGACAAAAAGAAAGACCATGAGAAAATCCTTGAGGAGATAATAGTTGAAAACTTCCCTAAAATGGGGAAGGAAATAATCACCCAAGTCCAAGAAACACGGAGAGTTCCAAATAGGATAAACCCAAGGCGAAATACCCCAAGACACATATTAATAAAATTAACAAAGATCAAACACAAAGAACAAATATTAAAAGCAGCAAGGGAAAAACAACAAATAACACACAAGGGGATTCCCATAAGGATAACAGCTGATCTTTCAATAGAAACTCTTCAGGCCAGGAGGGAATGGCAAGACATACTTAAAGTGATGAAAGAAAATAGCCTACAGCCCAGATTACTGTACCCACCAAGAATCTCATTCAAATATGAAGGAGAAATCAAAAGCTTTACAGACAAGCAAAAGCTGAGAGAATTCAGCACCACCAAACCAGCTCTCCAACAAATTCTAAAGGATATTCTCTAGACAGGAAACACAAAAAGGGTGTATAAACCCGAACCCAAAACAATAAAGTAAATGGTAACAGGATCATACTTATCAATAATTACCTTAAACGTAAATGGGTTGAATGCCCCAACCAAAAGACAAAGACTGGCCGAATGGATACAAAAACAAGACCCCTCTATATGCTGCTTACAAGAGACCCACCTCAAAACAAGGGACACATACAGACTGAAAGTGAAGGGCTGGAAAAAGATATACCATGCAAATAGAGACCAAAAGAAAGCAGGAGTGGCAATACTCATTTCCAATAAAATAGACTTTAAAACAAAGGCTGTGAAAAGAGACGAAGAAGGCCACTGCATAATGATCAAAGGATCAATCCAAGAAGAAGGTATAACAATTATAAATATATATGCACCCAATATAGGAGCACCGCAATATGTAAGACAAATGCTAACAAGTATGAAAGGGGAAATCAACAATAACACAATAATAGTGGGAGACTTTAATACCCCACTCACACCTATGGACAGATCAACTAAACAGAAAATCAACAAAGAAATGCAAACTTTAAATGATACATTAGACCAGTTAGACCTAATTGATATCTATAGGACATTTCACCCCAGAACAATGAATTTCACCTTTTCTCAAGTGCTCATGGAACATTCTCCAGGATAGATCACATCCTGGGCCATAAATCTAAACTTGATAAATTCAAAAAAATCGAAATCATTCCAAGCATCTTTTCTGACCATAATGCATTAAGATTAGATCTCAATTACAGGAGAAGAACTATTAAAAATTCCAACATATGGAGGTTGAACAACACACTTCTGAATAACCAATAAATCACAGAAGAAATCAAAAAAGAAATCAAAATATGCATAGAAACTAATGAAAATGAAAACACAACAACACAAAACCTGTGGGACACTATAAAAGCAGTGCTAAGAGGAAAGTTCATAGCAATACAGGCATACCTCAAGAAACAAGAAAAAAGTCAAATAAATAACCTAACTCTATACCTAAAGCAACTAGAAAAGGAAGAATTGGAGAACCCCAGAGTTAGTAGAAGGAAAGAAATCTTAAAAATTAGGGCAGAAATAAATGCTAAAGAAACAAAAGAGACTATAGCAAAAATCAACAAAGCCAAAAGCTGGTTCTTTGAAAGGATAAATAAAATTGACAAACCATTAGCCAGACTCGTCAAGAAGCAAAGAGAGAAAAATCAAATCAATAAAATTAGAAATGAAAATGGAGAGATCACAACAGACAACACAGAAATACAAAGGATCATAAGAGACTACTATCAGCAGTTATATGCCAATAAAATGGACAACGTGGAAGAAATGGACAAATTCCTAGAAAAGTACAATTTTCCAAAACTGAACCAGGAAGAAATAGAAAATCTTAACAGACCCATCACAAGCACGGAAATTGAAACTGTAATCAGAAATCTTCCAGCAAACAAAAGCCCAGGTCCAGACAAATTCACAGCTGAATTCTACCAAAAATTTCAAGAAGAGCTAACACCTATCCTCCTCAAACTCTTCCAAAAAATTGCAGAGGAAGGTAAACTTCCAAACTCATTCTATGAGGCCACCATCACCCTAATACCAAAACCTAACAAAGATGCCACAGAAAAAGAAAACTACAGGCCAATATCACTGATGAACATAGATGCAAAAATCCTCAACAAAATTCTAGCAATCAGAATCCAACAACACATTAAAAAGATCATACACCATGACCAAGTGGGCTTTATCCCAGGGATTCAAGGATTCTTCAATATCCGCAAATCAATCAATGTAATTCACCACATTAACAAATTGAAAAATAAAATCCATATGATTATCTCAATAGATGCAGAGAAGGCCTTTGACAAAATTCAACATCCATTTATGATAAAAACTCTCCAGAAAGCAGGAATAGAAGGAACATACCTCAACATAATCAAAGCTATATATGACAAACCCACAGCAAACATTATCCTCAATGGTGAAAAATTGAAAGCATTTCCCCTAAAGTCAGGAACAAGACAAGGGTGCCCACTTTCACCACTACTATTCAACATAGTTTTAGAAGTTTTGGCCACAGCAATCAGAGCAGAAAAAGAAATAAAAGGAATCCAAATTGGAAAAGAAGAAGTAAAACTTTCACTGTTTGCAGATGACATGATCCTCTACATCGAAAACCCTAAAGACTCCACCAGAAAATTACTAGAGCTAATCAATGAATATAGTAAAGTTTCAGGATATAAAATCAACACACAGAAATCCCTTGCATTCCTATACACTAATAATGAGAAAGTAGAAAAAGAAATTAAGGAAACAATTCCATTCACCATTGCAACGAAAAGAATAAAATACTTAGGAATATATCTACCTAAAGAAACTAAAGACCTGTACATAGAAAACTATAAAACACTGGTGAAAGAAATCAAAGAGGACACTAATAGATGGAGAAATATACCATGTTCATGGATCGGAAGAATCAATATAGTGAAAATGACTATACTACCCAAAGCAATTTACAAATTCAATGCAATCCCTATTAAGCTACCAGCCATATTTTTCACAGAACTAGAACAAATAATTTCAAGATTTGTATGGAAATACAAAAAACCTAGAATAGCCAAAGCAATCTTGAGAAAGAAGAATGGAACTGGAGGAATCAACTTGCCTGACTTCAGGCTCTACTACAAAGCCACAGTCATCAAGACAGTATGGTACTGGCACAAAGACAGAAATATAGATCAACGGAACAAAATAGAAAGCCCAGAGATAAATCCACACACATATGGACACCTTATCTTTGACAAAGGAGGCAAGAATATACAATGGAGTAAAGACAATCTCTTTAACAAGTGGTGCTGGGAAAACTGGTCAACCACTTGTAAAAGAATGAAACTAGATCACTTTCTAACACCATACACAAAAATAAACTCAAAATGGATTAAAGATCTAAATGTAAGGCCAGAAACTATAAAACTCCTAGAGGAGAATATAGGCAAAACACTCTCTGACGTAAATCACAGCAGGATCCTCTATGATCCACCTCCCAGAATACTGGAAATAAAAGCAAAAATAAACAAATGGGATCTAATTAAAATTAAAAGCTTCTGCACAACAAAAGAAAATATAAGCAAGGTGAAAAGACAGCCTTCTGAATGGGAGAAAATAATAGCAAATGAAGCAACTGACAAACAACTAATCTCAAAAATACACAAGCAACTTATGCAGCTCAATTCCAGAAAAATAAACGACCCAATCAAAAAATGGGCCAAAGACTAAATAGACATTTCTCCAAAGAAGACATACGGATGGCTAACAAACACATGAAAAGATGCTCAACATCACTCATTATTAGAGAAATGCAAATCAAAACCACAATGAGGTACCACTTCACACCAGTCAGAATGTTGGCGATCCAAAAATCTGCAAGCAATAAATGCTGGAGAGGGTGTGAAGAAAAGGGAACCCACCTACACTGTTGGTGGGAATGCAAACTAGTACAGCCACTTTGGAGAACAGTGTGGAGATTCCTTAAAAAATTGCAAATAGAACTACCTTATGCACCAGCAATCCCACTGCTGGGCATGCACACCGAGGAAACCAGAATTGAAAGAGACACATGTACCCCAATGTTCATCGCAGCACTGTTTATAAGAGCCAGGACATGGAAACAACCTAGATGTCCATCAGCAGATGAATGGATAAGCAAGCTGTGGTACATATACACAATGGAGTATTACTCAGTGGTTAAAAAGAATACATTTGAATCAGTTCTGATGAGATGGATGAAACTGGAGCCGATTATACAGAACGAAGTAAGCCAGAAAGAAAAACACCAATACAGTATACTAACACATATATATGGAATTTAGAAAGATGGCAATGACGACCCTGTATGCAAGACAGCAAAAAAGACACAGATGTGTATAACAGACTTTTGGACTCAGAGGGAGAGGGAGAGGGTGGGATGATTTGGGAGAATGGCATTGTAACATGTATACTATCATGTAAGAATCGAATCACCAGTCTATGTCCGAAGCAGGATACAGCATGCTTGGAGCTGGTGCACGGGGATGACCCAGAGAGATGTTGTGGGGAGGGAGGTGGGAGGGGGGTTCATGTTTGGGAACACATGTACACCCGTGGTGGATTCATGTCAATGTATGGCAAAACCAATACAGTATTGTAAAGTAAAATAAAGTTAAAAAATTAAAAAATAAATAAATAAATAAAATAAAATAAAGTAAAACAAAGACTTTCTTGCTAGTTTGTCCCTTCCCCAACATCCTATTCACTTCCAGGTACATGTGCTGCATCACATCCACAAGCCATCAGGCAAGTTCATGGCCAGGGCACAGGCCACAGGTGGAGTCCTGTCTCTTTAGGATCCAGTCTGATCTCCCTCCCCCAGCCTCATCTAAAGAGTCCAGGCTTCAGTTTTGTCTAAAGAGTCCAGGCAACAATGTTGTCTTGAAAATGGACCACTTCAAGTTTCTATTTCTTACAATTGTTTTCAAATGATTGCATTTAAGTTCTATTATTTGCACTTTGAGGGAGCAGAGAACCAAATACCAAGTCCCTGAGGAAACTGCCAGGCATCTGTGGGCCATGTGGTACCTCAAGTCAGATCAGACAGGCCCACAGGGAGTTAGGAAGGCTCCATTGGTAACAGCCAACTGTGGGGAGGGGGAGCACAGGTTAGAAAACACTGTGATAACTCAGAACTGTTCCCTGGAGATACTGCTTCTCCAGAAGATGGAGGAGCCAGAATCCCATGGTGACTCTGAAAAGAAGAGGGAGCAGATCGGGTGGCTAGTCACTGTAGCACACAGAAAAATCACCCCAGAAAAGGAGTGCCTACCAAGTACAGAAATACAAAGAACAAGCCTGTGTTACTGAACCCTGGAGGAAAAAGAAAATATGCTGGTGTCTTTGGGGGTGTGGGGGTCGTGTTAAATAGTTCCCACCTTTCCCAGTTAGGTGCCACCTCCTGACCTCTGCCACCCCTGGGACCCCATAATTCACACTGCATTTAGAGACTCCTGCTGTCTGGTAGTTGTTCCGACTGCAATTTCTGTCCAAGAAGAGAAACCACACAGCTCGCGGGGTTGCTGGGGCCCCCTACCAAATCCACTGTTCACGATCATGACAGTGTTAGGGTAGTTAGAACAGAACGAGTCCAAGATGGTGGCTAGAAGAACCACTCATTGGGTAAACAAAAGAAAAAGGCTGTGAAACAGGAAGCCGAGGACTGGACTGAGAACCTCTGACAGGACAAACATGCCCCAAACACCTCCCCTCCTCTGATTGGCCTTAGGCGTAGGCCTCTTGGCATTCCCTTCCCTGATTGGTGGTGGATACAAGCCCTATTTTGCATAAGGCTGAACCAATCGGGCTCCAGAGAGAAGAGACAGACCCTATAAGAGGGGAAGGAAGAGGAAGCCATGTTTATGAAGTCAGTCACAAGGGTGCAGTATCTGCTGCCTCTTGGAACTGTAACTAGTCTGTCGAGACAAGAAACTTGAGGGTACCCTGTCTGCTGCCTCTTTAATAAATCCTGCGTACTTGAGCTATAATTAGTCTGTTGTTTCAAATGCTTGCTTGGATGAGAGAAGAGCAGAGAAATCCCATCTGCTCTAGTTGTGGGTTAGGCTGTCGTTTCAAATCTTTGTTACAACAAGACAAGAGCCAAGGGAGATGAATAAACTGAACCGACAGTAAATAGTGTGCATTCTGGTCCCACTCTAGGTGGGAGAGCAGGGTCTGTATGATAAATCCACTGTAACATTCCAACATCCCTCAATCTTGGATGCCTTTCTCTGCAGTCCACCAAGGCAGTCTACCAATGCAGTCCTGGCAGATGCCATCGTTAGTCCATATTTCAGACAGTCCACCAAAAAGAGCTCTTCCTCTCTGTTCCAGCTAAAACATTGTATTCAGAATTGTGCTTTGCAAGCCCATCTCAGCCTTATCCAATTTTACATCCTTTCCATCGTGATTTCATGCCCTTGAGATCCAGTCCCACACAGATTGTTTTCTATCTATATAAATGGGAAAGATCAGAGAATTCTTTTGGTAAGTATCACACAGCCTCAAATATTGGATGTCAGGGGAAAATAGCTGATAAAGGACTAGAATAAATGATGAAATTTGTGGATCAGCTCCTATGTTAAATTTTATGAGTTTGATCCTTGTGCTTGTTAGGGACCAAACAACGGTCTCTAGGACCTGAGTCATGTTTACCAGAAGGAGACAGGATATGCGCTCATCCTGCCTGGCCAATCATGTAACGCCAGCTACTCCTGTAACTGAGACAAAGAACTGCCTGTATATAAGCCGCCATACTTCTTTGTTCGCGGCTCTTGTCAGATTCCCTTGTGTGGGATGAGACTTGAGCCCTAGCGCGCTAGAGATAAACTCCCTTCTTGTTTTTGCATTACTGTTGTGGACTTGCTCTCTCGGTCGGTTCGGAGATACGGGCTTGGAGCATAACATCTGGGGGCTCGTCCGGGATCTCCATCCCGCTGGGGAGGACAACTCTCCTGGTAGAAGGGAGTAACCTCGTTAGGAGATAAGAGCTCTGAGCACTGGTGCTAACGTTGCAGAAGCCCAGATTAAGGCCGGGGCCTAGTTTCGTGCTGGGGAGGCAGCTGGCTCTGATACTGGATTAAGTCAGCATAAGGCCGGGGCCTAGTTTCGTGCTGGGGAGGCAGCTGGCTCTGTGAACATCCTGCAGGTAAGATTGAGTGCATTGTCGGTGGCCACCTTGTGTTTGTTATCTGTTTGTCTATTTGTGGTGTCTGCGCTGCTCTTCGTGTGCTCTGTTGGCTCCCAGTGTACTTTTCTGTGATCATGGGACAAACAGCTTCTACTCCTTTATCTCTTATGATTAACCACTTCTCTGATTTCAAGTCTAGAGCTCAGAATCTTTCATTACTGGTAAAGAAGAGCAAACTGGTGACTTTCTGTTCTGTCGAGTGGCCCACCTTTGACGTCGGATGGCCACAAGAGGGAACCTTCAATCCCCAAATTATCCAGGCAGTTAAAGAGAGGGTGCTTACTCCTAGTCCTGCCGGGCACCCAGATTAGACTCCCTACATTCTGGTCTGGCAGGATCTAGTGAGGAACCCACCAAAATGGCTTAAACCCTTTGTTCTCACTCTTCCTAAACCTCCCCGTCCCTCTTCCCCAACTCCAACCTCACCAAGCCCACAGGTGTTAGTAATGAAGGCTTCCAAAGAAAAAAAAGAAAAAAAGGACGAAAATCGACCAAAGCCGGTATTCCAGCAATCTTCTCTGTATCCTAATCTGATAGATCTGGAGACCGAATTGTTCCCACCCCCGTATGCAGATCCACATCCGCCCTTGCTTTCACAGGTTTCATCGGGAGAAGCCAGGAGGAGAACCGAGCCTTCAGCTCATCCCAGAGAAGGGGGCCCCGCCCAGGGAACTCGGGGAAAAACAAGAGAAATGGCCAATGTAGCGGAAGAAGACCCAGAAGTCCCCTCCTCCACTGTTCATGTGTTTCCGGTCCGGGCGGGACCAGCCAGAGAGGGTGGAGAGTGGACATATCAGTATTGGCCCTTCTCCACTAGTGATTTGTACAATTGGAAAACCCAGACTCCCTCCTTCTCTAAAAAACCGCAGGGTCTTATTGATCTGTTAGAGTCTATCCTTTTTACTCATAATCCCACTTGGGATGATTGTCAGCAACTGTTACAGGTGCTTTTCACTACAGAAGAGAGCGAGCGGATCCTGTCAGAAGCCCGGAAAAATGTGCCAGGGGTGGATGGGAGGCCCACAATACAGCCTAACCTCATTGAGGAGGGGTTCCCCTTGGTGCGACCCAACTGGGACTTCAAACGCGCTGAAGGTAGGGAGCGTCTCCGGGTATACCGTCAGACTCTCATGGCCGGCCTTAGAGGGGCCGCCAGAAAGCCAACTAATTTGGCCAAAATAAATCCAGTGAGACAACAGCCAAATGAGAGCCCAGCAGCCTTCCTTGAAAGGATAATGAAAGCTTTTAGACAGTATACCCCTATGGACCCACAGGCAGATGAGTCACGAGCGGCAGTTATGTTAGCATTTGTAAATCAAGCAGCCCCCGATATTAGAAAAAAATTACAAAAGATAGAGAGGTTAAATAAACAATCCTTGCAAGATCTAGTGAGGGCAGCCGAGAGAGTTTTTAATCATAGAGAGACCCCAGAAGAGAGAGAGGACCGCATTAGAAGAAAAAAAAGAGAATTTACAGCTGAAGAAAACTGTAAAAATCAAAAAGAGCTGGCCCAGATATTTTTTGCTGGGGTTGAAAACAAAAACAGTTTCCAGAAAGGAAAAAAAAATTGGACTCAAAAACTGAAAAAAAAAAATGACAAGGCGTAAGCTTGAGAAAAACCAATGTGCATTTTGTAAAGAGTTTGGACATTGGAAAGATAAATGCCCCAAGAAAAATCTAAAAGAGGGGCCCAAGAATCCCAAGAACAAGACTCCCTCTCCAGACAGTCATATCCTCTACACGGGTGAGGATAGCGACTAAGGGGGTCAGGGCTCGAAGCCCCTCCCCGAGTCCTGGGTAACTATAAATGTGGAGGGGAAACCGGTTAGCTTCATGGTGGACACAGGAGCTCAATACTCAGTCTTAAACCAAAAAGATGGACCCATGTCTAAAAAAAAGTAGCTGGGTGCAGGGAGCAACCGGGACTAAACAATATGGATGGACTACAAAACGGCACGTAAACTTGGGGGCCCACCAGGTAACCCATTGTTTTCTGGTGATACCTGAGTGTCCAGCGCCCTTGTTAGGAAGAGATTTACTGTCTAAAGTAAATGCCCGAATTCATTTCGACCACGGACAAGTGTCGGTTTTAGATGGGACCGGGCATCCTCTTCAGGTCCTGTGTCTGGCATTAAAAGATGAATACAGACTCTACTTGCCAGAGGCCCCAGGGACAATAAGCCCCAAAGTACAACCATGGGTTCAAAGATACCCTCAGGCCTGGGCTGAAACAGCAGAAATGGGACTGGCCAAACAGAGGCCCCCTATCATTGTGGAACTGAAAGCCAGTGCTTCCCCGGTGAGGGTACGACAGTATCCCATGAGTCAGGAGGCTCGACAAGGAATTACTCCTCATATATAACACCTCATAGACACTGGGGTCCTAAAAAGGTGCCGGTCCCCATGGAACACTCCCCTGTTGCCTGTGAAAAAGCCTGGGGGAACTGATTTTAGACCGGTTCAAGATCTACGAGAAGTCAACAAACGGGTGAATGATATTCATCCTATGGTTCCTAACCCTTATACATTGCTAAGCAACTTGCCTCCAAACTACATTTGGTACACTGTTTTAGATTTAAAAGATGCCTTTTTTAGTTTGCCTCTTGCCCCCGCAAGCCAAGAGATCTTTGCCTTCGAATGGCAGGAAGACGGTGGTCAGACCCCTGTGCAGCTGACATGGACTCGCTTACCACAGGGTTTCAAAAACTCACCCACGTTATTTAATGAGGCCCTGGACGAAGACCTCCGTGAGTATCGGGTTGAACACCCTACCATTGTTTTATTACAATATGTTAATGACCTTATGCTGGCGGTGGCTACAGAAAAAGAGTGCCAAGAGGCAACAGGTGACCTTCTCCAAACCTTTGGGACTTTAGGTTACCGGGCTAGTGCCAAAAAGGCCCAGATTGCCAAGCAAGAGGTTACGTACCTCGGTTATAAGATAAAACAGGGCCAGAGGTGGCTAACACAGGCTATGAAAGAAACCATCCTCCAGATCCCTGAGCCGGCTAACCCTAGACAAGTGAGAGAATTTGTGGGAATGGTGGGATATTGCCGGTTATGGATCTTGGGGTTTGCAGAAAAGGCCAGGCCCCTATATGAGGGGACCAAAGAAAACAAGGACTGGAAATGGACTGAGCCAATGAAAGAGGCCTTCCAAGAGCTCAGGCGAGCCTTGCTAGAGGCTCCTGCCCTTGCCCTCCCTGATCCATCTAAGCCTTTCCAATTATTTGTAGATGAAAAGCGGGGGATAGGAAAAGGGGTACTAACACAGAGATGGGGACCATAGAAGCGACCTGTAGCTTACCTTTCCAAGAGACTGGACCCAGTGGCAGCCGGATGGCCACCTTGCCTCCGTATCATCGCAGCCACCGCGCTCTTAGTCCACGATGCTGATAAGCTGACTTATGGACAGAGACTCTTGGTCTACACTCCTCATGCCATAGAGAGAGTTTTAAAGCAACCCCCAGGTAAATGGATTTCTAATGCCCGCTTGACGCACTACCAGGCCTTGCTACTTGACACCCCACGGATTCATTTCCAAACGCCCTGCACTCTAAATCTGGCCACTCTTTTGACCAATCCGGAGAAAAATAGCCCCCTCCATGATTGTGATGAGATACTGGCCGGGGTAACAGCAATGCGAAAAGACTTAACCGATACTCCACTGGATAACAGTGAGCTAAAGTGGTTCACAGACGGTAGCATTTATGTAAAAGATGGACAGAGACGGGTGGGAGCCGCAGTAGTAGATGACTCTGGACAGACGATATGGGCAGAGGCCCTTCCCCCGGATACCTCAGCACAAAAGGCAGAGTTAATTGCCCTGATTCAAACATTAGAGAGAGCCAAAGGAAAAAAAATAACTATTTTCACTGACAATCGCTATGCTTTTGGCACGGTACACATCCAGGGCCCGATATATCGGGAACGGGGGTTTTTGACAGCTGAAGAAAAAAAAATTAAAAACTTGCCTGAAATCCGTAGACTTTTAGAGGCTGTACAGATGCCTCGGGCTGTGTCAATAGTACACGTACCTGGACATCAGAAGGGTGACAGCCCCACGGCATGAGGGAATCGTGCCGCAGACCTGGCAGCTCGAAAAGTAGCTGATAAAGAGTTCATCACCCCTGTGTTGGTGATCGGACTTCCACCTCCAGGTATGGGAACTCTGCCCCCAACCCCTGAGTATTCATCCACAGACCTTGCTTGGATCCAAAAACACACCAACCTTCAAAAAGATAAAGATGGATGGTACCGAGACTCAGACAGCTACTTGATGCTCCCTGCTCAGTTGGGACGGCAACTATGTGAGCATTTACACTTGTCTACTCATCTGGGAGACAAGAAGACTCTGATGCTCTTTCAAACTGCGCGCCTGCGATTTCCCCGGCACCAGACAACTGTAAAGAACATAGTGCATGCTTGTAAGGCGTGTCAACAGATGAGGCCAAGAAAAGGACAACATGCAGGACTGAGGTATCGGGGAGAAGGACCAGGGCAACACTGGGAAATAGATTTCACCGGGGTAAGGCCAGGCAAGTATGGTTACCGGTACTTGTTAGTGTTGGTGGATACCTTCTCAGGGTGGGTGGAGGCTTTTCCTACAAAGGGAGAAACCGCGATGATAGTGGCAAAAAAGATTAAAAAAAAAAAATAGTTCCCAGGTTTGGCCTGCCAGTGACCATCGGCTCTGATAATGGACCTGCCTTTGTGAGTCAAATAGTTCAGAGCCTTGCCCTAGCCCTGGGGACTAAATGGAAGTTACATTGTGAATACAGTCCACAGAGCTCAGGGCAAGTAGAAAAAATGAATCGGACTCTAAAAAACTTTAACTAAATTGGCTATAGAGACTGGCGGGGACTGGGTGACCCTCCTTCCCTTCGCCCTCTTCCGTGCGCGTAATACTCCTTATCAACTTAATCTGACCCCATTTGAGATTCTGTATGGGAGACCTCCCCCTGTATGTCCAATATTTAACGGAAAAAAACTACCGCCTCCCACGTTGGGGCAACTCCAGGAGGCCTTGATGGCCTTAAGCAAGGTGCACTCTCGTGTCTGAAAACTGCTCCGAGAAATACATGTGGGTCAAAATAAGGGAACTATTCCCTCACATGACATTGGCCCAGGAGACTGGGTGTGGGTCAAAAGGCACCAAACCAAGGCACTAGAACCCAAATAAAAGGGTTCTTATGTTGTTCTTCTTACCACCCCAACTGCCCTAAAGGTTGATGGTATCGGGCCTTGGGTGCATTGCAACCACGTACGCCCAGCTGCTTCAGCAGAGCAAAAAGACACTAAGAAAGAATGGGAAGCATCTCTGCACCCGTCCAACCCCTTGAGGCTAAAGCTTCGAAGGCACCAACAAGACCAGGACAACTCGGCTGGGCCCTCTTGTGGATGACCCAGTTACTCTGCTCCGGAGTTGCCAGCGTGAACCCGCATCAACCCGTCAAAATCACCTGGAAGCTGCAAAATGGACTAACACGAGAGGTGCTAAACTCCACTACCGCAATACATCCACCAAACACATGGTGGCCAGGCTTGTACTTTGACCTCAAGCCGATGGTAAATGTGCCTTGGGCTAGGGGTTATCTCCGAGAGCAAGGGTTCTGGGCATGCCCAGGTGCACCCAGGCATGACTGGAAGACCTGTTGGGGGGCACAAGACTCTTATTGTAAAACTTGGGATTGTTTTACTTCTAATGATGGACCTCGGCGCTGGGAAGTAAAAAAAAAAATCGAGATTTACTTAATTTTTCATTCGCCAAGCCCCTCCCTAGGGTCCTTGGAGATCCAACTTTTAGCTGTAAAAGTTGCAATTATGCACAAGTCAGAATAAGGTTCAATCCAGAAAAAAAGCAAACAGGAGGGGATTAGATCTGCTCTTTCTGCAACAAAGGGGACTCTGTGCTGCCCTAGGAAAAGAGTGCTGTTTCTATGCGGATCATACAAAAATAGTTAAAAAATCTATGGCCAAAGTGAAAAAAGGACTAGCCCAACGTAATCGAAAACATGAGGCTCAACAGGGATGGTTTAAATCTTGGTTTCAACAATCCCCTTGGCTGACTACCTTAATCTCCACCTTGCTGGGACCCCTGCTAATACTTCTGATGCTTACCTTTGGCCCATATATTATCAATACACTTACAGCCTTTGTAAAGAAATGCATAAATACAGTACAGCTGTTTGTGCTTCGACAACAATATCAAACTGTGTCTCAGGACCAAGAGGAAGATTCCTCTATATGATCTAAGGACAGGGGGGAATGTTAGGGACCAAACGACGGTCTCTAGGACCTGAGTCATGTTTACCAGAAGGAGACAGGATATGCGCTCATCCTGCCTGGCCAATCATGTAACGCCAGCTACTCCTGTAACTGAGACAAAGAACTGCCTGTATATAAGCCGCCATACTTCTTTGTTCGCGGCTCTTGTCGGATTCCCTTGTGTGGGATGAGACTTGAGCCCTAGCGCGCTAGAGATAAACCCCCTTCTTGTTTTTGCATTACTGTTGTGGACTTGCTCTCTCGGTCGGTTCGGAGATATGGGCTCGGAGCATAACAGTGCTATTCTTTATGTACTTGTTCTTAGAAAATACATACAAATCTGGGCAGAAACAGCCTACTAATCCTCTGCTGCTAAGTCGCTTCAGTCGTGTCCGACTCTGCGACCCCAGAGACGGCAGCCCACCAGGCTCCCCCGACCCTGGGATTCTCCAGGCGAGAACACTGCAGAGGGTTGCAATTTCCTTCTCCAATGCATCAAAGTGAAAAGTGAAAGTGAGGTCGCTCAGTAAGTGTCCGACTCTTCGTGACTCTATGGACTGCAGTCCACCAGGCTCCTCCGTCCATGTGGTTTTCCAGGCAAGGGTACTGGAGTGGGGTGCCATTGTCATCCTCTAAAACATGGCTAAACATAAACCGCATACTTAGACTTAAAGCATTATTGTTCATGTAGCCTTTAAAAGGATTTTGAAAAATTACATTACTCTTACCTTTTTAAGTTAACACTTAAACTATTTCATCATAAGCTTTCCAAGCAGAATAAGATAAAGATGATTCTGTGAACTTAAAAAAAAATTATTTTTAATGGAAGGACAATGAAATCTAGAAAGATGGTACTGATGATTCTGTGAACTTTTAATATCTTATTAAGAGTATTTTTTTAACAAGTTAGTTTTAAGGCAATCTGACTCTTTCAGGGAATGGAAGTTTGACTCAGTTTTATACTTGATTAGAGTCTAGTCATTTTACAATTTTACATTTCTGTAAAATTAGAGGTTAGCTTGTATAAAAATAATAAGGTGCATTGATTTTTCTTCCGTCTGCTAGAGCAGATAACCTTAAGGGTCATGATTTTAATACAGTATAGGAATTAGCCAGTTTTGTTTCTAATTTAATAGTCTTATTTCAGCGTTCCTTCTCTTACTAACTACATAAAACCCCAGAGTCTGGTATCTTTTAAAAAATGGCTGGGGCTTCCCTAGCCATCCAGTGGTCAAAACTCGGTACTTCCATTGCAGAAGGTGTGGGTTCAACCCTTGGTTGGAGAACTAAAATCCTGCATGCAAACCACCCTGCCCCCCAACACACCTTGGTCAACAAAAAAAACTTTGTCTTGTGTTGGTCCCTTCTTTAATGGGTTAACTAAAGTGTTGATTCATCTGTTTGTATGGTAATTCTATTCTTAACATTTTGAGTTATGCTTTGACAGTTCAGATAGTCATAAAACATGTAACTGCAGTATACTGTAAAAAAAATTTTTTTTTAATATTTTTAAATTTTATTTTTTTTACTTTACAATACTGTATTGGTTTTGCCATACATTGACATGAATCCACCACAGGTGTACATGTGTTCCCAACCCTGAACCCCCCTCCCACCATCCTCCCCATATAATCTCTCTGGGTCATCCCAGTGCACCAGCCCCAAGCATCCTGTATCCTGTATCAAACCTAGACTAGTGATTCATTTCTTACATGATAATATACATGTTTCAATGCCATTCTCCCAAATCATCCCACCCTCTCCCACAGAGTCCAAAAGTCTGTTCTTTACATTTGTGTCTCTTGCTGTCTCACATATAGGGTTATCATTACCATCTTTCTAAATTCCATATATATGTGTTAGTATACTGTATTGGTGTTTTTCTTTCTGGCTTACTTCACTCTGTATAATCGGCTCCAGTTTCATCCACCTCATTAGAACTGATTCAAATGTATTCTTTTTAATGGCTGAGTAATACTCCATTGTGTATATGTACCACAGCTTTCTTATCCATTCGTGTGCTGATGGACATCTAGGTGGCTTCCATGTCCTGGCTCTTATAAACAGTGCTGTGATGAACATTGGGGTACATGTGTCTCTTTCAATTCTGGTTTCCTTGGTGTGTATGCCCAGCAGTGGGATTGCTGGGTCATAAGGTAGTTCTATTCGTAGTTTTTTAAGGAATCTCCACACTGTTCTCCAAAGTGGCTGTACTAGTTTGCATTCCCACCAACAGTGTAAGAGGGTTCCCTTTTCTCCACACCCTCTCCAGCATTTATTGCTTGTAGACTTTTGGATCGCAGCTATTCTGACTGGTGTGAAATGGTACCTCATTGTGGTCTACTGCTAAATCACCCTTTTGATCCATCCAGATGAATCCAAATACCACAGTGATTTAACACCTATCATCATTCTCTAAAAAATAGAGAAATGAGCTCATTTTTAACAAGCTGAAGCTTAAGTCACTGTTTTTCCTCCTTAAACTCATGCCCACAATTCTCAAAAGTTATTAATAATCTTATCATACTTCTTGGTAAAAATGTATTATATATAAATTATTTTTAAAAATTTCCTTTGACTCTAAAGATATAAATGTTAAAATAGTCTCAATTGATTTATCATAATTATTATGAAAGCATAATAAATCAAAATAAGAGTTATATATGAGATGTTTTGATAGTTATTGATTATAAGAAAGTATTTTATTGGAAATGCAGCTCAGTGAAATTAGTGGAGGTTTATATAATGTTTCTATATATTCAAAGATGAATATTACTTTTTGTTATTTAATTTTGCTAATCCAATACATAAGCACCTCAGTAAGTAGATGGAAATGGAAATATTATCAGTATTATAGTACTGTCATTTAATTCTTTGAAATCGTCTGAGTTACATGCCAAAAATTACAATGTAGTTTATTCATACAAAGTGATGTTTAGTGATCTGTCAGCTAATAACTCCATTGCATCATTCTTCAATTTTGTTGACAGCAAAGAACTGGAAACCACCTGATTTACATAAGATTTCTAGCTGGTCACTTCCCATGGCTGATACCAATATTTTGAATGGGTTTTTTATTTTGCACCTTGGGGGCTTTCTACCCAGAGCAATGCATCCTAGTGAGATTAGGGGCAGTAGAGTGCAGGCCTTTCTTTTACAGAGTGAGAAGGGAGAAGTGAGAACTCTGCCCTGAAGTACAGCATTCAGAGAATGGATGCAAGTGGAGGTCTGGAAATGAATTCTGTTAAAAATCCCAAACCACTTACAGTTTGAAAGCTGCTACTCCAGAGAACTTGGCTCACAGTTGTGTGATGCTGCCAAGCGGGATTCCCTTGACCACCGAAACTGGCCTTTCCAGGGGTGTAAATGGCTTCCCAGCACAGGTGCACTGAGTCCATCCCATCGCGCCGTTTGTGCAGTTAGCCAATGTAACTCCAACAAGAAACTCATAAAGCGAAGAAAACATAACCTAGAAATTTGTGTCAGCATTTGACAACAGTTTTTTGAGGTAAGCACTTTAAAAAAGGTGAAAAATATTCTCTATCATCAGACACTAATGGCAATGTTTTATTCTGACATTGAAACACAAAGTCGTATTGACTCATCTGCCTGGAATTAAGATGCAGAAATGTCTTATCACGTCCCCCGTGATATGAAGAAAGACAGTCAATCGGAGAAAGTTAGCAGAATGCTTAAAGAGTCTACTTAGAGCTATCATCGTTTGCCGCAAAACATCAGTTCAAACCACACACAAGCGGAAAGATATGTAGTCCCTGTAAGGCCGGCCGCCAGGGGCCACGATGGGCCGCCCCTCCTCTCCCTCCCCCGCCGGCGGAAAAGTCCCCAACGGAAGGCGCCTCTCAGATCCGGGGACCAAGGACAGCGCACTTCGCCAGCTAAAGCCGCCCCACCCCAGCCACGTGGAAAGACCTGTCCGCCCGCGACGCCTCGGCCTGGCGACCTATCCCAACCCCCGTCCATCTAGCCTGACCATCCCTCACAACGAACATATAAAAACCACCCCCAACAGGGTTCGGGCTCGGACTTCCTCGACCTGCTTCGTTAGGTTCGGGAACCCCGCCCGTGAGCGCTTCGCCATTAAAAAGCCTGTTAGACACTTTTTGGGTGTCCTGGTCATCTTTACCTAACAGTCCCTCCCCGTCTTCTTCCAACAAGCTCTCAAGAAGCTTGTATTTAAATTTCAGTGAGCGATCTTTGAAATGTAAAGGAAACAAGTTTTTATATTCTCTTGTTACTATCCACTTCCAAATCATTCCACTCTACAACCCCACATGGGGCTTCCCTCATGGCTCAGACAGTAAAGAATCCACTTGCAATGGAGTAGACCCAGGTTCGGTCCCTGGATCTGGAAGATACCCTGGAGAAGGGAAAAGGCAACCCTCTTGCTTGGAGAATCCCAGAGGAGCCTGGTGGGCTACAGTCCACAGGGTCACAAAGAGTCGGACACAACTGAGCAACTTTCACTTACTTACGTGGAAGTCAGGGCTAATTTAATTAATTGGAAAAAAAGCAAATACATATAAACCTCCTCAAACTCATCCTAAGGCATGCAATGTTAACTTGTAGATGAGTCTTTGCTAATGAGGTTATTTATGTATTATATATATATACACACACACACACATACATACATACATATATTCCAAGATTTCAGATTAGAGTATTTCTCTGCCCTCTGATGTTATGAAGGAAGGCTATTTTAATGCAAGAAAATGAATATGCTTCCTCGGCATGGATCAGGGGCCCCTGCTGGTCCCCATCTGTGAGGGGTCAGTGGTGAGCACACTCGCGTTTCCTTCTCCTCCTGGGATTCACTCCTCATCACGTAAACTAACCCAGCTGAGAGAAATGAGGAGACGATTACCCCACTGCACACCGGTGAGCAGCAGGCCTGCTGATGGCTTCCTGTGCCCGGTAGCCGAGGGGGAGGCCACACCAAAATACCCTAGTCCCCTCACCTCTGACCTAAGGAGCAAGGAAGTGGGGAGGCAAGCATTGAACCCATCAAGTCTGTAAGAGTGAGTCCCCATGGAGAAGGGGTCAGGCTGTTCTCCTAATTCTTGGCTTTCACCATCTCCAGATGGGACTTTGAAGGAAAATGATCCATTACACCCAACCTTTCATCCTCCCCACTAAGCAAATGGCTTGACCTGGGACGCGGATGGGGGATGAAAAAAGAAAGCCATTACCGAACAGTTTGCCCCCAACATTTTCCCAAATGCTTCGGAAATTCAGGAAGTTTACGAGGTTTCTAGTGAGGAAAGGGAAGGTTTCTCTTTTTCTCGAATAAATTTTTTTTTGTTTTGTTTCATCTGGTGCTCTGAATCCTTCAACCGCAGAACTAAAGATAATGCTTTCCTCTAGTTAGTTAACAGGTTCATTTTCAGGCTTCTTCAACTTAAGAGCTTTAAGTCCTCACCTCTCAAGGATCGTCAGGATTTCCTGAGTGGCTTTAAAAAAATGCAGATGCTCAGGCTCCATCCCTGCAGAGTCGGTGGCAACAGGTGTGGCCTGGGGACCCTCCACAGCACAGCAAGGACTGCACTCTAGGCACGCGAGCTCTCTGAGACGTCCCCTCACGTGACTCAGATGACGGCAGGGGGAGGGTGCCGCTGTTCACGCCTGGGAAGACGGGGCCACGGTCTGACGTTGTGTGTCCTGTTCTGCTTGTTTTAAAGATTCCTGCCAACCTTAAATGCAAGAACACCTACCTCCCCCTCTTCTGGGGTGGCTCCCAGTTACGCTACGAAAAGCTATTTTGCTCCTGAGGCTCTAACTTAAAAGATTTTTTGCTTTTTGTATTTATAAATAAGAAACATCTTGTAATTGTTTCTGATTATAAAGGCGCATGTTCATTATTAAAAACAAAATGCAGAATATATAAAGAATAACACCATCCGAAGAAGATAAAAGGCATATGTAATACGTGCACCTGAAAAAAACCGCAGTTCACACATATTGTGCAAAACACTACTTCATGTCTGATCACAAAATTGGGATCATATGGTATAAATGGATTTGTTACTTGATTCTTTCACCTAATAACATTTCGGGAAGATGCTTAAGGTCAATAAATAAATACAAAACCGCGTATGTGTGTATATTTGCTCTAATGACTGTGTAATATTCCACCACACAGATGTACTGTAGTTTATTCAAAAAAACTGGATTTTGATTTCACTGACTTTCTCTAACTTTCTCTTTATTTTCTATTTCCAGCTTCCCCAGCATGATTTCATTTCCCTCTAGACAAGAGACTCGGGGCAAAAAACTTGATCCAATCAGGATTCGAGGTGATCTGAGGGGAACTTAAGGCTTTCCAAGGGCTGGCCTTATATCTGGGGCTTGGTACTGCAGGACCTCGGGCTAAAAACCTGGACTGTTCATCAGGGCCCTTGCTTCCTGCCACACCCTGATGTGCAGTTTCACCTCCTCAGCTCTGTTAGACTGTTCAGACTGTTTCATCAGGCAGCCGCTTAGCAACTATTTTCTGCTTACTTTCTTGGCTTCTAACCCAGACTCACCTATGGTGTGGCAAATTCCTCGAGGACAAATGCAACACCCAACAGTAGATCGTTGGGGCTCACTTTTCTGCAGTCCCTTTACTTTACGATCTTGGCACCTCAAGCCCTGTCTGCCTTGCTCACCGTGCATTCACTTCTGCCTCCTAACTCAGAAAATCTCTAGGCAGCTATTCTCTGCCCGGTCTCAACCTCCTGCACAGAAAATGAGCCTTCCCTTGAGGGTAAAGGGGACCAAGAAAGGTCAGCCCACCCCAGAATATTGTCGTTATTAACTTTGGGCTCTTAGCTCTTCGATATTAATTTTCTTGGGCTGTGCAACAAATTATACATAAATGTAGAGGCTTAGAACGACACACTTTATTTCACAGGTTCTTAGGGTCAGGAATCCAGACACGGCTTAGCTGGGCCCTCTGTGTCCACTAGAGGCAGGATCGCCTCTCAAGGAGAGACCAGGGAAGGTCCCGCTCCTAGGTACACTCAGGAGTCACACTTGGGGGCTGCAGAGCTGAGGGCCGTTCCCAGCCAGCTTCTGGCCACAGTCCCTCCGTTCCCGTCCCACGAGCTACTCCCCCGTGGCTGCCCGCTCCATTAGCGTCTACACGCTGAGAAGCTACACGCTGGGAGAGCTTGCTAGCCAGGTGGACCTTACAGTCTCACGTCGTGGAATCACAGAGTGACAGCCCGGCACTTTTGTGATAATGCTGGTTAGAGACCACTTAGAAGTCACACCCGCACTCAAGAGAAAGGGATCGCACAGAGGCATAGATTCCATAGCTGGGGACCATCTGAGAGTCCGCTATCATGGCCTGCCTGCCCTAGCCAATTTTTGATGGCCAGATTCAAAAGCTTTTCCCCACCCTTCAGTTTTGTTCTGTTTTTATAGTTTTCTTGGTGGAAAGTTGGGTTTAATACAAGTTACTCTATCAGCGCTTCAAGCAGAAAAGTATGCATGAATTTTTGTGTGGGAAGATACACATAACATATAATGCGCCATTTTAACCATGTTAAAGTGTACGAGGTAGCGACACTTAGTTCACTCTGCAGTGTGTACAAGCATCACCACCACCTACTTCTAGAACATATTCATCACCGCACACGGAAACCCTACACCCATCCATCGAATCCACTCCCTTCTCCCCCAGGCCCTGGAAACCATAAGTCTGCTTTCCGCCTCTATGAATGAGCCTATTCTGAATATTTCATGTTAACTGAATCATACAATGTGTGGCCCTTTGTGTCTGGCTTCTTTCAGCATCACTGAAACCAAGGATCACTCATGCTGTAGCATGGTGTCCAGACTTCTTTTCCATTTATGGCTGAAACACGTGGCTACTTTCAATTCACGCAGATAAATCCAGCTATAGATCTCATTATGCCTTTTACTCCGTTTTGACTCAGAAACTTAAAAAAGAATTATTTTCTTTGAGGTACAATGATCAAGCGTTATATGAAACTACCACCGCAATCCTTATCATACAGAACGCTTTGATCTTAATGTTCCCTCGTGCCTCCTGTAGACAAGCCCATTGGCCTACCAGGGGCCTGGGACAGACACTGATCTGCTTTCTGTCACCACAGTTTTGCTTTTCCCAGAATTTCATATAAATGAAACCATTCAGTGCAGCATCCAATGATTGGGGCTTCCATGGATAATATGGAAATTGGAGAGAAGTTATCAATGAAACAATTTTCCATTACAAAATTCCCCAGGGAGATAGAGAGACTTCAATTTTTTAATTAGAAGGTCCTATTCTACGTCTAGCATGATAAATAAAAAACAAAACAACACATAAGAACCTCTGACACTTAGACACAGCCGTGTGCAATTTAACAGAACAATAAAGGGCCGATCTGAAAGATGAAGAAAACCACAGGACTCCTATGGGAGGGAGAGTAAGATGGGTGTCAAGCAATACGAGATGCTGGGATCAAAAGGATCAGTGTCTTTTAAGTGCTGAGAGTAAGTGATTCGGAACCTGGGATGCTATACAAGCCGCACTGTCAATCAAGTCTGAAGAGCCAGTAAACAAACTATTAACTATGCCAGGATGCAGACATTTTATTTCTCATGTGCTGTATACTGCTTCTTAGGAAGTCCTCATGTTCCAGCCAAATGAGGCAGTAAACAAAGTCCCCTCCTCAGCTGAACCGTAAGGGTTCCAGAGTTGACAGAACAAAGCAGGTTTAGAGAAAAACCAGTCCAGCTTGCTGCAGGAAGATGGACAACTCCAGGGGGGAAGCTCTTCTGGGGAAAAGGAGGTCCATATGGCTTACAGAACTACTGAGAGGCGGGATGAACTCAAGAATGTGATGAAGGGAGGAAACACTAGAAAGGCAGCTGGATACTCCAGAAAGTAAAAGCTGTAAAGGAGACACACGTGATCATAACAAAGTAGCTCTGCAGTGAACAGTCTCTACACAGATAACAATGTCATTTTTTTACTGATATGGAAGACCTTAAAAATATACCCACAGACAAAAGAGGAGAGCAATTAATTTTTGTTCCAAATAGCATACAAAAGCGTGTAAAAGTGCTTATGACAAAGGGCTGAAGAGTGTCGAGAGGATGTGATGAAAGGGTAGGAAGGCTGTATGCTCACATTACAACCTGAAGTGTTGACAGATAATGTCTACAGCTGATGTTCTAAGAAAGAGAAATTTAACTCTACTATCTGACTTTAAGAAAGGTAATTAGCAGAGAGATAAATAGGTGATATAACTACATTGAGGGCAGGAGGAGAATACAGGTGAGGGGATCCCTAAATTTGCTAAGTAAATAATGATAGTAAAAAGTAAATCATCTAACTAGCAGTGTTTTAAGTGAACGGGTGTGTGTGCGTGTGCGTGCTGAAAGATGGGCTTGGTGTGTTTGGGAAGTCAGAAAAATAAACACTGCATATATCTTTCATTGGGGCACTATTTTTATGAACATTTTTGGTAAATAGTAAAGCATTTGGTAAATGGTAGATTAAAAAAAAAAGTATATCATCTAGAAATACACTGGCAAACACCAGAAGAGTTAGTGACGCCTGGGGGTCTGAACTAGGGAGGAAAGGACTAGAATAAGAACTTCCACTTTTCAGTAACTTCCCCTCTGATTTTTAAGACTATGCGTATGTGTTATTTTTTTATAAAATGTGAAAACAAACATTTCAAAAGTAAGGTAATTTAAAAGATGGTACTGACTTGAGAACTAAGGTCCAGATTTATGAAAAATTCAGCAGACTGTAAAAACGAGTCAGATTTTATCGTAGGTTATGATATGATCTTAAAAAATTTTTATCCACGGAAAGACTTACTACACTTTGCAGAAAACAAAGATTCCAAGGGACTGGGTGACGTGGTTTAAGACATGAGACAGGTTCCAGTAAGGATGCTGCTGCACTGGAACAAGGCAGAGGGGATGAGGGCCTGGCCAGAGCAGTGAGCATTAGGGGTAAGGAAGGCTGGCGGGGGCTGTGGGGGTGTGCTGGGGTGGGAGGTGAGGAATCAAGGGTCGTGGGTGGGCTGACTGAGGGAGCAAGACGATGAAGGCTTTAGACTTGGTCGTAATGCACCTGAAATGAATCAAGTGGCCTTGGGAAGGTCACCGGGTCAGGTGGAAACAGGAGTGTCTGGCTCCAGAGGGAGGGGTCAGGCAATAACCAAATCAGCCCAGTGTCCAATGAAGCCATGATGGTGGGTTAAACGGCTCAGACAGTGCTCACAGGAGGAGCCTCGGCCAGGAGAGCGTCGCCAAAAGCACCTGATCACCACAGCATGTGGAGTGGTGGTGGCGTCCCAGGGCTGGATGCCTCAGTGGACACCCAGCCACCTGGCTCGGGCACACCTCTCCTGGCCGGACCTCCTCCTTCAAGGCTCAGCTTTTACTCTTCATCTCAGAACTCCTGCCACAGACACTGTGGGAGACTCCTTGTATCTTCACGTTCTCTATCACAATTGTCTTGTTATGTGGCATGTAATGAGCAGTTTATTTAGTGGCCAACAGAATACACAGGCTGTGAAAAATAATCAGAAAAGCAAATGAATTTTTCATTTAATCGTTATGTAGGTAGAATTTTAGGTGGAGAAATGAGGGCAGCTGGTTCTCTCGGTCAGTGCATTTACTGGGACTTATTTTCCACATAGTGCTGGGCCATGCTGCCTTGGTTGTTGATTTCAATACAGGCAAGGTACTTCTTTACCTCTCACAGAATAACTTCAGAAGCAACTAGATATTTGGAAAAAGTGACAACGGTCTGAATGTTAAATAATAATCTGAACAATTTATTGATACACTTAGAGGGGAAAACAAGTGGAATTAAAGTGTTCAACTGCACTGCAATAGGCAAGGCTTGATAACTGTCTCCTTGGAAACCAATTACTGCTTGACTTCCTGTGGCCACAAAGACAAAGGGAACTGGGGGAACATAAAAACCAAAGGAAACTTTGAGTTGACAGATGGGTCATAAATATCACGTTTTCTCAGTGGAGGTGTGCATGCAGTCTCCTGCAAGATGACCTATACCAAACGCTTGGGCACACAGCTTCCATATATCAAATACATCATGAGATGGCTTACTCTCCTCCACTCTGGCCCAGCATCCATCCTCGTTACTGCAGACTAACAGTTTGATATTGCCTTCATTATTCCACAGTATCTGATTTATATATTTTCATCTTAAATGGGTCCACAGAGATAGTGGTTTGAATCATTTTTTTGACCTGAGGTTGAATGATATGTCATTCGAGTCAACAGACACACTCACACACACACACACAAATGGATAAGATACAAAGGTAACCAGAAAATCCACAGCCAGCACAACCATCTAACAAAGAAAGAACCCTTCATTTGGCATTAAGTTCATTTGGCATTGCTGCTGCTGCTAAGTCGCTTCAGTCATGTCCGACTCTGTGTGACTCCATAGACGGCAGCCCACCAGGCTCCCCCGTCCCTGGGATTCTCCAGGCAAGAACACTGGAGTGGGTTGCCATTTCCTTCTCCAATGCGTGAAAGCGAAAAGTGAAAGGGAAGTCGCTCAGTCGTGTCCGACTCTTAGCGACCCCATGGACTGCAGCCTACCAGGCTCCTCCTTCCATAGGATTTTCCAGGCAAGAGTACTGGAGTAGGGTGCCATAAGCCAAACTCCGGGCTTCCCAGGTGGCGCTAGTGGTAAAGAATCTGCCTGCCAAAGCAGGAGATGCAAGAAACGCGGGTTTGACCCCTGGGTCGGGAAGATCCCCTGGAGGAGGAAATGGCAACCCAGTATCCTCGCCTGGAGAATCCCATGGACAGAGGAGACTGGTGGGCTACAGTCCATGGATCGCAAAGAGACACAGCTGAGCACACAATACAAGCCACGCTGTCCTAGACAGGAACAATCATTTTTCAAATCAACCTGTACAGAAAGAAACAAATATTTGAACTCTGTGGTTTTAACTGACCAAACAAGAAAGATCACAGAGGACACAATGGGAAGTCCAGCCCTCTTGCGGAGCATTGAGGTTCTTTAGTGTTCATTCAGGAGTCCCTCTTGGGCTGACTGGGTTCACCAATGAATCTGGATAATATAGGATTAGGTAGCAAGAGAATGCTGCAAGACCGAATTTAAACACTTGATAACGTTGCAGTTATGAGAGCCACTGGTCTGTGTCATGGTCTGGGATAAGGAATCACAGCTTTGTTTAGACAGTAGAACAGCTTGAAACCAAAGAATTTGTTTTAGAAACCCACAAATACTGAGTCTACTTCCTCAAGACACCAGGAACCATTGCAAACACACATAATGATGTATTTGGAACACATGCAATCAGGTTAAGCAGGATCATCCAACTAGGAGTTTTCTGTTAGTATCTGTTGCTATTGATTCCTCGGATTTGGTTGTCTGCTAACCTCTTAACAGATTAGGCGGCAGCAGCTCACATGGGTGTGGACACTATGGGAGAAAAATCTTAAAATCTAGAAAACATTATAATGCATTTAGTTTCCCCCTCCGCTAGACAATCAGAAAAACAAAAACGACTGTTGTTAAAATCTGAGTACTTGAGCATGATAACCTTGGGAAACTATTCTGTAGGAGTATCTTTTGGAGAATCACTGTTGTAGCAAAAATAGAAATCAAGGCCTAGGCATCAGGGTTGTGGGGTTCAGATCTGTCCTTTATTGAAGTCAGCGTTTGCTTAGTTTCACTTCAAAAAAGTTACGGAGTCTTTGATCTGTCATACTGACTCAAAAGTCAGCAAAACCTTCTGCCTGTACTCAATGGTTGAATTAAGAGAACAGTGCATTGTCTTAATCTAAGAATTCAAGGGGGCCTCCCTGGTGGCTTAGCGGTAAAGAAGCCACTTGCACTGACAGTGCAGGAGACATGGGTTCGGTCCCTGGTCCAGGAAGATCACACACGCCCTGGAGGGACTAAGCCTGTGCAGTGCAACTACTGAGTCTGTGCCCCAGAGCCTGCAAGCTGCAACTCCAGAAGCCCTTGGGCCCTAAAGCCCGTGGCTCTGCAACAAGAAAAGCCACTGCAACGAGAAGCCCTCGTACCGAAACTAGAGAGTCGTCCCCGCTGGCTGCAATGAGAGAAAAGCTTGTGCGGCAGCAAAGACCCAGCGCAATCCGCGATAAACGTTTTTAGAAAATTTAGAAATTCAAATCCTTTTGAACTACTGCCAATTTAAATAAGGAAAAATTGCTATCATTCTCCCCCAGCCTACTTACAATATCTATAATTCAGGTAAGAAAAGACATATTGAAACTGTCAACACGTACAGGGTAGGGCAGTGGATTTTAGGTGATAGCTGGCAATGCACAGAGCAGAAGGCTTAGGAAGGTGGGGGAGAATACTAAGAGGGCAGGAGAGAAGAAAAATTAACAAGAGATGTTGAATTTTAGAAAGAGCGGGAAAAAATGTATTAATTGTATTGAAGTATATTTGACTTACAATATTACATTATTTCAGTGTACCTCACAGTGATTTGGTATTTTTATATGTTACATACCACAGGAAGTTACTCTAACACTGACTGTATTCTCTGTGCTGTGCATCAAATCCCTGTGATTGATGTACTCCTAGGTTGCTGCAGAAGTAATTGTGGTTTTTGCTGTTTGACATTGGAATACATTCTAAATAATGTATGTGGTTATATTATAAATCATTTTAATTTGCATTTGTTGTTGCATGTTTTTTTTGCTAATGACTTATTACTTGCTCTTTATTTCATGTTTAATTTAGACTATGGATATGTTAGACAAAAAGCAAATTCAAGCAATTTTCTTATTTGAGTTTAAAATGGGTCACACAGCATTGGTGGTTCAGTGGTAAAATTCTCACCTCCCAAAATGGGTCGTAAAGCAGCAGAGACAACCTACAACATCAGCAATGCGTTTGGGTCCAGGAACTGCTAACGAACGTACAGTGCGGTGGTGGTTCAAGAAGTCTTGCAAAGGAGACGAGAGCCTTGAAGATGAACAGCATAGTGGGTAGCCAGCAGAAGTTGACAATGCAACTGAGAGGGTCATCAAAGCTGATCCTCTTACAACTACATGAGAAGTTTCTGAAGAACTCAACGTCAACCATTCTATGGTCGTTCGGCATTTGAAGCACATTGGAAAGGTGGAAAAGCTTGATAAGTGGGTGCCTCGTGAGCGGAGTGCAAATCAAAGAAATCATCACTTTGAAGTGTCATCTTCTCTTATTTTATGCAACAACAATGAACCATCTTTTGAGCAGATTTTGATGTGTGACGCAAAGTGGAATTTATATGACAACCGGCAATGACAGGCTCAGTGGCTGCACCTAGAAAGAAACTCCAAAGCACTGCCCAAAGTTAAACTTGCACCAAAAAAGGCTCATGGTCACTGTTAGGTGGTGTGCTGCCCGTCTGATCCACTATAGCTTTCTGAATCCCAGCGAAACCATTATCTCTGAGAAGCATGCTCAGCAAATATATGAGATATATCGAAAACTTCAACTTAGGCTAAAAAGACATTAAAAAAAAAAGACTTATTTTTTACCAAGATATCCTTTTTGTCTCCCCTCCAAATTTGGCAGGCCAAGAAAAGGCAGGTGCACGATTCTAGATCTAAAGCTAGGAGTCGGCATTGGACTGGAAATCAAAACCGCAGAAAGAGCAGGTTGAGAGAACAAGAATCTCTGCTGAGAGAGAGGTAAGTAAGACAACCTGCCTGCCAGCCCCCTTCCCCATCCCTCCCATGAGAACAGGTACCGGGCCTTCTGACATGGGCAGACCAGGACAAGGGAGTCCGGCACACTCAGCGCCCAGGGCCAGTCAACATCTACACCCACACCTGTCCACCAAGGGAGGAGCTTTCAGCTCCCATTGGGAATACAATCTGGTGTGGCGACAGGCTCCTGATGGGAGAAATGTCTCGAGTCTGTGTTGACTCTCACTGGCTAACCTTTCCTCAAGACTAGGCCAAGCCCGCTGAGCACACTTAAACTCTGGAGTGGGACAGAAGATCTTGGACCAACTGCAGGCAGGGACACCCACATTCATTTTCTCGCTTTCTCTCTGCCTCCTCTCTTTCAGCAGGGCTTTTGAGCCCCTGATGTGTGCCAGATCACTGTTCTTGGCACCCAAGGTGGTTAGGAAACTGCCAAGGAGCTTCCATCCAAGAGGAGGGAGATGGAAAATTAAGGTCCAGTTTATTTTTCAGATTTAAGAAACCTCTATGAAGGAGAATAACTTGTAGGAAAGAGGGTCAGGAAGACCCTTTCTGATGAAGCGACAGAGGGGAAAGTGGCCCTACTGTTAAGGAAGGAGGGGAGGGGACCTTCTTTGTGCCGGGACTTAGCCAGCGACTGTTTCATGGATGCTGACAGAAGACACGCGACGCTGGGAAACAGAGGACTCTGTTTCTCGTGGCACAGAGAGCAGCAGGAGCTCCACAGGTCTGTGTCAGTTCTCTTCACCTCCCAGTCCCACAGGGTGACAAGCGGATGTGGCGAGCACCGTGGGCTGGCATTACACGCGAGCAACACGGAGCCCAAAGAGCCCCGATCTTTTCAAGGAGCTCCAAGCAAACTGGCCCACTGCTGTCTTAGGAAGACAAACCTACCCCAGGCTCCAGAATGAGGAATAATTCCTGGCTTCCAAGGCTCTGAGCTCTCCAGACATCCTTCAAAAGATGGTCTGGAAGAAAAGCTGACAGTGCCTCAGCTTGTAAGACACACACAGACTGGAGTGACCTGTCTACCCACGAGGTGGTTCTGAGAGATGATGGCCACGAGTAGGGCCAGACAGGCCCCCCCCTTGGTTGGGTGGGCCTTATGACTGCTTCCAGCCAATGAGCTGTGAGCCGCCGTTCCTGACATGGTACATTCCGGAGCCCTCTTTTCACTCTGGCTCGGGGATGTTTGAGACAGTGGCTGTTCAACCAGTCTGGGTCTCAAGGAGTTCACAGGGAGCAGGACCCTCAGCTGCCTGATGATCAACATGGAACATAAACAAAAATGAAACCTTTGTTCTTTAAATCAGAGATTGCCAAACTTCAACTCACAGGCAAAATCTGGCCTGTAGTCTGTGTTGCCTATGAGCTCAGGAATGCTGGGGTGATCTTTTTGTTATGGTTTCAGATAGATGAAGCTCCATTTCTAATGTATGACATTTCCCTCTAAGGATGTGAAAGAGTTAGGCATCTGTTGTGACCCCATGGACTTTACAGTCCATAGACAGCAAGGAGATCCAACCAGTCCATCCTAAAGGAAATCAGTCCTGAATATTCATTGGAAGGACTGATGCTGAAGCTGAAACTCCAATACTTGGACCACCTGATGCAAAGAACTGACTCATTTGAAAAGACCCTGATGCTGGGAAAGACTGAAGATAGGAGGAGAAGGGGACGACAGGGGATGAGATGGTTGGATGGCATCACTGACTCAACGGACATAAGTCTGAGTAAACTCCAGGAGTTAGTGATGGACAGGGAGGCCTGGTGTGCTGCAGTCCATGGGGTTGCAAAGAGTCAGACAAGACTGAGCGACTGAACTGAACTGAACTGATGAGCTCAGGAGGTTTTATTCTTTTTTAAGTGTTGTGAAGAAAAAGCAGCAGCAAACAGAGAAAAACATGGGTCAGAGTCCTGCATGGCCTGCAAAGGATAAAACATTTACTCTTTGGCACTTAATAGAAAATGCCCTCCAATCCATGGTTGACCTGGCCAATCTATCTGATATGGAAGAAAATAAGAAAGATATAAGGAAACCAAAATAAGAAAAGTGTTGGAAAAAGCAGTCAGTGTCGAAGGCTATTGTTATCAATGGAATAAGGTGAGTTTCTGAGGAGCTGTCATTGGCTTTGAGAACATGGCAGTTACTGGGGGCTTGATAAGTGCAGGTCCATTTGGACAGTCAGGGACAAAAAAAAAAAAAGACCAATTGGAGTGAGGAAGTTGAGTCTCAAAACGAATACAACCGTTATCAAGGTTCACTGTGGACAAGGACAGAGACATGACAGGAATGGGCTGTGGGGTCAAAGGAGAGTCGCGGCCTCTGAATAATCTCAAGGGATCAGCCAGGTGGAGGAGGAGCTGGCCTAAGAGAGCAGGAGAGACACAAGGTGACTGAAGGAGGGAACCCCAAAGAGCAGAGAGGAAGTGACGTGACCTCAGCGGGAGGACCCGCCATCGTCAGGAGGAGGAACTCTTCTCCTGTCGCAACAGGAGAAAAATGAGTGTGCGAATGCAGGAGGACCTGTGGATTCAACGGTGACAAGACGAGGGCGTTCTTGTCTGATGACTCCTATTTTTCAGTGAAATATGAGGCACGTTAGGGAGGGAGAAAGCTGTTGAGAAGAGGGTATGGGACCTTTGAGGGGAGAAGAGAAAATGGAAATGTCTCAGAGACTGAGGGGACTCAAGCTCCTAATGAGGAGTCAGTGAGGAGGGCTGAGGCACCTTTTGAGATGAATGATCGTGAATTTAAAGTCAGCATGACAGTCTGGCTTTGTGACATCTCCAGCAACTTTTAGTGTCTGGGTGCCAAGTGGAGAAAGTCAATCTTTTGATTCAAACATATTTGGAGTGCAACCATTTGAGTGTAAATGAAAAACAGAATGGGCTGGGCTGCTCTGGGAGTTTTTTAAGGGCTTTTTGAAGGGTCCCTCCAAAGACATGATAAGCTGACCACTAGGCACCCCACTTCAGCGCAGTGGCCCAAGGGTATGTGCTCCAGAGCCAGAGTGTCCTGGCAGAAATCCAAGGACTGTCACCTATAGACCTCAACCAGGCTATTTAACTTCATTCAGAACAAGGTTAGTGGCTGGACTCACCTCATATGATGGTGGTGAGATTCATATAAATGAGTTATTCTAGTAAAACCTTCAGAACAATGTCTGACCCATAGGAAGTGTTCCCACATGGCCTTGGTATCTAGCTGTACCCCACAATTTTCAGGTGACCTAGAAGCCAGATTAATATTAAATTTGCCAAAATGCTGCCTAGAAAGCTTGTGCTGTCCAGCCTTCATTTAAGCCAGGCTTTCTCCCTCTGGGGAACAAGAGTAAACACATTGAGAAATGAAGGTGCTCCCTAAGGCTCAAGTCCGCTTTGAAATGCTGAGTCATTTGCAGAATCTTTTACAGGGTGAGACTCTTCACACTGAGTGCTTTAGACTGGCATTCGCAAGGGAGTATTTCCTGGCATTTTATCGGAGAGTGACTCTGAGGGACAAAGTGGAGTGAGCCGGGGACCAGCAGAGGCATTTGCCTACACAGCTTCCTGAGGTGAGTGGTGGGGGAAGACAGCCGCCGCAGCGCGCTGGCCCCTGCTGGCAGAGCAGAAAAGACCGCATGCCTGCAAGTGTCTAATGTGATGAGTGTACTGGAATCAGGAAGAGAAGCCTCTTCTTCCTGCGATATCCCTCCGCAGCACTTTACTGACAGAGCTTAACATCATGCTTGCTCAAATGCTAAAATGGTCCTGCCCCGGGATGCACAGCAGGTAATGGAGGATGAAGGATGAAGGTAACTTGAAACTTGTCCAAAGGGCACCAGAAACACTGATAACATCAGTCTAATGAAGGCCCAGAAATGACTCTCTACAGCCTAGCTGCTGCTTCTGTTGTATTTGCCTCCTAAGAGGCGAGATTTAAAAAACCAGACCTGGGGTAAACAGCCATGGAGGAGGCGGCGGCGGCGGCTCCCGCGGCCGCCCGCTCTGCCGCCTGAGCTGTGCTGCCCTGCCGCCGCCGCCACCGCCGCAGCCGCCGTGGGGGGCGCGCTCCCTGAACTCCCCGGGGGCGGCCATGGCCAGGTGGGCGGCGGTGGCCCGGTGCAATCCCGGCCCCCTGCCGCCCCCGCCCAGCCCACGCCTAGAGGCCGCCCCCGGAGGCCGCGGCCAGACAGACACTAGGTCTAAACACAATGAAGAAAAAGAACTGCCATATGACCCAGCAGTCCCACTGCTGGGCATCCACACCGAGGAAACCAGAATTGAAAGAGACGTGTACACCAATGTTCATTGCAGCACTGTTTATGATAGCTAGGACATGGAAGCAACCTAGATGTCCATCCGCAGACGAATGGATAAAACAGCTGTGGTACATATACACAATGGAATATTACTCAGCCATTAAAAAGAATAGATTTGAATCAGTTCTAATGAGGTGGATGAAATTTGAGCCAACTATACAGAGTGAATTAAGCCACAAAGTAAAACACCAATACAGTATACTAATGCATATATATGGAATTTAGAAAGATGGTAACAATAACCCTGTATGCAAGACAGCAAAAGAGACACAGATGTATAGAACAGTTTTGGATTTTGTGGGAGACGGCAAGGGTGGGATAATCTGAGAGAAGAGCATTGAAACATGTTTATTATCATATGTGAAACAGAGCGCCAGTCTAGGTTCGATGCATGAGACAGGGTGCTCAGGGCTGGTGCACTGGGATGACCCAGAGGGATGGGATGGGGAGGGAGGGGGGAGGGGAGTTCAGGATGGGGAACACATGTACACCCGTGGTGGGTCCATGTCAATGTATGGCAAAACCACTACAATATTGTAAAGTAATTAGCCTCCAATTAAAATAAATAAATTTTTTAAAAATTAAAAAAAAAAAGAAAGAGCTTCTATAATCACAGCAGATGAAGACCCACTGGTAAATTGATCAAGATTTTTGGCTGGCCCTCCAAAGAAAAGGTTAGGAAACTGATGATCCAAGTAAGCTAGGTGACTGGCTTACGTTACACAGTTTGTAAGTGAAAGAGCCACTATATATGACCAGAAAAAGTTCATAGGGACTGGCTCCAGAGCCAGCCCTCATTTTCCTCATCTGTAAGTAATAAGCTGGCCACCTCTGTGACATCAGATGTTCCAGATTAAAAAAACATGAATAATAATTTTTAAAAATGAATAAGCCTGCTTTTTCCCCATCTAAAGAAAGTCCCTCTAAGTAAACAGCTATGACACGTGTGCCTCAGGAGTATGCATATTACTGCTGTGTGAAACATGCTGATTAAAATCATTATTTCTGAAAAAAAACAAAAACAAAAACCACACCTAAGCAGCCTAGTCTATAGTTCAAATGTCAAGATCAGGGTTATTAGCGAACTGTTTGCAGAACAATGAGTAAGTTAGCCCAAGAGAGTGGACGTGTCACCAGTGCTGAAGGCTCAACACTCAGTCGTTAATTAATGTTAGGTCTGGAGATTCATCTGCTTCTCTTATAGTTATCTAAAAGAAACAAAGATGTATAAAGATCATGCTCTTCTGTTTTCTTCTGACTATATTCTTCTTCTTCTTCTTCTGATATTCTAGCTGCCAAGATTTCCCTTCCAGCAACCTGTCCATCATCAATTCTTTTCCACTTTGACTCCTCTCCTCTCTTAACCAGTTTCAGACAAAATGTAAAATAGGGAGCCCTCTTTCTAGGGCTACCCCTAGGGCATGTGGCTGTTGGAAAATATTTTTGCAGAGCACCTGTCTGTATATAAACAACTTGATCAAAAATGCATCACAAAATTCATGGACCCATGTGAAAGATACTGATTTACTGATGAAGACTTAGAGTAATGGGTCAAAAAGAAGGACTGATTATTTTCCCATTAGTGCATGTGAAGCTCCTTTGTCCTGTGTACTATGTGAGCGGCACTCACCACCCATCAGTGTCTCAGCCCGATTTTGGTGGCCTGATCTCATGTGATCCTGTGAAGAATTGCTGTGCCAGCTGGTGGGAGCACCCTGCTCTCCAACCCATCCTGGGACTGGGTTCCACGCCACAGCCAAAGGCCAACTCTATTAGCATGACTTCTGGAGCCCCAGAGGACTTCTGGTCTACCCCACACAGGGAGCAGAGGGCTGGAGTGTGCTCCTGAGAGAGAGGAGATGAGGACTGGACCCGTGAAGGCCACAGCCTGGGCTTGGGACGCCCAGTGTGGATGACATGGTGGGCCCTAGTAGGTGCCAGGGGTCATCAGGGAGGGCCATCCTTCACGGAGGGCACTCCATTCACTGGGTGCTGGGGCCTGGAACCAGCTGCAGGATGCTGCTTCCCTTATCCAAGGGCTACACTGCCTCTTTTCAGGTCTGGCTCACTGCGTCTTTGACCATGGAGATGAAATTCACTCTCTTCGTTGTAACTGGAGATATGCAAAGTGGCTGAGCCACAGCTTGTCACACAGTGAGCTCATGGTAGGGCCACAACCCTGGTCCCCAGGCCAGTGACCACTCACTCTTTCATGCCATGTGGCGTCTGATGTTCTCTTGCTCCTTCCCCGCAACATTCAATGCCTCTTTCTGTTCTCTAGTGTTACGGACTGAAGGTCTGCATCTCCCCACTGTGCATACCTGAAGTCCTAAACCCCAGTGTTGCTGGTTTTGGAGAAGGGACCTCTAAGGAGGTGATTAAGGTGAGATGAAGTCATTAGGATGGGGCCCTGATCCCAAAGAATTAGTATCCTTAATAAGAAAACACCAGACAGCTAGTGCACTCTACCCCCAGTGAACAGGCACCAAGAAGAGGCCACATGAGAACACAGTGATGAGGCAGCTGTCTACAAGCCTGGAAGAGAGGCCCACCAGAAATGGAATTTTCTGGCATCTTGATCTTGGACTTCTGGCCTCCAGAACTGTGAGCAGATAAATTCCTGTTGTTGGGGCCACCTGGCATTTTGTGGTATTTTTGTTATCGTGGCCTTAGTTTCCTAGGGGATGTTCACCCCTTCCCAAAACCACCTTCCAGATCCCTCTCAGCAGATCTTCAAATTCTCCCCTTGTTTTCTCAGTCCTTTAGAGGCTTGCCTTCAGTTAGCACCCTGGTACATAAACCCGCAACGATGGTTATTAACATCATAGCTTCTAGCCAAGGTATTTAATCAGGACTACTTCTGGATAATCCCCTAATTCCAAAGACTGGTTTTTAACATTGGGCTTGCAAAACATGAGGACAGTCAGATTGAGGAAGTCAACTGCGTACACAGGCCTCCCAGCGGGCCCTTGAACCCCTCTGAAAAGCAGCTGCCTTCTCTCTCGTGAAAGCCTCAACCCTAACTTCCAGACTATAGCAAGCCTTTTGCTTTCAGTATCCAGGTGAGGAAAACTTATATTCCTACAGGGAATAGGGAAAATCATTCTACTTAGAAGTATCAGTCATTCACTAATGTATCATTTATTTGAAATTAGGCTATTACATATCATGTTTCATTTGAGTCACTGAAGTGGAACTTAAGTACTAGTAATACATTGGGTTACAAGTGACAGGAAAATTAAGCTCACAGAATCTTAATAAGAATTTATTTTTCTCTTAAAAGTAGGCAGATTCTGGCTTTGCTTTAGCAGCTCAAAAATGCTGTCAGGGACTCATTCTCTTTATACATTTTCACCTTGTCATCCTCAGCGTGTTGGCTTGTGTTCTCATGATTGTGCCTCATGAACAAAAGTGACTGTTGCAAACTCAGAAATCATCTTTCATCCAAGGCTGAAAAAAGGGAGGACGTGTTAGAACTGTGCCCAGTGACCTCTACTAATTGCTAAAGGAGGCTTCAGTTCAGTTCAGTTCAGTCGCTCAGTCATGTCCGACTCTTTGTGACCCCATGGACTGCAGCACGCCAGGCCCCCTGTCCATCACCAGCTCCCGGAGTTTACCCAAACTCATGTCCATTGAGTCAGTGATGCCATCCAAACATCTCACCCTTTGTCGTCCCCTTCTCCTCCTGCCTTCAATCCTTCCCAGCATCAGGGTCTTTTCAAATGAGTCGGTTCTTCCCATCAGTTCAGTTCAGTTCAGTTCAGTTCAGTCACTCAGTCGTGCTTAGAAAGTAGCTATTTAGTTTTTTAACCTAATATAGATGCTGAGTGAGCCATGACTGGAAGAAATTAATTTGTGTTTAGAGATAGTGCTTTTCACAAAATCAACTGTTAAAATGTATGGAGTGGTATTCGTACATGATATCTTGGAAGTTTTCTGTAGATAATTCTAATTGAGAATTACTTCTTTTTCTCCAATTATAAAACTTGTGCATGTTTGACTTGCTTGTGGCTAAGATACAGAAAGCAGTGGCAGGTCATTATCCCTACCACAACAAACAGAAGAAACTGAATGAGCTGCAACAGAACATGTTTTAAAAATAACATCGGCTACTGGGAATAAAATAGGTCTAGAGGAACTGAATGCCAGAGTAGAAAGCTCTCCTTTCCACTCTGCATGCAGATCTGTAGCTCTCTTCCTACTTCAGGCATTTGACAAGTGTGTGCATGGGCTTAAAACTGGATTTGATATTGCACGGCAACTATGAAAGAATAAAGAAAAACAGAGCTTTTGAGGGTTGGTGTGAAAGTCAATTCTGGAGCCTTCCTAAGGCAAAGACCCTTTTTTCCTGCTGATTTCTTGTTGTGGCAGCTTTAATGAGTACTTTGGTGGTATGGGAGGTGCAAGCTGAGCTTGCAAGGAGAACAAAGTTCCTTGCACTCTGAAGGAGCACAGATGCCAAGATCATGCTGAAGAGAGGAGTGCAGGATAAACCAAGCACACCTCTCACCCTTGAGACATCTGAACCAGAGGTGAATTGACTGTAACAAAATCTACAGCCTTTCCCCAGTGCCACTGCGGCTCCATCATGCTGATCAGCATTTTATCTTACCCTGGCTGCCTGACACAGGAAAGGGCAAATCCTGTGGGGAAAGAGCACTTACTTCAGTCTTTACACAACTTTTACACACACAGTTTCTGGCAAGTAAAAAAAAAAATAATTGCAATACTTGGGGGGAAAAGGGGGACAATCAAGAGAAAAAAAACAGGATAAACAGATGACCCAGATATTATATTTAACAGACAAGGTTTTATGACTATTATAATCATGCTAAAGAAAACAGGGACAGAAGGTGAACAAAACTGACGAAAAGATCTTGGGAGAATTTCAGCAGGGAAATGGAATCTGTTTATCTATCCCAATGGATACTGTAAACTCTGAAAAATGTAAAGAACTTATTGGGTGAATTTAATATGGCATCAACCGACTCAATGGACATGAGTTTAAGTAAGCTCCGGGAGCTGGTGATGGAAAGGGAAGCCTGGCATGCTGCAGTCCGTGGGGTCTCAGAGTCGGACATGACTGAGCGTCTGAACCGAACAGTACACTAAACACATGAGAAGACACAAGTACTGAACTAAAATTTGGTTCAATGAAATTACCCAAACTTTTAAATAAGCACACAGAGACAATGGAATTTAAAATAAAAACCAACATAAAAAAACTTGTGAAGAACATTGTCAAATCACATCACATATGTGGCTGAAGTCCTAAAGGAGACAGGAAATGGGGTGAACGCAGTGTTTGAATTTTCTAAACCTGTCAAAATCTCAATCCACAGATTGAGATTTTCTTAAATCCACAGATTTAAGAATCTCAGTGCATCCCAAGCAAGAAAAATGTAAGTCAAACTGAGATACATCACAAGCCAAATCCTGAAAACTAATGAGGAAAACTAACTAAAGGGGACAATCTTTAAAGTAGCCAGAGGAATTAAAAGACACGTTAACTTCAAAGGGACAACTGCTGCTGCTGCTAAGTCGCTTCAGTCGTGTCTGATTCTGTGCGACCCCATAGATGGAAGCCCACCAGGCTCCCCATCCCTGGGATTCTCCAGGCAAGAACACTGAAGTGGGTTGCCATTTCCTTCTCCAATGCATGAAAGTGAAAAGTGAAAGTGGAGTCACTCAGTTGTGTCCGACTCTTTGCAACCCCATGGACTGTAGCCTACCAGGCTCCTCTGCCCATGGGATTTTCCAGGCAAGAGTACTGGAGTGGGGTGCCATTGCCTTCTCCGATCAAAGGAACAACAGTTCAATTGATAAGCTTTTTAACAGAAACTCCAGGATGAGATCCACATGGCAATTGAATATGTTTAAGGTGCTAAAGGCTGTCATGTTCTTAATTCTGGGGAAGCTGTCAATTAGAAAGGAAGATAGTAAAATAGATATCTGAAGACAAAAATCTAGACAATTCATTTCCAGCAGACCTACAGTTAACAAGCACTAAACCAAAGTCTTCTAGCTGAAAGGAACAACCTGTGAAGGAAACAGAACTGCACAAAGGAAGGAAGAGCCCTGGTAAGGATAAATTCGTGGCTGGATATAAAAGAGCATTGACCATTTAAACCAACAGTAACGACGACTTGTAGGATTTAGATCCAATCGATGACAACCCAAGTGCAAAGGGCAGAAGGGAGTAAATTTAGTTGTACTTGTTTACCATTTTGCTCATGAAGAGGTTAAAGTACAAATTTATGAGAGATGTAGATAAATCAAGAATGCAGATGGTAATTGCTCGAGTAATCATGAAAAGCAAAAGCTAAACACCTAGTAGAGGAGGTATGATGGAATGTTAAAACACTTAATCCAAAATAAATCAGGAAAAGGAAGAAAATATGAACCAAGAACAGATGTGGCTGATAGGAACTAAGTAAAACCACACAAATCCAACAATATCAGGAATTACCTTAAAAATAGAAACTGACTAAAAACTTTCATTTTAAGAATGAATTTTTTACTGGGTTAAACATTAACATTCAACTTTATACCGTCTAAAAGAAACACACTTTAAAATATAAACCGCTTATAAGTTGAAAATAAAAGGATGGAAAAAATAGGCAATGCACACATTGACCAAGAAAACAATGGGGCTTCCCTGGCTGCCCAGTCGTTAGGACCCAGCACTTTCACAGAGCACGTGCAGGTTCAGTTCCTGGTTGAGAGCCCACATGCCAAGTGGTGGTCAAAAAAAAATGCCTTGTTTGCAAAATTAATAGCAATGGAGGACATTTGAGGTGAAAATTCTATTAAAGGCAAACATTTCATAAGCATAAAAGGGGAAATTTAACAGGAAGACATAACCATTTTAAATGATTGCATCTAATAATATAGCTTCAAAATACTTAAAGCAAAAATTGAATGACCTTAGAAGAGAAACAGACAAATCCGTCCTTGTAGTTGCAATTTTTAATAAACTCTTTGTGTTTTTATAGTACAAGCACACAAAAAATCAGTGAAAACCCTCAGAAACTAGAAATAGAAGGCAAATTCCTCAATATAAAAAGGGTGTCTATAGAAAATGCAGTTATCAGACTAATGTCACCAAATTGAATTATTTCCCCCCTAAGTTTAGGGAGAAGACTAGAGTTTTGACTCCCTATTCAACACTGTTTAGGAGATCCCACATGGCACAAGACCACAAGGAAAATGGAACTGCACAAAGAATGGAAATAGAAAAGTAAAATTATATTTGGAGATGAAATGACTGTATTCAGAGGAAATCCAAAGACACTTAATAAGTACCATATCTAATGAACTTATCAAGATCACCAGATATAAGGCTGACATAAAAATTAACTGCACTTCTACACACCAGCAGCAAGCAGAAAAGAAAATTAGAAAAATAATATTGTTTACAATAATATAAAAAAATATCACCTCCCTAGAAATAAATTTAATGAAATAGTTGCAAGACCTTTACACTGAAAGCCATAAAATGTGCTGAGAGATATTTAAAAGGAACTAAATAGAGATTTATCATTTCGCATACTGAAATATTCAATATTATTAGGAATACAACAATCTCAAATTGATCTACAGATTCAGTTCCAATCAGAATCTCAGATTTTTTCATGTGTAAAAGTTGACATATTGATTTCTAAATATACATGGAAATGCAGCTAACCTAGCATAGTCAGATCAGTCTTGAAACAAAGCCTGAAGGTTTACATGACCAGATTTCAAGACTCAGCAAAAAACTCATAAAAAGTTATTGGCAGAAGGATATAAATTAGACAAACTCAATGGGATACAGTCCAAAAATGGGTGCACGCATATGTGGGCACTTTAAGACAAAAGCGGTAAGTACAATTCACGAGGGAAATTATGCAGAGAAATCAGGTCTCTCTGTGGAACGATATGAAGCAGCCACATAGATTCTGGTGGATGACAGCATACAAAGCTTAAACTGAAAACACAAAGGAACAATGGTCCTCAGCTGGGGGAGACATTTGGGGGCGTTGCTGGCCGTCATGATGGTGAAGAGGCCCTCCAGCCATCTGGGGGCCATGGATGCTGCCAAACACGTGACAGTCACAGGAGAGCCCCCCACAACAAGGAACCGCTGCACCCAAAACGTGATCAGTACCACCGAGGCCAATAAGCCCTGGTCTGGAAGGAAGAACAGAAGACTCCTTGTGACCTCAGGTGGCAACCGAGTGGTGAACAGATCATAAGAAGAACTGTCCATAAAATAATGGACAAGTTTGGTTTCGTTTGAATAAAGCCATTTTTTCTATCAAAGAAAAGGATGAGGTAAGTTACAGACTTGAAGACGAGCTACGTGATCGATCCACACTTTGGACCACGACTCTGGCAGGCAGACTCTAAAAATGGTCCCTCTAACCCCTGATTCTTGGGATTCAGGATCACACACTTAGGCTATCTTCCCTGGAGTTGTGTGTGAGGTGGGTGGGGGCAGTAAACTGGGATGTGTGTGAGTGTGCTCCGTGAGCCTGCGAGGAGACACACTCCCTGGCTGGCTAAAGGAAACAAGTCTTCTGGAAAGGAGGGAAGAGCAGGCTGCAGGCGGCAGTGGCAGGGGGCTGAGGCCCGCAGGCGGGCCGACAGCCCACGGAGACTGGGCACAGCCGACAACCCTGAGCCCGGATGAACGTGCTTCTGCAGATGAACCCCGATGAGCCCACAGCCCCGACCAGCACCTCGACTGCAACCTTGCGTGAGGCCCTGGAGGGAAGGCCCAGGGGAGCCAAGGCCAGACTCCTGGCCCGTGTGAACCGTCAGGCGGGGAGCACGTGGTGTGCTGTGTCACCGGGTGTGCGGCAGTGCTGCCCTGCAGCAACACGTGCCACAGGTTCACAGCCAGGGTGCCGCCTACACGCCTGACACAAACGCCACCCACCCAGCACGTCCACAGCACTTGAACCACCCCTTGGCAGGAATTCCAGGGGCTCATAAACACACATTTTCAGTGCTCAGCGTCACTCATATCATGCCATCACAAGGGAAAGCCACAACGAGACATGCTACACGCCTACAACAAGGCTACAAGGAGAAAGACCGCCAATTCTGAGCATGGACGAGGATGTGAAGCAAACACTGAATTCTTGTGAAGTATTGCCTAAGAGTTTTAAAAGAGCAGCCACTTTGGAAAACCTTTCGGCAGCTTTTACTAACAAACCAAGCATCTGTGCCAGGGTTCCACAAATGAGAGCCCATGTGCCAAATCCAGCCTGCCACCTGCTTTTCAAAATAAAATTCCGTTTACGACTTGCAAAGCCTGAAGTATTTATTTTCTGGTCCTTTACAGAAAAAGTGTGTGCTGACCCCTGGTCTACACTATGTCTCAACAAGGCCCTTCCTGAGGACAACGTTCCGCAAAATGCATGTTCGAGGGAGTTCACTGAAGTTTTATACTTTTAACAGCTCCAAGCCAGGAAGGGGAAAAACCCCGAAATTCCCACCAGAAATTCCCATATGTTCACATATGGAGTACTTTACAGCAATTAAAAGGAGCAATGTATTGGTAGATGTAACCTGTATGATGCTCTCACAGGTTGAGCAAAAGACATCAGACACAAAAGAGAACCATGTAGTTCCATTTACATGAAATTCAAGAACTAGTAAAAATATCTGATAGAAACTGGCACAATGGAAACTGCTGGTGGCGGGGTACAAGGTGCCTAGGGGGAATCTTCTGTAGCATTGCAAAGTCAAAGTCGTGACCAGTGCTTAGAACTGGTTACCATGGCCCTCAATTAGAAATTGCATGTCTCCTAGTGAAGAATATCTGGAAAGTGCAACAAAATTTAACCAGACATTGAAAAAGCAGGTACATTCCCAGCATTTAGAACGCAACTATTCTCAGGATTTTTCTTTACTTTTTTCTGGTCTTTTTCTTTTTCCTTTTAATGGTTTCAAACCTACTGAGAAGTTGCAAAAACAAAATAGCCCTTTCACCCAAGTTCCCCCTTACCACTATGTATTCTGGGATGTATTCCTCCCTACCTCCAAACAAGAACGCTCTCCTCTGCTGCCACAGGGCTTCCTTTTAAAACAAGACTGTCTGAAATAAACCAGAACCCCAAATGGTACTTGATCATTTTTCTGACGATGCACAGTGATTCAACATTAACTAGTATTTAACCAGAGCTAGGAGGGGAGGGAGCCCCTACCCACAGGCCAAATCTCACAAGAGTACACATGGGTGGGAACAGGGCATTTGTCCTAACTGCAAAACCAAATGTTAAGTTTTGGTCTCTGGTTTGATTTAAACATTGCATTTGGTGGCAAGCAGCGTCACTGGTGCAGAAAGTCTCTGGAGGATGCTGACCGCAGTGCACGCCCATGGCCCTTCTGTTCTGGAGGCTGCAGACTGGCTCCTAAGCAGTGTTTTGTCAAACATTCTCTTCAGGCCCTTCTGTAGGAGTATAAAATAGTCCCCACACTCCACAGCCCTCAGGTCATGTCTGCTTTACAGGGTGTCTCAAGGGTGACCATCCTAAAGACCCTAAAGGAAATCAACCCTGAATATTCACTGGAAGGACTGATGCTGAACCTGACGCTCCAATACTTGGGCCACCTGATGCAAATAACTGACTCATTTGAAAAGACCCTGATGCTGGGAATGATTGAAAGCAGGAGAAGGGGACGACAAAGGATGAGATGGTTGGATGGCATCACTGACTCAGTGGACATGAGCTTGAGCAAGCTCCGGGAGATGGTGATAGACAGGGAAGCTTAGCGTGCTACAGTTCATAGTGTCACAAAGAGTCGGACATGACTGAGTGGCTGAACAACAACAGCAACAAGGGCCACAGGCTTTTGTTCATCCTCACTAGGGTCTCAGTATTAGGGAACCATCGGAGGTCAATGTCGGTCGCCATAGGCGAGAAAGGAGTCTTTGGGCAAGGGGTGTTTCAAGGGCCGACTATTCTGATCATCAAATGATAAAGAGAGCCCTGAAAGCCAGATGAGGTGTGCATCTGTGGACTGGTTGGGGGGTGGTAATTTGCCATAATTATCTTGCCCTGTAGTATCAAAAGCCCGAGAGCTAGTGGCTGTCTGCCAACTCGAGCCGTGTCGGCATGGGGAGCGGGGACGGCTGGACACCTTCGGGGCCGATTTCCTTGTTGGAGAGACTGGCTCTGCCCAATGGCTCTTTCACTGAGAGCACGATTGTTTGTGTGGCTGAAGTCCTTCTGTGCCCACTTTACACATTTCGTGTTCAACATTGGCCTCAAATTCTCTACCAGGGTACTGGCAGCACTGTCAGTGGGTCTCATAGCTGCTGGACAGCACTGCCCATTTAATTCAGACGCTCAAATATTTCTAGATTTGGCCTGTGGGGGCCCCCTTCAGGCTGGCTCTTACTCTTTTTGTTCTTGTAATTCTTGGAACCGTTTTGCATTTTCTGGCCAAAAAAAAAAAAAGTGTACTCTTCCTAATCCACTGATGGGATCAGCTATTTCTCTCAGGAGCTCTGGTTCTCTTTGTGAAGGAGGACATTTAGAAGCCAAGTCTGATCTGAGCACTCAAGTGTGCTCATAGCTACTGGGTTTCCATTGCTTCTAGGCCTGGCCAGCAGACGGAGATGAAAATACATACCTGTACACAGATACATAGATAACAACATCCACATACCTACCCACAACACCCGTAACTGTTTCGATATCTATCTGTGCATGTATCAACCATTCTGGAGCTGACACCAATACATCTAATTCTGATTCAATACTAGTGTTCTTTCTAGCCCTGCTCTTTTCCATGTTGGTGAACCCCGCTCTCAGATCTGATCAGAAGACTTGTTTTCAACTCAAGTTTAAGTGGGTGGGAGGACAGTCAAACTTGTGAGCCTGGGTGCCACTGAGACAGCAGACACCACACAGGAGTAGATCATCAGTGGCTTTCTGTAGCTAGCTTATGTGCAGCTCAGCTTGTCTAAGCAGAACACTTGCTGAGTCCATAAAGGCTCTGTCACTCTTGCTGCACTGAAGTGGGATGTGGTAGGACCCAGATGTGGGCATTGGCAATAGCAATGCCAGGACCCAGGAGGTAAAGAGAGGTAAGCTCCCACCCCCTGCTCCTGAAGGAAGTGATTCTTCACACTCAGTCTCCAGCCTAACATTGGAAGGCTCCAGACTGCACTGGCCGACAAGGGGCACCTGCTCCTGGCACTCTGGGGGCCTCCTGCAGCATCTGGCAGCTTGTTTCAAGATTAAGTTCATCAGCGGTCCCCCTCCCTCCTCTTCAGGCAGCCAGACCCTGACTCCTCTGCTCTCTGAGGGGCATCATGGTGAGGAGGCTGGATTTCTCGGGTCACATTCCAGAATCTAAACCAGAGACAGCAGTGATTAGCTTGCTGCTAGAGGTTGGCTCACAGACATTTTGTTTGAGCCATTTTTTTTTTCTTTTTGAGTCTTCAAATAAAAATCAGATTTCTGACTTCTCTTGAAAAATATGAAGATGTGGCAACAAGGGCCCCACGTGCTTATGCATGGACCCTCAGCTCGAATTGAGGAGGGGCACGTTTCCCCAGGGCTCCACGTGCCCCCGCCAGGCCTCCTCCCATTGTCCTTCAACGTGGGAGAGTCTGCCCTGCATGGCTGATGCAGATTGCTGCATCAGAGGCTGTGGGAGTGTCTCTTGCTTTGTGTCTGCCTTGATTCCACAGTCTTGTTTCAGGGCCACCTTGAGCCCACCAAGCTTCTGGGAAGCAGAAGCCCAGCACCCCACGGCTGAGGACAACTTTGGGCCAGCTGGGCGAGATGAAGCCAGGAAGAATGGTGGCCTACACCAAGACTGGACTTCAAGTTCATTTTTGAGACAAAAGTGGAAAAGAAACCAGGCTCGCAGAGCATATCAAACTGCCCATTCCCCCACATACCCACTTAGCACAGGAAGCACAAAGAGCTGAGGGACTCAGAGAGGTAGGCTCAAGCCACACTGTTTGCTTTTTGGGCGCACACCTGACCCCATTTCCCAGACAGCCCTCTGGTCAGAGTGGGGTCATGTGAGAGCCAGGAAGACACCCCTGTGGATGGCAGTGATGGACACAACCTCCTAGCCTCGCCCTTACTCCTCCTCCCTCTCCCCACCTTCCACTCAAAAGCTCTTTCTTTGACTACAGAGTCACAGATTCAGCAGAAGATTCTGAGGTCTGGAGGATGGATGAGCTGCAGGTGAGGAGCAGCCCAGGTCCCCTCCATGACCATGCAGAGCAGAAATTTCCTCCTCTACCTCCTCAGTGGACTCCAATGAGAGCAAGAAATAAACGTCTATGGTTTTTAAGCCATTGAGATTTAGGGGTTAACTGTTAAAATAGTGTGTCCTGACTAGTAACACTGGCCTTGACTAGTACACAGAGATTAAGGGTTTAACTAAGGTACTTCCAGAAAGTTCAGTTTCTTTTGCGGTCAAACTTCTCAAATAAATGTTACATAACCGAATACTTTCAAATTGCTTCCATCTAATCACAGCCTTTTTACCAATAATCTGGTTTTGTTTCTGGGGTGCACTTGCCAGAAGTTTTAACTGCCAGATCCAAAATACTTTCCAGCTCTCATTTGACTTGTGCTCCTGTGGTACTGGACACTCTCAACCACACTCTTCTTCCCAAAGCTCCTCCCGCATCTCTCCACGCGCCCAAGAGGTGGGCTGCTCCATCTTCCAACTCCACCACCGCCTACTAGCGTGTGACCCTGGGCCTGTCTTGAGTTTCACTTGGCTCACTCACTTGGGGGCTTCGCTTGAGGATTCCATAAGATAATGTGCGGCTCACTGAATGAGCGCAACGTGTAAATGGTGTGAAAGCTCACTGAACGTTAGCTGCTGTCGCTGTTATTAATCATACAGTGGCTTTGATTTTCTTCTTCTGTCTCCTCCTCTGTAAAATGTTTTTGCTCTTTTTTCCCCTCTCTGCTCCCTGACTGTTGGCTTTTCCAAAGCTTACTGTCTCGAATCTTTTCACATCTTTCTCCTCTGTCACTGACAAGTTTTTTATGTCAGGTTCTGAATGTTTTACCAAGTTTTATTTCCAATCTGGGTCCCCTATACCTCTTCCATCATGGGTCATCAGAACAATCACACATGCAGAATAGACACACACAGAACAGACGGGATTCAGTGCTTTCCTCTGGGCACACCCCCGTCAGAGACTGGATCCTTAAGGAAGGACTCCTCACTGAATAGCACCCCACTCCAGTACTCTTGCCTGGAAAATCCCATGGACGGAGGAGCCTGGTGGGCTGCAGTCCATGGGGTCACGACTGAGCTACTTCACTTTCACTTTTCACTTTCATGCATTGGAGAAGGGAATGGCAACCCACTCCAGTGTTCTTGCCTGGAGAACCCCAGGGACGGTGCAGCCTGGTGGGTTGCTGTCTATGGGGTCGCAAGGAGTTGGACACGACTGAAATGACTTAGCAGCAGCAGCAGCAGCAGCAGGTGACCCAGCCACAGCACAGCCCGATGATCTGGCAGAGGTTCCTGAGAGGACTGTGGCTGCTCACTAAATTCCAAGACCTTCCTACCCTTCAGGGTTCATGACTCGTGGTCCCCCTAGTCTTCTCTCCCAAATGCAGCCCATTCAACGATTATTTCAGTTGACTTATTTTTCTTTAGAATGGATATTTCCCAGGGTATGAGCCACAGAATATCTGACTTAAAAGATAGCTCTCAAAAGGAGACTAAGAATTAATTAAAAAAAAAAACAAACAGCCGACTCTGTTGGAAATTCCCAGAGCACATCGGGAAGCCAACAGGCTTGGGGAAGCTGGCTGTGGAGAGACCTGGGGCTTGGGTCAGCTCAGCTGTCTCCAAGCTCACGTGCATACTGGGCTAAGCCCAGTCTGTGAAGTTCCCTCAGCTGCCATAGGAGGGGGCTCAATGGGAGCCGAGAGGAAGGAGCCCCCACTGCCTGGAGCTCCCATCCCCAAGGGGCAACTGAGATCAATCAAGCCAGAAATGGAGGAGCCAGCTCCCTGAGAAGCAAGGAGGTCTGTGTGGTGTTCCAGGAATTAAGACATCTGAGAGGTTTCACAGAGATCGGCTGGTCAGCTACACAAAGTGATACTATGTCTAAGAGTGTGCTCATTCGTAGGGCAAGTCCATTCTAAGAGAGTTTTCTGGATTACTGGCACCTACCTAAAGGTTTTGTGTTGGACAAGTCCTGCTAAGATCAGTTAGTAGCAGTGAACAAGAATAGACACGGTTCCAGCTTTTGTGACCGAGGGACTGGAGGGGCTGGGGGTGCCCACAGCAAATGGAGACCTAGGAGGGACAGCCAAGAGGGACAGGCATGTGCCTCTGGGCTGAGGGACCAAGGGCATGGAGCAGGAGCTGGTGGGGAATTAGGTGGCTCCGAGTCCCTTAGGGTAGCCCTCAAAACAGAAGAATGCTCGAGAAACTGCCCAAGAGGGAGCCCTGGGCATGTAAACTAAGTAGAGAACCCTCAGAGGAATCCTGCCTCTTGTTCATGGGTTCATGGGGGTGACTCTGGGAAACAGTGCTGGAGTGAGCTGCTTCCTGTCGCTCAGATTCCACAGGAGTAAACAAACTTGGCACCTTTAAATAAGCACTTTCAAAATGTTTTGAAAGGAAATGCTGGGCTGGGGGGGTGGTGGTGGCGGGAATCTCTGTGCCCACTAAAGGTTAGCAGGAGGACAGCGTGCATGTGGGTTGGAGCCCTTGATGGGATGACTGTGGTGAGTTACAGGGCTATCTGCCCTGTGGCTGTGGGCGAAGGCTGTGGAGCAGAGAGCACACAGTGGATGTCCAAGACCTGGGAGCAACGAGCAGACTTGCTTTGTTTAACCTACACAGTGTTACAGAAAACCGAGGAAGTTGCCAACATTTAAAAATAGGTGGATGTCGCATAAAACATGGATTTTTAGCTTCTTTTGAGAAAATGGAGAGTCTGAGCAAATAAATTGGCTGCACATGTATATGTATGTATTTCTACACCACGGCAGATTCATCTATTGATGTCACCTGCATGGCCCTTGCGGAGACCTGAGTTGGTAACCTTTTGCTATGGCAACTGATCATTCAAGCAGGTACTTTTTTTTTTTTTTTTGGCTGAGAATAAAGAGATTCTGGGGCTTCCCTGGTAGCTCAGCTGGTAAAGAATCCACCTGCAGTGCAGAAGACCCTGGTTCAATTCCTGGGTCAAGAAGATCCCCTGGAGGAGGGATAGGCTACCCACTCTAACTTTCTTGCCTGGAGAATCCCCCTTACACAGAATAGAATGCTTAGGGTTGGCCTTTGTCTCTGTCCACACTGCGATATCCAGAGTCTCTCTGCTGCTTCTGCCAGAGCTCTGCATGTGCCCTTTTGGCCATGCTGAACTACATTTCCCAGAATCCTCCTTTCCCCATGCTTCCTGTCGGCTCAGCTCTGAGGAGATTCTCTCCACAGTTGGAGGACAGCCATTTTGTAACACACACACACTTTCCAATCTGTTGATCCATCTTTCTGGCCTGAAGCAGCAACGTGATCTGCAACTGCTCTCCCGCCCACCTCCCCACCCTCTTCCCTATCTTGGAAACTTCTTTCAGGTTCTCTGACTCCTGGGTAAGCTGTCCCTGATGAAGGACCTTGGCCTCTGCAGGATACTCGTTACCTAGGTCAGAGGCAACAAAACCCAGCATGGGTGGGCTAGTCCTCGTGCCCGTGGGGTTCCAGCCCACTCATGACCTTCCTTGCTGACCACCAGCTTGGAGCTCTGGACTCTACAGCAATAGACATGGAGACAACTTTGCAGAGACTACTTACTGAACCACCATGAGTGCATAAGCCAAGTCCCTTGAATAAATCCACACGTATTTACGTCTCATTAGTTTTGCTTCTCTGAGAAAACCTTGATGACACCTCACAATACTCTTCTCTGTTGCTCTCCCAGGGCACAGGCCTTTATCAAGGCTGGAGTCCCAGGGTCTGGGACAGGGCCTGCCGACATACATACCTAGAGCCTCTCCTCGCTAAGGCCCTGTGCCACCCGGTCACCCTCCCAGAGATGTGCCATGCTGTTCTGTGCAGCTCCCCACCAAGGCAGGACCTATGACTTGAGCCCTTTTCTTAGTCTGGTAGGGATCCCACTGCATGACTCTGTCCCATCGCCTTCACCCTGGAGTATCTAATGACACTTCTCCAGTGATCGCAAACAACAGGAAGGAGGCTTGACTTCAGGCCACTTCTGCTTTTAATCTCACTAAGGAAAGCCAGTGCAACCTCTTACTTCCACGGAGTTGAGAGGTCCGTGTGTGAGGAAAAAAATAAAGGGAAACAGCATAAACACTCCAGTAATTATCCAGCACTAAAGATGTGTCTTTCCTGGCAGCTCAGACGGTAAAGCGTCTGCCTACAATGCAGGATACCCAGGTTCGATCCCTGGGTCGGAAAGATGCCCTGGAGAAGGAAATGGCAACCCACTCCAGTATTCTTGCCTGGAAAATCCCATGGATGGAGGAGCCTGGTGGGCTACTCCAGGAGTCCATGGGGTTGCAAAGAGTCAGACACGACTAAGCGACTTCACTTCCACTTTCAAAGATGTGGATGGAGACATGTTCCTTTGCTGGTGGTTCCTAAAGCCAGCTAGTCATTCCTAAATTATATACCTGCTAGGGTTGGGAACAGGGAATCTGTGTTTGTAATTTAAAAGCTCTGTCAAGTGGTTCTTATTCACAGATGAATGAAAAGTAACTGCCTTATACCATATTCTCCATATTCAATGTCAATTCTCTGAGTGGAACATTTGATGGCAGTGGATAGCAGATAACAATAATTACCCTAAACTAGGATCTGGTGTGTTGGCTACTCCATATGGCTAAATATGCATTTGAGTGTTCTGGAAGCCATGAGAGGCAGCATCTTATCCCATATTCTTATGTAGTTGGGAGACAACCCCATGTATGGGAGAACACAGCAGTGGGGATTCTAATCAAATGAATACATCTTAGGGTTAGGCCTAGACATCACTGGGGCTGCACCTCACAGACTTGGGGGGAGGGGGCCAGAGTTGGGGGCAGCCTTCACTTTTGCCTTAGTGCCTCCTGGGGCAGAGGGGAGGAAGCATTCTTGCAGCTGTGGGTCAGACTGCCTGGAGCTGCCCTGGCAGAATTCTAAGAGGCTAGGGGAGTTTCAGTTCACTGGGGAGAAGAAACATGAAAGAAACAGCCAGAAGCATGACGATGGTGATGGAGACTGTCTGGTAAAAAAGCAAAGCCTGTCTCGAACACTGCTCTGAGCTGGGTTTCAGCAGTAACATGCCTGATGGACACGAGAGCGACAGGGCTACATGCAGCAGTCAACTGGCCAGAGAGACGACCTCTGTGAAGCAATGGAGTTGCCAAGGGAGGCTGTCCAGAGGAGGTTGTAAGAAACTGAAGACAGAATAACTGAAGATACAAAGGTTGAAACTGACAGAAATAAGAATGTCCCCCAGTCTTACGCTAAAATACATTCAAAGAGGGAGTCCAGTGAAGTCTTTACAAAGAAATGATTGAGTCCATGCTGCATTCTGGGAACTTTCCCCCAAACTTTTTTTGATAAGCCAACACCATCACCTAGTGCTAAGAGCTCCAGAGAAGAAAGCCCCACAGATGTGTGGGCGCCAGACCCCAGCCCAGAGGGGTGCCTGCACAGTAGGCTGGAGAGAACTACTCACACAGAAGAGATGGAACGCAAGAAACTGGTTTCCAAACTAGTACTGTTTCATCTGAGGAGGCTCCTGTGAGCACCAGAGAGGGATTAGACAGTTCTGTGAAATCCGTGTAATAACAAGAATTTGGGGTGGGGGGAGCTCATTTTGGGTATCCAATTTATTGAATTCAGCTTCTTTCCAAGGAAGCTGGTCTCAAAAGAAAAGCCATTTTCTAGGGGGGCTTTTTCAAGGAACGTTCTGTGAGAGTCCCTGCAATGGCAAGGGTAAGAAACTATGTGTAAAGATGCCTTTAATCATCTGCTACACTGGCTAAACCAGTGAAACTCGCTGGAAACAGTCTCCGACATGAAAAAGATGGTTGAGCAAGAAGGCTCTCCTGCTCCAGTGCTACCTGGCAGCTGAGTCACAGCCATGAACGTCGGTGAGCAGGCAGAAGAAATCAAGAGCTTAATTCTACTGCCCTGGAGGTTATACATTAGTGGTTAATTAATACAGCTCTGTTGATGACAGAGCCAGGAGAATTGTGGCTTACCCCTGCCTCTGAAAATACTGAGAAAACACACAAAGTTTTCTCCTCCAAGGTTTATTTACTGTATGCTAGTGCTGCCTCTTGGTTCCCCCCTGCATAACTGACAAAGCCTAAGCCTGGCTGTTTAAGACTTTTAACAAGTTAGCGATGAGAGGTCAGGACAAGACCGGGAAGTGGATCTGGTGCAGACTGGCTATGGGAGGGAGACCAGTGGGCCCTGAGGAAGGGCCGAGTCAGCCCAGTGACTTTTGTAGTTCGCAAAAGTTACACCTCTATGGGTAGGTTGAATTTTGTTGAGGGCTAATTTTGAAAATGATAATGAATTCTTAACTGAGAATGTATTGGCAAGTGGCATTTAGGATTTACTGAAGTAGCCAACTTGCTGGGTGCTTAAAATACTGTGCCGTAATCCTCCACATCAACTAGCCTAGTGGAGGCCAGTTTCCGGCCGGCAGGGAATCATCGTGGGTGCCCAAACCAGACGCGGTGTCCTGGGCGCACACAGGGCTGAAGTGTTAATTTCCCAAGAAGAACCCTTCGGTGCGGAAAGAACTTGTAGTGAAAAGTGAAATGGCAATTCCTTGACTGCTTCAGAATCTCCACAATGACTATGAAAAGTGTACACAGCTGATTCTCGAATCACACAACAGAAGATCATCCAAATTTTTATTCTGTTTTCCCCCCTTAGAATTGAGTATTTGTGCAGAAAAGCATGGTTTATGCCAATAAGAGAAGTTTTGAGAAAGCCTCTCCCACACCTTTTTGAAACCCGGGCTGAAATCTCTTCCCTTGCTGCAGATGGTAGAGACGAGGCTTAAGTCTACCACACTCCATTCCATGTCTTGCCTGACATCCCTGCTCGGTTTCTGTCTGCAGAGTCAGGAAAATGTCTAATGTTTATTATCCGAATACAATATTTGATGTGTACACAGTAGAAGTATTCAAACCTCAAACCAGTATTGAAACCAAGTGTAAACCAAGACAATGCTTTCTTAATCACAGACTTGGAAATGAATGTAAACTCTATTTTTGTGAAGTGTGTTTTAAAAACTTCTGCCCCAAGATCACTGTTCAATGGGATCAACTGTCAAATTTATTCTAGTACAAGACCAAAAAAAGGAGAAGCCTGTCTAGTTAGGGGAGGAGGTGTGACAGCGGCTTTAAGGCTGTGTTCTATGCTAAACTATATGATACTGTTCTTAAAAGAATCTATAGAAATTGCTGGGCAGCTTTCTAAACAAAAGGTGTGTACAACAAAAGGGAGGAAAGCAGGGCCCCCAAATAAGGCTCTTAAATTGTTGGTAAAGAGAGGGGAGAACTAGTATTCTGTTAAGATTCAAAAAGAACTTTGTTTCAATAGTCTTTACCTGACATGATACTTATTTTCCTCAAAAAAAAAAAAAAGTCCCTTTTTGAATTGTCTTTCTGCATATATTTTTACAAACATTGTTTCCTTCATCTCTGTGATGTCTTACTGTTTCATTTAGCGACTTCTACAGCATGAATTAGTTGTTAACTTACTATATTAATGTCTGAGAGGAAAAAAAATTATTTAGAACATGGGAACGTTAATGAACAATGTTTTCTTTAAGTTTTGGAGTATAATTGTGTTTGGTGTTTTTTGGTTGTTCATAAAAAGGAAATTAAGTCTCATTCTTCTAAATATTAAGGAAGAAACTGTTACAGATGCAAACTTCAGAAAAATAATGGGGGAGGGCAGAAGCACCAGAATATTTATTAGTAAAGTATATTTTTTCTTTGTTGCTTTTTTTAATGGTGACAAGAACTGGGCAGGACTAAGCAAGTTCTAGAAAATGCAATAAATTTTACTTTAAAATGAGAATGTGATTTTTTTTTTTTTTTTGGTATGCTACTTTTGATAAAACTTAAGTGATTTGCAGGGTGGTGGTGGTGGGGTGATGGATATATCTAGTTTCAATTCCCATTATCTTTACCAATTGTTCCAGACATAGGTGAGGGTTAGCTGGGTTAAGGGTCCAAGGTTAAGTCAAGGTTACAGTGTCCTGATTTGAGGCAGAGCTGTGGATCAGACTGAGACCTCAGTCAGAGAAACTGCCTCAGCAGTCTCTGAGCCACTCTTGAATTTTAAAGTGCCCCAGAGTTTTTTATTTTTTGAGTAGTTTGATGGAGTACTGATAATTTATATATTCAGTGTGTTTTAATTAACCCCAGTCATTCTTTTTGATGCTCACAGTGTCCCAGATTTAATCACTGGGGGCCCTTCAGTTGGCTAGTGTTCATTTGACATTACCATTAGTATCTGGGTACTTCTGTGCTTTCCGGAATAAAGCTCACTTTCTTCACTCCCTATCCCAGACCTGTAATCAGTCAATTCTTGTTTAGTAGCATGAGAATACAACACTATTTTCAAACCAAACCTGACACCGATGGGAAGACAAAGGAGACATGGCATCATCAGGTGACGTACGCTCATTAAAACGTTAAACTCGAATCTGGGCGAGGTTTTAGCACCTTCTTCCAGTTTACTGGAAATGCAGGGAGTAGAAAATAAGAGTTAAATCGGGTATGAAAGCAGCAGACAAATCCAGACTCTTGGGCCACCTATCAGACGCGTGGCCTGGTTTCTGCAACAAGTCAATGTCACAAACAATGTGGCGAAGACTGTCGTAGATTTGAAGAGACTTAAAATATGTAAACGTGGGGTTGTTACTTGAATTCCATTTTTCAAGAAAAACTATAAAGCCATTCTGGGAATTGTTGGGGAACTTTAATATAGATTCACAATTAGATGATACTAGACAATTATTAATTTTTTGAAGTATAACAATGGTATTGTGATTGTTCAGCTAAATATTTTTTGGTGATACAGGCCAAAATGTTTAAGGGTAAATTTAATGATATCTGTAACTTATTTAAGAGTATTTAGCAAAAATAAAAGTCAAGATAAAGTGCTATATAACTATATATTACACATTTAGGAAGAAGATACGGTAAATTCAACAACTGTTGAAGGAATGTTGGACTTAGGTGATAGGTATTTACTGCACTATTTTCCTTTTCCATGGATTTACTTTTTTTTTAACTGCTAAAAAAAAAGTTTTAAAAAAGGGGTATAACAAACTCCCAGCCTTTGGGACACAAGAAACTTCTTGCTCCTGAGAACATCATGCCGAAGTTTCTTCCTGCCTTTCCTGCCCAGGAGATGGTACAACCAGCCTTCCCAGCCTGCAAGTCAGAGGTCTTTCTCATCTCCTCTTCCTTCTTCAACCTTTTCATTCACCAAGTACACTTTTTTCCAGTTACCTCTTCCAAATATATTGCGGATCTGCCCCACCTGTGGCCACTATCCCAGGGTCGCCCAGGACTGACTTCCCTCCTCAGTGATCAGCCGCTCCTCACATGAGTTTAACTCAGCCATCTCTGTAAAGTGCAATTCCAACAGCGCTACCTCTCGGTGACTCCCCATTGCTTAGAGGATAAAGTCCAAGCCCCTAGCATGGTGTGCGCTGCCGCACCTCCCAGCCCCGCTCCAGCGACATGGAGCTGGGCTTGCGTGGTCCCCTCTTTTGAAGCCCTTTGTGTCCTCCTCTGCCCCTGGCCAGCTCCTCATGGGCATCCTGGAATTCTCGAAGGCAGGAACCCTCCTTCCCCAGGACAGCTCCTCAGACCCCCTGCTACCTCACTGGGCTGCAAAGTCCCCCATAATAGCATGTGTACACTGCTGTTACTGTATCTGCTCACAACTGTGCAAGGCGGTGGGTGTGTAGGGACTGGAGCCAAAGTGCCCTGCTACTACCCTTGTGTGACCCTGGGCAAGTAACTCAGCCCTCTCACGCCTGCCACCTGGTCTAGAGTCAGGGTCGTAATACCAGAACCTAACTTACAAAGCGCTGAGCATGAAGGGAGCCCAGACGTGTCAAGCTTGGGAAACAGTGCCTGGTCCATTACAAGCACTCAAGAAGTGTCAGCTATTAGTATTATCTCCATGTGTTCCTGTCTTCTCACTGCACAGCAAGCTCCATGAGATGAGAGGCGGTGTTTCTAGATACTACCATGTGCCAGGCATGGTGTTAAGTGCCTGCACCTCATTCAATAATCCTCACAGATGAGCTAAGTGCCAGTCCTTTCTCCCTGCTCCTGCCTCCCCCCCATTTCCTGCCTCCTTCCCTCCGCCCTTCCTTCCTTCCTTGCATACACATTTCAGTGCCCTGCGTGTGCAGTCTTTCCCAGTATACAGATGAAGACTCTGAGGTACAGGAAGGACAAGGAGCCTCTCCACAAGCACCTGAGCCACTTGCATGCAGCCCCCGGGCTGGGCTAAACTGCCTAACTCAGAGGTTGGTGTGTGCACCACTGGACCAAATGTTCTTTGCACCCACAGCACATAGCATGTTGACGGTTCATCACTGCTCACTAAATGTTTGTGAAATGAATGAACGAATGGTTAGTAAACTAAGTTACGACAAAGGAAAGAGGAACAAGGGGAACTCAGGTTTGCGGGTGGGCACAATAGGCTCTGAACATGCAGGTGAGAAGCTGGCCCAGGAGATATCGGGGAAGTCCAGGCTCAATGGCAAGCCATGGCGGCGCGGAGGCTCAAGAGGGGACCAGTGAGGACATGCGCGCCCTTGCCCTTCAAAAGTCAGTCCCACATTCTATTGAGAATTCACTTTAAACTGAAAAATCTGGACAAATCTTCACTGAGGTGAACATTCCCTGGTGGTTATTGTGGAACTGTCAGCATTTTGGGGTGGCTCCCCTCTTATCCTCCATAATTCCTCAAAGATTACTCCAAGATGATGTCAAAAAATAGTTCCTTGAAGATTACTCCAAGATGATGTTTACAAATTCCCTCATGATTTTAGCTCTTCTGAGCAAGGACTTAAAGTAGTTGCTACGAGTTCTCTTATTACTTCCATAGTGGAAAGCCTTCTCTACTACCTTCTCCGGGATTTTTCAGTTTGAGATTCATTTTCTTTGATGGTGTTACTCGAGGGGAAGGCCAGTCTCCACTGGGTTGGGGCGGAAGGCCCAGGTCACATCATCAGGAAGCCTTCCTGAGTGTCTGCTCTGGAATCAGGCCCCCAGCCTCCATCGCCGTCATGTTAGCCTACATTTCACAGTTCTAACAGCATTTTCTTTTTCTGAAATTACCTGAAGTCACAGACACTGAGTGTTTCCAGTCCCTCCCTTGCGGAACGGAAGCTCTCTGAGGACAGAGTCTGGAACATCCTTGCTCACGCTACTGGGTGGGTTGGAGGTGCCTGATAAAAACTGCTGAACAGATGAAATGAGGACACACGTGGCGTGGAGAAAGGAAGACACAGAAAGAGGGGTACAAACACACAGGAAAGAGCCCCATGGGCCACACCTGCTGCTGGGGCTTTAGCTCCTATTTTAATCGAAAATAGAATACCTTTTACTCCATCACTCTATTGTTTTCTATGCTGTTTCGTCACCACCGCTGGCCTGTGGGCTCTGAGAGCCTGGCAGTGCTTCTAAGTCAGTGTGTCCTGTCACTCATTCATTCGTCCCCTGATTTCACTTGCTCAAGGGGGTGGAGTGCGACTCCAGACTGGGGGGTCTGGGAGCTGAGGGTCCTCATGCGGCAGACAGATGAAGAGGGACCACACGTTGCAAGACTTCGACTTCATAATTCTGCTTATTAAGCCTGAAACACCAAAGAAATGCTTGCCTTCTCTCATTGGCCTGGAAGGCTCTATTAGAAGCTGTTAGCAACAGGAAAGCGACCCACTCTCTGTGGCCCAACTGCAGCTCCCAAGGAGACCCTCATCAATCTGCTTAGAATTTTTATTTAACTACTTTCAGAAAACATCTCACTGATCAGTCTTTTTAATTAAAAAAAAAATGAGGCTAGAAGTTTATATTTCTTTGTATTACAAGTGGAGTAATTTATGTTCCAAATTTGAAATAAGCAAAACAGTCCAAATTCAATGACAACACTTTCCATTTTTCATGTTCATTGATAAATATTTTTAAAATGTCATTTTAAAAATATTTGTTATTTGGTATAAAAAGACCTGTCATGCTCAAACTATGTGACATATGGGGAAAACATTGACTTCTTTTAAAAGAGCCACTGTTAGTATAAAAAAAAACTCATTCATTAACCAGATTCCAGAGTATCAGGTTCCTACTTTAAAGAGGATATTCACACATGCTATTTAGAATTCCATGCCTGAGGCATCCATGAACATTATCATGGAATTATGAGGTCTGTTTTAAAATGCATCCTGTGTGTCCACCATCACCTCCATCTCCTCCACGTGGCCCGCTGTGGCCCCGACTCCCACCCCAGCCTCCTCCTCCCCCCCCTCATCTTCGCTCTGGCCACACCGTTACGTCCTTGCTCCCATCACCCTCCTCCACCTCCCGCACCTCTTCCCACCTTGTCTGCGTACACCACCATCAGCCCCCTGTCCCTCTGCATTTCCCGCCACGTGGACATTTCCTCAGGCAGTGAGTCAGGGTCACTCAGCCTTCCTTGCCTGTCGGGGGGTGCTGCCTACTAACTCTGTGCTGTTGGTGTGTGCAGCCTTCCAGCTTGTGCTAGTACACGACCTGCCGACCGTCCGGCAGAAGCGGCACAAAGATGGGACAGCGTGACTGGCCGTCTTAGTTACGCAAAGCTTAGGCTGGCAAATTCTTTCCACGTCGTTTCTTTTTACCTTGTTCTATTCCAAGGGGCTGTACGGTCACATCTAATTGCCTCATTAATATCTGAAAATGGTGTTAATTTCTTACAGAAAAAAAAGAGGAGGGGTGGAATCGTTGGTTTCTTCCAGTTGTTTCATCTATTTTGAGTTTGTTTGTTTTTACAATCGTTTTTCCAAACAGCATTCCTGGACTTTCGAGAGCTGACTCTTCACCTTTGACTCCGTATGGTTTCAACGTAAGAGGAATGTTAGGAACGAGAGATCCTGGTGAGCCAGAGTTATCACAGGCAGCTGGAATGCTTGGCTGCACTTCATTATTTTTCGCAAAATGACAACTTTTCTTATTCCTTAACATCTGCTAGGATTATAGACCTGTTCTGTAAAACAATGGTAGTTGGACAAATATTGTATGTTAATGCATGTCGAAGGAATCGAATAATGGCACTGGCATGGCCTACCTGTAGGGCAGGAATAGAGATGCAGATGCAGAAAACAAACTTGTGGACACAGGGCGGGCAGCAGCGGGTGGAAGGAAGTCAGAGTAGCACTGGCGCACATACACTCCCACGTGTAAAATCTAGCCAGCGGGGAGCTGCCGCAGAGCGCAGGGAGCCCAGCTCCACGCTCCGTGATGACCTAGGGAGTGGGGTGGGGGAGGGAGGCTCAAGAGGCGAGGATATAGGCACACTTACAGCCGAGTCACGATGTTGTACAGCAGAAACTAACAACGTTGTAAAGCAATTAGACTCCAGTTAAAAATTAAAAAAAAAAAAAAAAGCGATTTGAAACATCACCCTCTAAAAACACGTAGTCATTAATATTTTCTAATGTGAGATCAGAAAGCAGACGTGCCATTTCTTTTCAAAAATCACTTAGCTCAAGTTTGGAGTTTTCTGTACCATTTCTTCCAGTCTTAGAGACCCCTCCTTCCACCCCACACAACAGGTCTGTCTGGGAGACTAAACAACTACACACACGCCAGCCTCCAGGAGACAGTCCCTCTGCTGCTCTGACAAGGGCTCACCCCTCACGAGTCGGCACCTCGAGGTGCCCAGCATGACCCTGGACAGCATCATTTTAGCATCTAGCTCAGTCATCTCGTGGTCCTTTCCAGGGGACATTTTCATGACGTCGGAGAATTTATCACAGCATCAGTTTGTCTCTTCTCTCGTCTGTCTGCATCACAAGGCTACATCCCCCGTGGGGACTCACTACATTCTAGTGTCTGGCATGAAAATATCTGTTGAATAGATAAACCATTAGATGCTACATAGGAATGGCATGCTTCGTTCAGTACCTCTTGTGGGTCTCTTGAGATTAGAAAGGAACAGACAACGGGAAGGTGAGGCTCTTGGATGATAAGAGTTTCACTGACAAGAGTTCCCATCCCAGAGCATATACAAACTAGCACAGTCAGGAAGTTAAGACCGACAAGTCAGCGGGCTGGGACTGAACAGCGAGTACTGGACACACAGCCAGAGCCACACTTAGGGATGGCATGGTGAGGCATGACACGCAGCCGGGTGCACGGTATCCGAATGGGGCTGGAGGAACCCTGCAGGGAGGACTGAGAGTCCTCTGAAGCACGGAGAAGAGTCTGATTAACTTACGGTGTCTCCATCTGCAGCTGAAAAGGTGACTGAGCCTAACTTCAAGTGGCCACAATGGGGATAAACAGTGGGATAAGAAGGGGCCAGAAATGTACACAGGTCCAGACACCAAAATAAGGTTAGTACTGCGTGCTATCCAACTCCAAAGAGATGAATGGCCATGGGAAATGTTCCAGGACAATTCAAAGCACGGCTCTAATCCATCTGGGGGGCACTCTGCAGCCCTGGCGGAGCTCCTGGGGTACTGAGTACGTGCACCTGTCCGCCACATTTCTCCAAAGTGTTCTAGAGACTCTGGGAGATTCTCAGCACCTGTGGTTCAGGAGAGGCTCTGAAGGAGAAATTCTCCTAGGAAGAACCAGGCCAGCCAGGGGTCTATTCGGAAGACCAGAGTTGCCCCCTCCCCAGAGTTCTCGCCATTCTGCTGTCGCTATTGGGCTGATTCTCTGTTCTTAGTTACATCAGGGGAGCAGTGGGAGAAAGCCGAAAACAAGATCCCATTGGGGTTGGTGATTCAGTGCGACAACGTACAGCAACCCTGAGCTCATCTAGAGTCGGGCAACCATAGAAGAGAGGAGAAATGTGGGAATACTGTACCTCAGAGCCTTCAGACTTCGAAGCTGCCCGCTTCCCAGGCTCCTCTGGAGATCTGACCCAACTACCCACTCACCCTGGAGACCCTCCCCCTTGCATCTTGCAGAAACCTGCCCTTCTCTCGGTCCTCTTCCTGGCCCACGGGCAGCTCCTCGCCAGAGCTTGGGACGGGTTCTTCCCACATTGCCTGATAGTCCCACCCCACTACCTCTCTGCCCCAGGGCCCTTTTTCCTCTTTTCACTCTAAGCGTGGCTGCTGGGCTAGCTCACGCATAGCGTGACTTCAGCTACCATCTGTATGCTCATGACTCCTCAACGCTTATTTGTTCCTTTCCAGATCTCTGTTCTAGGTTCCTGGCTAAACAGACCGCTCTGCTGAGTGCGCTCCTCAGCCATCTCAAATTCAGCGCTTCTCCTGCTTTCTCTCACCACCCAAACCTGTCCCCTCAGCCCCTGGTCTTTCCTGGGAGAAGCCGTGGACGAAGTCACCCGGAACCCATCAGCTTCCATTGTCCGCTCCTCGGTCTAGCATCAAACAGCAAGTTCTCTTGCCTTTGCCCCTGAAATCCATCCCTTCTCAGCCTTTCTACTCTTGGGCTGGTAGAAGCCAGCTTCTTTTCTGGTTTCCAGTCTCCATCATAACCTTCTGGCTCCATCTCTGTTGCTACTGTTGTGAATTTTCTATGGGAAAATTTGCTCTCCAGTTTTGTACAGAGTTCCCTGGCTACCAGACCCTCTCCTGGGACCTCATCTTCTCACAGACAGGCTCCCACCCCTCTGCCTGCCTTGCCTCCTTCCATTTCCCCCACAACATTCCTGCCCTACTATCCTTCTACTTCCTTTGGCATGAAATGCATGTCTACATCAGACCATCACGAACTTGAATGTGAGCAAACGTGACTTTTTTAAATACAGAACTCAGCTTTGCTTGGGTTGGCCTGGCCTCCCTCGCGTTACGGCCAAAGGCCTTCCTACTAAACTCTGTATCTTCCTTTTCCTGATTGAACCCCCCGCTTCTGGCTCAGGCTTCCTCTCAGAATTCCAACATCTCCTCAAAGGCCTGGGAACAGGCTTGTGATGAGAGAGCTGTGCTGCTCTCCTCCTCCTCCCCCTGGGGCGGTGCCCCTCCCTGCTCCCCACCTGCCCGCCACCGGCCCTGGACATGGAAGAAGCCCTCAGAATAGCCCATCCTCAACACATGTTACTTCCTTTCTGTGAGCTCACAAATCTTTCGTTTGAAGGGCTGTCTTCAGCAGTGATAGCCCAGGCTCCCAGGTTCCCACACTAGTTCATAGACCTGTGGGATGCCCAAGAATCTCAAGGCCACACCCCTCAGAAATGGCCCTTTCAGCTTCAGTTTCTCTTTGAAGCTGTTGGTCTGATGGGAATGGAATCCCGGTCCAATCAGAGATGCTCCCACTTGGCACCCACCCTAGCTCAGGGTCTTGGCTAAGTTCAGGGGCTTTACAAAAGGGTCCTCTGGGTCACTCGCTTGGAGAGTGTCTACGGTGATGTCCACTGTTGCATTGGGCCCGCAGCTGCTGGACCACACAGGCTGGGAGTGGAGTGTTCCTGGGTCCCCCCTTTCAGCCCCCTTTCTGCTTCATCGGTATGCTGTGTCTCAGCCAAAAAGGAACCAGCTTCGGATTCTTAGCAGTTTTTTGAGGCTGTCCAGAGCAACATCTTTTTGCCCACTCCTTTCACCCATCCATCTTCTGGGGTCTTGTCACTTCCCACGGATTCCCCAGGAGACAGGGCAGGTTCCTGCTTCGTATGGTCCCCTCTTCAGACCTCCCAGGGCTTGACTGGGAAAGTGAGGTCTCTTCCAGAGACCCACGACCTTGGCCTCACACCCGCCCCCCCCCCCGGCCCTGCTCCCCGCTTCCACCCTGGAGAGGCGCCTCCTCTTGTCACTGTGGGGGTGGAGGGCAGTGGGGAGTCCTGCTCCTACCCAGCAGGCTTTCTCCCGAATCTTTTCAAGCCAAAGGCCATTCAATTCCCATAAAGGTCTAGGCTCTTGCAGCTCCAAAGGCAGGAGGAGGACATGCGTCCTCTCAGCCCTCCATGGGCTCCTCTTTGCTGAGCGCTGTGGGCCCTGTGCCTCACTGCTGAGCAGTGTCGGTCTGGGAATGGCCCTGCATCCTGGTCCTTTGCTGCCTGTGGAGGGTTGTGACGCCAGGCCCATGAGCGGCACGGCAGGCTGGAGGATCATGGGTCAGGTCCTCCCTTGGAAGGGACGCACGTCCTAATGCTTGACCTCTGTTGCCTTACAACCTTGAGCCAGGCCTAAGGGAGAGTGCACATCATCTAAGGAACCCATTTCAGGATCCAGTTCAAGAGCTGGGCTTGCTCTCCGTCTGCCTTGCTCTCCCCTCTCCCTTTCGCTCTTTTCCTGTTTGGCACTGACAAGCCTCTGAGGCAGGGGATCTTCTTGAAAGGGAACACAGAGAACGTCAAGGCAAATGAGGCCGAGTGGCCCCCAGGGGCCAGGGTTTGCCTTCTCAGCTGGGTGTTTGCTCTGCTCACCCAGGACAGATGAATTTGGGAGCCATGTGGTTCTTCTAGGAGGAGGAGAAAAGGGTGGCTGTAACATCCCAGGGCTCGGGATAGGGGGTGGGCGGGGGGAGCTTTCAAGTATTTCTCTCAAGAAGCCCCTGCAATTAATTGCTTGTGGATCTAAAAACATGGCTGGAAATGCTACCAACCGTTGAAAGCAATCTGAGGACAGAGCAGAGAGGAGACCCCTGGAAAGGACAGGGCGCTTCCTCACGGGCTCCCCTGCTCCCCCATCTCTTGCTGGCTGGCGACCTGACATCTACTGAGCGCTTGCTCTATGCCAGCAGACACTTTCTAAGAGCCCCACACGAACTAAACCATTCACTCTTCACAAAAACTTGAGGAGGTAAGGACTCAGAGGAGGAAAGTGAGGTGCTGAGATGTCGTGGCAGGAGAGCCGCCACCCAGGCCCTTCCATCACCATCTGTCAGCTGCGAGGAGTTTAGCTCCCCGAGCTCTTGCCCCTCACTGTCGCTAAGGGCAGAGGAGAATGAATTTATGTCACTCCATCCTTCCCGCCGCTGACCACACTCCCCTCCTCACCAACCCCCCAAACCTTACTCCGGGCCTGAAGCTGCCCCAAGGCATGGAGTCTGTTTTGAAATCTCGTGTTTTTGTCTTAAAATTCAGGCAGGTTTGTAACTTAGTACGTGGTATGTCCACGTTTACTTTTGGACTCGCCCCCTATGGACACAATGGCAACAACAGGCTCAGGATGATAGAGCAGGCACGGGCCTAGCAGACCAGAGCTGTCCTGCGTCTCTGGAGGATGAAGTCCGGGCCAGCAGGGGGGCAGCAGAGGAGCTGCTTCCCCGCCGCCCCCCACCCCAGCCTGAGCTCCCAGGCCCCACTCTCCCCCAGCTCGAGCTCTGACCAGGAACACTCACCGGGCTTCCCCTGCAGGGTGCCCCCGCTCCGTGTCACTCCATACACACCACGGGAGGCTGGCCGGCACCCCTGGGTGGACAGCCTCCTGACTTGTCACCCGTAGCCTCTCCATGAACCCTCCCTGTTCTTGGAGCTGGGAACCCCAGCCAGGCTCAGGCACCCTGGGGTCTCTCTGCATCAGGCGGTGGGAAACATTCTGCAGTTCTAACGATAGTGAACTATTGACTCCAGGCAAATATCCACATTTTATCTAGTGACTGGTATGCCCCCAGCCTTCTGTCACTTATATCCACACCTAAGCAGCCTGCTTTTTTGGGAAGTGTGCGGATGGCATTATAGTACCGGGGTTATGAGCATAGCGGTTCTGGGGACTGCGAGGGGACACCAGGCAGTAGCAGCGTCCACAGGACTGTGCATGTGGCTCATCACATGCTCACTGGCAGTCACTTGTGTCCCCAGAGCCCTGGACCGCTCTGTGTAGCTGCCTCCCCCTTGTCTGTGTGGCAAGAGCCAGAAATTGGAGAAATGGTTCAAGGATCCTCAGCCCTCTGTGCGGAGACATGTGTCCAGGCTGGGAGGAGCCGTGTTCTGCCAGCACTTGCTCTCCAGGGTCACCAGATGACAGGGACCTTCCAAGTCACTGCTCCTTAGGGGCAGGGGGACTATGGCATGGGCAGGGATCTGGGGGAGAGGGTTGGTACGTCACTGTAGAGCCAGAGGCCACTGACTCCACAGAGGGAGAGTCAACCGTATGCCTCTGTTTGGATACAAAAACAGAAACCATTTGAAGTGCTTTCAACTCTTCTGGCCATTTCAGACACTTTTCTTTATTTGGCCCAGCAGAAACATTACTTACATCAAATCAAAACACACGCTGATAAGCAATTAAAGTCATCACAGTGACTTATATCTTGCTAGCATGCTCCTTTAAAGAATGCTGTCAAGACGGCATCTTTGGATTACCATCTCATACACTAACCCTTCACCGCCTCCTCTCTGGGGGGGTGGCACGGGGGTGTGGTTTTGTCTGAGCAGCTGTGTCAGTAGCGAGCTGGCCTTGGAGGGCACAGCCCAGCATGGCTGCAGGGTGGCAGGCTCCGGGTACATCCGTCCACACACATGCAATTTGGACCGATATTCCTTTCTCCCCTTGCTAAGACAATGTGTTCATCTGTAGAATGGGCATAGTAGCATCTTACCAATAGGGCTGCTGTAGGGAGCAAGTTCAGTACACGGCCTTGGCCAGCACTTAGTGGCTGCAGTTTGTACGTTTACTGCCCAAAGTCCTACAGTTACTAAGATACGGGCGAGGGGGTTGGCTCTTAGCTCCTGTGCTCTGTTATTTTTTAATTCTTTTTTTATATTGTAAAATAAAACAACACACAGAAAAATGCATAAATCCATGCAGTTTAACAAGTACTTGTAAAATTGATACCTGTGCGCCCACTGCTGAGGCCAAGGAAAAGCCCTGAATGCCACCCTGCCCCTCCCTTCTGTCTGGGGCCCTCCCGCTTGGCCAGGGGTCTCCCTGCTCTTCGCTCCAGGCAGAGCCAGAATGACTCCCTGGAAAGAAAACTTGAGCATGAGCCACGTTCCCCACAGCACAGCACTCGGGAGCTTCAGAAGGTCCCTAAGGAGGGCGCCCCCATCCCGCTCCCCACACAGAGATGGGGGTGGCTCAGCTCCCCATGGGCTCCTTTTTCAATTACACAGAGTGACGAACTTGCCTAGGAAGCCACCGTCCAATTCTCCTTTGTTTCCATAGCCTCTGCCACTCTTTCCTGATCAGAAACCAAGCTCTGCTGGGTGTCTTTGCTCCCAGTGTCTCCAGGCTCCATTCCACGGCCCCACCACCGCCCTTGCAGAGGGAGGCAATGGGTAACTGGTGTCCTGGCAGATTGCCTAGACTCAGGTACTATGTCCAGCGAGGATTTGTGCTCCTGGCCCTTAGAGGATTAATTCTTGAGTTTGGTTTAATCTTATTTTTGACTTTGGTCTCAAGAACAAAGTTTATCTCAGGATAAGGCTGTTCATTGTGAAAAGCTTCCCCTTCATTCTCCCATTTAGTATCAACAGAGCATCTCTGTGGACTGCCAGGGCAGCAGGAGGCACCAGGCCCAGTCCTTGACATTTGGACGTGGGGTTTTCTGGGTGGGGTGGCAGTGGTGGGTGATCTTATCAAGGGCCACCCCAGCCCCTGGCCCAGTGCACAGCCCTCAGCAACCACTCAGCTGCAGGAGTTCTTGGGCCACTGGAGCTGGGACCCTGGGTAACAAACTACAGCTGGATCAGAACCTTGCTTGTACAAATGGGGATATGAGGGATTCTTCAGGAAGTAATGCTGAGACATATCCTTCTGTTCATGACCCATCCTGGTAGTCTGTAAACGCACTGCTCTACAGGCAACGTCAGCTGTCTGGGCACAACTACGCAGCCCTGGCTAGTAAACACCAGCGAGAGACGCCTGCATTACATGGAGTGGAGGAGGCTTGCCAGGCTCGCCCACTGACCCAGAGACATCTGAGTATCCGTGTTACAGTATTTGTCCCTCCTCACCCCAGGCACACCTAATCATCACTTAGGCAGGTCCATATACAGAAGGACCCTTTCAAGGAACAAATCCTTTAACTGTAGCAAATGTTTAGTAAAAGTGTTATGAATTAAAGTTGAGTTATACAAGGCTGTGGTTTTTTGGCATTAAAAGGGAAAATTGAATTCTGATTAACAAAGGTATTTTGGCAATAACCAATAACCAGCAAAAATTCTGAATTCTTACTATATCTGGTCCTGCATTTCAACAGTGGAAAAGCAAAAGCTTAGAGGCAGAGAGAAGAGGTATTGTGTCCAGATGCAAAACTACTTTCCTATGAAAGTACAGAAAGCACTATGATAGATTTTCTAAAAATCTACGGGAACTGGGAAAATGGTTCAAAATGAATCAGGTGAATTGCATTCATTATTCCCCCTCGATTGTCTTCTTGTTAACTTGGCAAATGAGAAAATTAAATTACCTTTTTGGTGAATTAATAGTATCTTGTTAATGTTCCTGTCTAATCTTTTACAAAGTTTTAAGACCAAGCCAAATCAAAGACAGATGGAGTCATCACATCCCATCTCGTCAGTGTACCACAGAAGGCATCAGGAGCTGCTTTCCACTGGAGACAGAACTTGGTTCACAACACGTCAAACCTTCAGACTGACTTGGGTGGGGGTGGGTAATCAAGACAGAAATACAACAGTGTTTAGAATGGCAAGTTCCATGTTGGCCTGGAAAATCACTACAGAACTGTAGTGTGTAGCAGTTAAGAGCTAGTAATTCTTATTCTTCCCACCAATGCATTCATTCTTAGGTGTGTTTGGGCAAACATGCATATGAAGTCAAGTCTAAAATAAAGGAGCGGCAAGAGTAACAGCAGGAGCAGGAGGGAACGGAATGCTGAAGATACGGAGATGAGGGCACAGCTGGGAAACAGAGATGAGTTGGTGACAGCAGGGGTGAGAGGTGGGAAAGACAGGAAATGGGAGGGAGGAGCCAGGGCCAGCCAAGCGGGATCTGTAAGCCAAGATAAGGAATTTGGACTTCATCCTAAGAGCAATGGAGGACCTCTGAGGGACTTTAAACAGGGAGGTGACAAGGATCGGGCACGCATTTTAGAGACTGTGGCCTGCATTGTGGAGAAGAGATGAGAGGGAAGAGCAGTCACGTGGGAATTACAGGTAAAAGTGAGAACATATACTATCCTTCCATGACGAAGTTTCTGAAATCATATACCAAAATCTGAAATCAGATAATAAAGTGAAATATCAGATGGAAATGACAAATCGTAATTTTTGATATCTTTGGTAACAATTTTTATCCAGTGGAACTTGACTATGGGTTCAAAATCCCTGTGTCTCGGGCAATGTCTGCAACGCTATCTAGCATCTGTCTAAAGCAGAAGAGATTTAGGATGTGATGGTCATGTATATGACTAACCTCTCAAAGCACTTTTGGATCAAATAGGTTTTCATTGTTAGGGATAATGAATTTTTATGTCTCTTGATATTTCTGGGAAACAAGTAATAGCCCAAGACCTAGGAATCTTCATAATCTCCAGATCTTGATACATGGTTGAATTCGTGGCTTATTTTTGATGGAAAAAAACCCTGTTTTTCTTAATAGGAGGAACTTATCCTAACTAGGCAGCTTGATTTTTTTTTTATCCTATCCTGAAAGATTGAAGAATGCTGTGAAAGAAAATGACTGAAGGTCATCCCAGCAAAGGTTAATGAGTTTGTAGAATTTTGGAGCTTGGGATTGAAGGTTTTTCTTTGGTCAAGAAAAGTATAGCATTCATTTCAGTTTTTCCCCTGCAAACTTGAGGACACAGTGTGTTCTGATGCACATTATTATCTATGTTACATAAATAATTATGATATATGTTCTAGGAATAGCTGACAAGAATGATTTAAAAATGCTGTCTCTAGCTACCTTAATGTTTTAAAAATCATTCTGCTTTCAATTTTTCAATTACCATAATAAATCTCTCTTCTCTTATTCCTGAAGGAAATCATGGGAGAGGAAATTCAGTTGGCTTTCCTTTGAGAAGGGAGATAAACCAAGACTTCCAAGACAATCTATCACTTAAAAGACATCTAGAAAAATAAAAGCTGTCTCGAGCTATCTACTTTGTCAATTTTCTCCAAAACTCCAATTTAAACTTTGAATAATACAGTCAGTCTGCTTCAAATAAGATTAACTAGATAGATTCTAACTGGATAGATTCTCTGCAGGCACAGCTTCAGGCAAACCCATTTTTTCCCTTTTCTGACGTCTTAGTCTAACCTCAAAGTGCCAGACCCGGGCATCCTGCCAGTCTTGACTGGAAGGTGTCTGCCCTCCTTGGTTAGTGCCTGGAAGCTTGGCTTCAGTGATTTCCTGCCTCTGAGAGCTGGACTTGCAATAGCACCTCAGTGTTGATCCTCTGACCTGAACACTGGAGGCAGTTAGGAGGGATGTGTCAGTTTTAGAGAGAAAACTCAAGACTGGACACCTCCATATCGGTGGATTGGTTTGCTTTTCCTGTACTTTAATCCAACGTTTAGCTACATGTATGCACTGTGTCAGCAACATGGGAAGTTTAAAACACATGTAAGGACCATCTCTATCTCCCCAAAAGTTTGAACAGCTGGGGAGATGAGATACATATTAAGAGGTAAGACTGTGTTTGCAAATGAAAAGCGAAGCAGACTTTTGGAGCATGGCGCAAGGGCGACAGGTGCCTTTCAAAGGTAAAAGAGGTGGGGAGGAAACATGATGGAGTTACGTAGAGGAAGGCTTCAGAGGCAGATGGCAGAGGAGAAACAGCAACCCGAGCAAAAACACAGAGGCCCAAGAGCAGTTAGCACAGTCCGTCTAGGCTTTCTCTCTGTAGGAGCAAGAGTGACCGGACTGGGAGCAAGACAGGAGATCACACTGGGAAGGAAGGCTTGGGTCAGACTGTGATAAACCGTGTTTCCTGCCCAGGAGCCTGATTTAACATATCAGCAATGGGATGTCATCTAGGGCTTTCAGTGAGAGGATGGCATTCACCTCATACATGTTTTTTTTTTTTAAATTAAAAATGACTTAAGTTAAAAATGAAAAGAGAAGAAAATGACAAAAATGAGGATGCTCTTACATCAGATGCTAATGTCTTTCTTAGAGCTAGGAAGCTCTTTCTTCAATGCTGTCCAACATGCTAGTAAAAGAACCAGATGGAGAAGTGTCTGTCCTGTGCTGGGTAAAGGAATCTCAGGATTCTTTCTCTGGTGGTCCCTGAGTCTTGGGCACAAGCAGCTTAATGAGCTATGGGAGTTAGGAGACACAGAAAAACACGGCAACAATGGCTTTCACAGGCCACACACACACAGCAGGTGATATAAAACAGCTGAGCCATCTCAGCTGCAGCTGCCTGTCCCCACTGCTGGATCCCCAGACCCACAAAGTTCCCAGGGATCACCCTCTCCAGGTCTGCCTAGCCTCCCTGAAATTTGGATAGAGAGTCAAGATTGGAAAGTCAGTGACCCGCTCAAGTTCACTCAATCAGGCAGAATAAGAACCAGAAGCTCTTGTGTACTTTCCTTAAACATCAAGGGTCCTTTATCCAATGTGAATCTCCCGTTTCTATTTTCCACACTTTTAACTCAGTTTTGGAGTTCAACATCTCGGCTACACTTTCCAGATCCTTCTCTTCCTGTGAACCCTCTAAAGGGGACCACAGGGAGGGGCAGCAGGAGTCCAGACCTGGTAAGTGAGCAGGTTACCCACAGGTTAGGTTATCAGGGTACTGGGTGGCAAGTTAAGAAACAAAGAAGCAGAACGACCCGAGGCAGGCAGTTAGGTCTGAGGACCTGCTCTGTGGAGCTTTGCATTAATTACAGGAACAAAATTGGCAAAATACACTTGCCATCAGCTATTGCGGCAAGGGGATGGGGCTGAAGGCTAAGGAAGAGGCTTCACGGCCTTTGACTGTGTAGAAAGGGATCACTGTCCACGCTTTTGCTTTGTGGGGACACTTTTCACCTCCACTTTCAAGCAGGAACTGACTTTTCATGTTAAGTACATTAAACTCTATCCTCATTTTTTGTCTGATGGGGATTCTTTTGAGCTGAATAACAGCTTCTGAGCTGCATTTGGATCACATTACTGTGGCATGGAGGAAACGGCTGGGTACCAAAGAGAATGCAATTGCCAAAGAGAACACAGAAACAGGCACAGCAGGCTTGGGCTGGAGCTGCAGGGCCCAGTGTGGGGAAGCAGAGGCCAGGAAATAGTCGGGATGGGACGTCACACATGGGAGCTGTCCTGTGAGCACCTGTATGAGCCAAGATCAGGACTCAAACAAGGATGAAGGGGACAGCTGGTGGAGAGGACGCACACACGGGGAAGAGGATGCACGCTGGACCGGGATGATGCCCTTGTCCATTCTGGCTAACAGTCACCACCCATTCCCAGTGCAGAAGAATTCCAGGTTCATACCCACAACCCCACATACAATCCTTCTTAAGTTCAGAGCCAACTTCACCTGTGGCCCAGGGCACCCATGCCGCATTTGTGGTGACCCTGCCACACTCCCTGCTCCAGGCTCCCTCTTCTTTTCCCAGCAGAAATCCTATTTTTCCCCCTTCAGGATTCTTCTTCCAAACTGTTTCGCAGGACTTTACAGGGTGCTTTCATTTGTAATCTGAATATCCCCACTTCCAGGAAGGTTAAGTTCACTTTTCTTCCAGAAGTACGTGGAAGGAATCATGGGGGTTTGCTTCAGAAAGGCCCCCATACTTTTAGAGTCCCCCCTACCCCCAATGCAGGCCCAGTTGCCCACACTGCCACCCAGCCCTGCTGGGTCACCACTCCACTCCACTCGTGTTCCCCTGGACCACAGCCCTCCCGTCTCCGGAGCCCACTTCACCCCTGGGGAAGGGTAGGTGGGGAGACAAATTGGCTCAGGCAGGCGCAGGCTCTCCCTGCCCTGTCTGTATTCACAGGGATTTCCTCGCAGGACTCCTGCAGTTTTTCCCTGCAGTCTGATTTCTTCTGGGGACACCCAATCCAAGCAGAAACATCTGAATATATATGGCTCTCCAGCTCCTACAGAGCTCCTGCTCCATCAGGCACATCAAGAGGAATGACTGCACACTGGTCTGGGTGGCAGTTAAGAACTTTCCCAAAGTTCTATGGCAGTTAAGAGGGGAGTCTGCCTGGAGCATCATACCTGACCTCTGGGTCAATGGTCGTGAGTTCTAAGCTCCTTGGTCTTGGATTTAAAAAAAAAAAAAAAAGCCGTTTTCCATGCATGTAACAAACTTCATATAATTTTCATTTCCAAGTATTGCGTTCACTCATAGTATGTTGTTTTGCTATTTTCACATAAAATACCGAGTTAAGGAATGACAGGAGATTCTCTCTGCCATACTTGGATTGGCTAGATCTTCAGACTAGGTTCCCAGAGTTGACACGCCCAAGGAGGGCAGCACTGTTGGGCTAACGAGGCTCATTTCCACATGGGGTGACACAGGGCCATCAGGGAGAGGTTGTGAGCAAAGGGGAAAGTTGACTGGGAAGGGATCAGAAATCAACAAGGACCGCAAAGGGCTCAGAGTTCTGATACATCTGCGTCAGGGCAGGAAAAGCGTGCAATTTTATCTTTTTATGAGGGACACTGATGTGCAGTTTTCTTTTTGTATTTGTTTTGGTATCAGGTTAATACCAGCATCATAATATGAGTTGGAAAGTGTTTCTTTATGTTCTCCTTTCCAGAAAAGATTGTATAGAGTTGGTGTTAATTCTTTATGCATTTGGTTAAATTCTGCCATGAAATCATCAAGGCCTGGAGATTTTCTTTTTGAGGAGTTAAAATTTTTATGAGTTCAACTTCTTTATTTAGTTACAAGGCTATTCAAATTATTGCTTTCCTTTGGGTGACATTTGATAGTTTGAGCTTTTATGTATGTATGTACAATTGCATATAACATTATATTAGTTTCAGATTGCAATATAATTTGATATTTGTATAAATTGTGGCATTATCACAACACCTGTCACTATACAGAGTTACAAATACCTTGTATGATGATAACTTGTTAAGATTTACTCTCTCAGCAACTTTTAAATATGCAATACATTATTATTATGGAGAAGGAAATGGCAACCCACTCCAGTATTCTTGTCTGGAGAATCCCATGGGTAGAGGAGCCTGGCAGGCTACAGTTCATGGGGTCACAAGAGTTGGAAACAGCTTAGTGACTAAACCACCACATTATAATTAACTGGAGTTACCATGCTGCACGTTACCGTCCCTTAACTTAATCATTGTGTAACTGAAGATCTGTGCCTTTTGCCCACCCCTCACCTTTGGCAACCACCAATCTATTCTCTGGTTGTTTTTTTTGGGGGGGGGGTGTTCATTGCTATTGCTGCTATTTTAGGCTTCACATATTTGTCTTTGTCTGACTTATTTCACTTAACAAAATGCCTTCAAGGTCCATCAGTGGGATCACAAATAGCAAGACTTCTTTCCTCTTTACAGCTGAGTAATATTCCATTGTGTGTGTGTATAAACACACACACACACACACACACCCCTTCTTCATTCATTCACCTACGATAGACACTTAGGTCATTTTCATATCTTGCCGATTATAAATAATGCTGCAAAGAACATAGGGGTACATCTATCTTTTTGAGTTGGTATCTTTGTTTTCTTCACATAAATACTCAGAAATGGAACTGCTGGATCATTAAAAAAATTTTTTTAGCAATCTCTGATTCCATTCTTTCCATGCCTTTGGCTGGGGCATTGGCTCTGCTCCTCTCAACACAGAGCTTCCACGACTGAGTGAAAGCTGCTGTCCAGTTGCTCTGTGTCTCAGCCACTGGGACAAGGCAGAGATCTGGAGTCTTTTAAAGACATGGCTTGGAAGCTGCTCAAATTGTCTCTCACATCCTGTTGTCAGAACTGAGTCTTTTAGCCACACCTATCTGCAGAGACTAAGGAATCTATTCTCCAGCTCAGTGTCCATACGTCCAGCTAAAACTTGGGGTGTTCTGTTAGTAAAGGAGAACAGGCATGCAAACACAGGGGCAGGGGTTCACAACCAGTTAGTGACATGAATATTCAGGTGTTCAGCTTTACAAGACAATGCCAAATTGTTTTTCAGGATGGTTAAATCAATTTACACATGTCAGCAGGGCAAAAATTTCCATTAATACACATCCCAACAATAGCTGCTGCTGCTGCTGCTGCTAAGTCGCTTCAGTCGTGTCCGACTCTGTGCGACCCCATAGACGGCAGCCCGCCAGGCTCCCCCGTCCCTGGGATTCTCCAGGCAAGAATACTGGAGTGGGTTGCCATTTCCTTCTCCAGTGCATGAAGGTGAAAAGTGAAAGTGAAGTCACTCGGTTGCGCCCGACTCTTAGCGACCCCATGGACTGTAGCCTACCAGGCTCCTCCGTCCATGGGACTTAACAGGCAAGAGTACTGGAGTGGGGTGCCATTGTCTTCTCCACAACAATAGCTGTTACTGACAAATGTCTTATGTATTTATTTTTAACCCATTTAACAGGTATAAAATATTTCATTATGATCTTAAGTTGCAGGTCCTTGATTACTAATGAAGGTGAATGTCTGTCAATATTTTCCCTTTAGTGAAATAAATTAGTTGTTCAAATCTTTTGCCCATTCCTTCCCACCCTAGCCTCAAGATGTTGTTGTTGTTGTCGTAGTTTTTGTAGGAGATTTTTAGATTTTGTATAAAATTTTAAATACTGCTCATTTGTCGGTTACGTGTTGTAAATGTCTTCTGCTTTTAGGGCCTCTCCTTTCACTTTACGATGTCTTCTGTTTAACCTAAGCCCTTAATTTCAACAACATAATTTTGAATATTCTGCAGTTAGAGCTCTAAGTCTTGTTTAAGATGAATTTCCCTACTCAAAGTTGTAAAAATGCTCTTTCATTTCCTTCCAGAATTTTAACTTTAGTTAAGCTTTTAAAATATCTAGAATCAATTTTTCATAAGGTATGAGATAGAAATCCAATCTGGCCTGTCTTTCCTGTGGATGTGAAATGCCACTTTTATCACTTAACTTTCTATGGAGGTGTGAGTGTTCTTATGAGCTCTACACAGATCCACTGACTGATATGTCTATCCTTGCATCCAGGGAAACAATGTTCTACTTTACCATAGACTCCTAATGAGTTTTGAGATCTGGTAGGTCAAGTCTTCTCAAGCATATTCTGGCTACTTTTTTTTTCTTTTCCTATTTTTTTTTCCCCCTACATTCTATTCTTTTAGAATAAATTGTCAAATTTCTCTACCAAAATGTCAGTTTGAATTTCAGCAAGCATTGCAAATAATGTACAAATAAACTGGTGGAAATTGATATTTTTACAATATTAACAAATTTACAGTCTTTACAAAAGTATTTTTATCTTTACAACACTGAATCTCTCTATTGAGTATCTTTTCATTTAAGTAATCTTTAATGTCATTCAATAACATTTTAATATATTCTCTGAAAAGGTCTCTGTATACAGTTTGTAAAATTTATTCCTAGGTGTGCTTTTTTTTGTTGTTATTAATTTGGTTTCACTTTCAGAACTATTAGGTAGTTAGAATAGGAAACAGGAGTCCAAAATGGCGGTGGCTAAAAGACAAGGAAGAGAAAAGCCCGCAAAAATAGAACAAAGGAAGGTCTGAGGACCAGTGTGAGGACCTCAGGTAGAACAAACAGCACCCCTGGCTAGCCCAATTTACACAGGGCAGGCCCAGGGGAGGAAAAACATAAAAAGAGGAGCCAAAGGGCTGGAGGTCTCTCTCCCGCATGCTGGTGCACTCCCCCACTCTCTTCTCTTCACGTCTTTGGGTCAACATGCTCTCATGCCCCGAGTATGGGTTTTCCTGCTATTTTCTAAATAAAATAGAGCTGTAACACAGAGCTGTAACACTGATTTGTCCAAGAGTTACAACACGGTCTGTTCGAGACCTGAGAGCTATAACACGGTCTATCCAAGACCCGAGAGCTGTGACACGCCGAGGGCTTTAATGTCTGTCCCTCCAAATCTTTGTGACGAGACAGAACCGAGGAGCATACGCTCTCCTGACAAAACTATAATTTCTAACTTGTTATAGAAATTGTGCAGAAGTGAAACTGACTTTTGAATATTAATGTTAAACTTGGTTAACTCTGCTGCTGTCGGGAGCCGCGTTAGGCATTACTGAGAAAATGGAGGCACGGTCCCCAGGCCCCTCTTCTCATTCCGCAGGCACGGATCCCGGGATGAAGGAGTTAGGCCTTGGAATTCTGACTTGTCTTTTCCTCTCCTCGGCTGAGTTGACTGAAAAGGAATATTAAGGTGCTTATTGTTCTCGAGAGGAGCATGAGAAGGCGCAAAGCCTTCTGCAGCATTGCTCAGAAAATAAGTCATAAAGTTAATCATTGACATTTGTTCAAGGACTTTTACAAAAGAGTGTTCATCTTTTTACAAAAGATGAATGGGTGGATGAGTGGATGGATGGATGAATGGATGGGTGAATGGATGAATGGATGGATGAGCACATAGGCTGTAGCTTGAGGCCATGGGAGGGATTGCTATCTGAAGCCCATTTGTGAGGAGAATGTTTATGGCAAAGGAGTTTACTGAATTTAGGGCTTAGAAATAATTAAAACAGTTAGAAGTTAAAGATTTAAGGAATGTTGTAAAGTTAGCATATTTTACTATAGCTTATAGAAGTTAGGAATTTTTAGAGACACTATAGCTAGAAGCCTTTTTAAGGGATAGTGAGCTCAGGATGTTAGGGGCAAACAGGACTTAGGAAGAGAAGTAGTAAACTGAGGAATGTAGCATGAGTTACAATGTAATCACAAGTTAACTGTAGGACACATTAGAAGAGGTAGATAATAGATGATAAGGCTGATTCCCAGAGAATCACTGAAGCAGGAACTCTGTTTGAAGAGCAACAATGATTTACGGAGATAATAAATCTGGGAGAGGGGGATCTGAAAATGTCAAACCTCTGGCCTAATGCTTTTGTGAAAGTATAAAAGAGAATCTTAAACGTGAAATAAACAGGCAGTCCAAAAGAAAACTGAGAGGCTGCCTCATCATCGACACCGTTCATCTCTTCAGGTTGAATCCCTGGTTGCTGGAGTTGGACTTTGGCATGCTGCTGCTGCTAAGTCGCTTCAGTCATGTCCGACAACTCTGTGCAACCCCATAGACGGCAGCCCACCAGGCTCCCCCATCCCTGGGATTCTCCAGGCAAGAACACTGGAGTGGGTTGCCATTTCCTTCTCCAATGCATGAAAACGAAAAGTGAAACTGAAGTCGTTCAGTCGCATTGGACTCTCAGTGACCCCATGGACTGTAGCCCACCAGGCTCCTCCATCCATGGGATTGTCCAGGCAAGAGTACTGGAGTGGGTTGCCATTGCCGTCTCCATGGTCAAGTCTATTATTGATTAATATAATCTGTAGGTTGTTGGTCGTTTTTATGTACACAACCTGAGGTGAATAATGACACATTATTCTAACGTGTCATTTTCTAATTACTCTAATGTGTCATATGCTAATTCCTTTCTAACCCTTATATTTTTTGTTTCTTCTTCTTGTTTTACAGCTCTGGCCAGAATCATGAGAACAGTGGAATGGGTATGGTGGAATTGGGCACCATTTTCTTACTCTTGATTTTCAAAGAAATGCTTTTAATGTTTCACCCTTATGCCATTAGGTTAGGCTTTGAGTAGATAACCTTAATCATAATAAGAGCATTCTCTTATATTTCTTACCTTGAATTTACCAAGAGATTCTTTTTTTCTTTAATTGTGAATATTCTGTGTTAATGTGATGAACTATGTTTAGAGTTTTGCTTTTTTTTTTTTTTAATGGTAACCATTCCTGCATCTGTAGAATAACCCCTACTTGGTCAGAATGTAGTGTTTATTCCTCATATTACTGGATCTAGTATACTCTTATCATCATGTCTAAGATTTTTTTCCATGTAGATAAATGAGTGATGTCATTCCATAATTTTAACTTATTATACAGTATTTGTCTGACTTTGGTGTCATAGTTCTCTGGCTCTTAGAGATAAGTTGAATAACGTTCCCCTATTTTTCTGTTTTCTGGAACAGTTTATATAATATGAAATTGCTGTCCTTATAGACAATAATGAAAATTCTGGAGTTTCAGGGAAAAAGTTTCAGTCTACCAATATGTACCACAAGCACTGAAGTTTTCTTATACCAGCATATTAAATATTATATTTAAAATATGATAGTTTTGGAGAAGGAAATGGCAACCCATTCCAGTTTTCTTGCCTGGAGAATTCCATGGACAGAGCTCTGAGCCTGGTGCACTACAAACCTTGGGGTCACACACAAAGAGTTAGACACAACGGAACAACTAAGCACAAGGTAGTTTTAGATAGTATAAACTGTACTAGCTCTCCAATTTACTATAACTTTATTGAAAGAGTTTTTGATTTTTTGGCGTCCAAATGAGGTACATGAAGGTAGTCCACTGGAGAAAGTTCCAGTGAGTCTGGTACATGCAAATGATAATGCTGGTAGCTGTTTCACTTGGGTTGAACAGACTACAAAACCATCATTAGAATCTTCTCTAATCTCAGTATATGCATATTCATGTGCTTCAACAACATCCAGACCCTGTCCAGATAGTTTTTTAATTGTCATGCAATTTCTATTTTCTTTTTCATAGGCTTTGATCCTCTCCAAAATAAGTCTCAGTCTTTGATGTCCCATCAATCATTGTGCCCATCTGTCCAATTATTTGACCTTGTTTATTGTAGCCAAGTGTTGATGTCTTGTATTGGACACTGCTTAAGTTTGCAACAAATGTCTGAATTATTGCTTGTAGGCTAGAATTTTTATTTATGGGTGATTTAAAACAAATTTAGATCTCTTTTGTGATTCAATTTTGAAAATCATATTCCCAGAATGAAATTTAAAAAAATAACTTTACAGGAGTATAGCTGATTCAACATGTTGTGTTAGTTTCACACACTTAGCTGTGTTACAGCTAAGTGAATCAGTTATACATATACATATATTCTTCTTGAGATTTCTTTTCCAGATTGGTTATTACAGAATATTAAGTAGAGTTCTCTGTGCTGCACAGTAGGTCATTATTAGTTATCTATTTTATATATAGTGGTGTGTATATGTTAAACTCCTAATTTTTCACTTCCCTCCCACATTTCCCTTTGATAACCATAAGTTTGACTTCAAGATCTCTGAATCATTTCTGTTTGTAAATAACTGCATTTTTATCTTTTTTATTAGATTCCACATATAAGCGATATCATATAATTTTCTTTGTCTGACTTCACTTAGTATGACAACCTCTAGGTTCATCCATGTTGCTGCAAATGGCACTAATTCATTCTTTTTTATGGTTGAGTAGTATTACATTGTATATATGTATGACATCTTTATCCATTCCACTGTAGATGAATATTTAGGTTGCTTTCATGTGCTGTTTATTATAAACAATGCTGCAGTGAACAATGGGGTGCATGTATCTTCCTGAAAGGTTTTCTTCAGATATATGCCTACGAGTGGGATATGATGGTTCTACATTTAGATTTTTAAGAACCTCCACACTGTTCTCTATAGTGGTTATACCAATTTACATTCCCACCAACGGTGTAGGTGGGAATGCACCTACGTTTGCTCCACACTCTCTCCAGCATTTACTGTTTGTAGATTTTTGGATTATGGCTATTCTGACCTGCATGAGGTGATAACTTCATTGTAGTTTTAATTTGAATTGCTGTAACGATTGGGGTTGCAAAGAGTTGGACACGACCGAGCGACTGAACTGAACTGAAAAATTAGTGAGATGGAGCATTTTTTTCATGTGCTTTTTGGCCTTCTGTATATCTTCTTTGAAGAAGTGCCTATTTAGATCTGCTCATTTTTTGATTGGGTTGTTTGGCTTTTTTATATTAGGCTAATGAGCTTTCTGTATATTTTGGTGATTAATCCCTTGCCAGTTGTTTTGTTTGCAAATATTTTCTCCCATTCTGTGGGTGTTTTTTTTCACTTTGTTTATGGTTTCTTTTGCTGTGCAAAAGCTTTTACATTTTAGTTAGGTCCCATTTGCTTATTTTTGCTTTTATGTTCATTAAGAGGTGGATCAAAAAAGATCTTGCTTCAGTTTATATCAGAGAGTGTTCTGCCTCTGTTTTCTTCTGGGAGTTTTACAGTATCTGGTCTTATATTTAGGTCTTTAATCCATTTTTAGCTTATTTTTGTGTATGGTGGTAGGGAATGTTCTAATTCCTTTTTTTTTTTTTTTTTACATTTATCTGTCCAGGTTTTCCAGCCTCACTTATTGAAGAAACTGTCTTTTCTCCACTGTGTATTACTGCCTTTGCAATAGATTAGTTGACTACAGGTGCACAGATTTATCTCTGGACTGTCTATCCTGTTCCATTGATCTATATTTCTGTTTTTGTGCCAGTATCATACTGTTAACAAAAAAATGAAACCATTCCCTCTAAGATCAGGAACAAGCCAAGGATGTCCACCCTTGCCACTTTTACTTAACACAGTTTCAAAAGTCCTAGACATGGCAATCAGAGAAGAAAAAGAGATAAATGGAATCCAAATTGAAAAAGAAGGAAAACTGTCATTGTTTGCAGATGATATGATACTATCCATGGAAAATTCTAAAGATGCTATCACAAAACTACTAGAGCTCATCAACTGATTTGGTTAAGTTGCAGGATACAAAATGAATACACAGAAATCACTTGCATTTCTATACACTAACAACAAAAGATTAGAAAGAGAAATTAAGTAAATAATATCATTTACCATCACATCAAAAAGAATAAAATACTGAGGAATAAACCTAAGGAGGAAAAAGACCTGAACTCAGGAAACTATAAGCTGCTGATGAAAGAAATCAAAGATGATATACACAGATGGAGAGATATACCATGTTCTTGGATTGGAAGAATCAATACTGTCAAAATGACTATATTACTCAAAGCAATCTACAGATTCAATGTAATTACTATTAAATTAGCAATGGCATTCTTCACAGAACTAAAATTAAAACTTTTTTAATTTGTTTGAAAACACAAAGACCCTGAATAGCCAAAATCAACTTGAGAAAGAAAAACAGTGCTGGAGGATTCAAATACCTGACTTGAGACTACTACGCTACAAAACTATAGAACAATATCTTTGAACGATCCTTGAATAATCCTTTCACTAACAGAACTTTTCTCCAGGCCAGATGAAACTTCTGCCTGCTTCAGCTGAATGATACTTCAGTTTAAATTTATATAAAAGATAGATTTGCATGTCTTTCAAAGACATTATATATTGTTTACTTCTGTGGAAAAATAAAAATAAACTCAAGAACCCAACAAAATTAAAAGACACATTACTGTTATAAATTCTCAATAGCAAAAATGGAATTATATTTATATCAAATATATAACTCATAGTCAATTTTCAACTAAGCAAATGTTGACACTGCCTGTGGTCCACTTTAACACATGATTAAAATAATCTGTTTCTCAAAAGTGTGGTAGAAAGTGTCCATAAAAGTGAAAGTGTTAGTCACTCATTCATATGCAACTCTTTGTGACCCCATGGATTGTAGCCAACCAGGCTCCTCTGTCCATGGGATTCTCCAGGCAAGGATACTGGAGTGGGTTGCAGTTCCCTTCTCCCAGGGATCTTCCTGACCCAGGAATTGAAGTCAGGTCTCCTGCATTGCAGGCAGATTCTTTACTACTGCCTCAGCTTTCAGGCAGAACTTGCCCATAAAACCACATAAGTTACATACATAACCTGTGCGTGCTCAGTCGCTTCAGTCGTGTCCAACTCTGCAACCCTAAGGACCATAGCCCTCCAGGCTCCTTTGCCTATGGGATTCTCCAGGCAAGAACACTGGAGAGGGTTGCCGTTTCCTCCTTCAGGGGATCTTCCCCACCCAGGGATGGAACCCGGGTCTCCAGCACCTCCTGCATTGCATGCATACACCTGGCTTCATGTAATAACGGTGAAAACTGAGTAATCTCTCAAATCCAGTTAGGGCTGAGTTTGATGTTGCACTACAGTTATAAAAGGTAACACCATTGTGGAAAGAGGGTTCACAGAATTCTATTCAACTCTATTTTTGCAACTTCTTGTAAGCTTAGTTATTTCAAAAACTAAAGTTAGAAAACATACACTTTCATGTATTAAAAATGCTTTTTGGGGGGGCGTTAAACACATAGAAAGCATGCTGCATTTACTTCTCAATCCAACTCACTATTGCTCATATTAATTAGGAATGGAGTCTTAAAAGACTTGTGTCACAGCAGCAGTTTCCACGTTTCTCTTTCTCAAACTTCGCTCTTAGAAAATCTGATCTCTGCGAAAGCAAGAATCATAGGTATTAAAAAAAAATCCCAGGGAGGTTAACCTATAGTTGTCATCCATCTCAACTCTACATTAGTATAATCTAGGTTTGACTGCAATTAAAGCGGTAGTAATGAAAGGGATGCCCACAGACCTTCATAAAGATGATAGCTTGATCCATGGCTCGGAATTAATAATTGGAGCATTACTGTAGCAAATTCTATTACAGGCATTACACTCTCAGGTTTCTAATACTAATATAAAATCACTTTGATTCATCCTGTGCCGAAGCGTCACCATTCCATTCTGATCCCCAGAGTTCCAAAGATAATTCTGTGCTTCAGATTGAAAGCTCTCTGTCTGCTCCCAGGTGTAGAGGCATCCTTGCAGCTGACTGGAGGAAGGTTTTTTTTTGTCACCTCTCCCGTCCATGCTGCACTAAGTGTCATCTCTCCCGCCATGTGGCCCTCCTTTTGTCATTTCAATGGACGGCTAGGCAGCTGTTAATAATGGGAGTCTATCCAGAAACACCATAATCAGAGACCATATTCAACAGGAGCTCAGAAAGTAGTGACTACTAATGTGAGGCTTTTAGTGCCTATTGAATGTCATCCTTTTCAAAGAGGAGAGTCAAAGTGACTTTTTTTGAAAAAGTCACTTTGTGAAATGACACAGTTCTCTATCCACTCTTTTTTCCCTGAGATATAAAGGGTCCAGTTTCATTTATGTGTTTATTAAAAAAAGAAAAGCTAATAGATCCTTCAAGTCATTGGGCTACTTTCAATTCTAAAAGTCTCTTTCTAATGTTTTGAAGTTGAAATGGTAGAAACATTTTTATACACTTGGTGATTTCTTTTTCTGTCATGGGTTTCCCTGGATGTCTCAGGCTGGTCAACCATATTTATGTGCCTGAAATCCTTGTGACAGACACCACAAGGATGGGAGGAGAAACTTAAGCACCAGGGGAATATCTGATGCTGCCAGAGGTCTCTGAGACAGAAAGAATGAGCATGCTCTCCTGTGCCTTTGTAGGGAGGAAAAAGAGTCAGAGGGAACATGAATTGGGGCAGTATTCCAAGATGAAAGGTCTTCCCACGTGGTTCAGTGGGTAAAGAATACACCTGCAATGCAGGAGGTGAGGGTTAGATCCCTGGGTCAGGAAGATTCCATGAGGAGGGCATGGCAAACCCACTCCAGTATTCTTGCCCAGACAATCCCTTGGACATAGAAGCCTGGTGGGCTACAGTCCTTAGGGTCGCAAAGAGCTAGACATGACTGAAGTGACTTAGCATGCACGCACACATTCCAACATAATCACCACCCACCAGGCCTCAAACTTTTATGTACACAGCAGGGGCTGACTCTGCCTTAGTTTCTTCAATCTTCCACCAAACTTTTGTTGATTTTCATTTTCTTCACACATAGACCATCTCCTAAGATTCCCAGGGAGCAGGCCATTTGGTGGAAGAAAGTTGAGTACCTCTAAAGGAATTCAAATAAATTACTTTTTTAGTACTGTCCTTTACTTCATTAAAACTTGACTTTGTCTAAGTCACTATTAGGAAAAAGAATTCTAGTATTTTACACATTCCCTATATTTATCCTATAAATACAGTATCTTATTTCCAATGACTCATCTTTGAGAAATAGGTGACATTTTATAGACAGATAAACCCATGCTCACCAAAGACCAGGATCCTGACTTTAATCTGCCAGACCCCACTAGTTCCCAGCTATCCCTGCCACCCTTGATTTGACCTACATCATCTCTTAACTTTGAACAAAGGGACCACAATGACCTTTGTTTCAGAATCTCTTGTTTCAGAGGCTGGTCACTGGCAGCTGATAAAATATAAGAAGTAGAATCCAGTTTGACTTTTAAGAATGACAGGCAAAAATTGACACTGATGGCTCTTATCTTTGCTGGATTTCAGTTTAAAAACGTGAAGACGTGTTTCTCACCATGTGAAGATCTGCTAACAATGGGGTCTGAATCCTTCATGACTATTATTGTACTCTGATGGTTAGACGCAGAGTAGTGAGTAAGGATCTGGGCCACAGGATGGAAACAAGTGTCACCGTGTGGCCATGCCTCCCTTGGCCCCCTGCAGAAGATGCTCCATTAAACAAGGAGCCAGCTCAGAGCCCTTTTATCCATTGCTCCAAGGGAGACACAGCTGTCCAGAGTTGACCCTCCAGATAAAACCCATCTGCCACCCCTGAGCTGACAGCATGTATAACCTGGAGTAGAGAGTTCACCGAACAAACAGGAGTTACAGATTCATAAAGACTGAAAGAGTAAAATGATTTCGGAACTATAGGAAATGATATTTTTAATGAGATAAAGTCAGAGAAAACTTACTGACCTCTTGCAGAATGTCTGAGGGACGATTTAGTAAACGGATGCGGGAAAGGACATTTAGAAGGGGGAACCCTCTCCACCTTGCTCAAGAGTATTAGATATTCACAGGCCAAATGTAAATGATTGACCATTACTTGCCCTCTGTGTTTTGTCAGTTTGGCAAACAGATCAGTAATTGTGTGGCAAGTTAGCAGTCAGTACGTGTGTCTGCATACCCTGTGCTACATACAGAGTAAAAAGCACTAAGCATGAGTATTATTTAATATTGGATAATGCAGGTGGTGCTAGGTTCTGCCTGCCAATGCAGGAGAACTAAGAGACGATGGTTCGATCCCTGGGTTGGGAAGATCCCCTGGAGGAGGAAATGGCAACCCACTCCAGTATTCTTGCCTGGAAAACCCCGTGGACAGAGAAGCCTGGCGGGCTACAGTCCATGGGGGTCACAGAGTCAGACACGACTGAAGTAACTTAGCACAATGCAAGTTGCTGCTTCAACACAAATGACTGTCCTTTTTAGTGAGGGACATTAATTTCTTTTTCTGTTAAAGCTTGACATCTAATCCCAAATATAAGGCAGTGTGCATGGCAGTTAAGAACACAGACCCTGGCCTCAGCTCTGCCCTTTATGGCTTTGTGACATTGGGTAAATTACTCCACCTTTAAAAGTGAGGAAAATAATACCCACATCATATTGTCATTAAAATTAAATGAATCCATATTTGTACTTTGCTTAGAATAATGACTGGCAAAGAGTATCATCAGAGCTTATTAAATAAACCAAAAAATCTCTTCTTAAAATTGTGTTAACATGGAGTAATTGTAGATGTTATCAAGTCTGGTTGAATTGCAATAAATATAATTATTTCTATCACTTAGCTAAATAAACTAAGTAAGACCCAGAAAAATAAAATATCTTGTTTAAGGATGCAATACCTGGCAAAACAGATACTTAAATCAATTTACATAGAACACTGCCAAGGAGGAACACATACCAGATCTCTTGCTTCCCTAATTAAAAAAAAAAAGAATCATTAAAAGGTAAAAATAGACGGGGAAATAGGCTGAGATTCCATCATTTATGCCCTGACAATGTAGGCCAGCACCTGTCTGTGTGGCTGGATCAAAGTATGTGACCACAGACCCTCCCTTCTGCTGACTCACCCTGCCTCATCAACAGAAATTAGAGGTGAAACAGACATAGGAGGTCCCCACAGGCCCACCAATTATACAGGGGCTTGACTGACATGAGAGTGATGCTAGCAGGGAGAACCACTGTTTTTTTTGTCCCGGGTAATGGTGCTCAACCCTGCTAATTACTGGATTATTTCTGTGCTCCATGTCACCTCAAAACAATGGTAGACCAAAAGACCACCTTAGCAACAATTACATTAAATATAAATGCTCTAAGCATACCAAATAAAATATAGTAATCATCAAATTGAACAACAACATAAAAAGCCTCAGACTCAGACCTATGGGGTCAAGAGACTCACTTGAAATATCCTAACACAGATAGGTTAAAAGTAAAAGGATGGAAAAATGTGTATTAAGCAAACACTTAACAAAAGGAAATTGGGTTATATCTATTCGTACTAGACAAAGTGGATTTGAACAAGGAAAATTACAAGAACAAAGAGGCCTCATTACATAGTGATAAGGTGAATGCACTGAGAAGATATATCGTCTTTAATATGCATGCACACAGAAAAATCAAAACCAAAAAAACATTAAAACACAACTGGAAGAGCGTCAGGGAGAAATAAATCCACAGCCATAGTTGGAGGCTTTCAGTTTCCTCTCTGAGCAATAGAACAAGGAGACAAAAAATCAGCAAGACCACAGAGGCATCAAACAATATCACTCCAGTGAAAAACAGCTGAATACACATTCTTTTCAAGTGCACAAGGAACACTTGTCAGGACAGACCACACACTGGGTCATAAAACAACCTTAACATATTAAAAAAAAAAAAAGTATTGAAATCATACAAAGTATATTCTCTGACCATACAGGAATTAATCTAGAAATCAACAACAGAAAAATATCTGGAAAATCTCCAAATTCTTAGAAATTAAATATTTGTAAATAATCCATGGGTCAAAGAGCAAGTATCAAAGGAAATTTGAAAAGATTTTAAATTGAGTGAAAATGAAACATATCAAATTTGCGAGATAAAGCTTAAAGTAGTGCTTAGAAGAAAACGTGTCATTAAATGCATGTATTAGGAAAAAAGAGGCCTCAGATGAATACTGATTCCATCTCAGGGAATTAGAAAAAAAGAGCAGAATAAACCAAACTTATAAGAAATAAATAAAGATAAGAGCAAGGAACTCTTGAGAGTCCCGTGGAAAGCAAGGAGATCAAATCAGTCTATCTTAAAGGAAGTCAACCCTGAATATTCATCAGAAGGACTGATGTTGAAACTGAAGCTCCAATACTTTGGTCACCTGATGCAACGAGCTGACTCACTGGAAAAGACTGATGCAGGAAAAGATTGAGGGCAGAGGGAGAAGGCAGCGACAGAGGATGAGATGGTTGGATGGCATCACTGACTCAACAGACATGTTTGGGCAAACTCTGGGAGATAGTGAAGGACAGGGAAGCCAGGTGTGCTACAGTCCATGGGGTCACAAAGAGTTGGATACAACTTCAAAGAGTCGGATACGACTTAGCGACTGAACAACAAAGATAAGAGCAGAAAACCATAAAACTGAAAATAGAAAAAAGGTAAGAGCAAAAAGGTAAAATTGAAAATAGCAAAACAATAGTGAAATCAATAAAACCAGAAGCTGATTCTTAGAAAAGCTCACTAAAATTGCTAAACTTCTAGACAGACTGATCAAGAAAATGAGAGCAGAAACATATTACTATATCAGCAGTGAGAGAATGTTACCATTACAGACCCAACACACATTAAAATATTACAAGGGAAACTGTGAATAACTCTAACCACATACATTCAAAAACTTAGATGAAATGGAACAATTCCTTGGAAGACACAAACTGCCAAAACTCACTGAAGAAGAACAGATACAGTTCTATATCTGTTAAAAAAAAGTGAAGTCATAGTTAAATGGCACAAGTCAGTATGGACTAAGCAAAATAACTAAGATCAACTTGGGGATGCAGAGCTCTTTATTTTGTTCCTCTAGTGAGGAACCAACTGGTTCCCAAATCTGAGATTTTTGCTGTTAGTTTATTTAGGGAAAGGTGTTGAGTAGTAGGCTGAGAACTACAGATTTTGAGCAAATGTCTTGAAATAGGAGATTGATATGAAAAATGACTCTAAAGATCTTAGTCTCCCTAAGGAGATTATTTTAGCAAACATGTTAGGGAACAGACATCTACTGGACTTCCCTGTTAACTCAGATGGTAAAAAAAAAAAAAAAAAATCTGTCTGCAGTGCAGAAGACCTGGGATCGATCCCTGGCTTGGGAAGATTCTCTGGAGAAGGGCATGGCAACCCACTCCAGTATTCCCGCCTGGGGAATTCCACGGACAGAGGAGCATGGTGAGCTCCAGTATAGGGGGTCGCAAAGAGTCGGACATGACTAAGTGACTAACACGCTGGAATAGACAGAATCTAGAGAGAAGAATACTAGGCGACTGTCAGCAAAATGTACTGGTAAAGATTTGAGCGAGGCAGGCAGCTTTCAGAAATGAATCTAAGGGGCACATCCCTCGCAGCAGGTGTGGGGACAGAGCTGCACACCAGGATCTGGCCTCGTGGTGAAAGGCTTTTTCGCTGGGGCCCCGCTGCACATACCGGCTCCTCCTCGGTGGAGAGAAGACAGGGGCGGGAGGATGTGTGTGTGGGGATGGGGGCTGGGTCAGCGCCATCACTGCCTGCGGGTGCGGGGCCCTGGAGTGACCCCAACTTCAAGAACAGGCCACGAGAACGAAAAAAAGAATTAGAAGCTTGCCAAGCGGAGAGCTGGGCTTTCTGAGCTACCTGACCTTAAAGATGCTGAAACTGTTCAGAAATTCTTCCTAGAAGAAACACAGCTTGGTGAAGAAGGACTAGCTCAAGGTAAATATGAGAAGGGTGTGCACCACCTGACAAGCAATGGCTGTGTGCGGACTGCCGCAGCAGTCACGGCAAGTGTTGGAACAAACCCTTCCATCACCAGTGTTCCAGACGACTCTCACTGAGCACCCGACAATTAGTCAGAGAATTGTAAGTGCTTAGAGCAATGGCAACCCACTCCAGTACTCTTGCCTGGAAAATCCCATGGACGGAGGAGCCTGGTAGGCTGCAGTCCATGGGGTCGCGAAGAGTCGGACATGACTGAGCGACTTCACTTTCACTTTTCACTTTAATGCATTGGAGAAGGGAATGGCAACCCACTCCAGTGTTCTTGCCTGGAGAATCCCAGGGACGGCAGAGCCTGGTGGGCTGCCGTCTATGGGGTCGCACAGTGTTGGACACATCTGAAGTACTTAGCAGCAGTGGCAGCAGCAGCAGAGCTTCGCTAAAGATGATGTGGGATGAGAAACAAATGTCGACATAATGATCTCAATTAAAGCATATTTTTAAAATCTTAACTCAGAAGATGATGGGCTCTAGGGGAGGAAGGACAGATAAAGCCTGTTATGGACTGTCCTTCACACTGGAGTCTCCTAAAGTTAAGTTTTACTTTGTGTAGATCCATTTGTCTGTTTTATTTATTTTTCCCAGTGAAAAGTGTATTTTTGCTAGAGGGCTTTTCATTTTATAAATACACTCTGAATTACTGAAATATGCATTTTGTTTATTTCTCAAATGTGTAATTAGAACGTACATATAACATCCCATTCAGTTCAGTTCAGTCACTCAGTCCTGTCTGACTCTTCACAACCCCATGAACCACAGCATGCCAGGCCTCCCTGTCCATCACCAACTCCTGGAGTCCACCCAAACCCATGTCCATTGAGTTGGTGATGCCACCCAACCACCTTATCCTTTGTCATCCCCTTCTCCTCCTGCCCTCAATCTTTCCCAGCATCAGAGTCTTTTCAAATGAGTCAGCTCTTTGCATGCAGTGGCCAAGGTATTGGAGTTTCAGCTTCAACATCAGTCCTTCCAATGAACACCCAGGACTGATCTCCTTTAGGATGGACTGGTTGGATCTCCTTGCAGTCCAAGGGACTCTCAAAAGCATCAATTCTTCAGTGCTCAGCTTTCTTTATAGTCCAACTCTCACATCCATACATAACCATTGGAAAAACCATAGTCTTGACTAGACGGACTTTTGTCGACAAAGTAATGTTTCTGCCTTTTAATATGCTGTCTAGGTTGGTCATAACTTTCCTTTCAAGGAGTAAGCATCTTTTAATTTCATGGCTGCAGTCACCATCTGCAGTGATTTTGGAGCCCAGAAAAATAAAGTCAGCCACTGTTTCTGCTGTTTCCCCATCTATTTGCCATGAAGTCATGGGACCGGATGCCATGATCTTAGTTTCCTGAATGTTGAGCTTTAAGCCAACTTTTTCACTCTCCTCTTTCACTTTCATCAAGAGGCTTTTTGGTTCTTCCTCACTTTCTGCCATAAGGGTGGTGTCATCTGCATATCTGAGGTTATTGATATTTTTCCTGGCAATCTTGATTCCAGCTTGCGCTTCCTCCAGCCCAGAGTGTCTCATGATGTACTCTGCATATAAGTTAAATAAGTAGGGTGACAATATACAGCTTGATGTACTCCTTTTCCTATTTGGAACCAATCTGTTGTTCCATGTCCAGTTCTAACTGTTGCTTCCTGACCTGCATACAGATTTCTCAACAGGCAGGTCAGGTGGTCTGGTATTCCCATCTCTTTCAGAATTTTCCACAGTTTATTGTGATCCACACTGCCGGGAGCCAGCGTGGGGAATCCTGCCTGTGGCAAAGGTCATGAGGAAAGGGGCCTGACAAAACGCAAAGGCGAGATCAGGCCTCAAGGAAAACCCCCTGGGCTTTCTTGAGCATCTACCCCCAAAACCAGAGTCTGCCTGCCTTACTAAATTATGCTTTCCACCTAGTCTTCTGACATTATGGAGGGGGCTATCCCCGACCATCTTTCTCTGGAATAAGCTAACTTAGAGCTCCAGCTGACAGTCCTGCATATAAAAGGCATGTTTCAGCTCAAACCCCTCTGATGGCTCTCTAACTTGCCTTACCCGGACTTTACAACTACGCATGTGATTGTTTACAGCCCCCCAACTGTGAGAGGCACGGGAAGCCTAAAACATAAAGCCTTTCAAAGAGTTAAAGAGTTATTAGAGTAGTGCTGGTGTAGGATTTCATTATTGCGCCAATGCTTGTTGCTAAGTTCCCATATCTCTTATCCACTGTGCACCTGGGAGTGCGTTAGTTAACATAGTTGGAATGTAAGAAAACAAAATAATAGCCTTGAAACTAACCACATCACCTTTGAGCTAATTGGTTCTTTCTTTGTTGTAACTTACTGCACCCTTGCTTGGTGAAAATGTAACTTTGATAATTTCTGAGGCTGACGTAGATTAGAAATATAAAGAAAAAACACTTCAAGGGAAAATAAGTTTTCTGGTTGAGCAGACTTTATCAAAAGAGGGTCTTAAAATGTTCACAGGCCCCCAAGGCCAGAAGATAATGTACACAGCATCATTTGTGGGAAAGGTATAAAAGTCCTTTTGAAAATAAAGCTATTGGGCCTCGCTCACCGAAGCAGCTTGGTCTCCCCGTGTCAATCATTCTCTCTCTCTCCTCTCCCTCTCTTTTTCAGGCTGATCCCTTGGAGCATAGAGGCTCCCTGCGTTCACTTATCTGCCCGGGTTTCTAAGACCTGAACGGGAAGACGCTCTGCGTCTTCACTCCCTCGGGAGACCGGGAGGGCACCTGTGGCCTCTGTGAACAGGGCAAACTTCGTGTCTCAAAGTTTTATTGGTTTTCTATGTAAACCAAGGAATATCAGCCTCTTTCTCTCCTCTATTTTCTTATCTACAACATTCTTTCCTAATTTCTCTTTTCTAATTAAATAGTTCTTTCTTAGGACGCCGACTCTGTCTCCCCTTCGATTTCCCTGGACCCACCGGGACTGGACCCCAGCACCACACAGTCAAAGGCTTTGGCATAGTCAATAAAGCAGAAATAGATATTTTTCTGGAACTCTCTTGTTTTTTCCATGATCCAGAGGATGTTGGCAATTTGATCTCTGGTTCCTCTGCCTTTTCTAAAACCAGCTTGAACAACTGGAAGTTCATAGTTCATGTATTGCTGAAGCCTGGCTTGGAGAATTTTAAGCATCACTTTACTAGTGTGTGAGATGAGTGCAATTGTGCAATAGTTTGGGCATTCTTTGGCATTGCCTTTCTTTGGGATTGGAATGAAAACTGACCTTTTCCAGTCCTGTGGCCATTGCTGAGTTTTCCAAGTTACTGGCATATTGAGTGCAGCACTTTCACAGCATCATCTTTCAGGATTTGAAATAGCTCAACTGGAATTCTATCACCTCTACTATCTCTGTTCATAGTGATGCTTCCTAAGGTCCACTTGACTTCACATTCCAGGATGTCTGGCTCTAGGTGAGTGATCACACCATCGTGATGATCTGGGTTGTGAAGCTCTTTTTTTGTACAGTTCTTCTGTGTATTCTTGCCACCTCTTCTTAATATCTTCTGCTTCTGTTAGGTCCCTACCATTTCTGTCCCTTATTGAGCCCATAACATCCCATTACTTACATTAAAAATATCCAGTGCTCAGTTTTGAAAGATAGGCCAAAAAAAGTGTAGAAGAAAACTGAAGAATGCACTTTTTTGTAAAAAAGCTGATAAATTTTGCTGTACATCAGAAAGTTGGCTGGAAACTTGTGTTGATCAAAACCGAGCACTAAAATAGATTATTTCTTTCCATTTAGTCTCTTAAATATGTACAACGTGCTGCTACATTATAGTAACTTCACCCCCACCCTTTAAATGTTTTCTTTAAATCAGTGGGTTTGATGTGTTCTGGATATTTATCTCCTTGTATTTTAGATATGTGTAGTTGCAGATAGCAGCAGGAATTAGATCTCTGTGCATTCTTAACCTGGCTGAGTAAGCTTTACCAGTTAATGTCTGTCCACTTGCCTATTATATAAAGTGAGGAAATGGGTCTGCTAATTAAGCTTCTAAATTCCTTTTGTTCTGTGCAGCATTTTCAAAAATCTCTTTCTGAGGGAAATACTTGTTTGGGCAGCCAGCCCTTGCGTTTCTTTATACTCTGAATTTTGCATGCTTGCCTGACTTAGCATTTCTGAATTGGTTTTTGAAAAGGTATAATGTGTTGATTTTCACTGAAATCGTGGTTCTGTCACTACTTTTGTAAATTAACCTGAAATGTAACCTTCACGGTAACTGGGACGATATGCTTGTAAAAGTGTTCTCTTTTGCTTTTATCCTCAGTGTACTTCCTTAATCCCCTACCAACCCTTATCTTGTATGAGAATAAGGTGTAGCTTTGTAGCTGAAGACTTGAATGAAGATAATGGGAACTTTTATTCTCTAAATAGTGACATATTACAGACTCAATATTAGACCTAAGAATAAAGATCCTAAGTATTAAAAAAAAAAAGGAATGTGAGGGATAAACCTAAGAATTAGTATAGTTTGTACAAAACCACATGTTTATTTTTCTCCAAGTAAGTTATTTTTCTACAAGAGATAATGTATAGCTATGCTTTTGGAGGTAAAAGGCAGTATATAGTAAATATTTCTAAAGCATCTGGAAAAAGCTGCCTAGTTTAATACCCCTCTCCCTCATCTGTTTAAGGAAGTTTAAGATGGTTTGAGCCGGTTGCATTTCCCACAATGTTTTTAGTTTGGTTTTTTTTTTTTTTTTTGACATTAAAATGACTGAATTCTCCAAGCAGAAAATGAGAACCCTGAAATAGAGGCAGAATAACAAGTATTACTTCTGTTCCATTACACATAGAATTTAAATGCACAATTAAACTGCTCCTGTTTATGTGCTTTACCATTAAAATCTTCTTACCCTATACAAAAATCGAAATTACCTGATGGAAAATAACAAATTTGAGACTGAATGAAATGAGCCTGGTGGTCCCAGGGACAAGCACATTTAGCTAAGGAGTGTCAGTAAAATCCATTTTTATGTGTATTTTGAAAGTAAGCCTTTAGGTCAGCACTGAGTTTGTGCTTGTGCTGAGAACTAAACAAATGTGGCCAAGAGAACAACTCTAGCATAATGCTTTCTAGTGCTTCATACTTCAGCCCCATCTGTTTAAACATTTCTGCAGTGGTGCTCAGAACAGCTTGTTGGTAGCATCTGAGGAATTTTCAAGGGGCAAATTTTTCTAAGGGCCAAATCAGCTTTAAAATATTCAGAAGGAAAATGGGATGGTCTTCTAAACTCTTGCTACTCAAAGCATTGTTCACAGATAAGCACCGACCTATCCTGGAAGTCATTTCATCTGGAAGAAATGCAGAATCTTGTGCCCCATTCCAAACCACTGAATCAAAATGTCACTTCATTGTATCAAGACCTCCAGGTGACTGATATTGAAATCTGAGACATGGTGGGTTAAGCTCTTTGAGCAGTTTTTTTGGAGGGGGAGGGGGTTGAGGTATGAGAGGATAAGGGCTGTTTTATTAAGAAGTAAGTGCTGATTCTTTAGGTGGGGGTTTGGCATTGCAACTGTGTGCCCCAAAGGAAAAGACTTCATTGAGAATAGCATCTGCTGCCAGCCATGCTCAGAGGTGTCACCTCTACTGTGGCACAGCAGAGCTCCTGGAGGCCTCTGGGATGCTTATCAAGTTCAGAGGCAAGAGTTTTAGTATCAGACAGGTGGTATTAATGCTTTCTTTGTGTATACTGGGTTTGCCAAAAAGGCCATTTGGGTTTTTCCATAACATTTTATGGAAAAATCTGAACGACCTTTTTGGCCAGCACAATACACAGATCTACATGTTTTTTGTAATTTGTTTTGCACCTATAAATTAACGACTCTTTTCAAGGGGCTGACCCATCAACACTTTTATCAGACCAAGATAAAATGATTAGATCTGTTAACAGTCTGACTTTTCAATCACACAAAAAACCAGCTCTTTCCCACGGGAGGGACACAAGTGACTTCCTAACCCATGATTTGGAGAGATGCCGAGCAGTGTTTTCAGGGTCCAAATTAGGTATTTTTCCAATTTCCAAAGTGCAGTTCTGAGCCTAAGTCCCTGGACACATATAGGGCTCTGCCAGTAACACCCTGTTCAGGAGCAGGGAGTCCATCCTGCCTCAGTTGCTGGCAGTCAGGACCTCCCTGCTTTGTTTCAAGATGAAACTTCTGGTTACATCTTTGTACACTTTGTTCTCAGGGATCTTTGTGGAAAGAACAGGCAGATTCAGATGTTCTAGAGGAGCCTGGCCTAGCAATTCTGTGCATGATGGAGCTCTGAGCTCGGCTTGGGGAGAGCCCTCGCTTCTCTGCTGGAACTTGTGTCTCCTCCCTGAGCAACTCCTTTCATGACCTTTAAGCTGGTTCATCAATGTGATTCCATCTAGAGATGACTATACAAAGTAGCATCTAAATGTCCAGTGATGGTGGTTTAACCATCTGCTTTTATTGATGGCTCACCCAGTCAGTCATTTCAGGGCTGCCTTATCATGCTCTGCTTGGATATTTACAATGTCCTTCACTGAATCATTCTCACAGGTTCTGAGGACCCTGGTGATGAATTACCACATGGAAACTACACAGGCTCCCTGCCCACCCACCCCCCCCCCCCCCACATCCCCACTGGAGACAGTGAGGAGCAGAGAGAGGAGTCCTGGCTCTGAAGCAAGATGTGCTGATGTGAGCACCTGAGCGCTCGTCTCCTCCTCCTCGTAGTGCCGTCCTGGGTGGGTTACTTAAGGCTCACTGAGCCTTGGCTTCTCACTGTGATGGGAAAAATGGTATCTACTGTACAGCTGTCCTTAAGGATTAATAGAGATAATACTCATTTAGCAAAACCACAGGCACTTAGGGAATCAAGAGGACTATGCTCCCTTTCCTGTTGATGGTGAATCTCTCAGCCTGGTTTCCCCAGAAAACTGAGCCTATGGAAAAACCTAAGTGCTAAAGCTTTGCTTGGACTTCCCTGGTGGCTCAGCCTTAAAGAATCTGTGTGTCAATGCAGGAGACTCAGGTTCAGTTCCTGCATCAGGAAGATCCCCTGGAGAAGGAAATGGCAACCCACTCCAGTATTCTCGTCTGGAGAATCCCATGGACAGAGGAGCCTGGTTGGCTACAGTCCATGGGGTCTCAGAGTCGGACAAAACTGAATGCATGCATGCGTGTGCACACACCCCTTTGCTGAGGACACACTCAGGGGAGCCAGATGTGAAGGGAACGAGTGAGTGAGGTAGGAGGAGAGAGGCAGCAGGTCAAAGGTGTGCCATCCAGACTTTACCAGAGAAACATCCTGGCTGTTATGTGTTCTGACACATAGGACACCCCCGGAGAGGGTGTGCGGATGCACTGGGTCCCCGCACAGCCCCTTGGGGAGGGGTAAAGGAGGAGAATCCACCTGTTTGCTCCCGTCTCCTGTTGCTGGCTGGCCAGTCTCCTCCTCTTCTCCACCACTGGGTGTCAGTTGCCCCACATTTCTGGGAAGTTCTTTCCCAGAGCGGTGGCATCGAGCTCATGAAAGGGCCTGTAGTAGCAACGTTTTATGCCTGCCTCTCTGCAATCTGGAGCCTGGAAGACCCCTCCTGGAGAACCACGGGGTGCGGTGGGGGTGCCAGTAAGGCCCTGGCATTTGTAGAGCAGCAGTAATGGAAGCACAGGGGCAGGTGGGGAGGGCCCGGCGGTGAGGTCAGAGGCTTGAAAGGAGGCATGGTTGGTTGGTCCTGCCTCCAGCAACACGGGAGATGGGGAGAAGCCACTTGCTGCAGCAGGACCGCCTGCCGGGCAGCCAGGCAGTGAGGAATCAGCCTCCAGCTCAGCGGGGACAGAGCTCAGTGAGCCCCTTTGGTAAGGCTGGACGTCGCCTCTCTGTACCCACAAGAATGCCACTGGTGCCAAGTGATCTTCCTCAAGGGTCACCAGTAGCATCAAGCAGAAAAACAAGCCCAAACAAATCTGCACAGTGCACACTGGGTCTGTATTATGAGAGCAGGATGTGGGCTTTCACCAGTCTATGAACATGGCAGGATGCAAAACTGGCTCATGACAGACACTGTTTGGGGGATTTTTAGTACAGGCGGCACTAGAGGCTACGTGGTGAACTGCTCAGTGTATAGGCACATGGGCTTTTAGAAAGTAGAAAAACACTTCATTTATTAAAACTTAAAAAAAAATCTTGTTTCATCTACAGACACAAGCCAAGTGCTGCCTCCTTAACAACGCCCGATAGAAACAGCACCCCTGCAGTGTGAGGGGTCAGTGTATAGGCCTCAACTTGCAAGCTGGGCTACCTGTCTTTGAAGCCTAGCTGTGTCACTGAAGAGCTGTGTAACCTCAGGCAAGTTAAGCCCCTGTGACTCAGTCTTCTCCTCTACGAAGTGGGAGTGGACACAACCCCCTATCTTACAGGGCTATGGTGGGACGCCGCCTGTAAACCGCAGTGCCTGGTACAGAAAGAGCATGGTGTGCACTGGCCACTATACTAAATGAGTGACTCAGTGTAGAAGAGGAGTTTTAAAGTTCAAACTGTGCTACAAAAGCAACAAGAAAATTCTGAAAAACAACAGTCTACAAATGCCCAAACTTCAGAAATGATACGATTTGGTTCTTGTGTTAGAATGGTGTGTCACTGCTTTCTATGGGATGTTATGTGGGTCATGGGCCAGTCCTTGGTCTCAAGAGGACTTTCGTTGTCATTGTTTCTACCCCATTTTCCCCTCTGGCATTTGATACATCTTTGCCAAATCCTTGAAACGTCTGATGCAGTCATTTCCTTCCTTAAGGGCCAAGGCATGGATGATGACCACTAAGATGAGTCAATAAGATAACCTGACTGGTGCACCCACAGCCACCTCCTTAGCCTCAAATTGGAGACTGCATCTATGCATTTTGTCCATGGTGAGTTAAAAATGAACGTATCTTGCTCTTACATTGCTATATGACATTTAAGAATTCAACAGCACATAATTATAGAAAAGTGTTCCAAACTACCAGTTTCTTTGAATACCATACTTCACAATAATTCACAGCCCTAAGCATCTTTATCAGTTACTTTCAAATGATTTCTGGGAGGAAGGCTGGCATCTCAACACTGCATGACTTTTTTCAACTGCTCCGAAAACTGCATTCAGATTCACTCCAAAGCTACTGAGCTTGCATCAAAGAATTCAGCCTTATGGCAAAAAAAATGGCCTTTTCAATAAAAGTGATAAAAATAACTTAAATTTCCAGGGTGCCCTTCTTCTGAAAAACTCATTAAGCTTTTTCATGATTTGGTGAAAGGATTTTCATCCAGAAGAGATGGCATTTGATGGATAAAGTTTCTCAAAGTTTAAATATGTTTATGAATATCTTTCTCATCTGCTGCAGCTGTATTTTCAGATGCAACTCATTTCAATTTAACTTATTATGACACATATTTGTTTTGTTTTGCTTTCTTTAAAAAAAAACACAAACAGTAGACGAGCGGAGCTCCTTTTCTTAGTTCTCTATGGTTCAGTCTCTCTGGATAACAGTTTGTTCCCAAGTCCTTTCCTCTTGTTCAGCCACTCCCTGCTTCATCCTTCCCCTTCACTGCAGGGGTATCCCCAGTGGCCGCTGATGAACAGACACAGAGCTGACCCACCAGGACTCTGGGTCCCCAGTAACGGCCTTACTTTTTAATAGAGTGTCATATTCCACTGCCCAGCATTCAGACCTCTGAGCTTGGCTTTTCCAGGCAGCTAAATCTCTAACTTCCTCTCACTGTGTGATGGTAAAGACTCTTACCTGTTTTCTTGGTCTGTCTGAGTGCCTCACACATAGATTTGTGATGCTACCAAATCAACTGACATTCTTATACCCTGGAGTTCTCAACTTCTCAATGTTTTTCAACATTTCTTTAATATCTGCCTTAACCAACATTGCCAATTCTGCTTTAAATGTGTAATATGAAAATGTTTTCTGTTTTTCAGAATCTTTATTTTTTTTGATTAATATATGTAATATATGTTCACTGTAAATAAAATTTAAATATCCATATGTAATTCCACCTCAAGGAAATGAATGATGCCCGTACGTTTTTTTCAGTTTTGCTTTTGATTTTTAAAAAAAAAATCAAAATTGGGATCATACTTGACTGGAATGAAGTTTAAGACAAATTCATTTCTTTAAGTGCCCTGGATGTCACCCACCAAGTACTTCCAGATTTTCTATTGATTTAAGAAATTTTATATAATTTTGTGAACATTTCCCCAGGTGTTATTATTAAAAAAAAATATTTTAGAAAAACTGCATGAGTTTGCTGTTTGAAAGCATCTGAGGGTTTAGGTTCTCCTAAGTGCTCATGAAACGTTAGGTCAGTGACGGCTTGTGTTGCCTGTGATGTCACAGGAAGGAAAATAACAGCGGATCATGGCCCCTGGAAAGTGAAGAGACAGTTCCAAACATAGCTGACTTTGGTTTATGAGTATCAGTCAGGTCTCTGCACAACAAAACCAATACAATACACACACATGCATACACACACACACACACACACACACTTTTTTATTTTTTGGTAATAAATTGGCTCACATAATGGTGAGGGCTGGCAAGCCTGCAGACCAGAAACTCGGGCAGGGTTTGTATGTCCGTCTGGAGGCGAAGGGAAGTGGAATACTGTGCCCAAATCCATCACTCAGTGATCCCTTAACTAGCTGTTCTTTCATATAGTCTGCAACCAGGCACTTTAAGACCAAAAGCCCAGAGGATGCTGTCTTGACCAAAAGTAAACTGATCAAAAGCTGTCTTGAAGACCAATCCAGAACTCAGCAACGTGCTTAAAGTATTCCTTCCTGATTCTATTACTGAATCTATGTCAATTTAAGTAATTTCCATTTCTAAATGATTCTTATTTTAAAGGCCAAAACTCCACAATAAAATCGATCAACACTACTCACTATGAAACATTTAAGGAGTAGGTTAATCTGCCGTGTTATACTATCCAACAGCAAAAAGAAATGAAAATCACCCCCATTTATTTTACAGACCTGAAGCCATGGCTTTAGGTTTCAAGAAGCCATGGCTCTGTCATGTCTTCACTGCTATTATTAGTGTGTGTGTGCTCCGTCGTGTCTGACTCTTTGCGACCTCGTGGACTGTAGCCCTCCAGGCTCCTCTGTCCATGGGATCCTCCAGGCAAGAATATTGGAGTGGGTTGCCATTTCCTTTCATTTGGGAGCAAATCAGGTCTTTCACAAATGCTCAAGGCTCTGCACAATGTATTACAGAAACAAAATTTCAGAACAGTCTGTATTATGAAGTACATGAAAAAGTTCCTGTAAACATCAGCCAGATGAGTTCAGAGCTAACCAGCCCAGGCACCGGCAAAGAGAAAGCAGAACTGATGCCGTTCAGGGATGAGATGTATCTGGAGAAGTCAGAAGATGGACAAGGGAGTTTAGGTTTGGGCAAGAGTGGGATGGAGATGGTTTGTGATGAAATCTAAACCCCAGAGCAAGACGCAGGTCTGGTTGATGAAGAGAAGACAAAGCACCTGTGAGCCAGCGGCTCCGCTCACAGCACCTAAGGAGAGCCGAGGCTAATGTTCCCCGGGCAGCGGGTACTCTGCAGGGTAGGGATCTTCACCAGGAGGTGGAAGAGAATGGTCCAGAAATGCTTTGGGGGAATGAGGAGAATGGTTACCTCACTGCCTGACCCCAGGAACAACTACAACGATAATCATGAAGATGGACTATTAACAGTCATTGTTTCTCGAGGCCTTATTAAGTAGCAAATGTTGCATATGTATTTTTTTTAATTAGAAATCTAGCAGTCTATTCACAGTAAGTCAAACCAGTGGAATCAAAATATCATACATTTTTTATTGAGGCAAAAATTCCTAAGTATTCTAAAATATATATATATATATATATAATGCACATTATTTAGATATATGTGTAGAAAACAGAGCATCACAAGGAGGCTGATACCGGAGAGGATAAATAACCAGAGGGATGACTCACACCTCCACACACTGAGGGAGGGAGCACAGACTTGTGGTGCAGGTGTGGGGAAATCCAGTCCTGATCACTGTCAGAACCTGTGGATTCTAACGTGGATCAAAACAAAAGACAGCGCAAGATCAAGTGTTAGGCTGTTGACCCAGATAAGGAGCCTAGGAGCAGAAAGGGGAAAGAGGGCAGAAGGCAGGGTAGCAGCGCTGAGAGACTCTGTCTACCAGGGCCTCTTTCACGTGTGGTCAGAGGCGGAGCAGAGAGAGCGGGGCTGGAGCCCACGAAAGACACCAGGTCAGGAGGAGAGCTGGCTGGCTTCATTTGTCTCTCCAGAGAGCTGGCATCACTGAATATATATAGAGAGAGAGATTTTATTTTTTTGTTCCCATTGACTATATGTATTTTCCCCCCAATCTCCCATAAGGATAAGGCTTCTGGAGTCTTACATGTTATCAGCAAATATGTACTGAGTCTCTACTGTGTGCTAACTGGTTGGTGCCCTGAGGGATATAAAGATGTAGAAAACAGGGCCTGTGCTCTCAAGAAACTTAGGGGAAAGTGGAGAATAAAGGTCATAACAAGTCAAGTAGTAAATGAGAAGTTAATGTTGAGACACAACAGAGTCATAATTAAGTACATGGCACCTGGGAAGTAAATGGTATGGATAAATAATTGTCTGGATCCAGAGAAGAGAGGAAGACCCAACTGCCATGGGAAGGTTTTAGTGGGTCTATGGAGGAGCTTTTACACGGAGCACGATGACCTCTGGACAAGTCAAGACCAAAGAGCCTTCCAGACTTGGAGCAAAATGCTGGCAAAGTCAGGGAGCAGGCAGCCAGGAAGCCAGAGGCAGCAGGCCCGAGCTAGGAGGGCCTTGAAGGCCGGGATACAGAGTCAAAGAAGCAGGATGTGTCCTGGGTGCGGTGAGAAGCTGGGCGGGTGTGAGCCCTCACTCTGTAAGTTGAGTTCTCCTTAGAGGACTGTTCTTTAAAACAATTCCAGGTGGTTAGCTTCAGGACACTCAGAGTATCCAGTGAGTTAGAGCCACTGATGAGGACCAGACACGAGGCTCAAGGCCAGAGTATGAGAGTTGTTAGCAACTGCTGTCTTGTGAGTTGGAGCATGGGACACCGAAAGCCTATCCAAAGGAACGCCTAACTTCGATGGGTTTGCCTTGTATGTTAAAGGAGGGGTTTGGGAGTAGACCTAAGAGGAAAGAATGCAGTATGCAAAACTGGGAGTTTATGGATCCACAAGAAGCATCTGGGCAGGGCGTATGCTGCAGTTGACTGGTTCAAACCAGCCCGGGCAGGTGGACATGTTTCAGAGATTTGGTCCTTGTGAGCTCTTGTGGCTTGCGGACAGGCAGGCCTGGTATATCTGGCTTCAAGCTCATCACAAGGCTACACAAACATGCTAAGCCAAGCTGGGAATGGTGACATCCCTCTTATTCTTGCATCCAAGTTGCACTGATGGACAAATGGCCATAAAGATAAGAAAGTGTTATGTGCATACAGGTGTTAAAACACATACACCAGACAATGACTAATGCGCACCCTTACCTTGGAGAGCCCAAATGAGGACAAGCCACTTGAGGTGCAAGGAATGTTCCGTGAAAATAGAATAAAATTCCCATTTCAGGTGTGGACAGATTAGTTTGTGAAGTTAATTGCAGAAAAAAATGTTTATCCGTCTTCATACGACTTCTTCAAAGCCCTCTGTCTTTATTTTGTCACCACATTTCTACATTCGTATTTTGGTAATTTCCTTCTCCTTATTCTGATTTTTAAAGAATGGTGAAAATTATGCATTCAGATCAACAGCCTTATAATCCCACCTTCCTTCTACATACCATCAGAATACTTAGACTCTCTCTTGGTTCTTCTCTTACTTTTCAGCAAACCCAATGTTATCTTTTAATTCATTTTCACATGTTCAGCTAATAATCAGATCAGTCAATTATATGGGAGGAAGAAACACATCGGTAAAACTGGGAAAAATAACTCACAGATATGGGAAAGAGGAGAAATACACTAATCAAAACTGCTTGCTTAGTAAAGCCTTTTTTTTCCCCCTCTGCAAATATAAAAGTACATCTCAGTTCTGCACCCTCACAAAGGATTCTGAAACTTAAGTCAGAGATATTTCGAAAATTAATTGAGCTTTCCAGGTTCTTACAGGCAACTTTATAGCACACTCAATGGAAAGGGAGAGGCAGAAAGGACAGCCCTGTCTCCTCATTATTCTCACCCTTGCTCTGGGCATGCTGGATGGATCACCAGCCTGTAGAAACCTATTTGTAACCATCTTGCTAGGTTCTCATCATTCGCTGTGGAAGAGGCGTCGAAAGAAGGAACAAATTCTTGTATCACCCAAAGTCCTGTCGGTTGACAATGACCTGAGAATTAACAGCACACCACCAGTGAATGAAGCCGTCACTATGCATCATACCCCAGATCACTCCTGAGCTATTTCTCTGCAGAGTCTGTGAACTGATGTTTAGATTTCTGTCAGCACCACAGAAAGCATCTATGAAGCACTTCATCGGGTACCAGACTGGACCCGGGCATTGCTCCTGAGCCCTGCTTTCCAGCCACCTGATGGCAGTGATTCACGCTGCGTGGAAAAGCACAGCACGCAGACCTCACCATCTGAGACAGGCAGCACCTGGGCGATGGACATGGGTGTAACCAATTCTTAACAATCACTGTTTAGCTCAAAAAGTGAGCAAAATGTCTGATGTGGGGAGGATGAGAGGTCTGAATTTTGGGGGGAGAGATGGAAGTAAGCTCTGAAGGACAGGCTGGGATAACACATTTAGTAATTAAAGGTAAATCACTACCCCTCTTCTAGGAAATGAGTCAGGATTTGGAAAAAGAGGTGTAAGTTTTATGACGTGCTGGAGCAGAGAGAAAAGAGCATAATGAACTGTGGAGGGGGACAGAAAGAGTTCCAAATGTCAATGAACTGAATCAGGACCAAGGAGCTCCACCTAGCACATGTCTGTCTACTGGAAACATTATGGTTTAAACATTGCTCAATGCTTGATGCCTCAGAACACACTGTGCCTGTCATCTGAGAAGGTCATTTTCATTTATCTCCTTCCCAGATCTCAGGAAGCCATGTGGCTGACCCCCTCCACCGACCCCAACCCTTTCCAGGATCCCACATGGGACTATGCTCCAGCCACACTGGACCATTCTGAAAACCCAAACATGCTTTCAGTGGCTTCACTGCACGTGCTCTTGAGGGGGTCCTCTCCTCTCTCAAACCACCCTTCTCTTTGGACCTTTTCAATGCTTATTAAATGTCAACTCTTTACAAAGCTTCTCCTGGCCCTTCTGTAATTGCTTTATCCTCTGGACACCTACACCATTTTCTGTTTGTAATGAAATTCAACCCGTTTCATCATATATTATGGTTATCTTGCCCTAATCTGTCCCCATTTCCAATAGATGATTGAACGTGAATATATGGATTTTTACTTCAATTTTCTTTAGATCCTTGCATGTACCTAGCACAACTTGTACACAGGACATTTGTAATACATTCAGTTCGGTTGCTCAGTCATGTCCAACTCTTTATGACCCCATGGACTGCAGCATGCCAGGCTTCCCAGTCCTTCACCGTCTTCCGGAGTTTGCTCAAACTCATGCCCATTGAGTCGGTGATGCCATCCAACCATCTCATCTTTGGTCATCCCCTTCTCCTCCTACCCTCAATCTTTCCCAGGATCAGGGTCCCTTCAAATGAGTCAGTTCTTTGCCTCAGGTGGCCAAAGTAATACATAGTTGGTGAATAACACTGCGTTGGAATTTGGTGAATGATAACGAATCAGTGCTATGAAAATGGCTCCCTTTCTGTGGAGAACTCCTTTAGGGGAAGAGTAGGGCCAGGGTCCCACACAGCATGGGACTCTAGAGGCCAGATTATACGTGGGGGTGGGATGGGTTTGGTGGTAGGGGGTGCCGAATATGGGGCTGAGGGAATCCACAAGGCAGTACCACAGGGCAAAGCCAGGGCGGAGAATGAAACAGGGAATCCAAAAGGAGTGCCACGTGAAGAGGCAGCAGCCAGCTGTTCACCACGAGTACGCCGGCTGGGCAGAGGGCCAGCTGGGGGTGTGTCTCGGGAGCCTTCTCAGTCACCAGAGCCGAAACGCTGGGGTCTGGCCGCAGGGGTAAGCAGAGTAAGCCCTGTAGCACACCCTCCTCCTGGGGCGTCTCATCGTCTGGGGTGTCAAAACTGGGTGTGCAACGCTGTCTTAGTGCAGGCACCTTCAGCGTCGTTTGGAAGAAGTTCTTTGGTGGCCATCTTCATGACCTAGTTAGAGTCCGTTTTTCTTAATTTTCCTTTTAACAGCCTTCGAAGCATTCTTTTAATGCTCTGTGATCTATGCCCGGTGAGCAGCTTTCTCTAAGCCTCATCCGACGGAGTGGGCTGGACGTGCCGCATTCGGGGGACCTTTCCTGTCAGAGACAGAAGGCCTGAACTCACCAGCCTCCCGGAAGCTGGTTGTCAGCTTGTGTCTTTGGACATTGATATATTTTTTTTTTTTTGGAGGTTCTAGATCCAGTGATAATGAGGAGGGATGGTGAAAAGAGCTCTGACAATAAATACCTAACACAAGCCCCGCTTTTCTCACTGAAAAATTTTGTAGTTTAACATTAGTTTCTGTGGACTTCAAACACCTTGCTTTTAAAATGAGATAATAATGCCAACTAGTCCTGTGTATAAAATCCTGTGAGTCATGAACTTTTTCTTGAGGTTTTATTTTTTGAATCACTTAAGTTCATTAATATTTCTCAAGGACCTGTTTGTGTGGGACCCTGGACTGAAGTACCTACACGCCACACCTCGGGCTTCTTATTCCATTGGACCAATCTGTCTTGAGGTACCAGTGCTTTCTACGGTTCTAGCAAGTCTCTGCAATCTGGAAAAATATTGATACTGGAACCATAGGTGTGTGTCTCATTACTTTATAAGCGTTTTTGTAAAAAGAAGATGACGAAAAGCACTACGTGATGACGCTGCCCCAAGGATGAAGTGAGACGTGAGTTAGGAGGGATGTGTGGACTCTGAAGGGCTGGGGAAGAGTCAGTGGTAACCACGAGCGTGTATTCTGCAGACTCAGCAGTCCCCCCTCCAGTCCTGGTCTGAATGAGGCCGAGACAGGGAATGGGCAGGGGTTCCCATCTGGCTGGTGACACTCCAGGCATGTCTGCCCTCTAGTGGCCGTGATCCACAGCCTCTTTCTGGAAGGAGTGCCCTGAGAGGCCGGGGGAGGCATGGGTAAAGAGGTTCTCAGCACGGAAACAAGGCTTGTTCTCACCTTTCCCTCCTGGAGGAGGCCGGCCCACTTCCCTTTACTTGTCCGCAGTCCCAGGTACAGCGCAGGGAACAGGCTTTGGGGGTAAACAAGCCCGATGCTGTCATCTACCATAGATCTGAGCCAATTCACTTAAGCTCCTTTCGCCTCAGGCCCATCACGTGCATGACAGGGAAAACAAGCCTCCCTAATCTGAGCTGTTGTGAAGGTTAAATGAGCTGATTTATGTAAAACAGCCGGCACAGTATCTGGCAGGTATTAAGCATTTTTTTTAAAGGCTTTTGTTGCCTTCAGATTTGGCTTTGGACATTGTCTATGATTTAATCATTTACTGGAGCTATTTATTGAGTGGGTATCAATAACCTCAGATATACAGATGACACTACCCTTTTGGCAGAAAGCGAAGAACTAAAGAGCCTCCTGATGAAAGTGAAAGAGAAGAGTGAAAAAGTTGGCTTAAAACTCAACATTCAGAAAACTAAGATCATGGCATCTGGTCCCATCACTTCATGGGAAATAGATGGGGAAACAGTGGAAACAGTGGCAGACTTTATATTGGGGCTCCAAAATGACTGCAGATGGTGACCTGCAGCCATGAAATTAAAAGATGCTTACTCCTTGGAAGAAAAGTTATGACCAACCTAGACAGCATATTAAAAAGCAGAGACATTACTTTGCCAACAAACGTCTGTCTAGTCAAAGCTATGGTTTTTCCAGTAGTCATATATGGATGTGAGAGTTGGACTATAAAGAAAGCTGAGTGCCAAAGAACTGATGCTTTTGAACTGTGGTTGGAGAAGACTCTTGAGAGTCCCTTGGACAGCAAGGAGATCCAACCAGTCCATCCTAAAGGAATCAGTCCTGAATATTCATTGGAAGGACTGATGTTGAAGCTGAAACTCTGATACTTTGACTACCTGATGCGAAGAACTGACTCGTTAGAAAAGACCCTGATGCTGGGAAAGATTGAAGGTGGGAGGAGAAGGGGACAGAGGATGAGATGGTTGGATGGCATCACTGACTCAATGGACATGAGTTTGAGTAAACTATGGGAGTTGGTGATGGACAGGAAGGCCTGGCGTGCTGCAGTCCATAGGGTTGCAAAGAGTCGGACAGAACAACTGAACTGAGCTGTACGATAGCTGGATTCGACCCTTTGGACATACAATGGTGAGCAATCTAGATGCAACCATTGCCCTCAGGGTGCTTGCAGTCTAACAGGGTTATTGAGTGAGAAATGACAATAGAGGGTAATAAACGCCATGAGAAGGGGCATGCAGAGTCCTTCCAGTGCTCCACCCTGGGTGACCCTCTCCTCACTGTTTATGGGTTCCTGGGCGAACTTGTTCATTCTCCTGGATCCAAGTAATGACTCCCAAGTAGAGACCTCCAGCACAATCCTTTCTAGACAAACCCAAACCATGTCTACTGGACCTCTCCTCTTGAGAGAGGAGTCTGAACACCTTCAAACTCAACATGTTAAAAACAGAGCCACCCTGGTCCTGAGCCACTGCCACCTGCAGTACCATGCAGTCCCTTGCCCGCCCAGACAGCTGAGCCCCCTGTGAGGCCTCAGCCCCCTGGTCTGCCTCACGTCACCTCAACAGCCTGGCCCTGGCTCTGCTCGTGCTTCCTCCTACGTATCTCTTGAATCCCCCAGTTATCTCAGTTCCGGCTTTGAAATGGTCATTAAAAAGCAACTGCTGACTTTTACTGGACCTTTTTACTATGTACCAGGTTTTGCACCATGTCCTTTAAATGTATTCCCTCACTTAATACTACTGAGCAAGCTCCAGTGACGTGAGTGTTACTCCTGTTTCTATAGATAGAGGAGATGAGGTACACAGAGGCTGAGCAGGCTGCGGAAGGTCGCGTGGATGGAAGTAAAGCAGCCTTGTAGCATGAAGCAGTGTCATCAACCAGCCGCTCAACGCTCATCCAGGCAGCTTTATCACCCACCCACTACACAGCCCTAAAACGCTTTCTAGAGTTCCCACACACAAGCTTTCTTTAACTTTGGGTCTTCTCACATTTCTTCTCTTTGGAGAATCTTACTCTCTTTAGGACTGACCTGACTCCTTCTGTTCATCCCTTCCCCAACCCACGCCCAAGAAATACAATGTTTTTTTAGTTAAGTTTCAGTTAGATGGCTCTCCTTCTAGGAATGCTCCCCGATTCCCCAAGTCAGAGTGAAATGGGGCAGTGGGAACAGTAATATCTCCCCAGTGATATCCATTTGTGAACCTGTCACCTTACACAACAGAAGGGGCTTTGTAGATGTGGTTAAGTTATAGATACTGAAGTGGGATGATCAGCTGGGGCCATCAAGATGGACCCAATGTAATCACAAGGGTTCTTATAAGAGGAAATCAGGAGAATCAGGATCAGAGAAGGCAATGTAACAAGGGAAGCTGAGGTCAGACTGAGGAAGCCGTGAGCCAGGGAACTCCGGGAACAGGCAAGAATGTAGATATTTCTCTAGAGGCTCTACTGAACACAGCTCTGTGGACAGCAACAGCACAATTTAGTCCAGTATGACCATTTAGATTAAACTGCAAATTTAGATAATAAATTTGCCTTGCTTTAAACCACTAGGCTTGCGGTAATTTGTTGCAGTAGCAACAGAAAACTAATGGAGGTTTTCCACGTGCTTCCAGGCCTTTCTTTTCTACGTCTTAAGACTCCTAAAATTCTAACAGTCTGATCATGTGTTTCTCTCTCCCTCACAGCCTATAAAGACCTGTAAGGTAATATACTGAATCAATATTATCCCACTTACATTCTCAAGGACGAGGATGGTCATGTTTGACTCTTTGCAACCCCATGGACTGCAGCACACCAGGCCTTCCTGTCCATCACCAACTCCTGGAGCTTATTCAAACTCATGTCCATCGAATCAGTGATGCCATCCAACCATCTCATCCTCTGTCGTCCCCTTCTCCTCCTGCCCTCAATCTTTCCCAGCATCAGGGTCTTTTCTAATGAGTCAGTTCTTTGCATCAGGTGGCCAAAGAATTGGTGTTTCAGCTTCAGCATCAGTCCTTCCAATGTATATTCAGAACTGATTTCCTTTAGGATTGACTGGTTTGGTTCCCTTGCTGTCCGAGGGGCTCTCAAGAGTCTTCTTCAGCCACAGTTCAAAAGCATCAGTTCTTTGGCACTCAGCTTTCTTTATAGTCCAACTCTCACATCCATACATGACCACTGGAAAAATCATAGCCTTGACTAAACGGACCTTGGTTGGCAAAGTAATGTCCCTGCTTTTTAATATGCTATCTAGGTTGGTCATAACTTTCCTTTCAAGGAGCAAGCATGTTTTAAAATTTCATAGCTGTAGTCACCATACGCAGTGATTTTGGAGCCCAAAATAAAGTCTGTCACTGCTTCCATTGTTTCTCCATCTATTTGTCATGAAGTGATGGGACCAGATACCATGATCTTCATTTTTTGAATGTTGAGTTTTAAGCCAGTTTTTTCGCTCTCCTCTTTCACTTTAATCAAGAGGCTCTTTAAGTCCTCTTTGCTTTCTGCCATAAGGGTGGTGTCATCTGCATATCTGAGGTTATTGATATTTCTCCTGGAAATCTTGATTCCAGCTTGTGCTTCATCCAGCCTGGCATTTCACATGATGTACTGGGCATATAAGTTAAATAAGCAAGGTGATGACATACAGCTTTGACATACTCCATTCCAATTTGGAACCAGTCTGTTGTTCCATGTCCAGTTCTAAGTGTTGCTTCTGGACCTGCATACAGATTTCTCAAGAGGCAGGTCAGGTGGTCTGGTATTCCCATCTCTTTCAGAATTTTCCACAGTTTGTTGTGATCCACACAGTCAAAGGCTTTGGTGTAGTCCATAAAGCAGAAGTAAATGTTTTTCTGGAACTCTCTTGCTTTTTCTATGATCCAACAAATGTTGGCAATTTGATCCCTGGTTCCTCTTATCTTTTTAAAATCCAGCTTGAACATCTGGAAGTTCATGGTTCATGTACTGTTGAAGCCTGGCTTGGAGAATTTTGAGCATTACTTTGCCAGTGTGTGAGATGAATGCAATTGTGCAGTAGTTTGAACATTCTTTGGCATTGCCTTTCTTGGGGATTGGAATGAAAACTGACTTTTTCCAGTCCTGTGGCCACTGCTGAGTTCTCCAAATTTGCTGGCATGTTGAGTGTAGCACTTTCACAGCATCATCTTTTAGGAGCTGAAATAGCTCAACTGGAATTCCATCACCTCCACTAGCTTTGTTCATAGTGATGCTTCTTAAGGCCCACTTGACTTCACATTCCAGGATGTCTCACTCTAGGTAAGTGATCTAGATAACACCATCATGGTTATTTGGGTCATGAAGACCTCTTTTCTATAGGTTTTCTGTGTATTCTTGTCACCTCTTCTTAACATCTGCTTTTGGTTAGGTTCATACCATTTCTGTCCTTTACTGTGCCCACCTTCTCATGAAATGTTCCCTTGGTATCTCTAATTTTCTTGAAGAGATCTCTAGTCTTTCCCATTCTGTTGTTTTCCTCTATTTCTTCACATTAATCACTGAGGAAGGCTTTCTTATCTCTTCCTTACTATTCTTTGGAACTCTGCATTCAGATGGATATATCTTTCCTTTCCTCCTTTGCCTTTTGCTGCTCTTCTCAGCTATTTGTAAGGCCTCCTCAGACAACCAGTTTACCTGTTTGCATTTCTTCTTCTTGGGGACGGTTTTGATCACTGCCTCCTGTACAATGTTATGAACCTCATAGATGGATATAAATTAATATTTGTTAAAGGAATGTTTGTCAAATGTATAGAAATGCTATAATTGATTTTCTTTGCTTCTCAGAGAATAATCTGTAATTAGAAGGTAAGTCAACCATATGTTTTCCTACTCATTGGAAAAGACCCTGATGCTGGGAATGATTGAGGGCAGGAGAAGGGGATGACAGAGGATAAGCTGGTTGGATGGCATCACCAACTTGATGGACATGAGTTTGAACAAACTCCAGGAGATGGTGAAGGACAAGGAAGCCTGGCACACTGCAGTCCGTGGGATCACAAAGAGCTGGACATATCTTAGTGACTAAACAACAAGAACAACACACTATATGGAAGGAACTATAGTTACTGCTTTTCCTTCATGGGATCATTCTTAATTTGGGTTGGAGTCACTTGCATTTGCATACCTTGAAACCAACTCTCTCATAAAGTAATGTGTTGCTTTGGCACTCCTGCAAGCACCAAACCTCTTTAAAAAATATTATTTTTATTTGGAAGATAATTGCTTTACAATATTGTGTTGGTTTCTGCATGAATCAGCCATAGGTATACATATGTCCCCTCCTTCTTAAACCTCTCTACCACCTCTCACCCCACCCCACCCCTCTAGGTTGTCACACAACCCCAGTCTGAGCTCCCTGAGTCATACAGCAAATTCCCACTGGCTATCTATTTCACACATGGTAATGTATATGTGATTGCAGCCATGAAATTAAAAGATGCTTACTCCTTGGAAGAAAAGTTAGGACCATCCTAGATAGCATATTCAAAAGCAGAGACGTTACTTTGCCAACAAAGTTCTGTCTAGTCAAGGCTATGGTTTTTCCTATGGTCATGTATGGATGTGAGAGTTGGACTGTGAAGAAGGCTGAGCGCCAAAGAATTGATGCTTTTGAACTATGGTATGGGAGAAGACTCTTGAGAGTCCCTTGGACTGCAAGCAGATCCAACCAGTCCATTCTAAAGGAGATCAGTCCTGGGTGTTCATTGAAAGGACTCATGCTAAAGCTGAAACTCCAGTACTTTGGCCACCTCATGCGAAGAGTTGACTCATTGGAAAAGACCCTGATGCTGGGAGGGATTGGGGGCAGGAGAAGGGGACGACAGAGGATGAGATGGCTGGATGGCATCACTGACACGACAGAGGATGAAATGGCTGGATGGCATCACCAACTCGATGGACGTGAGTCTGAGTGAGCTCCGGGAGTTGGTGATGGACAGGGAGGCCTGGCGTGCTGCGATTCATGGGGTCACAGAGAGTCGGACACAACTGAGCGACTGAACTGAACTGAATGTATATGTTTTCATGCTACTCCCTCCATTTGTCCCACTCTCTCCTTCCTCCCCTGTATACAAGTCTGTTCTCTAGGTCTGCGTCTCCACTGCTGCCCTGCAAATAGGTTCATCAGGACCATCTTTCTAGATTCCATATATATGTATTAATATTTGATACTTGTTGTTCTCTGACTTACTTCACTCTGTATAATAGGCTCTAGGTTCATCACTAGCACTAACTCAAATGTGTTCCTTGTTATGACTGAGTAATATTCCATTGTATATATGTACCACAGCTTCTTTATCCATTCCTCTGTCAATGGACATCTAGGTTCCTTCCATGTCCTGGCTATTGTAAATAGTGTTGCAGTGAACATTGGGGTAACATGTTTTTTTCTATTATGATTTTCTCAGGGAGATTTCTTTTCAAAAGAAGCTTAAAATAAAGAGCATTCTCATCCACCAGCCTCTCCTATTTGAACCCTAAGGTCAATGACCTCAAACTACTTATGGCTGACAGGTGAGTAAGAATCATTTTGGGGAGCTGGTAAAACGAGACCTTCCCTGATCTTAGCCTTGACCTGTAGTTTCAGGATCTCCAAGAGAGGGGTCTGGCTCTCCAGGTGATTGTGATGCAGATCCAAGCTGGGAACTTCTGAGACCCAACCTTCCAGCGGGATGAAGTGCAACTGTCACTTCTGCCACTAGATGTCAGGCTTTTACTCTGCACTCTCTGGGTAAAGCAGAGAAACCGCCTAGCCTTGCCCCTCCCCCTTCAGCTCCCACCTCAAAGGAAATTCAGTATGTTCGGGGCCAAGTGCTAGGACAGATGTTGCCATATGCATCATCCCACTGAACCTCACAACCACACAGTAAGTCACGCATTATCCCCAAGCTACAGATGGAGAAACTGAGGCTCAATGAGCTAACCAGTAACTGGCTGAACTGGGGAATAATTGCAAAGCTCACGTCCTTTCCATTTAACCATGCTGCTTTAACCTGTCTGGCCTGGACAGCTGACTGTCTTGAATGCAGGAGGAGTTGAGGAAATATTCGTTTAACAAGCAGACGAAAAACTTAAGCCAAAGAGCAGATCAAGGTGAAATCTCCAGATTCCTCTTAAAGAATTTTAATAATTTATTAAATAATTTATAAACTATTTTTATTTCTATTGTTATAGAAGGGCAAGGATAAATTTAAAAATGAGTTATACATGGTAACTTTTATATTTTCTGGTAGTCTTTGGAGATAAACAAGGCAAAGTCCAATGTTGGACATGCCAAAAAAACCCAAAAAATCCTATTCAGGATAACCAGTGTGGCCACCTGCAAAAGCGGATTATTGTGAGGCTTAGAAGAACGGGTCCTTCTAGAGCTGTGGCTTCACAGTTCTGTCCCTCAGAGGCTTGTGTTCCAGGAGGCGTGTCAGGAGCCTCCTCAGTGGTTGGTGAATGTGTCTGTGAGTGCCTGTGTGTGTGTGGAATCTGGGACAGATCAGAGAGACAGGACATTGAGGCCTTTCAGCCCCCATTTCAAGGAGAATACCCACATTTTATTGACTTTGTGGGTCTGTACTTCACACAAGAGTCAGCTTTTAAACATGGTTCCTACCATCAGCAAGTAGAAACTATTGACTGATAAGCAACTGCAATATTCTGAGCAGAATTCTAATCTGCACTAGCAATATGTTAAACAAAATACTTTGTACTTATTCTTAAGATTTTTCAGTTAAGGAAAAAATGTTTAAGGTTCTCAAGAAAAAAAAATAAGGCACCAAAACAATTTGCCTTGGAAACCCAGAAACTGTTTCAGAAAGGTCCAGACAGAATTAGTCCCTTACCTACTCCATAGTTTTATGTGCTTGCTTGTTTCTGTTAAAAGCAAATAGGATGTATTAGCAAATGATGGGTGGGACTAAAAGTGAAACACCCTCCTTTTTAGCGACTCTGTCCTGAGCCAGGGACATGTCCTTGTGACAGGACACATGAGGGTCTGAAATGCATGGACTGAGGGGAGTGACATGGTGGACTTGCAAGCTGGTTGCTTAGTATTCCCTAAACCTCCATCCTCCCCCTGTGCCCCGATTTTAAAGACTGTTAGACTCCCTTACATAAATCACAGCCGGATCTTTTTTGACCCACACCTCCTACAGTAATGAAAATCAAAACAAACATAAACAAATGGGACATAATTAAACTCAAAAAGTTTTGCACAGCCAAAAAACCATAAACAAGATGAAAAGACAACCCTCAGAATGGGAGCAAATATTTGCAAACAAAGCAACTGACAAGGGATTAACCTTCAAAATATGCAAACAACTCATGCAACTCAATATTGAAAAAAAAAAAAAACCCAATCAAAAATTGGGCAGAAGATCTAAATAGACATCTCTCCAAAGAAGACATATAGATGGTCAACAAACACATGAAAAGATGCTCAGCCTCTCTAATTATTAGACTATCACCCCACATCAGAATGACCATCATCAAAACGTTTATAAAACCTTTCTGGAGATGGTGTGGAGGAAAGGGAACTCTTTTACACTGTTGGTGGGAATGTAAATTGGTATAGTCACTATGGAGAACAGCAATGAGGTTCCTTAAAAAGCTAAAAATAGAACTACCTAGCAATCCCACTCCTGGGCATACATCCAGAGAAAACCTAATTCCAAAAGATACATGCACCCCAGTGTTCATTGTAGCACTGCTTTCAATAGCCAGGCATGGAAGCAACCTAAATGTGCATAGACAGGAGTGGATAAAAAGGTGTAGTACATAAATCCAATGGAATATTACTCAGCCATAACAAGGAATGAACAGAGCCACTGCAGAGATGTGGGTAGACCTAGAGAGTGTCATACAAAGTGAGTCAGAATAACAAAAGTAAATGCAAAAGTAAAAATTCCAAGTAAATACCGTATAATATCACTTATATATGGAATCTAGATAAATGGTACAAATGATCTTATCTGCAAAGCAGAAACAGGGACACAGACATAGAGATCAAATGTATGGACATCAAGGGGGAAAGGGGGAGAGGATGAACTGGGACATTGAGATTGACATACATACACTGTTGATACTATGTATAAAATAGGTAACTAATGAGAACCTACTGTATAGGTCAGGGAATTATACTCAGTGCTCTGTGGTGACCTAAATGGGAAGGAAATCCGAAAAGAAGGGGAGACATGTAAACATACAGCTGATTCACTTTGCTGTACAATAGAAACTAAGAATACTGTAAAGCAAATATAGTCCAATAAAAAAAAAGTAAAGACTGTTAGGCAGGGACTAGCATAAAAACTGGGATCAGCACATGGAGCCTGTATGATTCCTACCAAGTTCCCCTCTCCAAGCTGCTTAGGATCAAAAAAGGGAGGAAAAATTAGAAAAAAAAAAACCAACCAGTGTTGAGTACAGTTTGGAAACACTTGGCTGGAATAAATTGGAACCACATTTCCATCATCAAGGTCCAACAAGCAAAGGAAACCACCTTTCTCCTCTTTGGAAACAAGATGCTGTCCGGAGTTTTGGGAACACTGAGACACAGCTTCCAGGCACGGCTGTGACACTAGGTCCCACCAGGTCTCTGATGACCCTTCTGCACTTATCTCCCCTTGACCTGTACCCCTTCTCATCCCTTCACAGGGCACCAAGTCTTTTAGGAAGGTGGAAGGAGACAGCACCATTTCCTGGAGATTTTGCAGACACCAAACTTCCCCTGGTAAGTTTGCAATGACCATCTCGGTTCTTAGGACAAATGGGCAAAACTTAGGCTCTTATGTTTTAGGGAATGAAGGCCCTAAATACTGGTTTGCAAAACTAAACAGTTCTGTTTAGAGCAGCTATTCTTGTTGTCCGACTTCCTTACATTCTCTAGTGTCTATAAATTTCAAATGTATGCACTTGCTTATTCTTGCATATTTGACCATTCTTTAAAAAATGCTTCCCCGGTGGCTCAGCTCGTAAAGAATCTGCCTGCCAATGCAGGAGACACAAGAGATGTGGGTTCGACCCCTAGGTTGGGAAGATCCCCTGGACAAGCAAATGGCAACCCACTTCAGTATTCTTGCCTAAAAAATTCCATAGACAGAGAAGCCTGGCCAGCTACAGTCCATGCAGTCACAAAGAGTATGACACGACTGAGCCCACATGCCTAAAAAATGCTGGGGCTTCCTTGATGGCTCAGCAGTAAAGAAACTGCCTGCCAAGGCAGGAAACACCAGTTCAGTCCCTGATCCGGAAAGGTCCCACACGCCTCGGAGCAACTGAGCCCAAGAGCCACAGCCATCAAGAGCCCGGAGTCACAGCTACTGAAGCCCGCGTGCCTAAAGCCCATGCTCCACCACGAGAGAAGCCACCTTAGGAGAGGCAAGAGATGTGGCTTTGATCCCTGGGTTGGGAAGATCCCCTGGAGAGGGAAATGGGAACCCACTCCAGGATTCTTGCCTGGAAAATTCCATGGACAGAGGAGCCTGGTGGCTACAGTCCATGGGGTCGCAAAGAGACACAAATGAGCAACTAAGCACACTTATCAAGACAGTGAGGAGCTGGGAAGGGGTAGCTGGCAGGTCGGAGGGAGGCAGGGCCTCCTCCAGGATGTAGGAGGAGCTTAATATCTGAACACTCCGGGAGCCTTGATAACTGGGTCACCTTTCCCTCTATTTCCATCCAGCAGCCAGTCCAGGTCGGTGAGTCAGCAGATGAGTTAGCACCCAGAGTGCCAAAAGCTGCTCAGAGTCACTGGAAAAACTCGGTTTGTTACAGTCGTAGATCAATGAAAACGGCTATCAGACTTCTACGCAAGACTCTGTTAAATATCTTTTCCTCCCTCTCCTTCCCTTTCCTAAGGATTTTGGAAAAAGAAAATTTTAAGTACACAGAGTTAGGATGAAGAGGAGAGGCAAAGATTTAAGTTATTTGAAAGGGAAGTGGATTAAAGAAAAGATAGATTTCCAATTTAAAAGCGTTGAGTGAGTGCAAGGACAATGAAACTTATAAAAGTCTTGCTCTTCAAACTCAGAAAGTGATAGTTCATTGGCTTAATGGATTTTCAACCTAACCAAATTGCCTTTTAAAAATCAGCTAACGCTATGATATTTCCAGTGGTCATGTACGGATGTGAGAGTTGGACCATAAAGAAGGCTGAGAGCTGAAGAATTGATGCTTTTGAACTGTGGTGTTGGAGAACACTCATGAGAGTCCCTTGGACTGCAAGGAGATCCAACCAGTCCATCCTAAAGGAAATCAACCCTGAACATTCATTGGAAGGACTGACGCTGAAGCTCCAGTACTTGGGCCACCTGATGTAAAGAGCCGACTCACTGGAAAAGACCTTGATGCTGGGAAAACCTGAGGGCAGGAGAAGGGAGCGACTGAGGATGAGATGGTTGGATGGCGTGGCCAACTCAATGGACATGAGTTTGAGCAAACTCTGAAAGATGGTGAAGGACAGGGAATCCTGGCGTGCTGCAATTCATGGGGTCGTGAAGAGTAGGACACAACTTAGTAATCAAATAACAGCAACACTGTCTTTCTCATGACAAGAAGTTTTGCCTCAGTTTTTTCATAAGCCTTATGTTTCTTTACGTTTAGGTCGGCTTCTGTAATATGGAGTTTGGTATGAATGTGAGTCATTCTTTAACTTTTTGCTATGCCCAAACCTGCTATCCAGGATTACTTCCATAAGCACACTTTAGTCTGGACAGCTGGTTTTTCTTTGTAATATTCTCATGAAGCTAAAGCAATTCACTGACCCTTCGAAACTTGCTTGATAGTAGTGGAAATGTTGAGGGTCACCAAGTCACCCAAGGGGCAAAGGGCCCAGAACGCGCTAGAGATAACTCTTGCCTGGTCACCATTTTGCCTACAGCTGTCCCCAACCGGTATTACATGTCAGCTACAGGAAAGTTGTTCCCTAAGGAGGTGTAGCTCTGCTGTGAGGTGGGAGGTGGCTACCTGCACATTTCAGAAGGTCCTTTGCACTAGGGTTTACACACACCACCCTGGCATTTTCCCAGCAATGCTGTATTCTAGCTGGGAGGTGGTGAGCTTCTGGGGCCACCGGGGAATCAAGAGGAAACTTGCGGAAGTGGAGGCAGAGCCCTGGAGGGCTGACTGATGGTTGACCAGGTTGTGGCTTGTAGGACAGGAGGAAGAACGGCCTGTATGCATCTATGCGGTGGTCTGGATTTGAAGAAACCTCCACGGTAGACAGTTGTATACACTTTGGGGAAAAGAAATTCGACAGCATGTTGTTTACATGTTTACAGTGCTGTTGGAAGTGTTCTTAATCACAGCCCTGGGCAGACTGAAGATGATGTTTAAATTCTGGGCCCTGCCAATCTGAGTGTTGGGGAATGGAAAGAGATGAGTACTGAAAGGGTGTATTTCCATATTCCACATTCCGTATCTGGAAGTTATCCACGTTGTGGTTCAACAAACCATATCTGAGTCTTATGAATGCTTCATGTTTATTTGGGGGGACATTACCCTTGCAAAATACATTTGAAACATCCATGCATCCTCATATTCTTCTGGAAAACAGACAAGTGGGACCCATCCAGCTCCTCTCTTATCACCCACTTCACTCCTCTCTTTCCAAGCAAGCAAACCAAGCTTCAACACACATCACCATCAACAGACAGGAAGCGGAGGGGGGGGGGCAGGGAAGGGGTCTTATGCAGTGGGATGAGCACGGGGCTGGGGCTCAGGAGGTCAATGACAGGACCACGGGCACTGCCGTCAGCCAGCAGTATGATGTTGGAAGAAGTTAGTTCACATCTTGGGCTTCTAATTCCCTCAGCTGTAAAATACGGAGAGTAAGCCAGGTGAGTTGTGGCATCTCTTCTAGCTCAGACCCCGGGATTAGCGTTCAGAAGGCAGCAGAAAGCGAGAGGGCAGCACAGCAAGGGCTTCCCTCGTCTTCTCAGGGAGACCATCTGCACGTTGTGATTTGCAACAAAGAACTTTCAACCGGTAGACGTTTGCCGGCACTGTGACTACAGCTTCCAAAAGGAAAGGGGGAGAGAAAAGGGGGACTGAGGCTAAAACAGGGAGAAGAGTTTACGATTTACCAAGAGAAATAGGTAAGGGACATTTATGCTGAGCTGAAAAACTATGTGTGTGCATCAAAAGAATCCATGCATGGTGTGTGGATGAGGAGCTGAGGAGGAGAAAGATGATAAAATGATTTTTAAACAGGAGTTTGATCCAAATCAATCGACACAGTATTGTGTTTAACGCAGTCCACAGTACAGAGTGCTGGGGCAATAAGAACTTCTGGAGGGCCGAGTTTACTCAGATGGCTTTAAGCCTTTTAAATTTTATAATTCATTTTTAATGGGAAACTTCTCAAAGTGTACATGCCCTTGTTTTATGAGACAGAGCACACTGACTCGAATACACAATAGAGATAATCCTTGGGTGCGTAAGCATCAGCCATAACTCACTCTGTGTTTAGTTCATTCATTATAACTGCAGACTCAGATGTAGACGCAGATGGTAGATTGTGGGCTGATGGTCCTAAAGCGTGTTTTTTGTTATTACTACTTTGGAAAATCCCTGGTATCAGTGTGCATAATACTTATTTGCCTCCTTTTCATAAAGACGGCGGAGGCCATGACAGCTAAATGAATTCCTGAGTAGTTTAATGTAGCTGCCTCGTAGAACATTAATGATCTAATTAAGGCAATCTTTCTAATTGTCGCTGTGTGTATGTGTGTGCTAGGTTGCTTCAGTTGTGTCCGACTCTATGTGACCCCATGGACTGTAAGCCTACCAGGCTCCTCCGTCCATGGGATTATCCAGGCAAGCATACTGGAGTGGGTTGCCATGCCCTCCTCCAGGGCATCTTTCCGGCCCAGGGATTGAACCCACATCTCTTATGTCTCCTGCATTGGCAGCTGGGTTCTTCACCACTAGCGCAACCTGGAAAGCTCCCTAATTGTCACTATTGGTCCCTTTTACTTGTAAACTCTGTTAAGTTCACAGTTATGCTCTGATCACAGGCTCCTCGTCAGCCCAGGCCGTCCTCTCTCTACATTTACTTTCAACGGGGCTTCTCGTCAGTCAGGGTCCTCTTTGCCTTCTGGCCTAGTGTACAGTGTTCATACAATCTTGAGGTACTGGATTCAAAAACTGGGCTTATTGACAGGTGGGTGTTCAAGAGCTGGTGTCCTTTTGCTACTGAGAAGATTAAAATCATTTACATGCATGCTCAGTCACTCAGTTGTGTCTGACTCTCTGTGACCCCATGGACTGCAGCCCACCAGTCTCCTCTGTCCATGGGATTTCCCAGGCAAAAATACTGGAGTTGGTTGCCATGCCCTCCTCCAGGGGATCTTCCTGATCCAGGGATCAAATCTACATGTCCTGGGTCTCCTGCATTGGCAGGCAGATTCTTTACCACTGAGCAACCACATCAGTACATCAGTTATTGTTACATGATCTAAACTGTGTTGGATTTGTCTCTATGGTACATCCCCCAACCCCTCCAAGTATAACAAGCTCTCCCTACGTGAGTTCCGATTCCAATGGTCAGGCCAGGCCCCCAAGGTCTGAGGATGGTGGACAACAGTGGGATCAGTACTCTTCACAGTGCAACTTGGCGTCCACGGTAGGTACTTATTTACTTCTCAAACAAAAAACAAACAATCCCGAGACCACGTAACTGATAAGCAGTTACTTCACTAAACTCTGGGTTACTTCACTAAACTTTAGATACAAATTTGTCTTAAAACAACTTATGACTTAAAACCAAAAGAGTCACCGTAATAACAAGTTCAGGGTAGACTATATTAGATCACTTCATGGGAAATAGATGGGGCAACAGTGGAAACAGTGTCAGACTTTATTTTGGGGGGCTCCAAAATCACTGCAGATGGTGACTGCACCCATGAAATTAAAAGATGCTTACTCCTTGGAAGGAAAGTTATGACCAACCTAGACAGCATATTGAAAAGCAGAGACATTACTTTGCCAACAAAGGTCCATCTAGTCAAGGCTATGGTTTTTCCAGTCGTCATGTATGGATGTGAGAGTTGGACTGTGAAGAAGGCTGAGCGCTGAAGAATTGATGCTTTTGAACTGTGGTGTTGGAGAAGACTCTTGAGAGTCCCTTGGACTGCAAGGAGATCCAACCAGTCCATTCTGAAGGAGATCAGCCCTGGGTGTTCTTTGGAAGGAATGATGCTAAAGCTGAAACTCCAGTACTTGGACACCTCATGAGAAGAGTTGACTCATTGGAAAAGACCCTGATGCTGGGAGGGATTGGGGGCAGGAGGAGAAGGGGAGGACCGAGGATGAGATGGCTGGATGGCTTCGCGGAGTCGATGGACGTGAGTCTGAGTGAATTCCGGGAGTTGGTGATGGACAGGAGGCCATCGAGGGAGGCCTGGTGCGCTGCGATTCATGGGGTCGCAGAGAGTCGGACACGACTGAGTGGCTGAGCTGAACTGAGTGGTCTTCTACTTCCCTATTCACTCAGGAAGTATTTAGATGTCTCATAAAGGGCGTAATATTGGAATTCCTCCCTCTTTATTGCACAGTTTAAAGCTTTCTATCAGTTATCGTTTTGTTTAAAGCTTTCTATCAGTTATCGTTTTGTTTAAAGCTTTCTATCGGTTACCGTTTTGTTTAAAGCTTTCTATCAGTTATCGTTTTGTTTATACATACTTTGGCTCTCTCCTTGTGAATTAATTTCAAATGTATCGCATTTTGCTATTAGCTTTTTTTTTTTCAGTTTCAACTGATGTGTTTATTTTGTCTGGAAAAAGTAAAAGTCGCTCAGTCATGTCCGACTCTTTGTGAACCTGAGGACTATACAGTCCCTGGAATTCTCCAGGCCAGAGTACTGGAGTGGGTAGCCTTTTCCTTCTCCAAGGGATCTTCCCAACCCAGGCGTCCTGCATTGCAGGCAGATTCGTTACCAGCTGAGCCGCAAGCGAAGCCTTAGAATACTGGAGTGGGTAGCCTATCCCTTCTGCAGCGGATCTTCCTGACCCAGGAATCGAACCCTGGTCTCCCGCACTGCAGGCAGATTCTTTACCAACTGAGCCATCAGGAAAGCCCTATTTTTTGTTCTGCCTGGACTGCTACACAAAAATTCATTAGCATGCAGTCTACATTGTGATTGGCTTTTCAGGTGCCAGCACTCTCTGAGAAGCAACACTGCCATTTGCGTTTACAGCATCACATAAAAAGCATATAGTTCTATATTCATCAGTACATTCGTTGCATTTTTCTATTTGCTGTGTCCATGTATTTATTTTTAACCACATAGTTTTACACCTTTTGCCCAGAATTGTTGGGATATTGCTACATCTGCAGATTATGATTTTTGCGTTGGTTCTAATAAATGGAGTGATATTTTTATGAGTAAAATAATGTTTCTCCTATAAAGCCACAATAAAATCACTTTCAGAAGTTAAGCGTGATTTAAAAAATACTGGATTTTCCCCTCGAATCTGGAAGTGTTTTGTAGTCAAGCATGTCTCTAAGCGTCCCTTCCGTATGTGCAGAAACAAATGCTACCACTTTTACTTTCGTTTGTTGAATGTTTAATCACTTCTGGGTGATTGCCTGTGAGAGACACCCCTACTTCAAAAGCCTTGCAGTCCAAACCTCTTCCTGGCACATCTTAAGAACTGACACTCACAGAAATTCACACAACACATGCATATGTGGAGTGTTCCAGAAGCACAGGCTGCTTCGCATGTTTTATCATCAGGGTTTCCACCCCGGTGTTTTCCTAACCAGACATCTGATGGCAGGAATCAGACAGCTGTAACTTTAACATTTTAAGTAAACCCACTTGTGAAGCACTGTCCCACAAAGTGGAAGAGGATCTTTTATCCCAGAAAATTTTGCCACACTTTGACTGGAGTTCTTAAGCAGTTGCAATGTTTGATGGTGACTTTCACTTAGTGATTAAAAAAAAAAAAAATTCCCAGTTTAAATTTGCTTCCATTTAGCACATTTTTGTGTTTCTTTAAATTCATTTTTACTTCTGCTTCAAATTCAGGCACACTCAGAAAGGGGAAAAAGTGATTTGCTTCTATGATGGTGTAATACAGTGCAGAAACATCACATACATTTATAACTTGAGATTTATACCACTACCAAATTCCAGAAGAGATCTAAGGTGCTATGTGGAGACATGGGTTTTGCTCTTATCTGGGTGCCTTGAAAATGTAATTTATGCTGGTGTTTTGTCCCATGTTTACCACTCCTTGGCATTTGGTGATTAATGTCTGTAAGTGGAACAAAACTTATACTGAAGGCATAAAACATGCTCTCATCTGTGAGGTCTTGGCAAGCACTGAGACAACTGCAAGAGGAAATAATTTGAAATTGTACACTAGGCGCAAAAGAGCTTAATGGCCATTTTAATTTTAAAGAGGAATTCAGACCGAAGGATAGGTGTGTGTGAGTGTACGCATGCGTGCGTATGTGTTCAGTCCGGTCTAACTCTTTGCACCCCCATGGACTGTAGCCTGTCCGACTCCTCTATCCATGGGACTCTCCAGGCAATAGTACTGGAGTGGGTTGCCATTTCCTTCTCCAGGGGATCTTCCCAACCCAGGGATTGAACCTGAATCTCCTGCATTGGCGGGTAGACTCTTTACCACTGCTCCATCTGGGAAGCCCTTTACAAGCTGAAATATAAAGTCATGTTTTAAAGGGCATTTCCACCAGGAACTGTCCAGGCCTTCCCCTCTGCACTCTCTGTGCAAGTCACCCTTGATCCCCGGCGTCCCTCTGGGAAAAGGAAACACAACACAAGCCAAGAAGGAAGGGCCGTGCCAGCACACCACACCGTTCCTGGTCCATTTAGGAATGAGGTGGCAACTTTACACGTTTTCATTTGCATGACGTCATATCTAAAGACCCGGGGAAAACGTCAATCAGACAAGTTTGACATCGTGTAAACAGTGCACCTTTTACATTAATCTCTCTTCCAAATCTGGTGTTACACGTAGGGTAGTAAAATAAGGGGGAGGGGGAGGAGGAAGGTAAGGCTGAAGAAGGGAAGACTGCAGCAGACCTCCGTGTTGGGGTTGGGAAGCAAGGGACTCACCACACATCTCACGGGCTGGCCGATGCTGGACAGCTGGTTTTCAACAGGACAACTGTATGCTTCGGCTCAGTAATTTCCTTTGGCAGAAAGATGAGCAGCGTCCTCACCACTTCTCGACTCCGTTTCTGTGCCACCTGCCCTGGTACCTCTGTGCGTCCCTGCTTCCTCCGGCTACTCCTCTGGGACACAGCTCCTACCGAGTCAGGGGAGGAGGCACTGGCACAGAGGAGAAGCAGCTGTGTGGAGGGAGGGAGGAGGTGTCGGGTCAATGCTGGAGGCTCCTCTCTGCAAGCCTGGCCAGCCTGCAGCACCGGGTGAGGACCGTGGGCCTGGCCCTGGAGCATCAGGAGGCGTGCCCACCGGGGAAATCAGCATCACCTGTGCTTATTACAGACTCAATTTCCTGGGCTCTCCTGTGGGCCACGGAAACTGCGACCTCTGTGGGGGAGGCCCAGGAATCTGAATCCCTCATCACCTCCTGAAATGATCTGGATGACCCAGATCTGACACCCACCAGGCTCTCATCTGGACCGTTTGTCACTGACACTACGGTTCCAAGGTCACTTGAATTTGTCCTGCTTTATCCCCTCTGAAGAGAAGAAACCCCGAGTCACAGATGTCCGGCAAAACTCTCTGAGAGGCCGTCCTCATCAGCACTGACATCCGCAGCATCCTGTCTTGGCAAGCACGCCATGCAGGTGCGTCCGGGTCATGGCCCAGTGGCTGCCGGGCTGGGAGCAGAGCTGGCCCCACCGCAGCCCAGCAGCTGCACCCTGCTTGCTGTCACAAGGAGGCTCACAGGCAGGCCATGGCCAGGAGATGGGTACTAGACAGAGGCAGGGAGAATCGGGTCAGGCTGGCAGGAGAACGTGGGGCTGGACAGCAGGACTGTCAGGAAGCTGGGGCAGGAGCACACTGGGTCAGAGTAAGCCAGGAGTGCAGCAGGCCGGAGACAGAGTCCGCCTTCCTGAGGGGGAGCAGAGCTCTGCTGAGTACCTGCACTGCTGGGCCTCTGGGGCGTTCTGGCGGAGGCAGGAAGTCTGCCACCCTGAGAAACTACTGACGTGAAGTCCTGGAAACGCAGCCCGCCCTCGGAGACAAGCCAGATCCCTCTCGGAGAGTCCTTTCTTCACAGCTCAGAGTGTAACAGAGTGTAACAGTCTCTCTGGACCTCCGTTTTTTCATCTGTAAGATGTGGGTGCTGAGCTGGAAAACCTCTACATGGTCTTCTGGCTCTGTTTCTACAGAAACCAAACAAAATATTGGGTTGACCAGAAGGTTCACTTGGGTTCTTCTGTAAGATGTCATGGAAAAACTTGAATGAACCTTTTGGCCAACCTAGTAAATAAATGAGACAGGAAACCATGAAAATAAATTTTCACACAAGATAGGAGGGGAGGCAGAAGTTTCTGGAGAGCTGAGAGTCACTCAAGGGAGGAAGAAAAGCCTGGCTAAAGGAAAGTAAGAGCCAGATAAATGGGGCAAGGATGGGAGGGATGTGCCCAGAGTTCAAGGTCCACACTGGATCTGGTACCACAGGAAAAGGTGGGACTCAGCTTGAGACCGTCTAAGGTCAAGTCACAAACCAAACTGCTCAGTGCGGCCACTGCGAAGAACATCGTCCAAGCAAAATGACTCAAGGTCCTCAACCTACTTTCAAGACGATATTGTTACTTATGTAAAAGATGCCCGTGGCAGTATGCACTTTGCTCAAATTCTCAGCAGTGTTGCGCACTGACCTTTCAAATAGCAGGCACGCTGTCCGCAGTATTTTTTTTTAGTTTATTTATTTTTAATTGAAGGATAACTGCTTTACAATACTGTGCTGCTTTCTGCCATACATCAACATGAGTCAGCCACAGTTACACACATGTCCCCTCCCTCTTAAAATTCCCTCCTACCTCCCACCCCATTCCCCCTCTCTGGGTTGTCACAGAGTCCTGGTTTGAGTTCCCTGACTCATAGCCCATTGGCTATCTATATGGGAGTGTATACGTATTTTTTAAAGTCTGAACAAATAGGAAGAAAATCCCACATATACATTCTGTGCTGCAGCTTCAAGTAGCCCGGAGCCCCTCAGTTTCCTGCGTGTTTCTAGTTCCCTCCGGCAGAGAGCTGCTTCTGGCGGAGATACTGAGCCATCCAGGCAGGTGGCACGGGTTCCTTCAACAGGGACACAGCTCTAAGGGGCAGGACCCGAGGAGTGCCCCTTCTGCTGCATCTTAGCCCCCAGGGACCTAGAGACTCAGCCGGGAATGACGCCTCCTCACAGCTGTGCACAGAACCCTCCTTCTGAAGCTTGACTTTGCCCTGGACTGGACTGTGTAAAACCCATCGGCGCCATCTCTCCCTTCAGACACAGTGGCTGACACCCCTTCTCACCCTCAAGTCTCTCCTCTACAGCTCCTGGCAACACTGAGAGCTTTGTCCCTGTCCACCTTGGGGTTGAGGGGGCCAGGCTGGGCCCTCGTGCCGTGAGTTTCATGAGAGCACCCAAGTTTGCTCACGGAATGCAGCCCCCATCCCAGCTGCGCCATCCTTGCCTCGGTCACAGAAACGGGCTTGAGGAGAGTGGAGGGAGCAAGACACTTCTCATCACTTTAGAATCCTGATTCCAGCACAGTGGGGTGCACACACTTTTATAGAACTGAGTATCCCTAATGGACAGAAAGAGGACACATTTCCTCTTAGAAAGCTTTCCAAGATGGCTGCTGAACTAACGCTGGAAGAGCTGAAGCAGACTCAAAGCAAAGTCTTTCACAGGATTGAGAATAAAAAGGCAAGACCTCTCAGGGAGTTTCTTCTTGTGAACTGAAAAGCAGTCTTGTCCTCTCTGCTTTGGCTTCCCTAGTGGCTCAGACGGTAAAGAATCTGCCTGCAATGCAGGAGATCCGCGTTTGATCCCTGGGTCAGGAAGATCCCTGGGTCAGGAAGATCCCCTGGAGTAGGACACGGCCACCCACTCCAGTATTCTTGCCTGGGAAATCCCATGGACAGAGGAGCCTGGCGGGCTATAGTCCCTGGGGTCGCAAAGAGTCAGACACGACTTAGTGACTAACACACAGAGACACCACCGCTGCCATCCACAGTACTTGTCTCTCTTCAACTTTGTTCTTACTGGAAATTACATATTTTTAAAAAAATTTTGACAATTTTTATTTTCAAGTTCACAGTTGGTTCTTTTTCATTGCTGCTTGTACTTGTTTCGTTTCTTATTTTTACTTAACGGAGTTTGTTTTTAAAAAGTTATGCTTTACTTTTTGAGCACATTTAACATACTTATTTATTGGAGAAGGAAATGGCAACCCACTCCAGTGTTCTTGCCTGGAGAATCCCAGGGTCGGGGAAGCCTAGAGGGCTGCCGTCTCTGGGGTCGCACAGAGTTGGACACGATTGAAGCGACTTAGCATAGCATTAGCATAGCATACTTATTTAAAGGTTTGGCCAAAAATATTCTACAAAATTGAGTCTATAAAATACCCGACAACGTTTCGGTGGCTGACTTTTGTTGGCTGTCTTTTTCCACATTAAGTTTCAGAACGAGTTTGTCTTCCTCACACTAGCAGAGGTGCCACTGCTTTCTCCTGCCCTCGGGAGTAGGAAGGGGTGTTGAGTCAACAGCAATAGCAGCTGGAAACAGCAGGGCCCTGCAAGCCGGCAGGAGCAGGCCCACTGCCTCGTGTTCCCTGAACCCTCAGGCTGCTTTCTGAGACACTCGGCTCCAGGAGGAAGGTGCACATGTTTTCCTTCGTTGTTAAGTGTCTTCACAGTGAGGGAGTTCCCCACCTCACCCACCTTCGTGCCCTGAATCTGGCTCCTGCCACATGTGTGATGGAGAACTTTTGAGTCCTTCATCCTGCGGAACCTCACCTCCTGGGTGCCCAGACCCAGAGCCCAGCAGGCTTTTGGTTTCAGCCAGCCTCACCCTCTGCACCTCCAACCATCTCTGGTCCAGGATGGCATTTCTCTTGTGTTAAATTCTGGCTAAGGTCTTTCGTTTCTCTCTTTAAATATGTTCCCCATTACTGCTATACTTTACTTCTTATTTCTCTATTGGTGACCTCAAAGAGTGAACATGTGACTATACCTCCAAAAGTGTGGTTATGTTTCTTCTTTAACTTATGCAAATCCTGCTATGCCTGCATGCATTTTACAAAGATTTGTTAGTTCCTTAATGTGCAGTTCATTGTTCTAAGTTCTACGTGAGTGTGTATACGTGGGGGGAGGCACAAAACATTTTGACTTCTAGGTCCTTTTAATTTAATATGGGATTAACTCTTATATTCAAATAACTATAACATGGACCGTGTGCATCATCTTCTGAACCAAAACTCAGAATGCACAGTCTAATTGCAATAGCTGTCATCTTCCTAATCTGTTTTCTCATCTAGAAAACGTTGACAATAATAACACCTACTACTTTGAGTACTTTTCAGGATTAAATAATACAATCCAAATAAAGCACTTATTTAGGTCAGTATCTCGGAGAAGGCAATGGCACCCCACTCCAGTGCTCTTGCCTGAAAAATCCCAGGGACGGAGGAGCCTGGTGGGCTGCCGTCTACGGGGTTGCACAGGGTCGGACACGACTGAAGAGACTTAGCAGCAGCAGCAGGCAAACTTTTTTCATTTAGAGAATTTCCTTCTCTAAGTCAGATAGAGAGAAACAACATCATAGGATATCATTTACATGTGGACTCTAAAAAAAAAATGGCACAAATGAACTTATTTACAAAACAGATGTAGATGTAGAAAACAGCCTTATAGGTGCTGGAGGGAAAGTGGGGGAGGGAGAAAGGAGATTGGGATCGACACATACACACTGCCGCCGCTGCTGCTGCTAAGTCACCTCAGTCGTGTCCGACTCTGTGCGACCCCATGGACTGCAGCCCACTAGGCTCCTCTGCCCATGGGATTTTCCAGGCAAGAGTACTAGAGTGGGTTGCCATTGCCTTCTCTGACACACTACTAGATATAAAACAGATAATTCATAAGGACCTGCTATATAGCACAGGGAACTCTACTCAATACTCAGTAATGACCTATAGGGGGAAAAACATCTAAAAAAGAGCGTATATAACTGATTCACTTTGCTGTACAGTAGAAAGTAACAACATTGTACATCAACTGTACTCTAATAAGAATTAAGAAACAAATGAAAACATTTTTTTAAACTAAAATTTTTGTCTTCCCAGTTCTTGCCATCCCTGTGTGTCTCCTTGAGCACTGATTCCTATGCATCGTCATCTCTGCCGGGGAGGGACTTCCACAGAATTACACACCCATGTTAACACAGGGAAGAGGCTGGTTTGTTTTGAAAGGGCTCCCATCTGAAGGTAGGAGCTCACCATCCCGTTTTTGGGTGAAACCAGGGATAGCTTCCTGGGGCTCAGATACAGGGTCCTGTGACAAAGAGGGTCCTGAGGGTGGGCAGAGGAAAGAAAGGAAAAAAATCAGGGAGAAGGACTTCTTTCTGAGAAAGCCTCTCAAATATGACCAAAGGGAACTGTGAAGAGAGACTTTAAGCCATCCTCTTGGCTCCAAGAGGAGCTGTGACTGGCAGGATTCCTTCTGCTAACAGGCTACCCTTGGACCCTGCAGAAACGGCCGCATCTTGCCAGTTCTTTCAAAGACACAAGTGTGGTCCCAAGCCTGGTGCCCAGGGGCAGCAGACCCTGGACCACTGCAGGCTGACAGGGGAGAAGGGAGCGCCCATCCGATGCATCTCCATAACTCGTGTGGGATCTCTGGGCCCAAGAAGTGTCCTGGGAGTGGATCCTTCACAAAATATTTAAAGTGGAGGCTCTTCTGGAAAATCTAAGATGAACAGACACTAAGAAATCTAAGAGTGGAGTAGATGGCACAGAAATCGCCGGACAGGAGATGGGAACAAGCGCAGCACCTCTCCGATCAGAAAGGCCTGTGGGTCTCCTATCAGAAAGGCATGAGGTCTCCCTGAGAGAATTCAACACCTTAAAACTGGAACCGGTGATGTGCCAAGCACTGAGAGCTCAGTTTTACTTATTTGTCCTGTTTTACAACCACAAAGACAGTTGAAAAGAGAAACAATGTTGGCTGCTGGTCTGTTTCACTGATGAAAATGAGATGGCTGTGGAGGAGATAAAGGCCTGGACACGGGGCCAGTTGCCCCTGGGGTCACACATAATGAGTCAAGTTCATCTGGGTGAACACAGAAAAAAAAAACAAGAAAGCTTGAATGTAGCCCATGATTTAGAATCGATTTAAAGAAAAAAGTCAAACAGTCATGCTCATTTTTTATAATCTCGGTGTCATAGCAAGAATATTTTTGATGTACCTGAGCTTCCGTAAATTAGAACAACCCTTCTGAGCAGTCGCCTTATTTCAGCAGAAAGCAGGCAATATTAAGACTTATTTTTAGAAGTTATCTTGGATTTGGTGAGGGGTAGATGGAAATGGCAACCCACTCCAGTGTTCTTGCCTGGAGAATCCTAGGGACAGGGGAGCCTGGTGGGCTGCCGTCTATGGGGTCGCACAGAGTCGGACACAACTGAAGCGACTTAGCAGCAGCAGCAGCAGCAGCAGCAGCAGCAGCAGATAGGAAGTGGTAACAGCTCTGTGTTTTGCTGAGTCCCCTTCTGAGAATGTTTATTGAGGGCCCTATATCCCCAGGTGGGCTTCCCAGGTGGCACAGTGGTAAAGAATCTGCCTGCCAATGCAGGAGACTCAGGTCCAATCCCTGGGTCAGGAAGGCCCCCTGGAGGAGGAAATGACACCCCACTCCAGGATTCGTGCCTGGAGAATCCCATAGAAAGAGGAGCCTGGTGGGCTACAGTCCATGGAGTCACAAAAGAGTCGGGCATGACTTAGCAACTAAACAACAACATACCCCCAGGCCATGTCCCAAGACGTCCCCAAGTGTGGTGTGGCTTCCTTGTCCCCCAAATGCCAGATGCTGACATGTGACTGCATTAGTACACTCACATCAAGAGCTGATGAACATTTTAATTTCCTCCAAAATTTCTCTTCTCCCCAACATTGCAAATGAGAAAACACAGAGGGAGTTTTCTGCTTTCTGGGATTTTGCAGGAGTGATGCCCCGGTGTCTGGGAAGATCTGGCACATGGCTCGGCTGCCAGGCTGGGCACAGACAGGCTCACAAGGCTTCTAGGGACTTGGTGGAGAGGAGAAGGGGCTGTGCTTGTGGCTTCAGTGTTTGAGTTCAGTTTAATGTTTTACTCCAGGAGATGTTCAAAGATGTGAAGGCCCCCTCCAAATGAAGCACGGGTGTTCCAGTCAGTCTCAAAGGGAGGAGGGAGACTGAAACTTCATGACCGTGAGGGTTCAGAGATGCAGGTCTGAGGCCATGAAACACATGGCTCTGCCAAACCCAAACCTGAAGCAAAGCAGCACCGAGGCGCTTTCGGCCAAATCCAGGCCCAGAACACCTGCCCAGATATGCGAGGTGGCTTAGAACTGATCTCAGAGTTGATCTGTTTCTCTACATTACCTCAAATACTGATACAGCGTCAAAAGAGAACCAAGCCTCGAGCTGGACGACCCAGGATTCCTACTGGAAAGAAGGTCATCTTTCCACTCAACCATTCTAACCGAAGGGTCTTCCAAAGCATTATGTTTAGGTCACAGAATTCATAGGATCTGTATTTAAAAACAGGTTTCTTGGGGGCTTCCCTGGTGGCTCAGTGGTAAAGAATCCACCTGCCACAGAAGGAGACCTGGGTTCAATCCCTGGTCTGGGGAGATCCCACACGCCTGTGTGCTGCAGCTATTGAGCCTGTGCTCTAGACCTCAAACGCCTCCATTACTGAAGCCTGAATGCCTAGAGCCCGTGCTCGGCAACAAAAGAAGCCACCGTAATGAGAAGCCCAAGCACCATAACTCGAGAGTAACCCCCACTCTCTGCAGCTAAGAAAAAGCCTGCACAGCAACGAAGACCCAGAGCACTAAATAATATATATATATGTATGCTAAAGCTTCGTTCTAGATAACACACTCCCTTAAAAAACAACACAGATGTTTTTCAGTGTTTTTAAAAGTGTCACAATCCATTAATAACTGCAGTTTGCTAATTGTCCTGATTGCTTCACTTTTCCTCTTCACTGCTCCATGTTACACTCACTGTTCTCAATCCTATCTTTTTCAGAGATGTCTTAATTTCACACTTGCTTGCCACTTTTTGAGTATCGTGGCATTTTGATAATTTTGCTCTCATTGGTTTGATATATTTCTTTGTTCCTGTATCTTCTCCCTGTGTTGAAGGCTCCATGTCCTTTCATAATTCATCATTTTGGAAAAATAGGCTTTGATATTTTCCAACTCTTCCTTTTTTCTTTAAAATTACTTGCTACTTCATGTTTTTAGAATGATGCTTTTGCCAGATCTCAAGTACTGCCAAAAGGAATCAATTAACATTTTCTCTAGACTTTATCTTGGAAATAAAAAGATGATAAATAAACTTCTGCATGCTACAAAATAGAACCTAAGATTCTCCTTGTCTTCACCATAGTCAGTTCAGATTTTGTATTTGAAAATAACCTCTAAATAGAATGAAAATTTCTAAACAAAAGAAGGCTATTAAGAAAAAAACTCAAGAATTACTTTCTATAGTTAGTCACACAATACAGGAGAATAATCATGTGGTAGCCAGATTGTTAGAGGAATACTTTCTTTTTTTCTTTTACTGGTTTAGACTGTACAAAAACTCTAACACTTAAAATAATACTGTCTTGTCAGAATGAGTGAAAGTAGAATATTCTTGGCTGCATGAAAACAAACATGAGCTTTTCATGCTTCTGCTTTCATACCCATGTCTGCTTGCAGATGTTAGGAAAAGTAATTATTAAAATACATAGTGAAACAATGGAGGTCTTGTTACTTGGAATTCCCATATCCTCATCTGTGATAAGATCTCTTTAGGTATGGTGACCTTAGTTAGAAAAAGCCTTTGCAAGGAATCCAGGTCGCAGAAAAAATGCTGATGTGAAACCCAAATAACTACAGGATAAAAACATGAATGAGACGTGATCTGCTTAATTTTTCCTCTGTAGTGTTGTCATTTTAATACCAGAAGCTTAAAGGCAGTTTCGTTTCCCTTTATGAGTATCCAGAAGCTATAAAATAAGATTTAACACCAGAGAAGATTTATCACCGAAGTTACATGTGCTCCTCAGATCAGCTGCTCAGTTGTGCCTGACTCTTTGTGATCCCATGGGCTGTGGCCCACCAGGCTCCTCTGTCCATGGAATCTTCCAGGCAAATAATACCGGAGAGTGCTGCCATTTCCCACCCTAGAAGATCTTCCTGACCCTGGGGATCAAACCTGTGTCCCTTACATCCCCTGCACTGGCAGGCAGATTCTTTACCACTGAATCACTTGGGAAACCCAAAGTTTTGTACGAAGTTATCCATTTCAAGAGACCTGATATAGTCAGATACTACAGTGATGTTCCTGGACAATTGGAAATTTTTTGTTAGTATTGTATAAAACCAACACTATCTCATTTATCCAAATATGCTACAGCCATGCAGAAATAGGCTTAGAAATATTTCCGTCATTAATAACTACCCATATCTACTTGTAAAGTCATCAGTGTCTGCGAGATCACCCACTTCAGTCTTCTTTTTATACTTCATTTAAAAAAATATTGTCTTTTAATTTCTATTTTTCAAGTAATGTAGGAATATATTCTCTTGAAAAATTTAGACATGAATTAAGCTAGTATTCCTCAGCCCTCCATTTCCAACCCGGGTTCCCTACCCAGAAGTAACCACGGTTATCAATTTATTATATAAAATTCCAGCCCTTTTATTTTTCAATGCATTTTCATCTATAGCCATACAGTCATTTGATTGACTGGGCCCCAAAAGCATAATGACAAATATCTCCTCACTCTTCAGGTATTTTTGTATTGCCTCCAAAGGGGGAAAAAAAAATAAGCAAAAAATAATGTTTAAATTACTACCAAATTTAATATTGTTGAACTTAGAATTCATGAAGAAGTCATTACATTTGAAAAGACTGGGTTCCCCTCGCTTCACAAATGTTCCCAAATAGAAATGACAGTCATTGAAAAATCATAGCTAACTGCAAATTAAATAAATTGCTTGTAACCAAATTTTTTCACAAGCAAAATTAGAAAAAAATTCTTTCTCTTTTTGCAACAAAAATTTACATTTAATTTGGGAAATACATTCCAAATGAGGTGGAGCAGTGTCTTCAATATTTAAGATTGGTTAGGGCCTACAAATTTCTTAAATCAGCCCTGTACAAACATATAGTATTATTTAGGGTAAGTATGTATTTTTTTTTAACTTGCTTTATTCACGCAAATGGCTTAGAGATTTTAAATATGAGGAGATCTATATCCACATGGTAGCTTTGTAACTGAGAATTCATATTTCACAATGCCCATGGGGAAAGGGAAGGTGTGATGGAGGGTAGTAATCAATGGGAATCAGTGGACAAGATTGGTACGCAAAAGACTAGCAAGCACAAGCAAGATGAACTGTGTGATTACAAATAAAAGCCCTGAAAAAGCAGGTATCACAGCACACAGCAGGCAGCCTGTAGCGGGGAGAACCCTCCGCATGGCAGATGGACTCAGCCGGTCCCTCCCCGCTCCACCAGCACATGCTGCCGAGCCCCTGGCGTCTCTCCTCACGGTGCCGGGCCCTGGGGTGGAGCTCCAGCACACTCTACAGAGCTACACCATAAACGCTGTGTGTATCAGCACGCCCTACATGGACTCACCCTCACGGAGCTCAGAGCCTCACCGGAGGACAGACATCAAAGCACAGCACGGGAAGACTCAAGGCAGGGGAAGGAGACAGGGTGTGCTACGCAATGCAAAGTGTCTGGCAAGCTCCCCTTGAGGAAGGAAAAGTTAAGCCATAGCTGGGGGATAAGTCTGATTTTGCCCAGTCACATGGAGGGGTCAATCTGGAATTGGTTGGGGGGAAATGGCATTACAGGCTAAGACTAGCACACGGGAAGTCCTAAAAGCAAGAGGAAAGATGGCCACATGTGATGGAAAACAGGAAAGGAGGCAGAGAAGACAGGCAGATGTCAGGGTCTGGAGGGCCTTGAAAGTCTGGTAAGGAGGTAAGTCTTCTATCTAAGGGCAACGGATGGTCTTTGAAGGGTTTTGAGCAGGGTTGTGGCCTGGTCAGATCTGTCTCCTAGCAACAGATTGTGTGATGGATGGATTGGAGAGGAGCATCCTGGAGAAGGCAGACCAGTGCAGAGGTTGTTACAATAACCAGGATGAGGGACAAAGAAGGTCTGCACAAGGGTGAAGGAGAAAAGTTCACTGATTCAAGAGAAAACAAGAGGCAGGAGCACCAGGACTGAGGCTTGGGAGTGAGAGACCAAGCCCGAGTTTCTGACTCCAGAGATGAGAACCAGAGTGGACTAGAAGTCATCTTTTAGCCTGACTGGTGAAGGGTATCACCCATTCCTTAGCAGGAGTAAACTAGAGAATAATGTTAGAACCTGGTTCTTTGCCTCTAAGTATGAACGGTAAAGAGCAGGTGCTTTCATTCCAGAGCATAGTTCGTCATTTTCAAGAATATGTTTTTTGTTATTTTTATCATCTTAAAGATGACACTGTGTGGCTAAATTTGGGTCTCCCACTTTACAATGGGTTTCCCTTGTGGCTCAGATGGTAAAGAATCTGACTGCAATGAGGAAGACCCTGGTTTGATCCCTGAGTCGGGAAGATCTCCTGGAGAAGGACATGGCTACCCACTCCAATATTCTTGCCTGGAGAATCCCATGGACAGAGGAGCCTGGCGGGCTACAGTCCATGCGATCGCAAAGAGTTCGGCACAACTGAGTGACCAACACTTTCACTTTACAATGGGGCTTCCCAGGTGGCGCTAGTGGTACAGAACCCACCTGCCAATGCAGGGGATGTGAGAGACTCGGGTTCGATCCCTGGGTTAGGAAGATTCCACTGCAGGAGGAAATGGCAGCCCACTCCAGTATTCTTGCCTGGGAAATCCCATGGACAGAGGAGCCTGGCAGGCTACAGTTCCATGCAGTCACAAAGAAGTGAACACGACAGAGTGAGTAATACTTCTTCACTTTTTTTTGAAAGTAAAATGAAGCAGGTAACATCTGCCCTTCTAAGCTCAGAGCACTGTAATGAGAATCACGGGCATTTACACACGTGAAGTCAAAATAGAGAACATATCCAAATAGAAACATGTCTCCTTAACTCAGAATGCCATATCAGTACTCACGCAGTTTTGCTTACCCTTAACTGTAAAGTATGTGTGCTCAGTTATGTCTTGCTCTTTGTTCTCATGCCCCCAGCTCACATAAGAGGTCGGAAAGGACCTGCTGGGAGAGGGGTGGCTGCTGTGGGTACCTGACGCAGAGAGGCCGGGGGGAAAGGCAGGCGCACTAGGCTGGGTCAGGAGAGAGACCCGCAGCCCAGAGGCAAAGCTCCTGCTGTCTGTGCTGAGCCAGCAGGCACAGGCATTGTTTGTCAAAAGACATCCAAATGGGCTCAGAGAAACAAGCATGTGTTTTGAAACAACTACATTTTCACTCTGAGGAGCAGTGTTACCTTAGGCGCCTCATTTTGAAAATGGGTGTCTCTAAGCAGGGCTGGAGTGGGCGAGGAGTCTGGGTGTCCCTGCAGGGCTGGGGCTCAGCCTGTGTGACCTCCATAAGCTGCACCACCCGCTGAGCCTGAGTCTGCCACTAAGCACTCCTCCAAAGGCACTAGTGCTGACCGCCAGCCAGCTTCCCCATTTCACCACGGGCTGCTCAGCAAACCTGGAACTGAATGAGGATTCTTTTAGGGCCATGGACATACTTAGTAAGGTAGTTTTCTGAAATTCTGTTTTTAACAAAACAATTATTCACATAGCTCAAGGTGTGTGTGTGTGTGTGTGTGTGTGTGTGTGTGTGTGCACATGTGCATGCGTGTATGCTGCTTGAGTTTTTGCATTTTTGCTTTGATTTTTTAAAAATATGACTACTTATACAAGTAAGAGATTCAACTAACTTTCTCTAGTGGAAAAATCTGTTTCAGCCAAAAAGATTTAGTTTAGAACATATGCAATATATTACATCTCTTACACAGCAGGCCATGTAAAAAATAAGTGATATACTGCATGTTCTAAATAAACAAAATCATTTTTATGAAAAAGCCTTTTCTTGAGCCCATGCTCTTCTGTATTATGCACCAAAGGTCTCAATCAAGATACCAGTACTATTTTAAGAACTGTCCCAAATATGTAGGCGATTCAGAGTCTCTAAACTGAAGAAAAAAGGTTTCCTTCCTTCTAGTCTTTCCTTCTGAGTTTTTTTGGAAGACATTTCAGAATGGCTTGGTGACAATTTTGCTTGGAGAGCAAGCATTCCATGGTCAATTTAGAGTGCATAAATCTTATTGCTTTTTCTATTTTTAAAATGTCAAATCAATTACTGCCTTCCGAAGCTGCCAAGTCTGCCAACAGGGCACACTTGTGCCATCTCCTCTTGGCCCCTGTGGATCCTGGATCAGAATAAAGGGATTGGTCCATGTGGCTCTCCTGGTGGCAAAAGTTTGGAGGCACAGTGATGTAGCACACAGTGATGTATGCTACACGTCCCACACGTCCCACAGAGGAGACAGGAAGACTGGGCTCAGTGGTCCATAGAGAGATGCTTGACACAGAACTTTGATTCTACACCAAAAGTCTGGGAGCTGGCAGTCTTTGAGCTGCCCACAGAAAGTTTATTTTGTCCACACAGTGCTTTTCTTTTAAAATTAATTTATTACAAACATTTTAATATTGTGATTTTTTATATTAAAGTTTGGATTTCAGCCTTTCAGGAAAAATCAGAAGATCTAGATACATGGGGTCTCCATTCCCACATGGGAACAACCACCCTGTCTAGACGAGGCCCATGTTCTTTCCTCTGTGAGGCCCCAATCCTCATGAAGGGAAAGTTGCTCAATTGTGTCCACTCTTTGCGAACCCATGGACTATATAGTCCATGGAATTCTCCAGGCCAGAATACTGGAGCGGGTAGCCATTCCCTTCTCCAGGGGATCTTCCCAACCCAGGGATAGAACTCAGGTCTCCTGCATTGCAGATGGATTCTTTAGCAGCTGAGCCACCAGGGAAGCCCAAGAATACTGGAGCGTGTAGCCTATCCCTTCTCCAGGGGATCTTCCTGACTGAGGAGTCGAACAGGGGTCTCCTGCACTGCAGGCAGATTCTTTACCAGCTGAGCTACCAGGGAAGCTCTAGTTACCAGTAATATTTTCATCATGGGGCTTGCACTGTTGTTATTTCTCACACCAGACTGGCTTACTATTTGTGTTCGGCAGCGATGGACTGTGCAGAAGTGCGCTGACTGCTACAGACTGCGCAGAAGCACGGCTGAGAGGAGCTACTCCTTGCCCAAGGTCAGGGGTGGCGATGGCACAGGAGTGGCCTAGAGGAGCTACTCCACTTGCGAGGTCAGGGGAGGCAGCCGAGAGGAGCAACCCCACATCCAAGGAGTGGTAGCTGTGCGGGCACAGGAAGGCTGAGCAGCCGTGAGGAGATAGCCCTCCTCCAAGGTAAGGAGCAGTGGCTGCATTTTGCTGGAGCAGCTGTGAAGAGATACCCCACGCCCAAGGTAAGAGAAACCCAAGTAAGATGGTAGGTGTTGCGAGAGGGTATCAGAGGGCAGACACACTGAAACCATAATCACAGAAAACTAGTCAATCTGATCACACGGGCCACAGCCTTGTCTAACTCAGTGAAACTAAGCCATGCTGTATGGGGCCACCCAGGACCAGAGGGTCATGGTGGAGAGGTCTGACAGAATATGGTCCTCTGGAGAAGGGAATGGGAAACCACTTCAGTATTCTTGCCTTGAGAACCCCATGAACAGTATGAAAAGGCAAAATGATAGGATACTGAAAGATGAACTCCCCAGGTCGGTAGGTGCCCAATATGCTACTGGAAATTAGTGGAGAAATAACTCCAGAAAGAATGAAGGGATGGAGCCAAAGCACAAACAATACCCAACTGTGGATGTGACTGGTGATAGAAGCAAGGTCCAATGCTGTAAAGAGCAATATTGCATAGGAACCGGGAATGTCAGGTCCATGAATCAAGGCAAATTGGAAGTGGTCAAACAGGACATGGCAAGAGTGAATGTCGACATTCTAGGAATCAGCGAACTGAAATGGACTGGAATGGGTGAATTTAACTCAGATGACCATTATATCTACTACTGTGGGCAGGAATCCCTCAGAAGAAATGGAGTAGCCATCATGGTCAACAAAAGAGTCTGAAATGCAGTACTTGGATGCAATCTCAAAAATGACAGAATTATCTCTGTTCATCTCCAAGGCAAACCATTCAATATCACGGTAATCCAAGCCTATGCCCCAACCAATAATGCTGAAGAAGCTGAAGTTGAATGGTTCTATGAAGACCTACAAGATCTTTTAGAACTAACACCCAAAAAAGATGTCCTCTTCATTATAGGGGACTGGAATGCAAAAGTAGGAAGTCAAGAAACACCTGGAGTAACAGGCAAATTTGGCCTTGGAATGCGGAATGAAGCAGGGCAAAGGCTAATACAGTTTTGCCAAGAGAATGCACTGGTCATAGCAAACACCCTCTTCTAACAACACAAGGGAAGACTCTACACATGGACATCACCAGATGGTCAACACCAAAATCAGATTGATTATATTCTTTGCAGCCAAAGATGGAGGAGCTCTATACAGTCAGCAAAAACAAGACCAAGAGCTGACTGTGGCTCAGATCATGAGCTCCTTATTGCCAAATTCAGACTTAAATTGAAGAAAGTAGGGAAAACCAATAGACCGTTGAGGTATGACCTAAATCAAATCCCTTATGATTATACAGTGGAAGTGAGAAATAGATTTAAGGGCCTATATCTGACAGATAGAGTGCCTGATGAACTATGGAATGAGGTTCATGACATTGTACAGGAGACAGGGAACAAGACCATCCCCATGGAAAAGAAATGCAAAAAAAGCAAAATGGCTGTCTGAGGAGGCCTTACAAATACCTATGAAAAGAAGAGAAGCAAAAAGCAAAGGAGAAAAGGGAAGATATAAGCATCTGAATGCAGAGTTCCAAAGAATAGCAAGGAGAGATAAGAAAGCCTTCCTCAGCTATCAGTGCAAACAAATAGAGGAAAACAACAGAATGGGAAAGACTAGAGATCTCTTCAAGAAAATTAGAGATACCAAGGGAATATTTCATGCAAAGATGGGCTTGATAAAGGAAAGAAATTGTATGGACCTAACAGAAGCAGAAGATATTAAGAAGAGGTGGCAAGAATACACAGAAGAACTGTACAAAAAAGAGCTTCATGACCCAGATAATCACGATGGTGTGATCACTCACCTAGAGCCAGACATCCTGGAATATGAAGTCAAGTTGGTCTTAGGAAGCATCATTATGAACAAAGCTAGTGGAGGTGATGGAATTCCAGTTGAGCTATTTCAAATCCTGAAAGATGATGCTATGGAAGTGCTGCACTCAATATGCCCGCAAATTTGGAAAACTCAGCAGTGGCTACAGGACTGGAAATTGTCAGTTTTCATTCCAATTCCAAAGAAAGGCAATGCCAAAGAATGCTCAAACTACTGCACAATTGCACTCATCTCACAGGCTAGCAAAGTAATGCTCAAAATTCTCCAAGCCAGGCTTCAGCAGTATATGAGCCATGAACTCCCTGATGTTCAAGCTGGTTTTAGAAAAGGCAGAGAAACCAGAGATCAAATTGCCAACATCCGCTGGATCATCGAAAAAGCAAGAGAGCTCCAGAAAAATATCTATTTCTGCTTTATTGACTATGCCAAAGCCTTTGACTGTGTAGATCACGATAAACTGTGGAAAATTCTTCAAGAGATTGGAATACCAGACCACCTGACCTGCCTCTTGAGAAACCTATATGCAGGTCAGAAAGCAACAGTTAGAACTGGACATGGAACAACAGACTGGTTCCAAATAGGAAAAGGAGTACGTCAAGGCTGTATTATTGTCACCCTGCTTATTTAACTTATATGCAGAGTACATCATGAGAAATGTGGGGCTGGAAGAAGCATAAGCTGGAATCTAGACTGCCGGGGGAATATCAATAACCTCAGATATGCTGATGACACCACTCTTATGGCAGAAAGTGAAGAACTAAAAAGCCTCTTGATGAAAGTGAAAGAGGAGAGTGAAAAAGTTGGCTTAAAGCTCAACATTCAGAAAACGAAGATCATGGCATCTGATCCCATCACTTCATGGAAAATAGATGAGGAAACAATGGAAACAGTGTCAGACTTTATTTGGGGGGCTCCAAAATCACTGCAGATGGTGACTGCAGCCATGAAATGAAAAGATGCTTACTCCTTGGAAGGAAAGTTATGACCAACCTAAACAGCATATTGAAAAGCAGAGACATTACTTTGCCAACAAAGGTCCGTCTAGTCAAGGCTATGGCTTTTCCAGCGGTCATGTATGGATGTGAGAGTTGGACTGTAAAGAAAGCTGAACGCTGAAGAATTGATGCGTTTGAACTGTGGTGTTGGAGAAGACTCTTGAGAGTCCCTTGGACTGCAAGGAGATCCAACCAGTCCATCCTAAAGGAGATCAGTCCTGGGTGTTTATTGGTAGGACTGATGCTGAAGCTAAAACTCCAATACTTTGACCACCTCATGCGAAGAGCTGACTCATTGGAAAAGACCCTGACACTGGGAGGGATTGGGGGCAGGAGGAGAAGGGGACGACAGAGGCTGAGATGGCTGGATGTCATCACCGACTTGATGGACATAAGTTGAGTGAACTCCAGGAGCTGGTGATGGACAGGGAGGCCTGGAGTGCTGGGATTCATGGGGTCGCAAAGAGTCAGACACGACTGAGCGACTGCACTGAACTGAACTGATAAGCAGTTAAATTTGTGACTCTTGTTCTAGTATATTTTATTTTAAAACCCTGATTTGGCTTTAATTTAGTTGCTTTAAGCTAACAGGAACTAAGTTCCTGTCCTGTAGACTTTAAATGCAAGCATAATCATTCATTCATTCAACCTTTCTTAAGAACTTGCTGTGTTCAAGGCATTGTGCTCTCAGTTCAGTTCAGTTCAGTCACTCAGTTGTGTCCGACTCTAGGGACTGGGATACAACACAAAATAACTCCAGTCCCTGCCTTCATGATTTTATAGTCCAACTATAATATCATTATCACAATAATATGATAACTACAGTCCAATTCAATTATAAAAGTGGCAAATATTTGCTATGGGGAGGTAAATAGTTTTTACAGGACAAAACCTTAACACTACATAAAACAACCAAGGAAAGTTTCCAACCATGAGACACGCTCTCTGCCTTGGGGTGAGTGGATGCTGTGATGCTTCAGGTACATTAGCACTGCAGAGCTGGGAGATATCATGCAGGAATCACCTGTAATACTTGCTTTCTGAGACCAGGATTCCACCGTGAAGCTACAATGAACCATCCTTTGATGACTGTGACGTCATCTCATGGTACCACAGGGCCCCCAGACTGTCAGGAGCAGATGTCACTGTGCTCTTCTGTATCACTGGGCAAGCCCCTGGTCTCCCTGGGCCTCACCATCCCCTTCTGGAAATGATCTCTAAGGCCTCTTCTAGCTCTCAGACTGATGATTATGTATGAAAGGGCTAAAAACATGTGAGAAAGGATTCAGAGTATCAACAGGGCACCAAAGAATCTTTGAAGAATGGGTGAAGTTTGGTTAAGGAGAAGTTTTAAAGTCTGGGTCTTGAAGGAATTGGAGGATTCAGTTTACTGGAGAGAACTTAAGAGAGTATCCTTGGCTGGAGATGAGGGAAAATAGGCAAAGACATGAAATGTGGATCACGATAATAAAGGACCACAGGCAGACCACAGGGCACCAGCTGACGGGATGGAGGGCACCAGGGAAAAGCGAAACAGAAGCTCAGAGTGAGGCCTGTAAACTGAAGGCACTGTATCCTAAGGTAGAGAACTCAGTCTTGACACAGTAAGAAGGATTTATGGAGTATTTTAAGACGGTTATTTAGACAAGTATATCGACCAGTCTAGTGTTTTCCCCTCACCACCCCAGCATCACTGACTGTTTTCAAAGCCATTTAGCACCTGGGCAAAGCCTCCTCAGTTCTTATGCCTCAACGGCCTATAGCCTTCGTGTCTTAAAATACCTAGTCACAGCCTAACATCAACTGAAACTGTGATTGAAATAAAAGTATAATTGTGAATTACATAGACGAGCCAATACTTAGCCACCTCAAACCATTCCCCAAAACTGAAGAGTATGGAAACACTCCCACGTTTCTATAGGACTACTATGACCCTGATACCAAAACCAGACAAAGACACTAAAAAAAGAAGAAAACTACATCATCAGCTCAATAGATAGAAAAATCATTTGATAAAGTTCAACATCCATTCATGAGAGAGTGCTAAATCCTAACCACTAGACCACCAGGGAGCATCTACCATTCAATCATGATAAAAACTCATTCTTACCCAAGTTGGTATAAAGGGACACATCTCAACATAATGAAGACCATTTATGACAAACTCACAGCCATAGCACACTCAGTGGAAAGATGAAAGCCTTTCTTTTGGCTCTGTCTTCAAAGATGAAAGAACGGTAACGATAAACAAAGTGAAGTGAAGTGAAAGTCGCTCAGTCGTGTCCAACTCTTTGTGACCCCATGGACTCTGCAGTCCATGGAATTCTCCAGGCCAGAATACTGGAGTGGGTAGCCAGTCCCTTCTCCAGGGATCTTCCCAACCCAGGGATTGAATCCAGGTCTCCCGCACTGCAGGCAGATTCTTTAGCACCTGAGCCACAGGGAAACCCAACGATAAACAAATGGGACCTAATTAAACTTAAAAGCTTTGCACAGCAAAACAAAACAAAACAAAACAAAAACCCATCAACAGACCAAAAAGACAACCTACTGAATGGGAGAAAATATTTGCAAATGATATGGCCAAGAAGGGGTTAATATCCAAAATCTATAAATAGCTCATACAACTCAATATCAAAGAAACTAACAACCTAATTTAAAAATGAGCTGAAAACCTGAATAGATACTTTTCCCAGAACCTGAATAGATATTTTTCCCAAAGAAGATATTCACGTGGCCAAGCACATGAAAAGATGTTCAATATCGCTAATCATGAGAGAAATGCAAACCAAAACCACAATGAGATATCACCTCACACGTGTCAGAATGGCACAAATAACAAATGTGGGTGAGTATGTAGAGAAAAGTAAACCCTCATATACTGCTGGTGGGAATGTAAACTGGTGCAGCCACTATGGAAAACAATATTGAGGCTCCTCAAAAAACAAAAATTGTACTACTATATGATCCAGCTATTCCACTCCTGTGTATATATCTGAAGAAAACTAAAATACTAATTGGAAAAGATACATGAACTCCAGTGTTCATAGCAGCATTATTTTTAGTAGCTAAAATATGGAAGCAAGCTGACATCCATCAACAGATGAACAGATAAGAAGATGTGGTATATATATATATATAATATATATATATGATAGAATACATATATATAGAACTGCCACACGACCCAGCAATCCCACCGCTGGGCATACACACTGAGGAAACCAAAATTGAAAGAGACACGTGTACCCCAATGTTCATCACAGCACTGTTTACAATAGCCAGGACACAGAAGCAACCTAGATGTCCATCGGTAGATGAATGGATAACAAAGTTGTGGTACATGTACACAATGGAATATTACTCTGCTATTAAAAAGAATGCATTTGAATCAGTTCTAATGAGATGGATGAAACTGGAGCCTATTATACAGAGTGAAGTAAGTCAGAAAGAAAAACACCAATACAGTATATTAATACATATATATGGAATTTAGAAAGATGGTAATGATGACCCTATATGCGAGACAGCAAAAGAGACACAGATATAAAGAATAGACTTTTGAACTCTGTGTGAGAAGGTGAGGGTGGGATGATTTGAGAGAATAACATTGAAACGTGTATCACCAGTCCAAGTTTGATGCATGAAATGGGGCACTCAAAGCTGGTGCGCTGGGACAACCCTGAGGGATGGGATGGGGAGGGAGGTGGGAGGGGTTCAGGATGGGGGACACATGTATACTCATGGCTGATTCATGTCAATGTATGGCAAAAACCACTACAACATTGTAAAGTAATTAGCCTCCATTAAAATAAATGAATTAATTAAAAAAAAGATTTATACAAAAAGATGTGATATATATAGAGAATATATATATGATAGAATATTACTCAGCCATAAAAAGAATGAAATTCTGCCATTTGCAACAATGTGGATAGACCTAGAGAGTATTATGTACAGTGAAATAAGTCAGATAGAAAGAGACAAACACACGTTATCAATTATATGTAGAATCCTCCCAAAATATGAATGTATATAACAAAACAGAAATAGACTCGCAGATATAGAGACCAAACCAGCAGTAGCCAGTGAGAAGAAGGAAGGAGGGAGGGGCAAGAAAGGGACATGGAATTAAGAGGTCCAGACTACTATGTATAAAAAGATACGCAACAAGAATATATTGTATAACAGGGAAATACAACCACCACTGTTTTGTAATAACTTTAAATAGAGTATAATCTATAAAAACATTGCATCGCTGTTGTATACTTGAAACTAATACAATCTTGCAAGTCAAGTAAACTTCAGTAAAAAAAGAAATGAAGTCATGAATGCAAGTAACCTAACAGATCGATATGTATCTTTAAGAGCCAATGGCTGAAAAATTTTCAGCAGTCTACGGTCTGTTTCAATTGTAGGTAACTTGCCATCGCCAGACACTCGTCCCCTCCTCCTACATTAAGAAAATAGGAGAATCTGTCAACAACAGATAAAAGAAAGAAGCAGAGATAATTGATTTTCAGACTCTCTGATATAAAATACAATCTATCTGGATTTTTATAAGTGGCAGGCAGGGTCATTTTCCTTTCCAGGGCCAATTTCCTGGATTCAAGAAGTTTGAGATTGACTTTTCTCAAGTCTCTCACCTCTTTTAAAAGTGAAAAATGAAAACCAGAATAGTACTCTTCTATGCTGGCAGAGGAGGACTGAGGTCATAAGTGCCAAAAGATGGTTTCCAAAGTAAGGGGATTTGAAGCAGAAAGAAAACACGACTGCCACATCAGCAAGCACTCCAAAGCACAGCCTGAGTAATTGTGACTTTCTCCCGTCCTTCACAGGATCTTCAGAAGCAATTTTGTTTAATTATTTTGTGTCTTCTGATTTTGAAAATCATTAACTCAGCAGAATGCTGGCCATCAGAAGCAAACTCTAAGCTAAATTTAGAAATTCCTTGGAAAAAATACCCAGTGCCTATCACACACACACACACACACACACACACACACACACACACCCCTATATGTATGCCTATCATACATATATTTATAAATATTGTTGCTCTCATTATGCAAGATTTCTTATAAGCTGGCCTTTGTGTATTTTAAGGAATGAAGTGACCCCATCCCAGCTGTGAAGAAAGCCCAGAGGGTACTTAACTCATGACAACATCTGGAAGCAAAAGAAAAGGGGAGTCACTTAAAGGTTTCAAAGAACCTATAAAGTGATTTCGGTGGGAAAACAGAAGATGAATGACAGGGAATTTTCACATCATCTGAACTGTTTGGAGCACTGCTTTGATACTTTGAAAATATTTATGGTGTGGGTGGTACAAAATCAATCACTATATCAGGGACAGTTGCTCTAAGCAGAATCGGTTTGTGCCACTGAAAACTGGAGGCACATGGTACTAGAATACCGAGAACACTTGTGCTTTCTGGGACCACACCTGCCATATCAGAGGTGTGTCTACTTGCTCCAGAGGACAGATTAGGGGCTTACTCTATGTAAGCAGAACTTTGCAAATAAAATCAGGTTTTAAAGGAACGAGGGATCTTCTATTTAAACAATTTGACTTCTCAATCCACCTTCTCAGTTCAGTTCAGTCGCTCAGTTGTGTCTGACTCTTTGTGACCCCATGAACTGCAGCACGCCAGGCCTCCCTGTCCATCACCAACTCCCGGAGTCCACCCACACCTATGTCCATTGTGTCGGTGATGACATCCAACCATCTCATCCTCTGTTGTCCCATTCTCCTCCTGCTCTCAATTTTTCCCAGCATCAGGGTCTTTTCAAATTAGTCAGCTCTTTGCATCAGGTGGCCAAAGTATCGGAGTTTCAGCTTCAACATCAGTCCTTCCAATGAACATCCAGGACTGATCTCCTTTAGAATGGACTGGTTAGATCTCCTTGCAGTCCAAGGGACTCTCAAGAGTCTTCTCCAACACCACAGTTCAAAAGCATCAATCCACCTTCTATATCATCTCTAAAATGATCGTTTTCATAAAGTTCTGAATCAGAGCAGGCCACAGTTGCTCTTGCTAAAAATGTTCAGTAACTTCTTATTATGTGAAGTTATGTGAAGTTGCTCGGTTGTGTCCGACTCTTTGTGACCCCATGGACTATAGCCTACCAGGCTCCTCAGTCCCTGGGATTTTCCAGGCAAGAATACTGGAGGGGGTTGCCATTTCCTTCTCCAAGGGCTGTTGCCGACCCAGGGATCGAACCCAGGTCTCCTGCATTGTAGGCAGACGCTTTACCATCTGAGCTACCAGGGAAGCCTTCCTATTACTGACACCTAATCTCTCTCCAGAAACTTCAGTGTCCCCGCTCCAATTATAAACATCACAACAGTCTTTTTGCTTCCATGGCATAAAGTGAGGATTACTCCTAATTTCACATGAGTCCTTCAGTTATTATATCTAAGTGGTCCTCTAGATTGGGCCAGGTGGAAACCATGGCAACACAGTTTTCTTCAATACCTGCTTTCTTTTCTAGTTTGTCATCCTTTGGGAAAGCTATCTCTTTTGGTCTGGTGAACCCACTCATTTCCTCTTGAAGCATCCCCCTCTTTTTGTATACTTGCTCAATATCTGTAACAGTTAACTGTCTTGATAGCTGAAATAAAGTGAGTAAGGTGAGCCTCTATTACAACACTTGAGAGTGACTGTAATTATGCCAGACTCAATCACTTCGCTCCTGCAGTGTACTCTGAGATCTAAGAGGGCAGAAGACCTGCTTTATACAGCTTTGTGTCTTTAAGTCCCTGAAATACACTCTGCACTAAACAAATATCTGTTAACGAAATGAATGAATAGAGCAACAGTGAATCCTTTTATAAAATGGAGAATCTCTTTTTGTGACTCAAATAACCACACCCTGATCCATTTGGTTTGAGTTTGGATATTTATCTGCTAGCTTTCTGTTCATTGTAGTACAACAATATGTCACGTAGCTTCAAAGAGCACAACAGGAAAAATGTCTCAGCTATTCCTGTGCCCGATACAGAAATTTATCCACTGGAACATCACAATGACTAAGGAAAGAGACAGAAAACAAAAGAAAATCCTAGGCTTCAATCTATTCTGTTACTGATTTTCAAACTCTTTCTCTTTTCTTTTTACCAGACTGGAAAAGATGTAGTACAACTGTCTGATGTGAGTTTCCTCCCCATCCCTAGAAAGGGTAACATTAAGCAGAGGTTGGTGGGACTGTGGGGCAGGTGGTCCTTGGTTGGCCGTCACCTCCTCTCCCACCCTCTTCAGCTATTCGGGTTTAGCCTACACCTCCTGAAGAAACACCTGAAATCCCCTCCTCCAGGAGGCTGCCTCTGAAGACCCCCTCAGTGCCTGTGTCCCCATTCTGAACACAACTGTATTGTGTTTGCTGTTATATTGCTTTGTAAACATTCTTAAGCACTTCATATATCTGTGCAGGGTTGCTAGCTATAGCGAAGCCGTCCTCGAGCACATGTGTGCAGTTTCTATCTCTTTGATGTTCTCCGTCCATGCCCAAAGGCCAGCAGCACAGGATTCCTCTAACACTGACAAATGAAGATTTATATCCGTAGAAAATACGCACCATGTCCTCAACTTCCTCCTCACCTCCCTTAACCTCCAGTAAAGTGATATATGGAATATTTAATTCAGATTTCTTTTTTCATTTAGAAATGTTGTAATATCTCTTAAAATTAATTGGACATCCCAAATTGCCAAAAATAAAAATCATATGATACTGTGTCTTAAAACCAAGATAGAACAAATGTTGTGCTAAGTCAAGAAGCCTGAATAAGAACAAGACTCTGCTGCTAGCATAGAGCTGGTGGAAAGATTATTTAAATAGGATGAGAATACTTTGGAAAGAGCAAGCCAGTACCTTTGAAGTGTCTGCATTTCCTTCCATGTATTGTACAGGACACACGGACTCCGTGGTATGCTAGTAAATTGGCTCCCCAGGAGAGAAAAGACCCCAAGCTATAGCATCTACTGACTTCTGTGGTATACATACTCCCACCATGGTGGTGGCGCAGTGGTAAAGAACCCACCTGGCAGTGCAGGAGATGCAAAATATGTGGGCTTGATCCCCAGGTCAGGACTCCAGCTTTCTTGCCTGGAGAATTCCATGAACAGAGGAGCCTGGCAGGCTACAGTCCACGGGGTTGCAAAGACTTAGACATGACTGAGCAGGACACTAGACCATTCAGGTATGATCTAAATCAAATCCCTTACAATTATACAGGGGAAGTGACAAATAGATATAAGAGATTAGATCTAAGAGACCAAGTGCTTGAAGAACTATGGGTGGAGGTTCGTGACATTGTACAGGTGGCAGTGATCAAGACCATCCCCAAGGAAAAAAAAATGTAAAAAGGCAAAATGGTTGTCTGAGGAGGGCTTACAAATAGCTATGAAAAGAAGAGAAGCGAAAGGCAAAGGAGAAAAGGAAAGATATACCCATTTGAATGCAGAGTTCCAAAGAATAGCAAGGAGAGATAAGAAAGCCTTCCTCAGTGACCAGTGCAAAGAAATAGAGGAAAACAATAGAATGGGAAAGACTAGAGATCTCTCCAAGAAAATTAGAGATACCAAGGGAACATTTCATGCAAAGATGGGCTCAATAAAGGTCAGAATTGGTCTGGACCTAACAGAAGCAGAAGATATTAAGAAGAGTTGGCAAGAATACACAGAAGAACTGTACAAAAAAGAGCTTCATGACCCAGATGATCATGATGATGTGATCACTCACTTAGAGCCAGACATCGTGGAATGTGAAGTCAAGTGGGCCTTAGGAAGCATCACTATGAACAAAGCTAGTGGAGGTGATGGAATTCCAGTTGAGCTATTTCAAATCCAAAAAAATGAGGCTGTGAAAGTGCTGCACTCAATATGCCAGCAAATTTGGAAAACTCAGCAGTGGCCACAGGATTGGGAAAGGTCAGTTTTCATTCCAGTCCCTAAGAAGGGCAATGCCAAAGAATGCTCAAACTACCACACGATCACACTCGTCTCACATGCTAGCAAAGTAACGCTCAAAATTCTCCAAGCCAGGCTTCAACAGTATGTGAACTGTGAACTTCCAGATGTTCAACCTGGTTTTAGAAAAGGTAGATCAAATTGCCAACATCTGCTGGATCATCAAAAAAAGAAGAAGAGTTCCAGAAAAACATAAATTTATGCTTTATTGATTATGCCAAAACCTTTGACTGTGTGGATCACAATAAACTGGAAAATTCTTCAAGAGATGGGTATACCAGATCACCTGACCTGCCTCTTGAGAAATCTGTATGCAGATCAAGAAACAACAGTTAGAACTGGACATGGAACAACAGACTGGTTCCAAATTGGGAAAGGAGTAAGTCAAGGTTGTATATTGTCCCCCTGCTTATTTAACTTATATGCAGAGTACATCATGACAAATTCTGGACTGGATGAAGCAAAAACTGGAATCAAGACTGCCAGGAGAAATATCAATAACCTCAGATATGCAGATGACACCACCCTTATGGCAGAAAGCAAAGAAGAACTAAACAACCTCTTGATGAAAGTGAAAAAGGAGAGTGAAAAAGTTGGCTTACACCTCACCATTCAGAAAACTAAGATCATGGCATCTGGTCCCATCACTTCATGGCAAACAGATGAGGAAACAATGGAAACAGTGTCAGGCTTTATTTTTCTGGGCTCCAAAATCACTGCCGATGGTGACTGCAGCCATGAAATTAAAAGACATTTGCTCCTTGGAAGAAAAGTTATGACCAGCCTAGACAGCATATTAAAAAGTAGAGATGTTACTTTGCCAACAAAGGTCCATCTAGTCAAGGCTATTGTTTTCCAGTAGTCATGTATGGATGTGAGAGTTGGACCATGAAAAAAGCTGAGCACCAAAGAATTGATTCTTTTGAACTGTGGTGTTGGAGAAGACTCTTGAGAGTCCCTTGGACTGTAAGGAGATTAAACCAGTCAATCCTAAAGGAAATCAACCCTGAATATTCATTGGAAGGACTGATGCTGAAGCTGAAACTCCAATACTTTGGCTACCTGATGTGATGAACTGACTCATTTGAAAAGACCCTGATGCTGGGAAAGATTGAAGGCAGGAGGAGAAGGGGATGACAGAGGATCAGATGGTTGGATGGCATCACTGACTTGATGGACACGGGTTTGAGTAAGCTCTGGGAGTTGGTGATGGACAGGGATGCCTTAGGTGCTGCAGTCCATGGGTTCCAAAGAGTTGGACATGACTGAGCGACTGAACTAAACTGAAGTGAACTGAACTGAGCAGGAACACGAGTAATCAATGGATTAGTGACCAGTTTGCAAACATTCATGACTATTTAATAATTGCTTTTTGATACAGGCCAGCTTTAGCCCACTACTGCATATGCCTTGACCCTGAGGTTAGATACTGGATTCAGTTCAGTTCAGTTCAGTTCAGTCGCTCCGTCGTGTCTGACTCTTTGCGACCCCATGAATCGCAGCACGCCAGGCCTCCCTATCCATCACCAACTCCAAGAGTTCACTCAGACTCACGTCCATCGAGTCAGTGATGCCATCAGCCATCTCATCCTCTGTCATCCCCTTCTCCTCCTGCCCCCAATACCTCCCAGCATCAGAGTCTTTTCCAATGAGTCAACTCTTCGCATGAGGTGGCCAAAGTACTGGACTTTCAGCTTTAGCATCATTCCTTCCAAAGAAATCCCAGGGCTGATATCCTTCAGAATGGACTGGTTGGATTCCTAGTGAAAAATAGCACTAGTACCTCAGTGTTATTTTCAATGTAGCAAATCAGCCATTTTCAATGCAGCAAAGGGAAGATGGCCTCTAACTCTCACCCAAGTCCTTCTCCTGTTATATCTATTCGGTCTTCTAGATTTGAATGCCATGAATGTAGGGGAAATGTGATGATGAAAAACAACACACTGGTGTTTTATTAAAGTACTTGCTTATCTTCTTATTTTGCAGCAGCTAGCAGAGTAAGATTTATGGTGGCCACCCAGTTAGAACTCAGTTAGAATGCTCCCCAGCTAATTATTTTACATCCTAAATGAAATGCAGAAAAAATAATACTGATTATTATTACAGCTGATGTCTAGTGAATGCCCATGATGTGCCATGTGTTTGATATATATTAAATCATATATTCCTTCCTCACAACCACCTTGAGCAGACATGCAATCATCAGGCCCCAGGTTATGCAACAGGAAATGGAAGCCCAGCACACAGGAAGCGGGATGTAGTCCTAGGGAGCCTGGTGTCAGCAGTCTGGCTGTACCACAAAAGGTTAGTAGCTCCCCTTATTCATTGTCTTTAAACCTGTCCTCCCAGGGGCGAGCTGGCTACATTTATCACAATGCAGTTATATTCCATATCCTTGGCTATACAGCAAGGAGGAAGCCTGGCTGAAAATTTCTGCTTATTAAGAGAGGAAGCTAACTGGTTTCTTCTAATGACTCATAATATCACCTCATCATCTAATCTCGATTTAGACTCTTCTTTTTTCCATATGGCAATTGCAGATCCCTCTGCACTGGATATGTAGCAGGGTAGAGAGTATTTCTCCAAAACCCACTGAATTAAATGGAATAATACAGCCCTACTGCACAAAGTGAGCCACTCCTGCTTTTTCAGTCCCTGGCCCTAAACATAAGTTTTCTTTCTTGAACTTTGATTTTCATATTATTGGGAATTTCCTGTGCCTAGAACTTCACATTGTTTTCTTTAGTTACACCAAGACCAAGAGAAGAATAAAGTAAACTTTAAGTGCTAAGTAGATTGGTAAGGAGGGTCATGGTGCAGATTTGGGGGAGAAGTCTGGTTTTTTAACAAATAGTGGTTTACAGAGTAGAGGTTTAGAGGAATGGGAGTTGGAGATAATTTTTACAGCAAAGCAAAACTTCTGAAAGGCTAAGGTGCAATTATATTTTCCCAAGGAAAAAGCTGAGAAAAACTGCTGGAAGAGACTACGTAAGTGATATCAATACATTACCTTTAATTAACAGCTACAGAAAAAGAAAGCAGTTGTGCAAAACTGCTCTATCTCATGCCCTGTTTGAAACTTCTCTATATAAAATTGAAGGAGTTGGGAAGATTGGCGCTCAAGGTGCCCTATAGGAGGACCCAACCCATCTTTTACTTTGCAGAACTGTTAGGGGAAACACCCTGACTGAAACTGCCTGCCCTGGCCAGGCACCATAGTAACCAGTTGTATGAGCTATTATATGACAGGAGATCCCAGTAAGGAACACAGAACTAACAAGCCACCACCAACTGGACACATACAGGAAAGGTCAAAAGGAGATGCCATGTGTCCTGCCACCTCCCAGAATCCTTCTTGCTGGCATCCATCTTGGCTGAGCAATACGTGCACTGCCAGGAAGGACCCTGAGTCAGAATGACTGGCCGAGACAACCTGGAAACTAATCCCATCACCGTAAAACCAAGACTGAGAGCCACGTGGCACAGCAGTCCTCCTGAGTTCCCTCACCTTCCTGCTCTCTGCTCGGGCACCCCTTTGCCAGTAAAGTCTCTTGCTTTGTCAGCATGATGGCGCTAGGAGTAAAGAATCCACCTGCTAATGCAGGAAAGGTAAGAGATGCAGGTTCGATCCCTGGGTTGGGAAGATCCTCTAGAGGAGGGCATGGCAACCCATTCTAGTATTCTTACCTGGAGTATCCTATGGACAAAGGAGGCTGGCGGGCTACAGTCCATAGGGTCAAAAAGAGTCGGACATGACCGAAGTGTCTTAGCAGCATGCACATGTCTCCTCAGAAAATTCATTTCTGAGTGTTAGACAAGAGCCCCCTTTCAGACCCTAGAAGGGGTCTCCCTTTCTACAACAGAAGCATTCCCCACACCTCTTCAATGCACACCAGTGAAACGTTTTCCTGACTATATACGTTGCCTAGAACCTTTCTGCAAGAAGCCAAACTTCAGAAAGTTTGTTTTGCCTTGAGACCTATCTGAGCCTGCAATGCTACAAGCCACAGCAAGGTTTAATTCTAGTGGTATTTTAAAAACTGTCTCTTCTAACATGAAAAGATGCTCAACACTGCTACACTGCAAATTAAAATTACAGAGATATTACCTCCCAGCGGTCACAACGGCTATCATCATAAGGAACACAAATAACAAATGCTGGCATGGACACACAAAACAGGGAACCCTCAAAACTCTTGCACACTGTTGGTTGGGGTATAAATTTGTATAGCCACTATGGAAAACAGTACAAAGGTTTCTCAAAAAACTAAAAACAGAAGTGCTTTATGATCTGCATTTGCACTCCAGGGTATATATTGGAAAAAACAAAAACCATGCATTTGAAAGAACTATGTACCCTCATGTTTATAACACCATTATTGACAATTGCTGAGATATAGAAGCAACCCAAGGGTCCTTCAACAGATGAATGGATAAAGATGTGGTATGCATACACAATGGAGTATTAGCCACAAAAAGAATGAAATTTTGCTATTCGAAACAACATAGATGGACTTGGACGGAATTACGATAAGTGAAATAAGTCAGAGGAAGGCAAATACTGGTATGGCATCACTTACATGTGGAACCTAAAAAATACAACGAAGTAGTGAATATAACAAAGAAAGAAGCAAACTCACAGATATAGAGAACAAACTAGTGGTTCCTAGTGGGGAGACGGGTAAAGAAGGGTAGAAGACTAAGAGATACAAGCTATACATAAATACATATATACATATGTATTTTATACATAAACTACGAAGATATATGTGCAACACAGGGAATATGGCCAATACTGTATAATAGCTATAAGTGGAGCATAACCTTTACAAATTGTGAATCACTATATTGTACATTTTTAACATGTAATATTATTTATCAACTATTCTTCAATAAAAAATTTAAAATTGCCAGGTCTAGACAAGGATCTCTGCTTCCTCCTTCTTTCTTTTAACAACCTTATGTTAGAGTTACAAAATTCTTAAAACTACTTTTGAAAGAAAATGAGTATATAAATAATTTTTCAAAAGCGATTCAGTCTATACCATAAGACTTTTCCCTATTTAGTTTCTGAGTTTCAGAAATTTCTGATTAGTAGTTGCAAGTCCTAAAAGAACAATGAAAGAAAGAAGTAATGAGTAGTATGGGTAAAAATAAATGTTCTAATTTGAGTCTTTCTGGTTCAGTTAGGGACAAAGGCAATTTACGTAGTAATTCAGTGTTATACATTACGGAACTACATAAACATGAAATTTTTTAAAAAACATTTCCAGTTATAGAAGAGGTTTTTATATGCTGAAGGCTAAATTATGTTTGTAACTTATTTCCGTTTTTATTTTGTTTAGCTTTTCCAATTTTTAATGTTTCTTAATGCAATATATGCACAATGTTAAAATAAAACAACAAATGAGGCTTGGCACATGACTGGTATTCAATAAGGTTCTGTTTAATGAGTGCATGTGTGTGTTCAGTTGCTCATTCATGTCCGACTCTTTGTGACCCCATGGACTGTAGCCTGCCAGGCTTCTCTGTCCATGCAATTTCCCAGGCAAGAATACGGGGATCAGAGTTGCATCTCTGGCGTCTCTTGCATTGGCAGGCGGATTCTTTACCACTGTGTCACCTGGGAAGCCCATGAATGCATAGATTAAAGAATTATAAGCCCTTTCTTAGCCCTAATGAGTTCCAGTTCCCAAAGACAATACTTAAAAAAAAATTTTTTTAAGACTTCATTTTTCTTAGAGATGTTTTAGGTTCACAGGAAAAATGAGATAATAAAAAGATTTCCCTTATACCTACTCCCACCCATGCACAGCCTCTTTACCAGATGGTACATTTATTACAACTGATAAACCTACACTGACACATCATAGCCACCCACAAAACACAGTTTACATTATTGTTCACTTGGAGTGTTATACACTCTATGGGTGTGGACAAACATAATGGCATGTGTCTATCATTTTGGAATATTTTCACTGTCCTAAAAATCCACTGTGCTCTACCTATTCATCTATTCCCCTTCTTCCCCATCCTCTACCCCAAGGAGATGCTCATGCTTTTTTAAAAAAATTTTATTTAAAATTAAAAAATGTTTTCTACAATTTTTAAAAGTTACTTTCTATTTAAGGGGCTTCCCAGGTGGTGCTACTGGTAAAGAATCCACCTGCCAATGCAGGAGACTCAGGAAATGCAGGTCCCATCCCTGAGCCAGGAAGGATCCCTGGAGGAGGAAATGGCAACTCACTCCAGTGTTCTTGCCTGGAAAATGGACAGAGGAGCCTGGCGGGCTACAGTCCATGGGGTCGCAAAGAGTCGGACACGAGTGAGCGCACACACACACTTTCCATTTACAGTTATGACAAAGTGAAGTCAGTCAGTCGTGTCTGACTCTTTGCTACCCCATGGACTGTAGCCTACCACACTCTTCTGTCCATGGGATTTTCCAGGCAAGAGTACTGGAGTGGGTTGCCATTGCCTTCTCCAGGGGATCTTCCGGAACCAGGGATCGAACCCGGGTCTCCTGCATTGTAGGCAGATACTTTACCGTCTGAGCCACCAGGGACTCGCTGTGTTGTATAATACTTGAGGCTAGCTTGCACCCTGTAATCCGGGCCTCCACTCCCTCACTTCTTTAGTGCCCCTTCTCCAGTCTCTGTATCTGTGAGTCTGGCTCTTTTATGTTATGTTCACTAGCTTGTACATTTTTAGATTTCACATATACGTGATATCATACAGTATTTGTCTTTCTGACCTATTTCACTTGGCATAATGCCCTCCAAGTCCATCCATGTTGCTGCAAATGGCAAAATTTTGTTCTTTTTTACTTGCATAATGACCCATTGGTTATTTGCATTTTCTGTTTGGAAGAGTGTCTACTTAGTTCTGCTCATTTTTAAACTGGGCTGTTTGTTTTGCTGTTGAACTGCATGAACTGTTTATAAATGCTGGCCATTAATCCTTTATTGGTCATATAATTTGCAAATATTTTCTCTCATTCTGTAGGTCATCTTTTCATTATGTCAAGGATTTCCTTTGCTGTGCAAAAGCTTTTAGGTTTAATTAGGTTCCATTTGTTTATTTTTGCTTTTATTCCCATTACTCTAGGAGACAAATCCAAAAAAACATTTCTGTGATTCATGTCAAAGAGTGTTTTCCCTATGTTTTCTTCTGGGAGTTTTATAGTATATAATCTTTTATTTGGATTTTTAATCTTTTTGAGTTTATTTTTGTATAGGTATTACAGCACGTTCTAATTTCATTCTTTTTCAAGTAGCTGTTCAGTTTTCCTAGCACCATTTCCTGAAGAGACTGTCTTTTCACCATTGTACGTTCTTGTTTCCTTTGTTGTAAATAAATTGACCATAAGGGTGTGGATTTATTTCTGGGCTCTCTATCCTGTTCCATTGATCCATGTGTCTGTTTTCACTGTCTCCATAGTTTTGCCTTTCCCAGAATGTCATATAGTTAGAATGATATAGTTTGTAGCCTTTTCAGATTGGCTTCCTTGATTTATTAATATGCATTTAAGATCCCTCCATGTCTTTTCATGACTTGGTAGCTCACCTGGTTTTGGTGCTAATATTTAAGTGCTCAGATGTACCACAATCTATCTATTCACTTACTGAAGGATATCTTGATTGCTTCCATGTTTTGGCAGATAAAAACCCATGTGCCCGTGTGCAGGTTTTTGTGTGGACATAAGTTTTCAACTCTTTTGGGTAAATTCCAAGGAATATGACCGCAGGACTGATTGTATGGTAACAAAGGATGGAACCACCAAACTATTTTCCAAAGTGGCTGTCCCATTCTGCATCCTCACCTGTAATGAATGAGGGTTCCTCACCAGCATTTGATGGTGTCAATCAACTTTCTGGATTTTGCCCATTCTAATAGGAATGAGTTTTCTTTTACTAACATGGTTTTGAAGTTTACTTACATTGCAGCAAGTATTAGTAGTTGATTCCTTTTTATTACTGAATAGTATTTCATTGTAGGGATAAATACTAACTAATCTCATTTACTCATCATTGGTGGGCTGGAAGAAGCACAAGCTGGAATCAAGATTGGCGGGAGAAATATCAATAACCTCAGACATGCAGATGACACCACCCTTATGGCAGAATGTGAAGAGGAACTAAAAAGCCTCTTGATGAAAGTGAAAGTGGAGAGTGAAAAAGTTGGCTTAAAGCTCAACATTCAGAAAACGAAGATCATGGCATCTGGTCCCATCACTTCATGAGAAATAGATGGGGAAACAATGGAAACAGTCTCAGACTTTATTTTGGGGGGCTCCAAAATCATTGCAGATGGTGACTGCAACCATGAAATTAAAAGACGCTTGCTCCTTGGAAGAAAAGTTATGACCAACCTAGATAGCATATTGAAAAGCAGAGACATTATTTTGCCAACAAAGGTCCGTCTAGTCAAGGCTATGGTTTTTCCAATGGTCATGTATGGATGTGAGAGCTGGACTGTGAAGAAAGCTGAGCGCCGAAGAATGGATGCTTTTGAACTGTGGTGTTGGAGAAGACTCTTGAGAGTCCCTTGGACTGCAAGGAGATCCAACCAGTCCATTCTGAAGGAGATCAGCCCTGGGTGTTCTTTGGAGGGAATGATGCTAAAGCTGAAACTCCAGTACTTTGGCCACCTCATGCGAAGAGTTGACTCATTGGAAAAGACTCTGATGCTGGGAGGGATTGGGGGCAGGAGGAGAAGGGGACGACAGAGGATGAGATGGCTGGATGGCATCACTGACTCGATGGACACGAGTCTGAGTGAACTCTGGGAGTTGATGATGGACCGGGAGGCCTGGTGTGCTGCAATTCATGGGGTCACAGGGAGTCAGACACGACTGAGCGACTGAACTGAACTAAACTGGTGAACATTTGAATTGTTTCCAGTTTTAGGTGATTGTGAATAATAAATAGTATAAATGGTAAAAAAAAATCCGCATTCAAACTTTGGGTGGCTATGATTTCCATTTCTCTTAAGTATAAATTAGGGTCACATGGAAAGTTTTATGTTTAACATTTTAAGGAAACTGTCAAGTCGTTTTCCCAAGAGACTTTCTGCTGTTTACACTCCTACTAGCTCTGAATGAGGGCTCCTGGTTCTGCACATTTCTGTCTTTCTGATTATCATCATAATAGTGGGAGTAAAGGGGTATCTCATTTTGGTTTTACTTTGCATTTCCCTAATGATTCATGATGTTTAACATATTTTTATGTACTTATTAGCTATTCATAATAGCGTCTTTGGTGAAATGTCTATTGAAATCCTTGTGCAGTATGAGAAACAGTGAGAACGCAAGCATAGTTGTGCCAGTCTCCCTTGTCCCAAGTCCCATGGGTGATACGATGGGCCCAGAAAGAAGCTCTGCCTGCACTGCGCTGCACAGGACTGGAGGAGCCCAGGACTTAGGGCTCAGCATCTTTCGTAACAAGCAGCCAACAGATCAGTAGCAGCCCTGGAGCGTGAGTGGCTATGTGGTCATCTTTCAGTGGTGCTTCCACTTAGTGGCTGCAAGAACCACTGCTTTCTATTCCTTCTACTTTAATTTCTTTCTCTTCCACACTTTCCTTTTTATTTTATTTTTCAAGTGTTTAAGCTGAGAGGGCCTGCTTGCATTTAATGTCTCAATTATCTTTTAAATCATTTTTGGAAACATTTTTCCTTCCCTTTCAGAAACATGCCAGGGACAGTAAGTTTTATATTTTGTTTAGATTCTGTGTTTACTCTGTTGGATTTCCCCCTCCATCACCAAAGATAAATGAGTAACTCCTATACCTCAGTGGTAGTTGATAAAAAGATAGGTGCAAATTTCAGGAAGGAAAAAAAAAAAGGGAAGAGAGAGGAGGAGAGGAAGGACAGGGGAGAGGAGAGGAGGAAAGGGAAGAAGGAAGAAGGAGAAAGATTTCTTATAGTTTTAGGAATGAAGTTTCTCCGTAGACCCACTTCTGGCACTATATTCAAGAGATCTTAGGATAATTCTTAGTTTCCTGTGGTAAACAGGGGGCAATGCAAGATTTTCTTGAAAGATGTCATGGACGACAAAAAGGCTATTAGAAACCTATTCTTACGATAGCTTCATCAACAGCAATGCAAGTCTCTCCTTCTCCCTCTTTTTCAAGGCCAGCTGCTCTCGAACAATGGAAGGCTAGGTACATGGGATAATTCTGCAACAAGTTCTCAGTCCTGATACCAAAGAAGTTCTTTATTAATGCAATGAACTGAATTCTAACTTAATCATTCAAATGTCTTTATCTCAACAAATATTTACTGACTGGTGATACAGTTGCTCCTGAAGGAAAAACACACGTTGACCAAGTGAATAGGTTCTGTAGTTTTTAATAATAGGAAAAGCAGCAGATTCACAGATATAGAAGACATACCAGTGATTACCAGTGGGGGGAGTGTTAGAGGGAGGGACAATATAGGTGTAGGAAGGAAAAAGAGGTTATTATTTAATTATATGAAATCATGTGTATGAAATTTTTGAAAACTGTAAGCACCACAGAATTTATAGCATCTTTCACTCAATAAAACATCAAAATAGGAGATCCATATTCTAAAGTTCTTTTGTGCATCCTTGAATGACTCTGTGGGCTTCAATACAGTAGACATGGATAGAGAAAAAACTGAAATAAAAGGAACCTGGAGAAGACTGTAGATCCAAGCATTGTGGCCAAGGTGTTGGCAGCCAAAAATGAATGTAAGAGAATGTAATGGACAATGTCTGCTTTAGAGGCTATTCTCACAGCTACCTTGTTTTAAGGTACTCATGCATAGAAATAATAATTAAGTGACTCACATATAGAAAAAATATTCCAACTCCAACGGTGCATGTGTCCTGGCTTCACAGCCTTCAGGATCTGTAACTCCACTAAGGACACATACTTCTCAGAGCCTCAGTTTCCATGTTCCTTAATCAAGTATGACTTGATTATGGACATGAATTTTGAGAGCAGACAGAATTCAAGTCTGATTCCATTGTACACTAATGATTTAAATATGGATATATTACTTAGCTGAAGCCTTTGTAAATATTTGTTTTTATTTTTGTCCTTAAGCTGTGAAATGCGAATTACAAAAATATATACTGCAAAAAGTTGTGAGACTGAATTAATTTAATCTATTTAAAGCACTCAGCCTCAACTCCTATACAAACTGCCCTTAAGTGTTACTGTTATAATTATTACCTCAAGTTTCTAGCATTCTGTCATAATATCTAAAGAGCAGTTGTAATAATAGTGATATAAATTAAACATTCATTAGAGGTGATCAGTAGCATCAGTTCAGTTCAGTCGCTCAGTCATGTCCCACTCTTTGCGACCCCATGAATTGCAGCACGCCAGGCCTCCCTGTCCATCACCATCTCCCAGAGTTCACTCAAACTGACGTTTATCGAGTCAGTGATGCCATCCAGCCATCTTATCCTCTGTCATCCCCTTCTCCTCCTGCCCCCAATCCCTCCCAGCATCAGCGTCTTTTCCAATGAGTCAACCTTTCGCATGAGGTGGCCAAAGTACTGGAGTTTCAGCTTTAGCATCAGTCCTTCCAAAGAAATCCCAGGGTTGATCTCCTTCAGAATGGACTGGTTGGATCTCCTTGCAGTCCAAGGGACTCTCAAGAGTCTTCTCCAACACCACAGTTCAAAAGCATCAATTCTTCGGCGCTCAGCTTTCTTCACAGTCCAACTCTCGCATCCATACATGACTACTGGAAAAACCATAGCCTTGACTAGACGGACCTTTGTTTGCAAAGTAATGTCTCTGCTTTTCAATATGCTATCTAGGTTGGTCATAACTTTCCTTCCAAGGAGTAAGTGTCTTTTAATTTCATGGTTGCAGTCACCATCTGCAATGATCTTGGAGTCCCCCAAAATAAAGTCTGACACTGTTTCCACTGTTTCCACTGTTTCCTCATCTATTTCTCATGAAGTGATGGGACCAGATGCCATGATCTTCGTTTTCTGAATGTTGAGCTTTAAGCCAACTTTTTCACTCTCCTCTTTCACTTTCATCAAGAGGCTTTTTAGTTCCTCTTCACTTTCTGCCATAAGGGTGGTGTCACCTGCATATCTGAGGTTATTGATATTTCTCGTGGCAATCTTGATTCCAGCTTGTGCTTCTTCTAGCCCAGCGTTTCTCATGAGGTACTCTGCATATAAGTTAAATAAGCAGGGTGACAATACACAGCCTTGACATACTCTTTTTCCTATTTGGAACCAGTCCGTTGTTCCATGTCCAGTTCTAACTGTTGCTTCCTGACCTGCATATGCGTCTGGGTAATTATGAGCTGTTTTTGCTCACCCATCTATAAACTGTTGGAATCAAATGGTCTTAACCAAGCGTCCCTGAGGCTGTCTCTGCTAACACTGAAAGAGAAGAGGTGATTTGTGGGCCTTCCTGGGGCTCACCCAAACTGAGTTCTTTTGTATTCCTGGGACTTTATGTCTTTCTAATAGACTTTATTTCTAGCTACCAGCTTGCTCCTTGGAAGAAAAGCTATGACCAACCCAGACAACATATTAAAAAGCAGGGACATTACTTTGCCAACAAAAGTCCTTCTAGTCAAAGCTATGGTTTTTCCAGTAGTCAGGTATGGATGTGAGAGTTGGACCATAAAGAAAGAAGAAAGCATCATAGAAGAATTGATGCTTTGAACTGTGGTGTTGGAGAAGACTCTTGAGAGTCCCTTGGACTGCAAGGAGATCCAACCAGTTAATCCCAAAGGAATCAGTCCTCAGTGTTATTGGAAGGACTGATGCTGAAGCTGAAATTCCAGTACTTTGGCCATGTGATGCAAAGAACTGACTCATCAGAAAAGACCCTGATGCTGGGAAGGATTGAAGGCTGGAGGAGAAGGGAATGACAAAGGATGAGATGGTTGGATGGCATCACCAACACGATGGACGTGAGTTTGAGTAGGCTCCCGGAGTTGGTGATGGACAGGGAAGCCTGGTGTGCTGCAGTCCATGGGGTCGCAAACAGTCAGACACGACCGAATAGCTGAACTGAACTGAACTGAGCAGGCTGGCGGGGGCATGACTTGTCCTACTTGATGACACGTGAGTAGAAATACAGTGTCTCATGGTTAGAAGCAGATTCTGTGGGTCTCTCACTCACGATAAATGATGAAACCAGAGGATCTAAGCAGGTTGGATTAATGGTCACTGAGTGGAGAGCAGCTGATTTGAAGAGTCAGCCACACTCTGGGTGGACTGCGAGTGAAAACCTTTTACTGTGTAAAGCAGTGAGATGATGGGGCTGTTTGTTACAGCTGCATAACTCAGGTAATCCTCATTAATACATCATGAAGCTCAAAGTTACTCTATTTTTCATACTTTAAATTCAAAACACCTGATGTGAAGAGCCAACTCAATGGAAAAGACCCTGATGCTGGGAAAGACTGAGGGCAGGAGGAGAAGGGGGCAACAGAGGATGAGATGGTTGGATGGCATCACCGATTCAATGGAAAAAACCCTAGGAGATAGTGAAGGACAGGGAAGCCTGGCATGTTGCAGTCCGTGGCGTTGCAAAGAGTTGGACACAACTGAGCAACTGAACAAGAACAAAATGTTGTTACCTAACACAGAGGTCACCCAAGTAGTGGCAGAGCTCAGACTAAAATCCTGTTTCCACATTCCCTTCTACTACGCTGTTCTATGATATTCTATACCCACAAACCTGATTTGCAGGACTACTGTAAAGAACATAGGCAAGGTAAATAAGCTACCTAACATGAGACCTGTCCCATGGCACACAATTTAAAAAATGGTGACTAAGGTTTAGATTCCCTGTTTTCAAAACCTATTTTATATTGCACCATGTTCCTACCTGTGCCAAACATGCTAATTAATGACCTTTAATTTTGAACCACTATTAAACTAGGAATTGATCATGTATCTCAATTTGGGAGCAATTACATTTTTATAGCTTAGATTGCTGGCATGGAATCTATACTTCTCCCCATTTATTAATACATCTATTTAACACAAGAGAAATGCCTATCCATTTTTCAAACAATGACAGAAAATTCATTCACATTTTATGCAGAAACTTGGAGAGTTTATAAAAGCAGAAGCCAAATTCCTGGGAATTCTTTTATCATCATCACTTCTTGGTCTTAATTCCTTTTTTAAAAAATTTATTTTATTTTAATTGGAGGCTAATTACTTTACAATATTGTAGTGGTTTTGCCATACATTGACATGAATAAGCCAGGTCTTAATTCCTATAACCATGTATCTCCTCCAATGTTCCTTATCCTTACTGGGGACCTTTTTGTTGTCCCTCTTGTCTTTTGAAAGATGCATTATCACATCATTATAAATTCCTTTGGCACATCTAAGATGACATCTGGCTCTGGCATAATTCAAGGACATCAGAAAGCATTCAAACTATTAATAGAAATATACTGCCTTCAGGTTAGAAGGGGCCTTGGAGGTCATCCAATGCAGAGTCCTGAATTCTCATCTAAACAAATGCCTCAAACATGTTGATTCTTAACACTCCCCACTCCTAGTTTCAGCTCCCACTTGATTCTGGAATCACCTCTTACACATTCCTCTGAAAATTTTTTTCCTACTATTACACATATTATTCTCAATTTGATAGTATTACCCATTATATTAGCTATCTGTTCCTTTATTTAGAGCTTCATATCATCCATAGAGATGATAAATAGGAGTGTTTAACTTCTTAACTGAAATGTTGAACTGGGAAAAGACCCTAGCCCTGACAGAATCAAGATAGAGATAGCCTAATGGCCACAGAGGTCCGCCTTCAGATTTTCATTAATAATGAGTAATAATACTTTCTAGGTACACCCATTTTCTACTATTAATAATCACTAAATCCTACTTCTGAAATTGACAGTAGCAGTGTTTTAAAATGAAAGCCAATGCTAAGGCATTTTGAAAACTTTTATTACAGTTTGTTTTAAGGCTGAAAAAAATCCTGCAGAATTTAATTATAGTTAATTTGTTACTCAGAAATTCAACAGAAGCAAGTAGGCTGAAGTGGAAACATTTATTGCAGCCTTATTCATAACAGCCCTAAACCAGAAACAAATCAAACGTCATGTCAACAGGAGAACGCATAAACAAACTGTAATATATTCAAATACTGGAATACTACTCAGTCAAAAAGAGGACAGAACTAATGACATGTGCAACGACATGGATAAATCTCAAAAGTGTTAACACTGAGTGATGTAAGCCTGATCCCGTCTGTATGACTTTTAAGAAAAGACAAGACAATTTCTGGTGAAATAAGTAAAAAAATTTTGCCTTGGCATGAGGAAGACTAGATGGAAGGAGGCACAAGGCAATGTTCTTGGATAATAGGAAAATTCCATATCTTGATTTTGGATAGACTTACATGAGTATGAACACTTCTTAGAACTCACTAAATGGAACATTGAGGATCTATGTGTTGTATGTGAATTGCACCTACACAACAGCAGTAGCAACAAATAGAGTGGTACACACAAATTTGGAAAAGCCTGAGATGAAAATTAGTGACAGTATCACTGACATACCATAAACTTCATGGAATGTCTACCCCAGTATATAGTTTGGATGGTGCAACACTGAAGTTATAAAGATCTTATACACTATCTTAGAAAAGAAGTTTTGTACAGGTGGGAGAAGTACTGGTAAGCCTCCACTATCTCTTGGTTACTACTAGAAACACTGCTAAGAACGGACTGTGGACCTACCACTTAACTTGCAGCTGGAGCTGCAAGGACATGAAAATTCAATTCAAACACAGAAACCACATGTGCAGAGAATCAGGAAGACCAAGCATGGGGAGGTAGGAGAGGGATGAGGCATCTCTACTACAGCTACTTGCACCCCCTTTCCCAATTCGCAGGAGAACTGGTTAAGCCTCAAGTTTCTTCTATGAAGACTTGGATGGGTATCTCAATTAATTTCTTACTGACTTCAGCTCAATTACTACATCAGTATGATCCAATATTTTTAGTATGCTGATTATATAGATGGCCTCCAAATACAAAACATAGAAACAATAAACAAACAGAAACATGCTTTACAGATAGAAATAAATAAAACCTTATTCTAAAAATTGAGACTGTATTTCCTTTTATGAAAAAAAACAACAATGATAAAAAGATTACTCTGGTGGAATTTTCAAAGATTAAAGGAAGATCCAAGAATGAGCCAGGAGAAAATGTCCAGGTTATCAACAAAGAGAAACAAGTCAAGACGGTCCCAGAGTGAACCTCAAAAACAGTAAATGCTAGCAGGCGATGGAGCAAAACCTAAAGCTCCCAATAGAAAAAGACTGTGACTGAAGTTGATGTGTGAGGACTACAGAACACTGTTCTCAGATGGTCCAGGGAAAGAAACAAATTTAAAGCTGTCAAACTTAGTGTATAGTTACATGTGACAAACGCTGTGTGTTGGCTCACTCGATGCTGATTTCAATCCCCTTTGTCTTCTAATTTACAGAGGCTATAAAAAAAAACACACAAATAAACCAAAAACCCTAAAACCCTCCTATAGTTTCGTGAACTCTCTGGCTGTAAACATGAGCCTGTAGCCTAGATACTGCCTCTTCCTGACTTTCCATCTTCATGCAAATGAGTGTGTACTGGCTGGAGCTGCAGAAGCCATTACGTTTGATGGAGCAAGAAGAGAAGAATTCTGAGTTTCTGACAGTATCACAAGCAGCTGAAACACCCTTGGGCTACCCATTCCTTGACTTCTTACTGAGTGAATAAAATAATGCCTTCCTTGTGGTAAGGATTTCTGTTACAGTTGAATACCATCCAAACTGATATATTACAACATTAAAGTTGCCTGCATCTGATATAAGAAAAGATAGAGATCTACTGGGCCGAAATACAATCCAGAAAACCCCAAAACATACCTTGCTAGATATAATAGATTATATATTCTAAGGTAGTAATAAGCAAAGTATCATATATTACTTAGAGGGGGCTGACTTACAGGAATCATTTCCACTGGGTAAAAATATCAGAGCTGTATATAACATACATTAAGTTCATCAAAGTGATACACATAAATTATAACATTATAACAAAGATACATTTAAAAATTCAATATACACTAAATAGTTTTTTTAAATCTGATCTCAAACTGGAGAAAGAACTTCTCAAATATAAAATCACTGAAAAAAAATCTCACCAAAAAATTTATTTGACTCCTTGAACAAATATGACTATTTTGTATACATCCATAAACCTAAGTCTAAAAGTCAAACAATACACCAGAAAAATATTTGCCTTGAAAGTTACAAGCAAATGCTACTTTTTCTTAATATATAAGGAAAAATGAACAGAGGCCATTTCTAGGACAATTCATAGAAGATGAAATGCAAATGACAATAAGCACAAAGCATGTGCAATTTCACTAATAAAAAAGACATCTGAGATAAAACAAAGTAATGAGTTGCTTGGGTTTTAGGTTATCAAAGAATGTGCCATAAAAAAATAATTAGAAGTAGGAACCAAAATTTATGTACGTCTGATTGCCACCTCAGTTGAGTTACTTTTATTAGACTCGTACAAGCAGTGATTTTAACATAAATTTGAATTGCAAAGTATTGCTTTTAATGTCTTAAAATTATTCTAGGTGCATACTTCAAACAAAAACTACTTTGCATGCAGAAGACTGCCTGCCATGCACTTGGCCACACATTAGGTGATGGCAATAAAGTCTACAGAAATTATCCTGGTCTTAAAATTTTCAAAACTAGGAGAGATGGCATGACCAAGTGAGTATTGTGAAGGACTTTTGCTCAGGCCTGAATAGCTACATGTCAAGAGCTCAGACCGAAGACCAAGAGGAACTGCATAAGGAAACACTTGGACTAACTTTAACTGAATAGGAAATGCAGAAAAATCCTGATATTTCAAAAATATATCTCAAAGGTATATTTTCAGTTCCAAAAGGGATGAAACAGTAATGATTACAGACTGCCAGAAGTAATGATCCCTGCTGCCAGGGATCGCTGATGATGATAGCACAGAGTAATTTATAACAATATTTAAATTAAAGCAGAAGGCTTACAGGAATGCATTATGTGTCATATACATATTTCTTTTAATCTGTTTTCAATTTGTTATAAAGGAAAATTTGTACACTTCTCTTGTCTTGGTAAAAATGTTATTAAATTGATAATGTGTCTTAAAAACAAAAGCTTCCAAGATCAAGGAAATAAGATACATACCTAGAGATAGGTCCCTAGGAGGACAAACAGCAAAATGTTAATTATAGTCATGTTGGGGTTATAGGATAATGATTACACTATGTTTTCTTTTTCCTAGTTAGTTATTTTCTTTCCCAACTTTTCATGATGAATTTTTTCTTTCATAAAATCAGGGTAAAGAAAAATATTTTTAAGTGACTGAAATCATCTATAAACCACTTAATTCTTATTCTGGGTAAAGCAAATATTCCCAACTCACCTGTAGTGTAGTTATTATCATTATTTCTTACCATTTTTATATTTCAAGGCTGTCTTTATTTCTGGCTTCTGTTTCTTGGCTTATAAATGTTTAAGTTCCTAACTCAGATCAGTTGCTTTCCATAACCTTTATAAATACTCCTTTACTGTAGTTTTCTTCTGTTGGCACTGATCTCCAACGTGCTCCAAAATATTATTTCTATGTCATCCAAACTTGTGTTTACTCTCTTGATCACAACTCAACATGTCATTTCTCCTACCAGATTCTCCTCATTAATGTCATGCCTTGTTTAATGTACTTCTTCTTCCTTTATATCAGTGGATATAAATAAAATGTGTAGAGAAAGATAAAGGTACAGATACAGATATGGATAGAGAGTCACCACATACCACCAAACCAAACAGACTGCCAGAGATTTCTCTAGAAAAGATGGGTTTATTCAAGCTCAGCAGAGAATTGCGATTTGGGGTCTACAATTTGGGGTAAGTGGGCCACGTGCATACACAAAGGAAGCAGAATGCTTTTATAGGGAGGGAAAGGAAGTTGGGAGGGCTAAGTAAACAAAGAATCCATGGCTTTTCATTTGGTGAGTCCTTTCTAGGAAAGAACTGTCTTTCTTCTCCTTGTTGGGCTCACCAGTGCTGCAGGGCATGAGAGCGCTCCCTTCTGGTCCCCTGCTGCTGCTAAGTCCTTCAGTCGTGTCCAACTCTGCACGACCCTACAGACGGCAGCCCACCAGGCTCCCCCATCCCTGGGATTCTCCAGGCAAGAACACTGGAGTGGGTTGCCATTCCTTCTCCGATGCATGAAAGTGAAAAGTGAAAGTGAAGTCGCTCAGTCTTGTCTGACCCTTAGCGACCCCATGGACTGCAGCCTACCAAGGCTCCTCCGTCCATGGGCGTTTCCAGGCAAGAGTACTGGAATGGGTTGCCATTTCTGGTCTCCTAAGTATATCTAATTTAAGATTCTCTTTATTAATATCTTACAAGTAATACAGTCCCAGTGCAATATAGGTACAAGCTGCTGAAGTCCATAGGGTCACAAAGAGTCAGACACAACTGAGCAACTGCACTGAATACAGTCCTCATGCAATGTAGGTAATTCTCAACATCTAACTAGTGGGGCTGAGTTTAATTTAATATCTCTGGGGTGAGGCCTGGGCATCAGTATCTTTCAGATTCCACTGTTTCAGAGTTGAGAACAATTGAACTGATTCATCTCTATCAAAGTAGCCTCCTTATTCTACAACAACACTTGTCATGCTTTCACGTACAAAGAAATCACCAGAGATGCTGTTAAGATGCAGATTCTGATTCAGTCAAGTCAGACCTAAGAGTCCACATTTCTAACAATTTTCCAAGTGATGTGATGGTACTGGTTTACAGACCGCATTCTGCAAGGAGTTAGACCACACTATAGAAATGCAAAGAAATCACATGAGACATAGTGAAAATGGCATTTAAAAGATTGCAACAAGATGGAAATTATTCCACCATACGGACATTATTTATTCATGTCAAGTATCATTGGATGATAGCTCATTAGTCACTCGCTGAGTCATTCAGAAATACTGATTAAGAGCCTACTGTGTGCCAGACACTGTGCTAAAATACGTCTAAGACAATTATTAGGAAGATCATCTAAGTGTTTACCACTTAGACACTGTGCTCAAAGAGTCACATCAGGAATGATGACAGGCATAGATTTACCTGCTATTATATGAAATGCGAGGCTGGATCAATCAAGGGCTGGAATCAAAATTGCAGGGAGGAATATCAATAACCACAGATATGCAGGTGATGACACCCTAATGGCAGAAAGTGAAGAGGAACTAAAGAGCCTCTGATGAAAGTGAAAGAGGAGAGTAAAAAAGCTGGCTTAAAATCAACATTCAAAAAATGAAGATCATGGCATCTGGTCCCATCACCTCATGGCAAATAGATGGGTAAAAAGTGGAAGCAGTGACAGACTTTATTTTCTTGGGCTCCAAAATCACTGCTGATGGTGACTGCAGCTATGAGATTAAAAGACACTTGCTCTTTGGAAGGAAAGTTATGACAAACACAGACAGAGTATTGAAAAGCAGAGACATCGCTTTGCCGACAAAGGTCTGTATAGTCAAAGCTATGGTTTTTCCAGTAGTCATGTACGAATGTGAGAACTGGACCATAAGGAAGGCTGAGCACAGAAGAATGAATGCTTTCAAACTGTGGTGCTGGAGAAGACTCTTTGACAGTCCCTTGGACAGCAAGGAGAAGAAACCAGTCAATCCTAAAGGAAATCAAGCCTGAATATTCATTAGAAGGACTGATGCTGAAGCTGAACTTCCAAAACTTTGGCCACCTGATGCAAAGAGCCTAGTATTGGGAAAGACCTTGATGCTGGGAAAGATTGAAGGCAGAAGGAGAAGGGGACAACAGAGAATGAAATGGTTGGATGGCATCATTGACACTCTGGGAGCTAGTGAAGGACAGGGAAGCTTGGCGGGCTGCAGTCCATAGGGTTGCAAAGAGTTGGACACAACTTAGTGACTGAACAACAACATGGACTGAACTGTATGCCGCCTCAGCCTCAATTTATATGTTGAAGCCCTCACCCCAATGTGATGGACCCTTTGGGAGGCGATTAGGGTCAAATAAGGTTATGAGGGTGGGGCTGTCATGAAATTAGTGTCCTTAGAAGAAGCAACAGAATGCCAGGCCTGGCAAGATGTCTGCCTGAAAGCCAGGAAGAGAACTCTCATCAGAACCTGTTCACACTGGCACCCTAATCTCAGACTTCCAGCCCCGGAAACAGAGAGAGAACATATGTACATTGTTCAAGTCAACTAGTCTATGGTATTTTGTTACAATAGCTGAACAAATCAAAACAATGGTGAAGGAAAATGGGCGCTGACAGTGGCAATGTTTGCTGAAGGCGTCTGCAGGGAACAGTTTACTAGTTTCTCTTTGTTTTTATCAAATGCTACTACAAGTTGATCTTACCGTTTCAGGGATTTGAGCTTTTCTGAAAACCAGCTGTGTAAAATCCAGCAATAATCAGATGAGCATATATAGTGGGAGTGGGCTCCTGGCAGGAACAGAGATAATCAACTGCAGAGAATTTTAAAACAATATTGAAACTGATAGAGGTTTGTCTTTTAATTATCAGGTGGCAACAGTGGTAAAGAATCTGACTTTAGGAGACATGAAGAGATGCAGGTTTGAGCCCTGGGTCGGGAAGATCCCTGGAGAAGGGAATGGCAACCCACTCCAGCATTCTTGCCTGGAGAATTCAATGGACAGAGGAGCCTGGCAGGCTACAGTCCATAGGGTCACAAAGAGTTGGACACAATTGAAGTGACTTAGCTCACACACGCCATGGCAGTTCTAAACAGTGTCAGTTATATTCTTCCCTCATGGGCCAACTGCTCTACCCCAGCTCCTTACCTTGTTCCTCGTGTATGCTGATAAAACCAGTTTTTAAGAGAACAAATCACTTTACAAGTCACTTTTGCCCCCTCCAAGGTTTTGGATCTGCAAGAGGTCTGATGATTGAAGAATGGCTGTACCTTAACACTTTTAATCATTCATTTGCACAAGCAGTCCTGACGCCAGATACAGCAACACTGAAGCAAACGACTATGGTTACAGTCAGGTGATCATTCAGTGCATGAGTGGAGAGTTGTAGGTGACCAAGTAAAAGAAGATTTTCCACATTGCCTATGATGGTCATGAGCCCATGGGCGGGTGAAGCCTCTTCATACTCTACTGTGTGTGTATGGATGCGTGAATAGTGAACACCAGTATCCGTCAAATGTGTTCGACAAATGTTGTCAAATGTTCCTCAAATGTGGATGACAGAATGTGGTCCACTGGAGAAGGGAAAGGCAAAGCACTAGGTATTCTTGCCTTGAGAACCCCACGAACAGTATGAAAAGGCAAAAAGACAGAATACTGAAAGATGAACTCCCCAGGTCAGTAGGTGCCCAATATGCTACTGGAGATCAGTGGAGAAATAATTCCAGAAAGAATGAAGGGATGGAGCCAAAGCAAAACAACACTCAGTTCTGGATGTGACTGGTGATGGAAGCAAGGTCCGATGCTGTAAAGAGCAATATTGCATAGGAACCTGGAATGTTAGCTCCATGAATCAAGGCAAATTGGAAGTGGTCATACAGGAGATGACAAGAGTGAACATCGACATTTTAGGAATCATCAAATTAAAATGGACTGGAATGGGTGAATCTAACGCAGATGACAATTATATCTACTACTGTGGGCAAGAATCCATTAGAAGAAAATGGAGTAGCCATCATAGTCAACAAGAGTTCGAAATGCAGTACTTGGGTGCAATCTCAATAACAACAGAATGATCTCTGTTCATTTCCAAGGCAAACCATTCAATATCACGGTAATTAAAATAACGTTGAAGAAGCATTACTCTTTAGTTCTTCTTCGCTTTCTGTCATAAGGGTGGTGTCATCTGCATATTTCAGGTAATGCTGAAGAAGCTGAAGTTGAATGGTTCTATGAAGACCTACAAGACCTTCTAGAACTAACACCCAAAAGAGATGTCCTTTTCATTATAGGGGACTGGAATGCAAAAGTAGGAAGTCAAGAAACACCTGGAGTAACAGACAAATTTGGCCTTGGAGTAGCGAATAAAGCAGGGCAAGGGCTAATAGAGTTTTGCCAAGAGAACTCACTGGTCACAGCAAACACCCTCTTCCAACAACACAAGAGAAGACTCTACACATGGACATCACCATATGGTCAACACTGAAATCAGACTGATTATATTCTGATTATATTCAGCCAAAGATGGAGAAGCTCTATACAGTCAGCAAAAACAAGACCGGTGGCTGACTATGGCTCAGATCATGAACTCCTTATTGCCAAATTCAGACTTAAATTGAAGTAAGTAAGGAAAATCACTGACTTCCCTGGTGGCTCAGATAGTAAAGCGTCTGCCTACAATGTGGGAGACCCAGGTTCGATCCCTGGGTTGGGAAGATCCTCTGGAGAAGGAAATGGTAACCCATTCCAGTACTCGACCATTCAGGTATGACCTAAATCAAATCCCTAATGATTACACAGTGGAAGTGAGAAATGGATTTAAGGGACTAGATCTGATAGACAGAGTGCCTGATTAACTATGGACGGAGGTTCGTGACACTGTACAGGAGATAGGGAGCAAGACCATCCCCATGAAAAAGAAATGCAAGAAACCAAAAAGGCTGTCTGAGGAGGCCTTACAAATAGCTGTGAAAAGAAGAGAAGCAAAAAGCAAAGGAGAAAAGGAAAGATATACCCATTGAATGCAGAGTTCCAAAGAATAGCAAGGAGAGATAAGAAAGACTTCCTCAGTGACCAGTGCAAAGAAATAGAGGAAAACAATAGAATGGGAAAGACTAGAAATCTTTTCAAGAAAATCAGAGATACCAAGGGAACATTTCATGCAAAGATGGGCTCGATAAAGGACAGAAATGGTAGGGACCTAACAGAAGCAGAAGATATTAAGAAGAGGTGGCAAGAACACACAGAAGAACTGCACAAAAAAGATCTTCATGACCCAGATAATCATGATGGTGTGATCACTCACCTAGAGCCAGACATCCTGGAATATGAAGTCAAGTGGGCCTTAGGAAGCATCACTATGAACAAAGCTAATGGAGGTGATGGAATTCCAATTGAGCTATTTCAAATTGTAAAAGATGATGCTGTGAGATGATGCACTCAATATGCCAGCAAATTTGGAAAGCTCAGCAGTGGCCATGGGACTGGAAATGGTCAGTTTTCATTACAGTCCCTAAGAAAGGCAATGCCAAAGAATGTTCAAACTACCACACCATTGCACTCATCTCACATGCTAGTAAAGTCATGCTCAAAATTCTCCAAGTCAGTCTTCAAAACACGTGAACCATGAAGTTCCAGATGTTCAAGCTGGTTTTAGAAAAGGCAGAGGAATCAGAGATCAAATTGCCAACATCCAATGGATCATCGAAAAAGCAAGAGAGCTCCAGAAAAAACATCCATTTCTGCTTTATTGACTATGCCAAAGCCTTTGACTGTGTGGATCACAATAAACTGTGGAAAATTCTTCAAAAGATGGGAATACCAGACCACCTGACCTGCCTCTTGAGAAATCTGTATGCAGGTCAGGAAGCGACAGTTAGAACTGGACATGGAACAACAGACTGGTTCCAAACAGGAAAAGGAGTACATCAAGGTTGTATATTGTCACCCTGCTTATTTAACTTATATGCAGAGTACATCATGAGAAACGCTGGGCTGGAGGAAGCACAAGCTGGAATCAAGTTTGCTGGCAGAAATATCCATAACTTCAGGTATGCAGATGACACCACCCTTATGACAGAAAGTGAAGAAGAACTAAAAAGCCTCTTGATGAAAGTGAAAGAGGAGAGTGAAAAAGTTGGCTTAAAACTCAACATTCTGAAATGAAGATCATAGCATCTGGTCCCATCACTTCATGGGAAATAGATGGAGAAACAGTGGAAACAGTGGCAAACTTTATTTTTGGGGGCTCCAAAATCACTGCAGATAGTGACTGCGGCCATGAAATTGAAAGACGTTTACTCCTGGGAAGAAAAGTTATGACCAACGTAGACAGCATGTTAAAAAGCAGAGATGTTACTTTGCCAACAAATGTCCATCTAATCAAGGCTATATTTTTTCCCATAGTCATATATGGATGTGAGAGTTGAACTATAAAGAAAGCTGAGTGCCGAAGAATTGATGCTTCTGAACTACGGTGTTGGAGAAGACTCTTGAGAGTCCCTTGGACTGTAAGGAGATCCAACCATCCCATCCTAAAGTCAGTCCTGAATAGTCATTGAAAGGACTGATTTTGAAGCTGAAACTCCAATACTTTGGCCACCTGATGCAAAGAGCTGACTCATTGGAAAAGACCCTGATACTGGGAAAGATTGAAGGCGGGAGTAGAAGGGGACGACAGAGGATGAGATGGTTGGATGGCATCACTAACTCAATGGACACGAGTTTGAGTAAACTCTGGGAGTTGGTGATGGACTGGAAGCCCTCGTGTGCTGCAGTCCCTGGGGTCGCAAAGAGTCAGACACGACTAAGCGACTGAACTGAGTATCCGGTAAAGCTTTTAGTTATTTGGCTAAATGTTCCACACAGCCATTCAGACGCCAAATCACTATTTTTGTCTTACTGTATCATCGTTCTCCAAGGGTACTGACCTCATTCATCTAAGGGAGTTGGGTCACTGCCTTGTTCCTGTCTCAATCCCCAGGATGTGGAGGGCAAGTGATTTATTTTTTAGTAAGAGACAAAGGAAAAGTGTATCTCGCTTTCCCTTACATTTCACAACCTAAAATATTTTCTCAGGTAGTGTGAGAAAATACTGAGAAAATTTTCTCAGGTAGGGTAAGAATATGGTATAGTCTCACAACACTAGCTTAACAGACTGCACACATGATTGGGGATGAAATGTCCACTAAGTCTTCCCCACTCTTTGTACTCCAAGGATGAGAAAACTGCCTACTTAAAGAATTCGTCAGTGAGAAACCAGCCCCATATAAAGTATTCACTGCTACATCCAACAGTAACAATTGAGAGAAATTGAGAAATGTAGTCTCTAGATACACAGCCATGAACCCAAGTTAAGATGAATCATTGTGGGAAAAAGGGAGAATTAACCTGGGAGAATAGATAGTAGCCTGTCATAAACAGTAAGTAGCCACAGATTTTATAAACATGCATTTTTCCTCAGCTAAAAAGATAAGAAAGACTCAGCCCATAGCTAAGACAGCAGGTTTAGTCCCAGCTTCCAGGGACAGTGAAACTGACAAACTAGTAAATATGTATTCACACAGACATGATGAGGTCAAAATGTTCTGATGAAATCAGAATTCTGTATTTGCATTTTATTTCCACATGACATTCTTCTTGACAGATAAGGAGAAAGCTGATTTATCTTCCGGGTGCAAGAACAATGCAAACAATTAACATACGACAACTTAACACCTGGAAAACATACATTTAAACGTAAATTAATTCACTGTAGCACTTAGGTTTACTTGGAGACTTTAGCCCAAGGTCTACATGAATCAAGGAAAACATTTTTAGATGGAACAGTTCAGTTCAGTCGCTCAGTCATGTCCGAATTTTTGTGACCCCATGAATCACAGCATGCCAGGCCTCCCTGTCCATCACCATCTCCCGGAGTTCACTCAAACACATGTCCATCGAGTTGGTGATGCCATCCAGACATTTCATCCTCTGTCGTCCCCTTCTCCTCCTGCCCCCAATCCCTCCCAGCATCAGGGTCTTTTCCAATGAGTCAACTCTTCGCATGAGGTGGCCAAAGTATGGGAGTTTTAGAGTTAGCATCAGTCCTTCCAAAGAACATCCAGGACTGATCTCCTTTAGAATGGACTGGCTGGATCTCCTTGCAGTGCAAGGGACTCTCAAGAGTCTTCTCCAACACCACAGTTCAAAAGCATCAATTCTTCGGTGCTCAGCTTTCTTCAAAGTCCAACTCTCACATCCATACATGACTACTGGAAAAACCATAGCCTTGATAAGACAGACCTTTGTTGGCAAAGTAATGTATCTGCTTTTCAATATGCTATCTAGGTTGGTCATAGCTTTCCTTCCCAGGAGTAAATGTCTTTTAATTTCATGGCTGCAATCACCATCTGCAGTGATTTTGGAGCCCCCCAAAAAAAGTCTGACACAGTTTCCACTGTTTCCCCATCTATTTGCCATGTGGTGAAGGGACCAGATGCCATGATCTTAGTTTTCTGAATGTTGAGCTTTGAGTCAACTTTTTCACTCTCCTCTTTCACTTTCATCAAGAGGCTTTTTAGTTCCTCTTCACTTTCTGCCAAAAGGGTGGTGTCATCTGCATATCTGAGGTGATTGATATTTCTCCCGGCAATCTTGATTCCAGCTTGTGCTTCTTCCAGCCCAGCATTTCTCATGATGCATATAAGTTAAATAAGCAGGGTGACAATATACAGCCTTGACGTACTCCTTTTCCTATTTGGAACCAGTCTGTTGTTCCATGTCCAGTTCTAACTGTCGCTTCCTGACCTGCATATAGGTTTCTCAAGAGGCAGGTCAGGTGGTCTGGTAATTCCCATCTCTTCAGAATTTTCCAAAGTTTAGTGTGATCCACACAGTCAAAGGCTTTGGCATAGTCAATAAAGCAGAAATAGATGTTTTTCTGGGACTCTCTTGTTTTTTCAATGAGGCAGCGGATGTTGGCAATTTGATCTCTGGTTTCTCTGCCTTTTCTAAACCAGCTTGAACACCTGGAAGTTCACAGTTCATGTATTGCTGAAGCCTGGCTTGGAGAATTATAAGCATTACTCTACTAGCCTGTGAGATGAATGCAATTGTGCGGTAGTTTGAGCATTCTTTGGCATTGCCTTTCTTTGGGATTGGAATGAAATCTGACCTTTTCCAGTCCTGTGGCCACTGCTGAGTTTTCCAAATATGCTGGCATATTGAGTGCAGCACTTTCACAGCATCATCTTTCAGGATTTGAAATAGTTCAACTGAAATTGCATCACCTCCACTAGCTTTGTTCATAGTGATGCTTCCTAAGGCCCACTTGACTTCACATTCCAGGATGTCTGGCTCTAGGTGAGTGATCACACCATCATGATTATCTGGGTCATGAAGCTCTTTCTTGTACAGTTCTTCTGTGTATTCTTGCCACCTCTTCTTAATATCGTCTGCTTCTGTTAGGTCCAGACCATTTCTGTCCTTTATCGAGCCCATCTTTGCATGAAATGTTCCCTTGGTATCTCTAATTTTCTTGAAGAGATCTCTAGTCTTCCCCATTCTGTTGTTTTCCTCTATGTCTTTGCATTTGATCACTGAGGAAGGCTTTCTTATCTCTCCTTGCTATTCTTTGGAACTCTGCATTCAAATGGGTATATCTTTCCTTTTCTCCTTTGCCTTTTGCTTCTCTTCTTTTCACAGCTATTTGTAAGGCCTCCTCAGATAGCCATTTTGCTTTTTTGCATTTCTTTTTCATGGGGATGGTCTTGTTCCCTGTCTCCTGTACAATGTCACGAATCTCCATCCATAGTTCATCAGGCACTCTGTCTATCAGATCTAATCCCTTAAATCTATTTCTCATTTCCACTGTATAATCATAAGGAATTTGTTTTAGGTCATACCTGAATGGTCTATTGGTTTTCCCCATTTTCTTCAATTTAAGTCTGAATTTGGCAATAAGAAGCTCATGATCTGAGCCACAGTCAGCTCCTGGTCTTGTTTTTGCTGACTGTATAGAGCTTCTCCATCTTTGGCTGCAAAGAATATAATCAATCTGATTTCAGTATTGACCATATGGTGATGTCCATGTGTAGAATCTTCTCTTGTGTTGTTGGAAGAGGGTGTTTGCTATGACCAGCACGTTCTGTTGGCTAAACTCTATTAGTCTTTGCCCTGCTTTATTCTCTACTCCAAGGCCAAATTTGTCTGTTATTCCAGGTGTTTCTTGACTTCCTACTTTTGCATTCCAGTCCCCTATAATGAAAAGGACATCTCTTTTGGGTGTTAGTTCGAAAAGGTCTTGTAGGTCTTCATAGAACCATTCAGCTTCTTCAGCGTTACTGGTTGGGGCATAGGCTTGGATCACCATGATATTGAACATTTTGCCTTGGAAACGAACTGAGATCTTTGTGTTGTTTTTGAGATCGCATCCAAGTACTGCATTTTGCACTCTTTTGTTTACCATAATGGCTACTCCATTTCTTCTAAGGAATTCCTTCCCACCATAGTAGATATAATGGTCATCTGAGTTAAATTCACCCATTCCAATCCATTTTAGTTCACTGATTCCTAGAATGTTGACGTTCACTCTTTCCATCTCCTGTTTGACCACTTCCAATTTGCCTTGATTCATGGACCTGACATTCCAGGTCTATGCAATATTGCTCTTTACAGCATCGGACCTTGCTTCTATCACCAGTCACATCCACAACTGGGTATTGGTTTGGCTTTGGCTCCATCCCTTCATTCTTTCTGGAGTTATTTCTCCACTGATCTCCAGTAGCATATTGGGCATCTACTGACCTGGGGAGTTCCTCTTTCAGTGTCCTATCATTTTGCCTTTTCATACTGTCCATGGGTTTCTCAAGGCAAGAATACTGAAGTGGTTTGCCATTCCCTTCTCCAGTGGACCACATTCTGTCAGACCTCTCCACTATGACCCGTCCATCTTGGGTGGCCCCACACAGCATGGCTTAGTTTCACTGAGTTAGATAAGGCTGTTGTCCGTGTGATCAGATTGGCTAGTTTTCTGTGATTATGGTTTCAGTGTGTCTGCCCTCTGATGCCGTCTCGCAACACCTACCCTCTTACTTGGGTTTCTCTTTCCTTGGAGCAACACTGTACAAAAACCAGGGGTAAGTCTTTCTGTCCTAATGCTATTCAGTCAAATACACAGTGATTGATCAGATTACTTAGGGAGGCCACTATCTCTGTTGATCACTGGGATTTCCTTCAGAAATGATCCTTAAGATCAAATGATCCTTAAGATCAAATCAGTAACCAAAAACTCAGCTTCATCTTGTGTACTTTATCTTATACCGAGGAAAGCAATAGTTCACTATCAGGCATGATATTGAATATACTGCAAAATGGAAACCATCAAAATTATCTATGGGCTTATTAATTCCTGTTATTTTGACATGTCTCTGTTGTTTACCATATGACTGACTAGAGTGAGGCTGTTTTTACATTAGTTCACATATCCTGGTTAACAGAAGCATAAAGAGCTTAAGAAGCATTAAGCTTCTACTTAATAAAAATGATTAAGATGGTCAATTTTATATGTATTTCACTGCAATAAAAAACAGAAAAAGTGTTTTAAGTTCCTAAGTATACTGCAATTTGTTATACAGCAATAGAAAACAAATACAATTACTACATTTTCTTAGATAAATAAACTGCTTAGAGTGTAAATAACTTATTAAAGTTTAAATGGCTGATTAGTTGACAGATATGGGGTTTGGACCCAGATAATCAGAGGAAGAGTCCAAGATTTTAATCTTTCAATATGTATGCCTGTCTTTTAAAAAATGTTGTAAATGGAGTAGAGAAGGCAGTTTAATCTTCAAAAAACATCATGATTTTAATAATTCACCATCTTTAGGACATGATATTAAACACATTTTCTTCTGCCTTCAGTATGTTTTGTATCTATCTATTCATGAGGATGGGTTTTTCAAGTTTTATAATAATAAATTATTTTGCTTTCATAGGACATTATTCATAATGGGATCCAAGTAGATTAAAAAACCACATTGTTTTTTAAAAATATTAGTAGTGCAATGAGATAAAAACTGGTCTCAAAGGTAAGTGCCAGATGATATAGGGCGAAGTATCCCTACTCACACAAGGAATAAAGTTACTGTGGTTGTTCACATATTGAGGGAGCACATATTAAAAGTCAGCAATGGCTCCCTCTCGCACACAGAATAAAGTAGAATCTGCTAGTCAGCCGCGATACGCAGTTTCAGCTTTACTTTCAACAACCTGTCTTCATAAGCCCTCTATTCATGACTACTAATGATTCCAAAGTACCTGGTGCTTTTCTGTGTCTATACCTTTGCTCACCCTACATCCAAATGAAATTAGCTTCCTCTTCACCTCTGCCTCTATAATTTATTCTTTAAAATTCTTTAAAGCAGAGCTCAAACTCTACCATGTTGGGAAAGCATTTCAGCACAAGAACCCCTGCTGGAAATGGTTTCTCTCTCCCCCATCTCTGTGGGTGTTCACTCTCTACACAGTATCATTTACTTTGTAAAAGTATTAGTATTCGATTCAATTTCTTGAATATTTATGGAATTTCCAGACACGGTGCCAAACTGCAGAGAAAGCAGTGAATGACACGCAGACTGTGCCTTCGAAGAGTTCTCTCTCAGTTGATTAATAGCTATTTGAAGAACAAGCACCTAAGATTTCAAAGTAACTTTTTAAAATACAAATTAGGCTTTAAAATAGGAAAATATTTCATGATTTAATGTGAATAACAAACATTTACTTTAAAAATAAAGTCTGAATTTTAAACGAAAATAAACACAACTCTCTTACAGAACAAAAAACAGACCCAAAGGCTCTCAACCTATGCTCACAAGGTCAGTACTCTCCTCGGAGTCAACAAAAATGGAAAGGAAAAATATCTGGGACTGGGACACAAAATCTGACCAGGTTAGGGTTGAAACAGAAAAGTGTCAGATGAGGAAATAGATTACATTAAAAAAAAAATCTTTCTTCATTAAAGGTGATAAAAAAGTAAGGAGAATTGATTATCAAAATATCTCAGTTCAGTTCAGTTCAGTTGCTCAGTCGTGTCTGACTCTTTGCGACCCCAGGAATCACAGCACACCAGGCCTCCCTGTCCATCACCAACTCCCGGAGTTCACTCAACTCACGTCCATCGAGTCAGTGATGCCATCCAGGCATCTCATCCTCTGTCGTCCCCTTCTCCTCCTGCCCCCAATCCCTCCCAGCGCCAGAGTCTTTTCCAATGAGTCAACTCTTCGCATGAGGTGGCCAAAGTACTGGAGTTTCAGCTTTAGCATCATTCCCTCCAAAGAACACCCAGGGCTGATCTCCTTCAGAATGGACTGGTTGGATCTCCTTGCAGTCCAAGGGACTCTCAAGGGTCTTCTCCAATAACACAGTTCAAAAGCATCAATTCTTTGGTGCTCAGCCTTCTTCACTCTCCCTAAATCTATGTATATAAAAGCAGCAATGGGTGTTTTTCTAGAGCTAGTGAGGTAGATTCTAAATTTCATGTAGAAAAGAAATTAAAGAAGTCGTCTCTACCAGATAAAAAGCCAATCATGAATATTGTAATTACCTGACATTTAGAACAGAAAGCCCAGAACATATTATCTTGAATCAATGAGGAAAATACCAACTTACCAAATGTGGATTTTGTTTGACTAGATGGCCACCTGGAAAACAACTAAAGTTGAGTACCTATTAACTACTCACAAAGACAAACTCCAAAGGGTCTGTGATTTACATGTAAAAAATGAGATTATAGCTCTGCTCAGGGAAGACAGAATAGATGTACTTGGCCCTATTCCTCTTCCTAAGTGCAACTAGAAACCTTCCACATTATATACAAAACCAAACAGAAGACAACTCTGAGAGGTGGAGAGAGGAGGCAGACCAGCTAAGGAATTGGGGACCAATGGAATGAAACAGGCACGTTTCATGGATTTTCTTTTTGCCTCATATATTCTAGACTTGGAGTTAATGAAGCTGGCAACCCAGAAACACCAATGACTTCAGACAAAAAAAAAAAATCCCCAAAAGGTCCCACTCTCCTGCCAAAGGATCAGGACAGGGGCAGCCTAGCAAGATCAAAACTCTGTCAGATAATAACTGCTCTACTCTGGCCTAACACCACGGAAAATACTGTGCCCCTTCTCCCACCCGTGATAGCAAACGCTGAGTGGGGAATCTAGGCTCTCATCCTTGCCGGGCTACAAAGAGGTGTTGTCAGGGACACTCAACAGGGAGCTGGGACTTCCAGCCCCACTAGATAGTAATAAAGGCCCCAAAGCCCCATGATGCCAGTGAGAACCACTGCGGGGAGACTGGAATTCCACCTCTACCTGGAAGCAACAAAGTTCCCTCCCTAACCTCCCCACTGCCACTGCACAGGGCTAGTGTCGGGGAGGCCGAGGAGAGAATGAATATGCTTACCACTGTCCAGTTCCCTGTGATGCAACTGGAGGCTGTGTGGGGAGCAGGAATGAGGCCCTCTTATCCTAAGAGGGTCAACTTATCAAGATGATATAGGAATTATAAACATGTGCATACCAAACAGTAGAGCTCCACAGTACATAAAGCAAACACTGGCCAAAGTGAAGGGAGAAACAGGCTTACGGTAATGTAGTACCACTGTCAATAAGGTACGCAACTTCTATACAGATTAGTAAGGAAACGGAGGACCTGAATAACACCACTCGATCAACTCCAACACCCCAAAACAGCAGAATGCACATTCTTCTCAAGTTCACATGGGACATACTCCAGCACAGATAGTATGTTAAGTCATAAAATGAGTCTCGATAAATTTAAAAACTTACTCAGTGTCTTCTCTAACCACAATGGAACAAAGCTAGGTAAAAACAAAGCTATGTAAAGCCCAGAAAACTCACAAACACATGGAAATTAAATAACATAATCCTAAACAACCGCTGAATAATAATCCTAAACAACCAAAGAATAAATCACAAGGGGTATTAGAAAATACTATGAGACAAATAAAAACAAAACACAACTTACCGGAATTTATGGGAATCAGTGAAAGCAGTGCTCAGAGGGAAGTTCATGGTTGTAAACACCTGCATTAAAAAAAAAGAAGAAGAAGAAAAAGAAAGAGCACAAATCAATAACTTTACCCTGAAGGAACTAGAAGACAAAACAGCAAACTAAATGCGTAATGGCAACAACATTTGCTGGGAGAGGCGTACCTCTTTGTACAGCACTCGGGGATATCTTATCCTAATGACCACGATTATTGTCTAAACACTCATGCGCCCACATAAAGCCTAATACTCGTCTACCTGTGGTCTCTTGCATAAAAATGCTGCCTTAGTGCTGTCATCGATCACAACCACGTAAGTTAGTGGTTAGCAAACTAAAAGGAGGCCCACAGTATGCTTCTCTACGGTCCCTGAGTTAAGACTGGGTTTTTATGTTCTTAAAGAGTTATTAACAACAAACCAAAAAAAACCCGAGAAGTACATGTGCCAGAGAGTGTATGTGGTCTGAGACGCCTAGAGCATTTACTATTTGGCCTTTTGCAGAACAAGTCTGCCACTTCCTCAGCCATGTTATATTTTGCTGACAACCTTCAAGTCCTGGTGGTTTATAAAAACAAAGGTTTCCTTTTCACTGAGTTTATGTCAGTGATGGGACCGTTATGGTGCAGCTCTTCATTCTATGTGTATTCTTCATTCTGGGGTCCAAGGTGTAAGAGCAGAGCCTGTCTGCAAAGGGAGTCAAGCAAAGGCTGAACCAATGATGGCCCTTACTGTTTCCATACTTAGATGGGTCAAAGCAGGTCACATGGCCAAGTCTTATGACGCAGCAGCAGGAGAAATACATCTCCTCTCCAAGAAGCCTCATCTAGAAGATGCTTTTACTAAGAGGCCCAACAGAGAGAGGGCAGTGAATAACCAAAAGCAACCACACAGCCTATTGCAAAAGGTTGACTGGAGACAGCATTACAAGTGTGCTAGCTGCTCAGTCGTGTCCGACTCTCTGTAACCCCAGGGACTGTAGCCCACCAGGCGCCTCTGTCCATGGGATTCTCCAGGCCAGGATAATGGAGTGGGTTGCCTTCTGCAGGGGATCTTCCTGACCCAAAGATCAAACCCGGTCTCCTGCCTTGCAGCTAGATTCTTAACTGTCTGAGCCATCAGGGAAGCCCAAGAGGATATAAAGCCTGCTCAAGTCACCACATTTCGTAGAAGGGTAAATGCAGGAAGTAACTTTAGAGGTCAATAAGCTAAATACACATGTAACTTCCAGGGTAGCAACTAAACAAATAGAAACAGACAAAATTTCTAAACCAGTAAATATTTAAGCGGCAAAAATAAAATAAAAATCAGCTTAGGAAAAAAGGAAAAGAAACTACAAGTATGTCGAATGTACAAAGTAAGACAGAAACTTTAGCTCCAAAATCTAGGTGATTACTTTAAATGTGAATGTGCTCAATGCTCCAGTTAAGGGACAGTCCCCACCAGTGCTGTTTCTACCTTGGGGTCTAAACAAAGCTACAGGTCAATGGACACTGTGTGGCTGTGAGCAATTTATATTAGTGCAAGTCTGATTATTGTGCACCAGTGAAAAGCATAGTTAATATTTATTGTATTTATCAATCATCTATAGCAGTCCTTACAAATAGCTGTGAAAAGAAGCGAAGCTAAAAGCAAAGGAGAAAAGGAAAGATATACCCATCTGAATGCAGAGGTCCAAGAACAGCAAGGAGAGATAAGAAAGCCTTCCTCAGAGATCAATGGAAAGAGGTAGGGGAAAACAACAGAATGGGAAAGACTAGACATCTCAAGAAAATTAGAGATACCAAGGGAACATTCTGCAAAGACGGGCTCAATAAAGGACAGAAATGGTAGGGACCTAACAGAAGCAGAAGATATTAAGAAGAGGTGGCAAGAATACACAGAAGAACTGCACAAGAAAGAGCTTCATGACCCAGATAATCACGATGGTGTGATCACTCACCTAGAGCCAGACATCCTGGAATGTGAAGTCAAGTGGACCTTAGGAAACATCACTACAAACAAAGCTAGTGGAGGTGATGGATTTCCAGTTGAGCTATTTCAAATCCTGAAAGATGATGCTGTGAAAGTGCTGCACTCAATATGCCAGCATATTTGGAAAACTCAGCAGTGGCCACAGGACTGGAAAAGGTCAGATTTCACTCCAACCCCAAAGAAAGGCAATGCCAAAGAATGCTCAAACTACTGCACGATTGCACTCATCTCACACACTAGTAAAGTAATGCTGCAAATTCTCCAAGCCAGGCTTCAGCAATACGTGAACCGTGAAATTCCTGATGTTCAAGCTGGTTTTAGAAAAGGCAGAGGAACCAGAGATCAAATTGCCAACATCTGCTGAATCATCGAAAAAGCAAGAGAGTTCCAGAAAAACATCTATTTCTGCTTTATTGACTCCACCAGGGCCTTTGACTGTGTGGATCACAATAAATTGTGGAAAATTCTGAGAGAGATGGGAATACCAGACCACCTGACCTGCCTCTTGAGAAACCTGTATGCAGGTCAGGAAGCAATAGTTAGAACTGGACATGGAACATCAGACTGGTTCCAAATAGGAAAAGGAGTGTATCAAGGCTGTATATTGTCAACCTGCTTATTTAACATATATGCAGAGTACATCATGAGACACTCTGGGCTGGAAGAAGCACAAGCTGGAATCAAGATTGCCGGGAAAAATATCAATAACCTAAGATATGCAGATGACACCACCCTTATGGCAGAAAGTGAAGAGGAACTAAAAAGACTCTTGATGAAAGTGAAAGAGGAGAGTGAAAAGCTCAACATTCAGAAAACGAAGATCATGGCATCTGGTCCTATCACTTCATGGGAAATAGATGGGGAAACAGTGGAAACAGTGTCAGACTTTATTTTTCGGGGCTCCAAAATCACTGCAGATGGTGACTTCAGCCATGAAATTAAAAGACACTTACTCTTTGGAAGAAAAGTTATAACCAACCTAGATAGCATATTAACAAGCAGAGACATTACTTTGCCAACAAAAGTCCATCTAGTCAAGGCTATGGTTTTTCCAGTAGTCATGTATGGATGTGAGAGTTGGACTTTGAAGAAAGCTGAGTGCCAAAGAGTTGATGCTTCTGAAGTGTGGTGTTGGAGAAGACTCTTGACAGTCCCTTGGACTGCAAGGAGATCCAACCAGTCCATCTTAAAGGAGATCAGTACTGGGTGTTCATTGGAAGAACTGATGCTGAAGCTGAAATTCCAATACTTTGGCCACCTTATATGAAGAGTTGACCCATTGGAAAAGACCCTGATGCTGGGAGGGATTGGGGGCAGGAGGAGAAGGGGATGACAGAGGATGAGATGGCTAGATGGCATCACCGACTCGATGGACATGAGTTTGGGTAAACTCTGGGAGTTGGTGATGGACAGGGAGGCCTGGCGTGCTGTGATTCATGGGGTGGCAAAGATTCGGACACAACTGAGCGACTGAACTGAAGTGAACTGTTAGCAGGTGCTACATTAGACATGAATTAGCTCACAGCAACCTTATGTGGCTACCATCCCTGTTTCATAAATGAAGAAACTGACACTTGTAATTTGGAATCCCTAGCCCAGATTCACCCACAGAACCTGAGATAGGGTTGAGCCCAGGCAATCTGCTTTGCTGCTCACATATCTTCTAAGCTTGTGGTTCCCAAAAGAGGGCACACATCAGAATCTCGGGAAGGCTTTCTCAAAGATCCCCACGGCTTCTAATTCAGTAGATGTGGAGGGGACCCTGAGAATCTGTACTTCTGTTGTATCCAGGGATGCCACTGATGCTGGTCCGGGGACCACACTTTGAGAACAGCTGCTCAAAGGATACAGGAGTGAGCTCTAGCTCAGATCTGTGGTTCTCCCTTCACCTCCTGAACCAGGTGTCTGTGTAATCATGCATGCTAACTTGCTTCAGTCATGTCTGACTCTTTGTGATCCCCTGGACTGTAACCCACCAGGCTCCACTGTCCATGGGATTATCCAGGGAAAGATACTGGAGTGATCTGCCATTTCCTCCTCCAGGGGATCTTCCCAACCCAGGGACTGAACCCGAGTAACTTAGTCTCCGGCATCGGCAGGCAGATTCTTTGCCACTTGGGCCACCGAGGAAAGCTGTGTAATCATATTCACCCCCAAACAACCAGCTAGATGCAAACCTGGCCAAAAAAAAAAAAATCACATTCACGTTCAGCCCATGACTGGATGCCATATGGTTCTTGTTTTCTCTTGTCTAACATTTTTGATAATTAACAGTTACATAATGATTTGTTAATACTCCCAACAGCGCACAGCAGTGGAGCAACTGCTGTTTTCACCACCTGGGCCCTTTCAAGTTCCCGCAGCTCAAGTCTCCACACCATTTAAGTACGGATGGACCCCTGAAGCACAGCAAAGCGACAGGTATCCGGTACGAAGAGAAGCTTGTCTGCCTTTCCAGTACTGCTTTTCCGTGGAGGCTGGCACTTCTCTTCTTCCTCTGGGACATGGAAGCCTCGCAAGTTTCTCCACTGGGGCCGCTGTGGGACTTCTGAAATAATTTATTTCAGACAAGTTAGCAAAGGGCTCCACTGGTCAGTAGAATTTTGCTGACTCCACTGCTTACTCTGACACCTCACCACCCACTGTTCTTAGTTCTTCCTCCCTTTTCTGAGAAATAAAGGAGATACCACAGAGATTTACTGGCCTAAGCTCTGCATGCTGTCCCCCTTGCCTCTGCAAATATGCCTCTGCTTCTCACTGACGCTTCTTCTTAAAGGAGCCCACTGCTTTTGTTCACGGAATCCTCTGCTTATATAATGAACAGAATGACTACAAAGTGACTGCAGGGCTACAAGCTTACACTTCAGTGCTGACAGTTTCTGCTTTTAGACTAATGGTGTTTGCAACATATTGCCTGACCTGGCACACAGGTAACATACACCTGCACTGAGTGCTTTAAACAGTTCACATGTCGAATTCTCATTTCTCACTTACCCAAAGGTCTGTATAGTCAAAGCTATGGTTTATCCAGTAGTCACATACAGATGTGAGAGTTGGACCAGAAAGAAGGCTGAGTGCCAAAGAACTGGTACTTTTGAATTGTGGTGCTGGAGAAGACTCTTAAGATTCCCTTGGACAGCAAGGAGATCAAACCAGTCCTAAAGGAAATCAGTCCTGAATATTCATTGGAAGGACTGATGCTGAAGCTCCAATACTTTGGCCACCTAATGTGAAGAGCTAACTCACTGGAAAAGACCCTGATACTTGAGGGCAGGAGGAGCAGGGGGTGGCAGAGGATGAGATGGTTGGATAGCATCACTGACTCAATGAGTTTGAGCAAGCTCCAAGAGATAGTAAGGATAGGGAAGCCTGGCATGCTGTAGTCCATGGAGTCACAAAGAGCTGGAAATGATTTAGCAACTGAACAACAACAATTACCCTATCAGGTAGGTACTACTATGTGAATTTTACAGATGAAGAAATCAAGGCTTAGAAAGATCAAGTAACCAAGGTGACACACCTAAACAGCGGAGCAAGGTTGAAAACCCAGTGAAAACCTAAATACATTTTACTCCAGAGCACTCAGCTGCTTCCCATTTAACTGTTGGCCCCATTAGCAGTGAACTCACACAGTCACTGTCTACACACCGACTCCAAATTCTGGAGCATTTTAAAGCTGCTGTCTTTCCATTTCATCGTCATTGCCATTTCAGTGTTTAGGGCAGGGACTTTCACATCTACAGACAAAGATGTAGGTGGGGAGAGTGAGCCGCTTATTAGCATTACGGCCCCCCTAGGACCACTTGCAATTCTATCCCCCCTATCCCCGGTATCCGCTGAAGCCTTCATCTGGCCGTGACAACAGAACCGCTGCTTTCAGTTTCCTGCCTTCAAATATTCTGGCCCCACAGGCCGGCGGCTGTTGATTTCCCACTCTCTGAGGTTTCCTGTTTGCTGGGGCTTCTCTAGACGGGGAAGAGAGGAAATCTATCCTGAATTTTTAGAAAGTGAAAGTGAAGTCGCTCAGTCATGTCTGACTCTTTGCGACCCCATGGACGGTAGCCTACCAGGCTCTGAGGTCCATGGGATTTTCCAGGCAAGAATAGTGGAGTGGTCTACCATTTCCTTCTCCAGGGGATCTTCCCAACCCAGGGATGGAACCCAGGTCTCCTGCATTGCAGACAGACGCTTTACCATCTGAGCCACTAGGGAATCCCACCTTTAATTAGTTTCACATCCAAGTTGACATTATTCATTTTTCCTAAGCAAAATTACATGTTGCTGGCAGGCAGGTAGAGGAGGAAGCTGCCTGGGCCTCTCATTTTGGTTGTTCACTCTGTTTCCCAGAGACCCAGTTTCATGTTTTCAAAACTTGAATAGTAAAAATCAAACTTACCAGGAAACACAACATCCTTAAAAGAAAAGAACCAGGGGAGACCAGATAGCTTCCTTTGCAATGGGATTTCACCAAGTTTCCTGATTATGTCTGATTTCAACTTTTAAAAGCCACCATAGATTGTGGTGTTTATTTTCCATGTTTCCATTTCTGACATATGACCCTCATTTGGGTGAAAAATGAGCTTTCTTTCTTGTCCCTTTGAGTGAGCCTCTTTCTGCTAGTACAAAAGACAAATGAGGAAAAATGGTCTACATTCATGATCAAAACTGAGAACATACGTAAAATCATGCTGTTCTGTATGAGCTTGTATTCTACAATTTCTTAACCCTTTGTTGAAGTAAAATACACACAGAAAATGCACAAAATGTAAACCAGCATTTTAATGCATTATCACAAAAGAAAAGCCCGTGTCCTCACGAAGACCTAGAACACAGCCAATCTCTTATGTTCTCCCCACTTACCACCCATTCTCTCCTTCCCAAAGGTAATCAGATCTTGACCTCTGCTAATGTAATTTAGTTTTGCTGGTTTTGAACTCTATGAAAACTGAATGTTATAATGTGCATTCTTTTGTGTCTGACTTCTTTCGCTCAGGAGTGTATCTGTGAGATGCGTCACACTCACAAACGTCACATGTTGTAGAAATTCACCTTTACTATAGTACAGCATTTTGTTGCGGATCACACACTTTATTTACTCATTCGGCTGAATGATATCAGGGTTGTTTCCTGTTTAAGGTTCACCCTAGTGATAATGCCGCGAACATCCTGGCACCTGTTCTTGGCTCATGTTTGTATGACAGGGTGTACATCGGGAGTGGAACTCTGGGCTCTAGAGAATCTGTGCATACAACTTTATCAAATAATCTGGAACTGTTTCCCAAAATGGTCAGACCAATTTACACACCCAGTGGAAGGTATGAGCGTTCCCCTTATGCCACATCATTACCAACATTTAATACTGTTGTTGCCAGGTGCTGGAAGGGATCCATCACTTTGATATCAAACTGACATTTACAGAGCTTCTGCTCCACATGACACCAGGAAGAACAGCCTTTGTATGAGTCCTTTCCCCAGTAATTTCAGAGACTCCAGGGAATGATTGTGCATCTTATGGACATTTCGTGGTTGTCAGGTGTGAAAGATGCCTACATCTTCCTCTAGACTAGCCCTCCCTCCACACCCTGCCGGTCTCCTCCTTTGCAACCCCAAGGACTGGAGCCTGTCAGCCTCCCTCTGTCCATGGAATTTTCCAGGCAAGAATACTGCAGTGGGTTGCCATTTCCTATTCCAGGGGATCTTTCCGACCCAGAGATCGAATCTGTGTCTATTGCGTCTCCTGCAAGTGGATTCTTTACCTCTGTGCCACCTGAGAAGCCCAACATTCTGTATTCAAAGTGTATTTCAGAATTCCTGTGGTTTGAGAGGCGTCTTTAGCCAGCTTGATAACAGGAACCCCTTTAAAGCGATTTGCTTCTCATCTCTCATAACCTTCATGCTTATACATACTTATCACCTTGAGGAGACAACCAATTTCCTACCGGACTCAGGCAGGACAAACCTTCCACAGGGAAGGTGAAGACTGAAATCCACCATTGTTTTATCTGTGTGGTTTCCGTGAGATGAGGACGACACGTGACAGCAGGTGCCCTGATGCAAACTGCCACTAGTGACGGGGCTAGGGGCAGCAGCTGTGGGTGTGCAGGGATGTTTGAAGTTGGAGGAATGAGCACAGAGTGCCTAATAGGTACCGTCTAAGTGACTGTGACATAAGTTATGCTCCAACTGTGAAACTCCAATAAAGCCCATAAATCCAGGCCAGTGGCAAGGAAGCCCCAGACGCAGGGCCACTCCGCCCACTCAGTACACAGGCCTCAGTGAATTTATGATAGATTTGTCTCTGACTCCTTTCTCCCATTCTGGAGATTAGTTCCTCTCTTTAATTCTATCCTGCAAAATGTGCAAGCTAAAACTGCCTCACAACCTTATCTATCATTAATCCTCAGATTAATTTCAGCATTTGGAAATGCTAAGATGCCAGAACTTAAAAAAAATATACAACTTTGCTGTCTGTTTTATTCATCACTGGCATCTTCGTCTCCAGAGATAAGTGTAACATTAATCATAAGTTCAGGGAAGCATTTTCCATGTTGATTTAAGTGGGTTTATAGGGGTCACTTATAAAAAAAACACTTATTAAAAAACACTTATAAAATGAAACATTCGCTCGTTATTCTGCATATAGTAAGTTGCTAAAAGGTTATTTTTCATTTTATGGTCTTATAACTCAGGCCATAGTTTTAGTCCTTAATTAAAGAGTGATTAAGAAATAGCAGTTTCTCATTCACAGGAAAAATTGACATAATTTATTTATACGAAATTGTTTATAAATGCGAATAGTACAAAGGGAAAGGCAAGAGAAAGGAAAATTTAACAGTGCATTCTGCACACCAAGTCTCATAGAAACAAATCCTGAATGAATGAATGAAAGAAAAGTCTCATGGAGACACTGCCTGTAGACGTCTTTGTTTTACACTGAGCAAAGTCAAGTCTCAGAATGACAGTTTTCTCTTTAACAATCAAATTTGCAACTTGGTGATCATTGTCTAATGAATTACCTAAATCACAGGGTCACCAACAGGCTTCCTTTTGGTGCTATTGGTGAAAGGCATCTTCTAACTGGTTATTGTTGGCATGAGTGAGTTTTCTATGGTTTACCAATACTTGAAAAGGTTCTCTTTCAATAAATTTACTTGTTGGTTTTGTGTGCTGCCTTAGGGGAAACTTTTATATGACATGTTGAATAATAAGATTATACCAGGAATCTTGGTTTTATTCTGAGCTTTATTGCAGCTTTCTCTAGGATTTCCATTTTAACTTAGATGTTGTAGATGGCTTAAAATAGATGTGATTTATATTATCTTATGAAAAACTATTGGGATAGCCAGCCTCTAAAGACTCTTGGCCTCAGCTAGTCACATCTCTGTACAGTCAGTCTCCTCCCACACTGACTAAGGCTGATCCATGCAACCAATAGGGATATTAGAGAAATGATGTTTTGTTGACTTCTGGGCTAGTTCATAGAAAACAATGAGACTTTTGCCTGGTGATTTTTTTCCGGATCAGTCACCCAGAGGGAATCCATTGCCATGAGGTGTGGACTCTCAGGTAGCGTTACAGTGGTCAGGAGTGGAGGTCTCGCATCCCACCAGCACTAACTCGCTGGCCTGTGTGTGGTCACCTTAGAGGCAGAGACTCTGGCTCACACTGGCCTTCAGATGACTGCAGTCCTGGCCGGGATTGTGGGTGCAACCTCATGAAAGCCCTTGAACCAGAATCATGCAACTCAACTGCTCTTGAATTCACAAAAACTTTGTGAAACAATAAATGCTTAATGATTTAAACTGCTAATTTGGGGTAATTTGTTATCCAGCAACAGGCTGCTAACATGCTTTCAAAAACTCATTGGAAAAGACCCTGATGTGGGAAAGATTTGAAGACAAAAGAAGAGGGTGGCAGAGGATGAGATAGCTGGATGGCATCATCAACTCAATGGACACGAATCTGAGCAAACTCCAGGAGACAGTACACAACAGGGAAGCCTGAACCGCTGCAGTCCATGGGATTGTGAGGAGTTGGACGCGGCTTAGTGACTGAGCAACGACAATTTAAATCAGTAATGGAAACAACTACACTGAATGTCTTTTCAATATCTATTGAAGTGGTTCATTTTTGTCTCATATTTTATCAATCAAATGATGTTTTATTTCATTAGCTTGCCTAATATTGATCCTTTCTTTTCTTTCTAAATAAAATCTTCTCAATTATGGCAGATTATTATTCTAACACACAGTACTCTCTAATTTTATTTTCTAGTCATTTACTTGAAATTTGATTTATGCATTTTAACAAATAAACCAGCCTCAGGAAATGGTTTAGCTGTCTTGCCCAAGTAAGAAATGGATTCAATAAACAAATGAAAGGTTCAGAAGGAAATGGATCAGTGGGGTTCTTGGAAAGCTGAGAAGCTAAACTAAGAAGGCACACTTATATATCTTGCTCGCCACTCACTCCCCCAAAGAAACAAGCTTTTATGACTGACAGTTGAAGCAACTTATATGGATCCATCAGGCACCTGAGAGGAATTAGCTGTATGGACGCCAGCAAGCTTACCACTGTGGGGCACCAAATTAGGAGGAAAGTGGCAAAATTTTGGTGGTCTCCCTTACTGGGTGGGTGACGTCTGCCCTCATTCCTGTCCCGCCAGCCTTCTGCTTACAGCTTAATCCTGGGCAGCTTACACCACATTCAGTCTTCCCACTAACATCTCAGCCTACCTGAAATAAAGGTTTCTCCTTGGCCTGTGGAGTTTAGAGCTATTTGCTTTCTGAATGGTTTGGACCGGCTGAACTTGGTTGTTTGCTCAGCACTTGCAGCTATACTGAGAAAGGTTTTTGACAGTCATATAATTTCCCTCCCATATATAACCATCCTGAAAATTCCACACACTCAAAGGCTTTGGCATAGTTAACAAAGCAGAAATAGATGTTTTTCTGGAATTCTGTTGCTTTTTCGATGATCCAGTAGATGTTGGCAATTTGACCTCTTGTTCCTCTGCCTTTTCTTAAAATCAGCTTGAACATCTGGAACTTCATGGTTCACGTATTGCTAAAGCCTGGCTTGGAGAATTTTGAGCATTACTTTACTAGCGTGTGAGATGAGTGCAATTGTGCAGTAGTTGGAGCACTCTTTGGCATTGCCTTTCTTTGGGATTGAAATGAAAACTGACCTTTTCCAGTCCTGTGGCCACTGCTGAGTTTTCCAAATTTGCTGGCATATTGAGTGCAGCACTTTCACAGCATCATCTTTCAGGATTTGCAAGAGCTCCACTGGAATTCCATCACCTCCACTAGCTTTGTTTGTAGTGATATTTCCTAATGTCCACTTGACTTCACATTCCAGAATGTCTGACTCTAGGTAAGTGATCCCACCATCATGATTATTTGGTCATGAAGATCTTTTTTATACAGTTCTTCTGTGTATTCTTGCCACCTCTTCTTAATATCTTCTGCTTCTGTTAGGTCCCTACCATTTCTGTCCTTTATCGAGCCCATTCTTTGCATGAAATGTTCCCTTGGTATATCTGATTTTCTTGAAGAGCTCTCTAGTCTTTCCCATTCTATTGTTTTCCTCTATTTCTTTGCATTGATCGCTGAGGAAGGCTTTCTTATCTCTCCTTGCTATTCTTTGGAATTCTGCATTCAAAGTATATATTTGGGTATATAAATGGGTATATATTTCCTTTTCTCCTTTGCTTTTCACTTCCCTTCTTTGCACAGCTATTTGTAAGGCCTCCTCAGACAGCCATTTTGCCTCTTTGAATTTCTTTTTCTTGGGCCAAAGCTTTTGACTGTGTGGATCAAAATAAACTGTGGAAAATTCTCAAAGAGATGGTAATACCAGACCACATGACCTGCCTCTTGAGAAACCTGTATGCAGGTCAGGAAGCAACAGTTAGAACTGGACATGGAACAGACTGGTTCCAAATAGGAAAAGGAGTACATCAAGGCTGTATATTGTCACCCTGTTTATTTAACTTATATGCAGAGTACATCATGAGAAATGCTGGGTTGGAGGAAGCACAGCTGGAATCAAGATTGCCAGGAGAAATAGCAATAACCTCAGATATGCAGATAACACTACCCTTATGGTAGAAAGTGAAGAACTAAAGAGCCTCTTGATGAAAGTGAAAGAGGAGAGTGAAAAAGTTGGCTCAAAGCCCAACATTCAGAAAATGAAGATCATGGCATCTGGTCCCATCACTTCATGGCAAATAGATGGGGAAACAGTGGAAACAGTGACTGACTTTATTTTTCTGGGCTCCAAAATGACTGCAGATGGTGATTACAGCCATGAAATTAAAAGACGCTTGCTCCTTGGAAGGAGTTATGACCAACCTAGGGCTGCCGTCTCGGGTTGCACAGAGTCAGACACGACTGAAGCGACTTAGCAGCAGCAGCAGACAGTATATTAAAAAGCAGAGACATTACTTTGTCTACAAAGGTCCATTTAGTCAAGGCTGTGGTTTTTCCAGTGGTCACGTATGGATGTGCGAGTTGGACTATAAAGAAAGCTGAGCGCCAAAGAATTGATGGTTTTGAACTGTGGTGTTGGAGAAGACTCTTGAGAGTCCCTTGGACTGCAAGGAGATCTAACCAGTCCATCCTTAGGAGATCAGTCCTGGGTGTTCATTGGTAGAACTGATTTTGAAGCTGAAACTCCAATACCTTGGCCACCTGACGCGAAGAGCTGACTCATTTGAAAAGACCCTGATGCTGGGAAAGATTGAGGGCAGGAGGAGAAGGGGACGACAGAGGATGAGATGGTTGGATGGCATCATCAACTCAATGGACATGAGTTTGAGTAGACTCCAGGAGTTGGTGATGGACTGTGAGGCCTGGCATGCTGCAGTTCATGGGGTCACAAAGAGTCTGACATGACTGAGCAACTGACCTGAATTGAGAATTCCATTGAAAGATAACCTCAGTTTAAATAGAAGTAGCCCTCCCCGCCACTGGAATCCACTGCACTTGGCATTTCAAGTTACCATGCAGATGCACTGACACATGGGTCACACGCTCCAGAATCTTTCTAACTCTGCAATGCTTTCTCACTCATTTCCTGCCACTCTTTTCCCCAGCAAGAAACAAAGACATAGCCTCCTACTTCAGCTTCCATGGACTGGCCTTGGACCCTGATGAATGAACCCCTCTCTTCCCCAGCTCTGCCAGCACTTCCACACCTGGACTTCCCTTGAAGGCATCCTGTTTCCCTAACTTGTCAGTGATAAAACTTCCTGCAGTGATAAAACAGCTGCAGTGGAAATGGCACACAGTTCTTCCTCTTGACTATGCATTCTCCCAAGCCATTGAGTGATAAGGTTCTCCTTCGTTCTTGAGGCCCAAGTCTTTAAAAAAGCTGTTGTTTCACCATTCAAGACCAACAAATGATTTTAAAAATCATCCACTTAGAGGTCTTGCGGTCACCACAATACATGCTAATTCATTTCTTATGCTCTGCACCACCTGGTAAGAATCTGAAATGCTAACACTTAGGTGATGCAGGTGGTAAAAAAAAACAAGCCTGGCAATGCAGGACATGAAACAGACACAGATGCATCCCCTGAGTCAGGAAAATCCCCTGGAGGAGAGAGCCTGGCAACTCACTCTAGTATTCTTTCCTGGAAAATTTCATGGACAGAGGAGCCTGGTGGGCTACAGTCCATGGGGTTGCAAAGAGTGGGACTCAACTGAGCACACACCACCACCATGCAGCATCTAGTCACCACCGTGACTCTAAGAATTTCCTTAAAATTCCTGGGCCTATTTTCTCATGGCCTCTTACCAATCAACTTGATTAGTATCTTTCTGAGGAACTACCCATCCTGAAGAGCGTGCCGCAGCAAACCATGTCCAACAGTGTCTCTGCAGAAATGACTTCTCTTCCTGCAGGTCTAAACAGTCTGCTTAGGTTATAGGCTACTGACATCCTTCACTCTAATGAACAAGTCCTTGTGACTGAGATCACTGGCGTGTTCTGCCTTATGTCAGGCTACAGCACCACAGATCTAATAGATGAGCTTGTGCTTTTATCCTTTCTTGGATGTGTGCCTGCAGTCTTGCCCAGGGCATGGCTGATTCCGCCACAGAATGTCTTCTAATTAATTCTTCATCTCTGGGATGGTTATGTTCTATTTCTCATTTTTAATTTAGTTTGCTTTGTGTTTGTGCTTTGCTATTTTTTATTAAGTTTTCTAGAAATTTTATTTTAATAAAATTTAAAATAATCAGCTTTTGGTTCCATGTATTTTACTACTTTTAGTTTTTCACTAATTTTTCCAGCTTTAATTTTTTTCTTCCCTGTTTTTAAAATGATTTGAATGTTTAATTATTTTCCTCCAAAGGCATTTAGTCTTAAACTAATAAATAATCTTAAAATCACAATTACACATAGAATACTCATATTTGCAAATAATTGTTCTTTCCTGTTATAGTCATAAGACATGACACATGCAATAATATCCCTGTTGTCTTATGGGAAATCTATAGAGTATTAAAAAGTGAGTTCCACAATGATCTTTAGCAAGAAAGATCATTGCTTAAATTTGTTTTCTGTCCAGTACTAAATAAGTTTTTCTGGGAGAATATGAAACAGTATCTTGGCGAACTGCAGCTGTCATCCCTTCCCTCTTTCTCTATGTCAGGTCACGCTTCCCTGTTGAATTTGCATTCTCCAGCCCATGCGTGACACTTAGAATAGCAAATACAGCTAGCCCTCCCTATCTAGCAGGTTCTGCATCTGTGGATTCAATCAACTGTGGACTGGGATTCTGTTGTTGTTGTTTCAGAAAGTTCCATAAAACACCAAAATTTGAATTTGCCACACACTGGTGATAACTTACATAGTATTTACATTATATTAGGTATTGTAAGTCATCTAGAGATGATTTAAAGTATACGGGAAGATGTTTGTACACTATATGCAAATACTATGCCACTAACCACTTGAACGTCCATGGACTTTGGTATCTGTGGGTTTCCTGAAACCAATCCCACATGGATACTGAGGGTCAACTGTGCAGTTCAAATACAAACTGTCACAAAAGTGAGAAGATGTGCTAATTCTCATTATTAGTAGGAAAATGTGAAGGTAGCCTGTTTTTGTTAGCAACTTTGGATTAACTTCCTTTGATTCTGTTACCAACAGATGACAGATGAAAATGTTAATCCATTTGGGTGAATTTGTACCTCTCAGTTATAAGGTGAAGGATATGCCTCCTTGTGCCATCTGTTTCATCATCAAAAAGCAATACAGGTATTGGGGAGTACGAAGCACAAACTATTGCATGTAAGATAAGCTATAGGGATATACTGTACAATATGGGAATACTGGAGAAGGAAATGGCAATCCACTCCAGTACTCTTGCCTGGAAAATCCCATGGATGGAGGAGCCTGATAGGCTACAATCCATGGGGTCGCAAAGAGTCGGACACGACTGAGCAACTTCCTTTTCACTTTTCTCTTTCATGCATTGGAGAAGGAAATGGCAACCCATGCCAGTGTTCTTGCCTGGAGAATCCCAGGGACGGGGGAGCCTGGTGGGCTGCCGTCTATGGGGTCACAGAGTCGGACACGACTGAAGAGACTTAGCAGCAGCATGGGGAATATAGCTAATATTTTATAATAACTGTAAATATTTTGTAACTTTTAAAGCTGTATTAAAAAATAAAAATTTTTTAAAAGAGAAAAGTATATATGGTCCTCAAGGAGACAGAAAGTGTAATTTCTGCAAGGTTGCTGTGTTCTCTGTGTAACGTACTCACATCACAACAAGACTTTTCGCTGCAGCATGAACAGAACTTACTACGTGTCTTACACTCCTGATTCCATTTTCTAAGACAGCTTCTGGCTGTTTAGCTACACATGAACACACACAAGAAATGGGATAGCATTCTGCCCTAGTTTAACCACATCCACCACATTAGAAAGAATAATTAGCTAGAAATATTAGCTGTCCAATGAATTTTCTAAATTTCTTATAGAATCAGCGGTTTACTTTCCTCTATGAGCTATTATACTTGATAGCCTGAATCCACAAAGTATTGGGATGCAACATTAAAAGACGTCTGTCTATTAAAAGGAGAGAAGCTGCAAAGCAGAGGACCCCTCCAGTGAGTTCTCTCCACAGTGTGTACACCCCAACAGTCTTCCCATCCTCCAACAGCTATTATTTTTAGCACCCAGGATCACTGTAAACACTGTACCCCTCTGGGCAATGTTCGGCATTCGCATCAGCAGTAACTGAGGCAAGGCATTGCTGACTCTCTGCCAAAGCAAACCTTTCACTGCTGCTGCTCCCCAGGAACCCTACTTCCGGGGTCTTCTGAGGGTTAGAAACAGGCCCTTCTGGTCCAAACTATTTCTTCCACTGACCTGCAAATATGCCTGGAGGCCTGAACTGAATGTAGACCTTATAAGGTATCTGAAAGGAGTAACAAATGAGCTGGAATATTATCTGGAGTTAATGGATTGCTCCTTTCTCCTTAAGGGCTTCCCTGGCAGCTAAGTGGTAGAGAACCCGCCTGTCAGTGCAGGAGATGCAGGTTCCATCCCTGGGTCGGGAAGATCCCCGGGTGAAGGGAATGGCAACCCACTCCAGTATTCTTGCCTGGAGCATCCCATGGACAGAGATGCCTTGGGGGCTACAGTCCATGGGGTCGCAAAGAGTCAGATACGACTGAGCAACTGAACAACAATTCCTTTCACCTTGGCAGAAGAGATGAGACTCTTAATGGAAAGATTTTCAGGGCAGAAGAAGTTGGTGAGCTCTGGAGCTTGGAGCAACTTGGGGTCAGGCCTGAAAGCTGTTGAACCATTCAGTTTACTAATCACATGTTGCCCATCTATTGCATGCCAATACTCTGTCAGGTGACGGGGTTACATCATTAAGTGTCATCAGGGGCCACGTCAGTAGCTTTGGTGATAGAAGGAGATGACACAGCTAACCAGCCACTCTGAAAAGTGTGTGGGTTGAGGAGCGCGCCCCTGCATTTGTGCCTGAGGGCACCTGGCCAGGCCGGGGTGAGACTGGCCCTGAGCAATCACCGCTTCCATTAGCAGGTGGTTTCTGGCTGTTGAATCCCCAGCCCAAGTCCCAGCAGTGCCTCTCTGTATTTTTTGCTCATTTGCTTACCCTCAACCAGAAACATCTATCCTAGAGTACCAGGGGTGCACCTTTTCTTCTTAGCTCTGGGTTATTCACAAGAATGTTGAAACAAATCTATCAAAAACACTTTCTAGTGACCTCACCACAGAATGGTGCTAATTCTTCCCCAAACCTTCAGGAAGCAAAGCCCTATGATATCACCTTAATTAAAAATAAATTCTAATGAGATCCTTGATGCAGATGCAGAAGTACCTCTTGGTGACATTCACTCCAGGCTTTGAAATTAATTCTAAGGCCCACTGGCATTTATCTTTGATTTAGAAAGGGGAGAATTGCTTTCCTTTTTCTTCTTTAAAATTGATGTAACTATTACAGAGGGAAAATTAGAGTGCATGAAATATAAAAATTGAATTATAATCCAGTGCAGCACATTTCCTTTTCCAGAAAGTCAAATGTCATCTGCCTATGAGCTGATGAGCCTCTGTTGGGATCCTTAGACTTTTTTATCCTTTCTACCTACAGTCTTCAAATTAAGTTTTCATCATTTAAGGAACTCTAGTTGTTTTCCTTTTATGCAGGCTATGCCAAAACATAACCAGGTTCTCTAAGAAATAAGTTGGTTACATGAATATATTGCCAAGATAGAATTAGGTGCTCACCAAGAAATGGATGGAAATTACTGGGGAAAGACAATTCAGGCATTTGATGATGGTGATGAAAACCCAATATTACTTAAAGTGGAGCATGAACCATTGGGTTTAGAAATTAGGAGGCTACTGGTGACTTTTCTAAGTGTAATAAAAGCATTTCTTTCTTTGATAGGATCATCTGAACCTTAAGTGTACTTTATATCAATTTTAATTTTTTTTCTGATTGCAATTGGTATTTTTAAAAAATATATATAAAAGGGCTTGACTAACTATATTCTAGAGCTATGAGAGAGAAGACTCAGTGAAGTTTGGTTTCTGTCTTCACATTGTTCAAAGTTTATTTTCTAGCCTGGCCTACAAAATTAGATTAAAATAATTAACTTCTGTTAATTACTTAATAATAATCTGTTTAATCATTTTAATCTGTTTCCTACAATACAGTTTTTATTCACCATCTGCTAAGGTGTGTCCAAGAGAAACAGATTTTATTCAGTATTATTCCAACAGGGGAGAGAAGCGTCAATGAAGCTGAGTTTAACTCCAAATACAGCAAAAACAGCTAGGGATTTGTAGCCAGGCAAAATGGAGGGGGGCAGTGGGTAGAAAATGACTAAGAGTCAAGAGTAGGGGGATTCTTGCTAAACTGGTCAAACGGGATTCTTGCTGAAGGGAGACATCATCAGTGGTGTGGAGTGAGGAATTTAATCAGATATCAAACGTGTGGAGACTCTAGCTAAGCAAACTTGGCAGTATTTTTGCTAAAACTGGGCTTGGTAGGCCAAAGACAGAGACCAAGGAGGAAGCCTAGTTAGAAAGGAGCTCAGAGGAGCCTGCCTTAAAGTTTGGTCAAGGGGAGAGTCTGTAGGGTGGCAAATAAGTATCCTCTCCCTGGCCCACTGCAGTCAATTGATGGTGGTTGCCTAGGGGCACTTCAGAAGAATACTGGGATTTTCCCTGGGTCTGGAGTCAATTAGCCCTGGTGCTTTCCAACTGTGGTGCTGGTGAAGATTTTTGAGAGCTCCTTGGACAGCAGGGAAATCAAATCAGTCAACCTTAAAGAAAATCAACCCTGAATACTCATTGGAAGGACTGAAGCTGAAGCTCCAATACTTTGGCTACCTGATACGAAGAGTCAACTCATTGGAAAAGACCCTGATGCTGGGAGAGATTGAGGGCAGGAGAAGGGTTCGACAGAGGATGAGATGGTTGGATGGCATCACCAACTCAAAGGACATGAACTTGGGCAGACTCCAGGAGATGGTGAGGGACAGGGAAGCCTGGTGTGCTGCAGTCCATGGGGTCCCAAGGAGTTGGACATGACTGAGTGACTGAGCAGCGGCAAACCCTGATACAGTGGGGAGGGTGCAGTGCACACAACACGTGTGGGTGGACTTCTGCTTCAAAAGAACATCAAATCTTTCATTCTACAAGGGACCACTGCTCACAAAGACTGGTTCTCCTTGTCCAGCATTTCTCAAACCTGAGTGAGAGTCAGAATCACCTGGAGGCCTGTTATTCAGGGAAGGCTGGGCCGGCCCCCAGAGTTTCTACTCCAGGAGGTCTGGGGGTGGGGCCCAAGATTCCGCGTCACTAGGAAGTTCCAGGTGATAGTGATGCTGTTGCTTTGGGGAACCACTGCGCAGGGACCTTTCTCCACCTCAGCACCTTTCCTTGAATGAGTTGCTGGGAGTCAGCCCGAGGGCACCCGTATATCCCCAGATACAACCCCCACCCACTAACTGCCCAATGAGCGAGAGCAGGTGTGTGCAGACACAAGTATTGGGGAGGTGGTGACTGGCAAGAGTATCTTTGCTAATAAACCACGCACTCCCCTTACTGGACAGGAAACAACATGTGAGGCAGAAGCGGGTAGACGTCTCCATGGAGTGCAGGGGGCTGTGTACCAGCCAGTCTTCAAGTATTTTGGAGAAATGAGGTAGGTATGCTAATGTCAGGGGAAAATATGTGCCACATTGAAACAAACATGTGCCACATTCCTAGGATGGAGCCAGCCCGCCCTACTGCCTGCGGACTGGGCTGCGTCCCTCTAGGACGTCAGTTCCCTTAAAGTGGAGGTGAGCTCAGAGCTGAGCTCTGTGGGGGAATTTTCCTGACCTTCACCCTCACACACGGCCCGCTGGGTCATTTATAGTTTGAATCATCAGTTATTAGTCACAGAAATAAAACTGGGATAAAGTCAAGCTGTCTCAGTTAACCCCTCTGCCACATCTGTGGATATTTTAAGCTCATTCTGTTAAGCAGCCTTGAATTCTTATCCTAGAGCAATTTCTACCATATCTATTTGATAATAAGATTTGAACCCTGGACTATACTTCGTAATCTAAAAGGCCACGGATTCATCCAAGGAGCCTTTACTATGAACCATGCTTCAAAGACAGCTTTCACCTATTCTCTCCTTTTAAAGTTCTTCCAAGGTATATATTAGAGCTTTTATTTATCCCCATGTGTCTTAATTTCACTTTCTTTTTATCCTCTGCATTTTGGTTGATATTATACTTCCCTATAAATTTACTATTTTTCACTGTCTATACATCTTTTTTCCTTTGTGCTTTTGTGTCCCAGTAGCCATATGTTTAGTTTTAAGACTATCTTTTTGGTTCTGTCAAAGATTTTTTTTTTTTTTTTTCATGCTGTCAGTATCTTATCCTATTTCTGTCTTTAAACATCTTAGGCTTGTTTTGAATTCCCTTTGATATGGTGCTATTGCCTTCCAGTCTTGGTAAAGCATATCTTCCAGCAGTCTCTATATTTCTGATTCTCTTTGTTTTGCTTTCCTGTGTCACATTGCAACTTTCATTGTATTACTTTTTACTGTGGAAGTCTCTTCCTGGGGCTGTTTTCCGTGGGAATCCCCTGTGTGCTGGTTATGGTTTCATCCTTACAGAGTGCTTTGTGTTTCCCGTGTTGGGAACACAGTGCACTCACTTCGGCCAGATCTCTCGTGTTAGGCTCTTAACCTGGTGTCCTTCCTGTGTGAATGCAGACTTCACACCAATGTGCAGTGCAGGAGTACAGTTCGGACTTCTCATGAGTGGTTATTTTTCTCCCGACCTCCTCAGGGAAGGCAAACTCCCTATAACCTTCCCACACACACGACAAGTTAAAGGGAGTGCTTCCTGTCTGGGGATGCACACCCTGGGGTCAGAATTCACTCCCCACTGGCCCTCATCCCCGAGTGTCAGGTCCCACACATGGAATCAGTTCTCTGGCTTCAGTTTCCTCTCACCTTTCTGACCTGGAGTTTCCTGTTCATTTCTAGGTTTTGAGCTGACTGATGTATTAAAAAATTTTTTTGATCATATTCAGCATTTTTATGTTCTAAAGGTTAAAAAGATATTTTCTTTTTTCATCCCTGCATCAGTTCTGTCAGCTTTACTGACCCCCAAGACTTGAAGTGCTGGATCATTATCCATGTCATCCCTAACAAGGTTTGCTTCACTTAATACAGGTGCAAAAATCCTGACACTAATGTTTCCTTCTTTTTGATTGTCTCTTCCACTTTCTCCCTTTTGCATTCTGCCCATATCACCCCAGCTGGAGGGCCTTTCCTGGTATGTGTCTTTTGGTGGGGAGAATGATTTTCATTTCAATCTGTGTGATAAAGGATTCTTCACTGGGCCAAACACATTTTCTGCCCTATTTAATATCACGTCTTTCCCGGCAGCAGCAGCTCAGAGTTTTTTAACTTTTCGTCCTTTCACGTCCAATATTGGGTAGATGAGCCTTCCACATACTTTATCTCATTTGACCCTCTTAAAGTCCTGCGTAGTTACTATTATCTTAATTTCATAGCTTGGAAAACTGGGCTTCAGGGGATAATTAACTTGTCCAAGGTTGGTAACTAACAAAGTTCCCCTTCCTCCACTGAGGAGGATCCCTGCCTAGAAGGGCAGCTTGCAGGGAGCTTTACTGGCCCTCCTCCTCTCCTGCTATTGCTGTGGTTCAACCACTCAGTGGTGTCCAACTCTTTGTGACTCCGTTCACTACAGCACACAGGGCTTCCCTGTCCTTCACCATCTCTGAGAGCTTGCTCAAACTCATGTGCCTTGAGTTGAGGATGCTATCCAACCATTTCATCCTCTGTCACCTCCTTCTCTTCTTGCCCTCAATCTTTCCCACTATCAGGGTCTTTTCCAATGAGTCAGCTCTTCACAGCAGGTGGGCAAAGTATTGGAAGTTCAGCTTCAGCATTAGTACTTCCAATGAATCTTCAGGATTGATTTCTTTTAGGATTGACTGGTTGGATCTCCTTGCAGTCCAAGGGCCTCTCAAGAGACTTCTCCAACACCACAGTTCAAAAGCATCCGTTCTTCGGCGCTGAGCCTTCTTTGCTTACATCCATATATGACTACTGGAAACACCATAGCTTTGACTATACAGACTTTTGTAGGCAAAGTGATGTCTCTGCTTTTTAATATGTTTTGTCTGTCACAAGCTTTTCCTTGTAAGTGTACAGGGCTCCTCTTAGCCAGAGAACTTCTATTTGTAAACCTGCTCAGAGAAGCCTCTGTATGATTGTGCTCTTTGTTTTGCATATCTGAAGCAAAACCAGAATTCCCTGCAGATGATTATAATAAAAAAAATGATTCTGAGAAATGCATTCATTTGCTCTCTGGAAAGCTGTGTGTCGCAGTTTTAAGCTTCTTGGATTTATTATCTGAAATTTCTAAGCTTTATCTTTTGGCACTGACTGCTACAAAATTATAGAAAATGGCTTTAAAGACTCAATATATTTACACAAAGATGTGTTAGTGTGATAATTCTGTATCAAGGAATATTAAATATTTTAATCTTCAGAAATCCAATTGGTATACTGATGTATCAAGGAATATTACACATCTTAATCCTCAGAAATTCAATTGGTATACTAATGTAAAATTCATAAAATTGAAATTGCTTTGGCTCTGATCTTCATAATGAAAGTGTTGTGATGCCTTTAAAAAAAACAGCATTAATGTCCTATCTTGAGACCTCAGTTCTCCTTGTCATCTTTGTCCCTCTCACCCTGCAATAAGTGATCCCCTGAAATGACCCAATGTTGTGTGCCTTCTATCTTGTTTGTCTCGTGGAGTTAATAAGCAAGGAGCTACAGGCAGCCTTGGTGCCGGGGTCCAGCCCCGGTGGATCCAGGGAATTCGAAGCGGGGACGGCGTTGGCATGAGAAAAACTTATTAATATAAGATTAGATTAGGAAGAAATAGTGTAGTAGGAAGATTAAGTGGAGAGAAGAGGCTGATTAACTTGGTTTACGTGGAAAACCAATAAAGTTCCAGACAAGGAGCTTGCACCATCTACGTTAGTCCGACAGCGCCCGTTTGAATATCGGAGAGTGCTCCGCCTTGGGCTCTCTCTCTTACAGATCTTAGAAGCCGGGACAAGTAAGTAGACACAGTGAGCCTCCACGCCCCAGATGGGAATTCAGCCTGAAATTAGAGTAAAGAGGAGAAACGGGGGAAACCAGTCCAGCGACTGGCTCTCCTTCTATTGTCCTTCAAGGCCTTTTATACTTTTGATTATACATAGAGATCAATGGGTAATACAAAATTATGTAGCGTTCGCAGCCCAGACTGTTTCCGTATATCTTTTTGTATACAAAAGGTCTCAGGTGATTTACATTATCTTCTGGCCAAGAGGCTTGTTAACACTTTTTGGCTCTCTTCCTTAATGAATGTTAATCTCGTTTCCCCTGAAGTGTTTTTTTTAATCTGCATCTCCTTAAAGCATTAAAGTTACATCTCTATAGAACAAAGGAGCAGTGGGTTATAACAAAGAAGGTGCTTAACTCAAAGATCTAATGTTGCTAATACCAGGTCTACTACTTGTTTTTCTATATACCAACTATATCTAAAAATAAAGGATATGAAAATTTGGCAGCAAGTATTGGCTCAACAAATGAAACCTTTAATCAGTCCTATTCTAATGATTTTGACTCCTGGGAAGCTCCTACATTCCTAGGATGTTTTAAGCTTCCTGTGCCTCCGGCAGTCAGGAGGCCTCAAACAATCACATGCGCAGCTGTACGAGTCCTGCAGGCAGGCTAGAAAGCCATCAGAGGGGTTTTTGGATTGAAACACTCTTCCAAATGCAGAAGACTAAAGCCCTGAATTGACTTTTTCCAGAGAATGTCAGAAGAGTGGAAAAGCAGGCAGATTCTTATTTTTTGGGGGGTGGATGCTCAGGAAATTCCAGGGGGAAAACCTGAGGTCTGATTAGCCTTGCCATCAGAGCTCTGCCGCGTGACCTTGTCACGGGTGGAATTCCTCATGCTGGCTCCCATTTCTTTTTGGTGTCTTCAGGGTGCCTTTTGAGGGCACTCCTCTGTCCTCTTCTTCCTTACTTTTTATACAGAAAAGGGAACTACAAGGTATTTTCACCCTCCCTGTATTTGTTCTGTGGCTTCAATAATATGAAAACTAGAATTTTCATAACATGCAGCAGCAGGGGTTTTTATTTTAAAGAGACAGAAGAAAAAAGAGGAAAAACACACAAACCGACAGTTAAACCCACAGCATCCAGAAACTTTCGGTCTTACTTCTCTTAAAAAGAGAAAGGTGCTCTGAAGGTTTTCACCTCTGGGTCTTAATGTACGCAGATGTTTCTGACACTTCAGAAGGGTTTGATGTTTCATAGTTACGGATAGAGTTCTGCAAACTGTTTTGTTCTAATACTTTATTCAATGTCAGTCTTCCTATCTGCAAGTTCAGTTATAGCTACACTTCAACATCTTTTTAGACCTTGAGAGCACTCATTGTTACAGACTGAATGTTTGTGTTCCCCACCCCCAAGTCATATTTGAAACCCAATCCCTGATACAATAATGGTGTTTGGAGGTGGGACCTTTGAGAGGTGATTAGGTCATGAGTGTAAAGGGCACTAATGGGATTAGTGCCCTTATGAGAGAAGCCACAGAGCACTCCCTTGCCCCTTCTGCCAGGTGGTGCTGGTATTCAGTCGCTGAGCCGTGTCCGACTCTTTATGACTCCACGGTCTGCAGCACACCGGGCTTCCCTGTCCTTCACTATCACCTGGAGTTTGCTCAGACTCATGTCCATTGAGTCGGTGATGCCATCCAACCATCTCATTTTCTGCTAGGTGAGAACACAAGAAGACAGTGTCTATGAACTAAATGAACTAGAGCTGGGGGTCTGTCTATAAGCAGACCCTCACCAGACACCTAATCTACTAGTGAAGCAAGAGGGAAGCCGGCAGAGCACAAACTGTAAAAGAATGATACAGCCTGAGGACATGACATAAATTGATTAGAACCAAACAGGTCAAAAATGGCAGACAAGTTGACTTCAGTACATGCTCACTGTATCACATCAGCTAAATGACACACCCACCAGCACCATGATAGGTCCAAGGTTGACTAAACACCAAAAAGTGGGTGGTAGCCCAATTCCTGGAAGTCCCCTTCCCCGAAATAGTTGGAATACTCCTCCCACTCATTAGCCTATGAAATTACTCAGCCCATGAAAACTAACTACACCATATCTCAACTTGTGTAATGGCCCACACTGTCTGTGGAGTGCATTTCTCTCTAAACAAATCCACTTCTTTGTTGCTCAGTTACTAAGTTGTGTCCAACTCTTTTGTGACCCCATGGACTGTAACCCACCAGGTTCCCCTGTCTGTAGGATTATTCAGGCAAGAATACTGGAGTGAGTTGCTATTTCCTCCTCCAGGGGATCTTCACAACCCAGGGATCGAACCCAGGTCTCCTGCATTGCAGGTAGATTCTTTACTGCAGAGCCACCAGGGAAACCACTTCTTACCTATCTCTTTGTTTCTCACTGAATTCTTTCTGCAATGAGACATCAAGAACCTGAGCTTCATGAAGTCCTGAGACTAGGTGTGTGACCTCAGTTAGAAGACCATGAGTTCAAGTCCCAGGCTGGGGTACACAGTTTCAGCTTCACCTTGATTTTGCATTTCCCAGCCTTCAGAACTGTGGGAAATAAATTTCTTTTGTTTACAAGCCACTCAGCCTATAGCCCTTTTGGCATGGCAGCACAAATGGATAAAGACACTCACCCTGCTGCTCTAGGGAATTCAAATCTTACACAAGCTAAAAATTTCACCTAAATACCACTGACTAGATAAAGAAAACAAACAGATGATGATCTTTAATTATTGCCTTCAGACGATGTTCAGCAACATCTGCCCACTCACTGTGCTGTAAAACGTTCTTAGGGGAGGACTGTCTCAGCACTATATGCTTACTCTGGTTAGTAAGGATCCATTTATACGTACGTCTGTGTGTATTATGCTATGCTCCCCAACTCCTTCTGTAAGCTTCTATTTCATTTTGTCAGTTCCAGGATATGTGTTCTCAAGAAAGGACATTTGGGACTCTTGAGTTTGCTCTGCATTTATTTTCTTGCTCTTAATCTTTGGTGATTCTCCCTCTATGAACTTACTGAAAACATTGGGTAATACATTTAGGAGAAGAATGTCAAAATCTGTATTGTATTGCTGAGAGAATTAAAGTAATCCTCCAGAGGAAACATCTGACACACACACAAATATCTTAAGCCTCATTTATAACAAGAAAAATAATTCCTTGGAAAAAAGTGAGGAAAGCACAGAAAAATAGGGTTTTGGACTCTGCCCAAGGTAAACCAAATCAGAGAAATTACTTATAAAGGCATTTTATGGTTTCTGCACTAGAAAGGAAGAAATGGCCGGGTCAGAAGTAATCCTCATTTTTGCAGGAACATACAAGAAGCAGTGCCTTGCTCTGATTTTCAAGTTGTCTTTCCAAGTATTTTTTCTAATGAATTCTCAGTAATTCACATGACTTCCGGCCCTCCCATTCTGCTCACTGGACAGCACACAGCAAGGATGAGTGTGGTGTCAGGTCAGTAAATCTGTGGTGGGCCAGGTCCTCTGTCCACAACCTTTAAATCATGCTCTGACTGATCTACAGCCAGGGAGCTTGGCTTTTGCCATTTCCAAATATAGACTATTGATTTTGTAACCAATACCTCAACAGTTAATCAAGAAATGATTATTTATGGAGAACCTTTAATTTGTTTTTCACCACTTGGGCCTGAGCAAGAGTATCCTTTATCTGTTCTCACAAATCTGATGCTAATCTGACTGGAGAGATGCACTGGTCAATATGTATTAGACACAAAACAGTGAGAAAGCTGTGCAAACCAAGATCAATACAATTAATGCTGTAGAGAGGAAACTCTCTTTGGGGTTCACAGACAAGGGAGATCTAGGGGAATAGAGATTGTCTAGGAAGGCTTCAGTCATGAAGGAGGTTCAAAGAGCCAGGGGCAAAGAGAGATGCATTATTGGCCAGCAAAAACAAGCAAAAATATGCTGAGGCAAGATCTGTGGCTTGTGGTGGTAAAAACACAGCCTACTCAGGGAAAATAAGCCTAAGGAGAAGTGTGAGCCGCCCACACATTCACCCTTGTGCACTGACACAAATCTCCACACAACTAAAGTTTAGCCATTTTTGGCCACTTGCCATTATCTTTATCCATTTATTTATTCATCTTCTCATTCATCTCATTCATCGCTCGGGGGAGTGTTTATAGAATGTTCATCTTATGCTGATATTGTACCAGTCACTATGGGAGCAAGGGTGAGCAAGGAGGCATTCTATCACGTTGGTTACAATCATGGGTTTTGTAGTAAAATAGACTTGATAAAGGTCTGGTTCTGCCAGCTACAATCTGAACAAATTATTTAATCTCTCAAAGCATCAATTTTGTAATCAGGAAGTATGAATATCTTATGTGATTTTTTAAAGACTTTTTAAAATGAGACCCACTTTTTAATTTATTGAATTTATTACAATATTGTTCCTGTTTTATGTTTTGGTTTTTTGGCAGAGAAGCATGGGGATCTTAGCTTCCTGAGCAGGGGTGGAACCTGCACCCCCTGTGTCAGAAGGCAAATCCTTGACCAGTGGATTGCCAGGGAAGTTCCCCTTATGTGGTTTTTATATTTAGTATGTTTTGCCTAGCCTTCCTTTCTCCTTATCAAATTTCCTTTAGAACTGCAGACCAAGATGGTGATAAGGGGAATCCTGAACTTCCCTCATCCCTCAGATAAACTGAATGTATGGCTAATCAGCTGTAATTTCCTTTGAGAGAAATTCAGAAACTACTTTGGTGATGCCTATGCACTGAACTGGCACAGCGCCAAACAACTGGTACAGGATCCCCAACTTCCAGCTTCCCCTTGAGGAGCAAAGGGTCTGGACCACATGTCCCTTACCCCTACTTTTAAGGCTCCTACCCAAGGGACAAGACCCCAAAAAACCTAGCTCTGAAAGCCAACAGAGCTTGTGTTCAGGAGACCCGTAGAACTTTAGCAGTGAAGCAGCAGTTCTCATCTCATCCTCTGCCCCCAGATGAGATGGCTGGATAGCATCACCGATTCAGTGGACACGAACATGGGCAAACACCGGGAGTAGTGAGGGACAGGGAGGCCTGGCATGCTGCAGTCCATGAGTCAGTGCAGAGTCAGACACGACTTAACAACTGAGCAACAACAACAAAGCAGCTGTTAGTGAGGGCACAAACATTCACTCTGTTATTCCTGCCAGGGCTCAGGGCACAGGAAGCTGGCAGAGAAGTGTATCTCTCAGTCTCCCCTGGCAGAGGCAGCCTGCCTATGTTACACGCTGTTTTGCTAAGTAGTGCTCATCCAGCAGCTAGCAAAAATTCTCCCTGGCTCCCGGAAGGTCTGATGGAAATTTCCCTTGACTTGTCTCTTGGGCTTGCTCTAACAATAAAATCAGGTTACCAGCAACTCTCTCGAAGGAGCTTGTCCAGGTATCAGTTCAGTTCAGTTCAGTAGCTCACTCGTGTCTGACTCTTTGCGACCTCATGGACTGCAGCACACCAGGCTTCCCTGTCCATCACCAACTCCTGGAGCGTACTCAAACTCATGTCCATCGAGTCGGTGATGCCATCCAACCATCTCATCCTCTGTTGTCCCCCTTCTCCTCCTGCATCTTTCCCAGCATCAGGGTCTTTTCCAGTGAGTCAGCTCTTTGCATCAGGTGGCCAAAGTATTGGAGTTTCAGCTTCAACATCAGTCCTTCCAATGAATATCCAGGACTGATCTCCTTCAGAATGGACTGGTTGGATCTCCTTGCAGTCCAAGGGACTCTCAAGAATCTTTTCCAACACCACAGTTCAAAAGCATCAATTCTTTGGCACTCAGCTTTCTTTATAGTCCAACTCTCACATCCATACATGACTACTGAAAAAACCATAGCTAAGACTAGACAGACCTTTGTTGGCAAAGTAACATCTCTGCTTTTTAATATGCTGCCTAGGTTGGTCATAGCTTTTCTTCCAAAGAGCAAGTGTCTTTTAATTTCATGGCTATGGTCACCATCTACAGTGACTTTGGAGCCTAGAAAAATAAAATCTGCCACTGTTTCCATTTTTTCCCCATCTATTTGCCATCAAGTGATGGGACCAGATGACAAGATCTTAGCTTTCTGAATGTTGAGCTTTAAGCCAACTTTTTCACTGTCCTCTTTCACTTTCATCAAGAGGCTCTTTAGTTCTTCTTCACTTTCTGCCATAAGACTGGTGTCATCTGCATATCTGAGATTGTTGATATTTCTCCCAGCAATCCTGACGTCAGCTTGTCCTTCGTCCAGCGCAGCATTTCACTTTGTGTACTCTGCATATAAGTTAAATAAACAGGGTGACAATACACAGCCTTGAAGTACTCCTTTCTTGATTTGGAAACAGTCTGTTGTTCCATGTCCAGTTCTAACTGTTGCTTCTAGACCTGCATACAGATTTCTCAGGAGGCAGGTCAAGTGGTCTGATATTCCCATCTCTTGAAGAATTTTCCACAGTTTGTGATCCACAGAATCAAAGGCTTTGGCATAGTCAATAAAGCAGAAGGAGATGTTTTTCTGAACTCTCTTGCTTTTTCAATGATCCAATTTCGATGGCAATTTGATCTCTGGTTCCTCTGCCTTTCCTAAAACCAGCTTGAACATCTGGAAGTTCACAGTTCACGTATTGCTGAAGCCTGGCTTGGAGAATTTTAAGCATCATTTTACTAGTGTGTGAGATGAGTGCAATTGTGTGGTAGTTTGAACATTCTTTGGCATTGCCTTACTTAAGGATTGGAATGAAAACTGACCTTTCCCAGACCTGTGGCCACTGCTGACTTTTCCAAATTTGCTGGCATATTGAGTGCAGCACTTTCACAGGATCATCTTTCAGAATTTGAAATAGCTCAGTTGGAATTCCATCACCTCCACTAGCTTTGTTCATAGTGATGCTTCCTAAGGCCACTTGACTTCACATCCCAGGATATCTGGCTCTAGGCAAGTGATCACACCATCGTGATTATCTGGGTCACGAGGATCTTTTTTTGTGTAGTTCTTTTGTGTATTCTTGCCACCTCTTCTTAATATCTTCTGTTTCTTTTATACCATACCATTTCTGTCCTTTATTGTGCCCATCTTTGCATGAAATGGTCCCTTGGCAATTCTAGTCTTTCCCATTCTATTGTTTTCCTCTATTTCTTTGCATTGATCTCTGAGGAAGGCTATCTTATCTCTCCTTGCTATTCTTTGGAACTCTGTATTCAAATGGGTATATCTTTCCTTTTATCCTTTGCCTTTCGCTTCTCTTCTTTTCACAGCTATTTGTAAGCCCTCCTCAGACAACCGTTTTGCCTTTTTGCATGTCTTCTCCTTGGGGATGGTCTTGATCCCTGCCTCCTGTACAATGTCATGAACCTCCGTCCATAGGTCTTCAGGCACTCTGTCTATCAGATCTAGTCCCTTGAATCTATTTGTCATTTCCACTGTATAATGATAACGGATTTGATTTAGGTCATACCTGAACGGTCTAGTGGTTTTCCCTAATTTCTTCAGTTTAAGTCCAGGCATAAGTGATGAGGAACAGAAATAGAAAGATGAAAAGGAATGATGGGAAGAAGAGAAAAGGGCTGGAAGAGGGAGTTACCCAGATGTAAGGAAGGTAGGTAGAGACTAAGGCAGTGAGTACTGGGCATGAGACAAGAGACACTAGCAGGCGTGGGCATGACAAAGGTAGCACATAAGCTCTGACTGGCTGTAGAGACCTTAACTGATGCAAGTCTCTCCATGGGAAGTCATGGAGAGAAGCAAAGCCTATGTGGCCAACACAGTGGACTAAGGCAAAGCACAGTAAATAGGCAGCGGGGAGGCCAACCTCAGAACCCCTGCCATGCACCTGTGAGGCAGTCCCAGTGACGCAGCTCATTGGGTGTCACTGTTCTCACAGAATCCATGTAGTTGTTCTACAGACTCTTTCACTATATTTCACTCCATATTTATTTACTTTAATTCAGCTTTTTATTATGGGAAGCTCTGACCTTTTCCTGGGATTCCCAGGTCGAGCTACTGATAAAGAACCCCAGTGCCAATGCAGGAGACGTAAGAGACGTGGGTTTGATCCCTGGGTCAGGAAGCTCCCCTGGAGAAGGAAATGGTAACCCACTGCAGTATTCTTGCCTGGAGAATCCCATGGACAGAGGAGCCGGGTGGGCTGCAGTCCATGGGGTCACAGAGTCAGACACAACTGAAGCTATTTGTCATGCCCACGCACGCTGATCTTTTCCAGGTAATTTGGTTGATGGGATAGCTCTTCTCTGACTTCAGCTGGACCTACCTAATATGGGAGGTCTCAATATCCAGGGCTCCAGGGGTAGATGTCATATATCTAATGCCCTTTATATTTAGGTTCAGATCGAAGCTTGACTCCCTGTATGCTCAAGAAATACTGATTCAACTGTATCTTTAGGAATGTCTTTATTATCATCTGTAGAGATTTAGAGAGGGGTGTGAAAACCAGACAGGAGAAAAGGTCTGAGGATGACATCCAAGTTTTACATTTGTCTAAAGAGATTGATTGTGATTCTGGTAGAAATGTAGACTCTGGGGTAGGGATCAGGTTGCAGAGTGAGGGAAGACGGTGGGTCTCAGGATCACGGATCTTCCAATCTACACCATTTCCCCTTTAGTATTTTCATGCCTCTTCATATTATCGTTACTATCAAACTCTTATTTTCTTCCTGTGCTCGTTAAATAGCTAACAGTAGTGCCAGCGAATGAACGATGTTCTGAGTCGTGTTTTAGATTTTCAAGTGGTCATAAGCAGTTTTGGTTCACTTAAGCATATTATAATCAGCAACAACATGAAGGAAACAGAAAAACTGCTATTTAAAATCTCAACAATTACACTGATTTCTTAATGGTGGATGTAGAACAAAAGATCCATGTTACAAGGAGAAAGTAATTTTAAAACAGCAGGTTTACTATATGATCAGTTGTGTCCAGAATGATTTGCAGTAAATACAACTAAGGAACTATATCATGAACTGTCTTCTACGTGTTTTTCACTTTTTGCAATTATCTAAAACTTTTCTCTGAACAGTGCTCTTCACATACATATGAAGGTTCACACTTTCAGACAATGTCTTGTCATAAAGCTATTTGACATCATAAAACTTTATCTCTTTTCATGAAAAGGAAAAAAAGCAGGCACAGATACACTGGACACTGTCTAGTAATGTCACCAAAGGTCTCTGTTGAATTTACGGTCACTCCTCAGTATCTGCTAGGAAGTGGCTCCAGGACCCCTGAGGATACCAAAATCCATGGATGCTCAAGCCCCTTACATAAAATGGCCCAGGATTTGCACGCAGTGTAAGCACATCCTCCTGTACACTTTAAATCTCCTCAAGATTTATAAAGGCAAATACAATGTAAATGCTATGTAAATAGTTGCCTGCACACAGCAAATTCAAGTGTTGCTTTTTTGGAACTTCCTGGAATTTCTTTTCCAAATATCGTTGATCCATAATTGGTTGAATCTGTGGATACAGAACCCCTGAAAATGGAGAGCCCACTGTACTAGACACTTTTTCTTTCAGTTTTATTGAGAGTCACTTTTTAAATCAGCACATAGAAGGATGTACTTTTTCCATCCCAGGGTCCTATTTATCACGGCTGTTTTAAATTTTTGATCTGATACATCCAACATCTCTGGAATATCTGAGTGTGGCTCTGATGCTTCTTTTGTCTCTCCAGCTTTTGTGTGTGTGTGTGTGTGTGTGTGTGTTTTAGTATGCTTTGAACTGAACATGATGTACTGGGTAAAAACAACTGAGGTGAATGAGCCTTTAGGGTAAGGTTCTCTGTATATCTAGGTAGGAGTCAGGCTGTGTTTACTGTTTGCTCTTTTCTGCAGCTGTTGGAGGCTGAGTTTTCCTCTGATGTCATTGTTTTTTATCTCCCCTGTTATTTAGTTTCCCTATAGGTTTCTTCTTAAGTAGGATGAGGCATGCAGTTCTTCCATGTAATGGCCTGTTGTTATACATACGAGGCCCACTGATGCAGTGTTAAGGTGGACAGGCATACCTTATATTATTGCACTTAGCTTTACTGTGCTTTGCAGATGTTGTGGTTTTTACAGATTGAAAGTCTGTGTCAACCCTGTAACAAGCAAGTCTATGGGCATAAACTTTCCAACAACATTTGCTCACTTTGTGTCTCTGTGTTGCCTTTTGGTAACTGTCACAATATTTCAAACTTTTTCATTATAATTATATATATTATGGTGGTCTGCGGTCAGTGATCTTTGATGTTACTATTGTAATTGTTTTGGGGAGGCACAAGTTGCACCCATATGAGGGGATGGACAATAAATGTTGGATGTGTTCTGACTGCTCCAACAACCAGCCATTGCCCCATCTCTCCCCCTCTCCTTGGGCCTCCCTATTCCCTGAGACACAACAACAGGAAATAACATCAATTGATAACCCTGCAACAGCCTCTAAGTGTTCAAATGAAAGGAAGGTCACATGTCTCTCACTTTAAATCAAAAGCTAGAAATAATGAAGCTTAGTGAGGAAGGCAGGTTGAAAGCCAGATGGGCTGAAACCTAGCTTTCTTGTGTCAAAAGTTACCCCAGTTGAGAATGCAAAAGAAAAGTAACTTGAAGGAAATTAAAAGTTTTACTGCAGTGAACACATGAATGATAAAGGGGGGGGGGGGGGGTGAAGCAGCCTTCTTGTTGATATGGAAAGTTTGGTAGTCTGGGTAGATCACATCAGCCACAAAAGTCCCTTAAGCCAAAACCTAACGCAGAGCAAAGCCCTAACTCTCTTCAGTTCTAGAGTAGAAGGTGGCTGATGTTTCTGAGTGGCATCTGAATTCTGTTTAGAGTGAAAATAGTCCAGGGGTTAAGAATCTGCCTTGCAATGCAGGGGGCATGGGTTCGATCCCTGGTGGGGGAAGTAAGATCCACAAACCAAAGAGCTACTAAGCCCATGCGCCATAGCTAGAGAGCCCATCCATGTGGTGCAATTAAAGATACGTGACACACATATGCCACCACTAAGACCCAAAGCAGCCAAATAAATAAATACAGAAATTTTTTTTTTTAATAAGTTTAAAATTTTTTCATAAAGAAGACAGTAAACAGCTGACGTGGTTTTTCTCCTATACTCATTCTGCCTTACTGGAGCAGCAGTTATTTAAGTATCAGTGAGGTAACAGCTTGAGGTCAAAAGCTCACACACAGAGTAATGAAAAGACAGGTGGAAAGAACCCAGGTCTCTGAAAGTATCATTCAACAGCTCAACAAATATCAATAACCACCTACTCACAGAGCTGTAATGTAACACATGTGTGTGCATGCTACGTCGCTTCAGTCATGTTCAACTCTTTGCAACCCCCTGGGACTATAGCCTGCCAGGCTCCTCTGCCCATGGGATTTTCCAGGCAAGAATACGGGAGTGAATTCCCAGGCCCTTCTCCAGGGGATCTTCCCAGCCCAGGAATTGAACTGGCATCTCTTGTGTCTCCTGCGTTGGCAGGCAGGTTCTTTACCAGTAGAGTCACCTATAAACAACAACAGATGGCATTCTTCTATTTGGCTCCCTATATTCATCAATCAGTTCAGCTCAGTCACCCAGTCATGTCCGACTCTTTGCGACCCCATGGACTGTAGCACGCCAGGCTTCCCTGTCTATCACCAACTCCCAGAGCTTACTTAAACTCATGTCCATCGAGTCTGTCATGCTATCCATCCATCTTATTCTCTGTTGTCCCCTTCTCCTCCTGCCTTCAATCTTTCCCTGCATCAGGGTCTTTTCCAGTGAGTCTGTGCTTCTCATCAGGTGACCAAAGTATTGGAGTTTCAGCTTCAGCATCAGTCCTTTTAATGAATATTCAGGACTGATTTCCTTTACAATTGACTGGTTTGATCTCCTTGCAGTCTGAGGGACTCTCAAGTGTGTCTTCTCTAACACCATAGTTCAAAAGCATCAATTCTTATAAAGTCATAGATGACAGTGTACTATTCTCAGAAGCAACGTGCTACAAGTTGGTTTCAAGCCATAGACTGTGGACAATGAGTAAACAAGGAAACAGAGCAGTCAGTGGGGATCCCAAGCACAAACATGCCAGGTTGGACAGTACTGGCCCTCACTATGCCGTGTCTAAACACTTGGCCAAACTGCCATCTGCCGAAGCTTGCTGTACAGACTCTTTACCGGGCTAGCCCAGAAATACTACGGAAAACAGCAAAAAAAGGTGTTACACAGCACTTTCTCTGACTATTAAAATCACCCACCCCATTTACTCTAACTGAATTAGTGGATGAAACATACATAAAATTCAATAAATTATAGATAATAAAATTAACTATTATTAGATTAGAAGAATTTACATTAGCTACGTAAATTCTGAAGTGTAACTTAGAATCCAGCTTATCAAGTAAGAAACTGACCCTAGGGACAGCTTAGATTAGTGAATTTCTGTTTTTAGTTCTTGGGTAGGCTGGTATTTGCTTATCTGACATCTCCACCAAAAGTTGGGCAGGCAGTGCTGCCAATTAACTGTAGTGGTTGACAGCATTTTAGAAACATGAGTCTCAGGAGAGAGGAATTCATCTTTCTGGTGAACTCATCTTTTGGTAATTGATCTTTTTCTGAGATCAGTGAATATGGCAGAAGATCCAACTCAACTCACTTGCCGGCTTGCTTGTCACCAGACACCTCTGAGAAAGACACTGCTGGAGAGAGGTAGAGGGGACGACACCAGTGCAGAAGAATCTCCTCTACACACTGGTGTGTGTGGCACAGCCCAGGAGACTCAGCCGCTTGCGGCAGGGCTGGACTGATGACCCGTAGCACAAGGCCTGGAGACACAGGGCACAGAGCACGATGCAGCAGGTAAGGGGCTGTCCCCAGGAGAAGGCAGGGCCAGTCCATGAATAAACAAAACCCAGATGCTGAAGTCCACCAACCCCACAGGAAAACCGACACTCAGTCTTAAATCAAAGCGTCAACAAAGCAGAAATTCAGCAAATTTGTTCTATTTCTGATTGGCTGCTCTTAACCAAGACAATTCAGTCTATCCATTTTGTCCTTGTGTTTGAGTAAGTCTCTGACATAGCAGGGGTTTATTACAATGGACTGGATTAAAATGCTACTGTGATTTTTTTTGTTCTCATTGGCATGTAAATTCTCCTTCTTTTTTTTTTTTTTTTTTAATGGAGCATGATTTGAACCATGAGACAGGAAGGTCAGAGACAGTCCTTAGGAAAGTCAAGGAAAGAAGTAATTCTGAACCAAAGATGCTCACAACGGCATACTTTTCAACTTTAGTACATTTTGTACAACTTTGCACCAGTTATTGCCAAAGGATATTTTTCCTTCACCCGTTTAACAACTTCATTTATTCTTTACCCATCTTAGCCACTGATTGAGTAGAAATTCTTACCCATTTTCAGAATGAAACAAATACCACAACTAACAGATAGGACTTTTCTGGCCAGGGAGTAACTTGTGTGCACTTCTGGTCAGGCTGATCACAGGAATGGAAAAAGGACTGCTGGCATTGTGCCCAGCAGATTATCCACCCTCCAATCCTGCTTCTGCTAGCTGGGGTTCAAGTAGCTGATGGCACTGAACAGTCAGCCATGTGAATCCTGTTGCATCACAGATCCCCTCAGAGTCAAGAAAATCCTTAAGATGATCAAGAAATGCTAAAGAAGTCATGGAACCATTTTTAAACGGTGATTGTGAGCACAGTGCAATACTTTAACAAGAAAAAGAATATCTGAGTGGCCTATAACTGGATGTTAAGTGGACTCTGAGTTTTCCACAAGGCAGAGAAGAGAAGAATAATATAAGCAAGATAGTATTTTGACATTACTATGTGGGTTTTTTTTCTTCTTTTCCCTCTGCCCTCTCAATTTCCAAGGGTTGACTCTGAGTTTATGGCTCTCTTCAGGTGGTGGGGTAGGGTGGAGAACTACCTTGCCTGGCAAATGTGTTTTCTTTTGGCCTGTAATTCCAAAACCCTAAGCTCAAAAGGAGAGGTTTCACCCATGTAGGATAAGAAACTCTGCGGAAGTAGGAGTGAGTGTGGGGGCCCTCACTCCAAGCCTGACAGATTCTCCTTGAGATGAGGGAGAGACAAAGACATCTACGGGTCCAGAGGGGCTTCCCAGATGGCTCGGCAGTAAAGAATCTGCCTGCCAATGCAGGAGATGCAGGTTCGATCCTTGGGGTGGCAAGATCCCCAGGAGAAGGAAATGGCAACCCACTCCAGTATTCTGGCTTGGAGAATCCCAAGGATGGAGGAGCCTGGTGGGCTACAGGTCACGAGGAGATGAACACGACTAAGCATGAGCACTTACTGGACTTTTAATGGGGATTCAGAGAGCAGAGCTTCTCTGGACTCCGTTTCTCACTAATTTCTCCAGGAAAAAAAAAAAAAAGCCTCTTAGGGATTCCGACAAGGCATGGTTAGGAAGATGGGACCAGGCAACCAGAACGGTGCAAGGTGGCAGGGGGACTCGGTAGTCGGAAGCAGTGGAGTCTGCACAACAATGACCGATGACCAGGGCTTCAGTGCTGCATTAGACCTGTGATGCCCAGAGGACCAAAAGACAAGATGAGCTCAAGGGCTTCAGATGCAGGAACAGAATGCACCAGACCTCTATCACCCTCCTGCATGTTGCAACTGGTGCAGAATTTGTTTTGAGCCCTCCTGGGCAACATGGCCTGTCCCTGTCCCATCCCGTATAAGGAAAGGTATTTGTCCTGTCCTTCCCGTGCCCCATGTAAGGAAAGTACATGTACCTCCTTCAACCAGCAAATGAGTTGCAAGGTTTCTACCCTGGTGCTTTGTTCCTGGCTATAAAGTCACGCAACTGACCCATATTCGGGGTCTGTTCTCCCTGACTAGCAGGAAGCTGGCCTGCTGTCCTGGGAGCAGCCCCTACGAACAAATTCTATTCTCTTTCATTCTGTCTCATGTCTGGAAATTCTTTCCCAACCTGCACACAGACAGTGACAAGAACCATGTGGCAGGAATGAAGCACTGAGAGTATGTGGGACTCTACTAAGAGATTAGAAATTAATCTGTGTGTGGGAAAAAGTTCAAGTTCTGTTTCTTTCATCTAGAAGATTTTCATTGGTTTCATATCCAGAAAACTGTCCCCTCTCTGGGTATCCTTATAACCTCCACCTGCCCTGACTCCACCCCACTCCTCAAACCCAGCTCAGTTTCAGTTCAGTCGCTCAGTCGTGTCTGACTCTTTGCGACCCCATGAATCGCAGCACGCCAGGCCTCCCTGTCCATCACCAACTCCCGGAGCTCACTCAAACTTGTGTCCATAGAGTCAGTGATGCCATCCAGCCATCTCATCTTCTGTCGTCCCCTTCTCCTCCTGTCCCCAATCCCTCCCAGCATCAGGGTCTTTTCCAGTGAGTCAGCTCTTCGCATGAGGTGGTCAAAGTATTAGAGTTTCAGCTTCAGCATCAGTCCTTCCAATGAACACCCAGGACTGATCTCCTTTAGAATGGACCCGTTGGATCTCCTTGCAGTCCAAGGGACTCTCAAGAGTCTTCTCCAACACCACAGTTCAAAAGCATCAATTCTTCGGCACTCAGCTTTCTTTATGGTCCAACTCTCACACCCATACGTGACCACTGGAAAAACCATAGCCTTGACTAGATGGACCTTTGTTGGCAAAGTAATATCTCTGCTTGTGAATATGCTATCTAGGTTGGTCATAACTTTTCTTCCAAGGAGTAAGTATCTTTTAATTTCATGGCTGCAATCACCATCTGCAATGATTTTGGTGCCCCCCAAAATAAAGTCTGACACTGTTTCCACTGTTTCCCCGTCTATTTCCCATGAAGTGATGGGACCAGATGCCATGATCTTCGTTTTCTGAATGTTGAGCTTTAAGCCAACTTTTTCACTCTCCTCTTTCACTTTCATCACGAGGCTTTTTAGTTCCTCTTCACTTTCTGCCATAAGGGTGGTATCATCTGCATATCTGAGGTTATTGATATTTCTCCTGGCAGTCTTGATTCCAGCTTGTGCTTCTTCCAGCCCAGCGTTTCTCTTGATGTACTCTGCATATTGTCACCTCAAACCCAATGTAACCACCTTGTCTGATTTCTAATTCCATCAATTGGTTTGGACTATGAGAGACTTTCTTATTAAAAGGCATCATACAATCTCTTCTCTTTCATGTCTGGCATCTATTCTACAATATTATGCTACAGTTTTGGTTTGTGATTTTTATTGTGAAGTACAATTCCACTGTAATAATATACAATTTACTTGTCCATTTTGTTGACACTCCTTTGTTGTTCCCTATTTATGGCTTTACAGGATTAAGTGGCTTCAAGATTTATGTACATGTCTTTTGTTTAAAAATACAATCTTAAGTAAGTCACACATCAAAAAAGAAACTACAATGAATGATGAAGAAAGTCATACTTGGAATTGACTTACACTGAAAGCATTACATAAAATTTGTGGGAATGCAATAAAAACAGTGCTTTGAAGAAAATTGATAGCCTTATATGCTATAATTTATCATTTACAGCCACAGAAAAGGCTATCGGCTAAAAAATTAATGATTAGGGATTTAGTACTGGCCAGGGGGGAGTAGCAAGTAACTTATTCTTCTGCTGTAAACAACTATAAGCCTGTATAAAATATGGGAAAGCAACCATTTTCAGGCAATGGACAATAAGCCAGCACAAGGTTATGATCTTTGAGAAAAGGAAACACACAGTGAGCTCAATATTCATGCTGGTTTCTACTAGGGCACTTCCTAAACGGCAGCAGAGACATGGTGCCGAAACAGAGGCTGTTGAGGGCGAGGTGGCCGACTCTGCGCTGGTGCTGCTGTGGGCAAGGCTACGGAAGACGTAAGCCATACAAACAAAGAGCCCCAGAACAGTGCACTGAAACGCCCTGGAGACTGCAAGCAGACGCTCAGCGGAGTATGGGCCGAGCGAGACTCTGGGAGGCTCAGCAGAGAAAGGCAATAGGCGTGTTGGCAGGGCTGGAGGCTCTGTGGTGGCACAGGGCAGGGAGACACTGGAGTTCTGAGCAGCTTGTTAATGCCTCTCAGCCACTCTTGTAATTTCATACAGACGACACCTGTAAGGGTTTATCTAAACATTCACCCTTTTACTGTCTACCCTTCTGTCTTGCAACCCCAACTGTTCTTTTGGAGTCATTTTCCTTCTCTTTGAGGGCTTCCCTGATGGTTCAGACAGTAAAGAATTCTGTCTGCAACTCGGGAGACCTGGGTTTGACCCCGGGGTTGGGAAGACTTCCTGGAGAAGGGAAAGGTTACCCATTCCAGTATTCTGGCCTGGAGAATCGCAGTCTTTTTGAAGTCAATAACGTAAGAGTTCTTTTGAAATAAGTTTCTTTGCAGTAGACATTCCCCTTTACAGATACTGTAAATTTATAAATAGCTTGTGTTGCTTTTATTCCTGAGTTAGTGTTGCGGAATGCTGGGTTCTGGCTGACTTATCCTCACTACATCTTGTAATTTTCATTCCGCAGTATTTTAAGGTCAATTTCTGCCATTGAGAAGTCTGCTCTCACGACGCCACAGTCCGTCCTCTCTCTGTAACTGTTCCTAAGATCTCCTCTCCTTTGGTGTTTGCAGATCCTCTGCAGCGTTTCTAGGTGTGGGCTTCTCTTTAGTATCCTTCTGGAGATACACTGTACTTCCTGAGTCCTCTTAGATGTCATTTAAATTTTGCAAAATCTGCAGTCGTTTTCATTTAAACTATTTCCTCTCTATTTGCTCCCTTTAACCTCCTGAGACACCAGTTGCTTACAAGTTAGAATTTTTCACTCAACCCTCCTTGTCCCTTAACCTTTCTTTCATATTTTCCTTCTTGTCATCTCTCTTCAGTAAATTCAGCTAAATTCTTCAGATACATCTTCTCCTTGGTTGTAACTAACCTGCTGTGGAACTCACTCACTGTGATTTGACATCAACAATTCAGTTTTCCATTTCCTAAAGTTTTGATTCCGTGTTTTTTTCAAGTTTCTCTATTGATTCCTTGTATTTCTTTATAACTATGTCCTTTATATATTTATACAACTCACAGCAACTGTTCTGCATTCTGTATCTGACTCCTCTAGTCCACAGATTTGGGGTAACCTAAATTGGCTGGTCACTGATTCTGCAATTTCCACTCATAGCCTGTCTTCTCATGTATGTGGTAATTACTGTTTCTAAGGTCATGCTTGATTTTAGTCATTTAGGCCAGAGAAGAGAAACTGCACCCATATGGGAGATTGCTGCTTCTGAAGGCAGCACCCTGCCCTCTGGCTCCTCACTGTCCCAGTGTCCCTTTTGGGAGAAGACACAATGAATCTTCCTCCATCCACTGATCTTCTTTCAACAAATATTTATTAGCATTCATAACGTGCCTGGCACAGTTCGAGGTGCTTGGCTTGTAAGAAGACCACTACAGGCCAAATGTTAAGCGCTTTGGGAAAAACTAAGGCAGGACAGGAGGACAGAATGTGCTTAGACTTGGAGAGAGGTTTTGCGATCTTTGAATAGGGTCGGGGAAGCCCTGCGTGAGAAGACAGCATCTGGCCTCAGGGAGAGGAGGGAGCCAAGCACACAGATGACTGAGAAGTGAGCATTCTGGTGGAAGGAGCAGCAGATGCCAAGGCCCTGAGATGGAAACACATCTGACGTGTTGGAACAGCTACAAAGAGATCAGTGTGGCTGAAAGGGAGTGAGGCAGCAGAAGAATGATAGGAGACGAGGTCAGAGAGGAAGCAACAGCAAGTCCTCAGGGCTTGGCAGGCCACTGCAGGAGTGCAGACCTCTACTGTGCGTGAAATGAGAAGGCACTAGAGGTTTTGAGCCGGCCAGTGACGTGATCCATTAGGATCTAACCGGCTCACTCTGGGTTCTGTGTTAGCAATCACTTGTGGAAAGAGTGAAAGGGTGAAGCAGGCAGGAGAGTTGAGGCACAGTGACGCCACAGGAGAGAGGACAGCGCCACTGGCCAGGGTGACAGCAGCAGCGCCCACAGGAAGCAGTCACTCTGGATACAGTCTGACGGCCGAGCCAGCGCGCTGTGCTGATGAACTGGACGTGAGCTGGGAGAGAAAAAAGACTAAGACAGCTCTGAGAGTCTGGCAGATGCAGTTAATATCTCTTGAGAAGGCAGAGGCTGTGGGAGAAGCAGATACTGCTGTAGGTGAGAGAAAGGACAGATGAAGTTGGAACATGATACATTTAGATGTTACTGGATATCCGAATGGAGGTGTCAGGTAATCAGTCAGATACTTGAATCTAAAGATCAGGGAGAGGTCTGGGCTGGAGACATGAATCGGACTCCAGCATATGACAGTATTTAAAGCCAGTTCAGTTCAGTAGCTCAGTCGTGTCCCACTCTTTGTGACCCCATGAACTGTGCACACCAGGCTTCCCTGTCCATCACCAACTCCCAGAGTTTACTCAAATCATGTTCATTGAGTCAGTGATGCCACCCAACCATCTCACTGTCTGTCGTCCCCTTCTCCTCCCACCTTCAATCTTTCCCAGCATCAGGGTCTTTTCTAATGAGTCGGTTCTTCACATCAGGTGGCCAAAGGACTAGAGTTTCAGCTTCAGCATCAGTTCTTCCAATGAATATTCAGGAATAATCTCCTTTAGGATGGGCTAGTTGGATCTCCTTGCAGGCCAAGGGACTCTTAAGAGTCTTCTCCAACACCACAGTTCAAAAGCATCAATTCTTTGGTGCTCAGCTTTCTTTATAGTCCAACTCTCACATCCATACATGACTACTGGAAAACCATAGCCTTGACTAGACAGACCTTTGTTGGCAAAGTAACATCTCTGCCTTTTAATATGCTATCTAGGTTGGTCATAGCTTTTCTTCCAAGGAGCAAGTGTCTTTTAATTTCATGGCTGCAGTCACCATCTGCAGCGATTTTGGAGCCCAAGAAAATAAAGTCTGTCACTATTTCCATTGTTTCCTCATCTATTTGCCATGAAGTGATGGGACCAGATGTCATGATCTTACTTTTCTGAATGGTGAGGTGTAAGCCAACTTTTTCACTTTCCTCTTTCACTTTCATCAAGAGGCTCTTTAGTTCTTCTTCACTTTCTGCCAAAAGAGTGGTATCATCTGCATATCTGAGGTTATTGACATTTCTCCCAGCTTATGCTTCATCCAGCCCAGCATTTCTTATGATGTACTCTGCATGTAAGTTAAATAAACAGGGTGACAATATACAGCCTAGAAGTTCTCCTTTTCCGATTTGGAACCAGTCTGTAGTTCCATGTCCAGTTCTAACTGTTGCTTCCTGACCTGCATACAGATTTCTCAGGAGGCAGGCCAGGTGGTCTGGTAATTCCCATCTCTTGAAGAATGTTTCACAGTTTGTTGTGATCCACACAGTTAAAGACTTTGGCATAGTCAATAAAGCAGAAATAGATGTTTTCCTGGAACTCTCTTGCTTTTTTGAAGATGCAACAGATGTTGGCAACTTGATCTCTGGTTCCTCTGCCTTTTCTAAAGCTAGCTTGAACATCTGAAAACTCAAGGTTCATGTACTGTTGAAGCCTGGCTTGGAGAATTTTGAGCATGACTTTACTTTACCAGCATGTGAGATGAGTGCAATTGTGCAGAAGTTTGAGCATCCTTTGGCATTGCCTTTCTTTGGGATTGGAATGAAAACTGACCTTTTCCAGTTCTGTGGCCACTGCTGAGTTTTCCAAATTTGCTGGCATATTGAGTACAGCATTTTCACAGCATCATCTTTCAGGATTTGAAATAGCTCAACTGGAATGTCAATTACAGTGAAGCACTGTCTCAGCAATCTGCTTCTACTGTAGCTTGGTGCAATGTTCTGGGGGTTAGGGAGAAAGTGACCAAACTTTCCAAGTGAAAAGTCAGCATGAACTACCAGGAAACTAGAATGCTGGGCCTTATATTCCCAGGGAGGCCTCAAATTACACAACACCTCAGTAAACGCACTTGGCACCCTAATCTCTGAAACTCACTTACTAGTTTAAAGAACAAAATCTATGTCTCAAAACAGTCCTCTTTGAAATTTGTATTTCTTGTCAAAATTTAGCTTGAGGAGAAATACTTCCTTAATTTCAGTTTCTTAAATTATCCTACCTGTTTTAATTAGAGATCTACTTAAATCTTTGATTTCATAACTCCAAGTTATTAGACTGAATGAAAGTGAGTTTTTATGAAACAAACATTAAGACTCATTACATTAATATCACTACATTATATAGACTGTTTTACGTATATACTAATTCACAAAAATGAAAAATGAGCTACCAGGTCCATTTACATGTAGGCAGTGGTGTGCTTTAAAACTTTAATGACTGGCTTTCCAGATAAAATTCCTTACTTGTAGAATTTGCCAGTTTCTGTGGTGTAAATACTCCCGTTATATCTGATTTCAAATCACCAAATGACATCACTGGACATGGAGTTAGAAAGAGATGTGAAAAAACAGTGTCTGTGTGCCAGCTCCTATGTATGCACATCTCCATCAAAAGGTGTATCCTAATTCTTTTTATTCGAGAGATTTTTCATTATGCGATTATTACATCACAGCAAACACTTTAGAGACTGATTAGGTAATTTGGAGTTCTTTCTGATTCATACGAATTTTGAAGTTGCTTTTTCTGTTTCTATAAAAAATGTCACATGAATCTTGACAGGGACTACAATGAAGTTGCAAATTGTTTTGTGCAATGTGGGCATTTTAACAATATTAAGTTTTTCAACCCATAAATGCAGGATGTCTTTCCATTTGTTTGTGTCTTCTTTAATTTCTTTCATCACTGTTTTGCAGTTTTCAATGTAAAAGTCTTTCACCTTCTTACTTAAGATTATTCTGAAGTATTTTATTCTTTTTGATGCTGTTATTTCTTCTCAACACAGTTTTGGCTATTCAGAATTATTTGGGATCCCATTTGAAAGCTTTTCCTTTAAGATCAGTAGCAGGCAAGGGTGCCCACATTCAGCACCTCTGTTCAATATAGTGTTGGAAGTCCTAGCCAGAGCAGTTAGGTAAGAAAAAAGAAATAAAAGGCATCCAAATTGGAAAGGAAGAAGTAAAATTTTTCCTGTTTGCAGATGAAATGATCTTTTGTATATTAATAGATATTGATATATAATATGTATATATTATATGTGTAAGAACTCCACAAAAATCTGTTAGAGCTAATAAATGAACTCAGTAGAGTTGTAGGATACAAAATCAACATGCAAAAATTTGTTGTATTTCTGTAGAGTAACAATAAATTATCTGAAAATGAAAGTAGGTAAACAGCCCCACCAGCAAAGTGTTGGTCACGACTGAGCGACTGAACTGAACAGTAATTAAAAACAGTACAGTACTGGCATAAAGATAAGACAGATGGATCAATGAAAACATAAGACCTAAAACCATAAAACTCTTAGAAGAAAACATAGGATAAAAGCTTTTGGTCTTGGCAATGCTTTCATAGATATGACACCAAAGGCACAGATAACAAGAATACAAAGCACAAATAAGAAAATGAAACTACACGAAAGGAAATAAAAGTGAAAAGGCAAACTATGAAATGGGAGAAAATGTGTGCTAATTATATCCGATAATGAGTTAATTTCCTAACTATATAATGAACTCCTACAACTCAACAGCAAATAACCAATAACTCAATTTTAAAAAGTGCTAAGGACTAGAACAGACATTTCTCCAAATACCAAAAAGCATACAAAAAGTCACTCAACATCACTAACCAGGGAAATGTAAGTGAAAATCACAATGAGTTACAACCTCATACTTCTTAGGATGACTATTAAAAAAAAAAAAAAAAGACAAACAGCAAGTGTTGGCAAGGATGTGGGAACTCCTATACTCTGTTGGTGGGAATGCAAAATGGCACAGTTACTACAGAAAACAATATGGATATTCCTAAAAAAATTAAAATTAAAAGTACCATATGATCCTGCAAACTTACTTCTGTGTGTTTATCCAAAAGAACAAAAATCAGAATCTCAAAGAGATACTAGTGTTCCCTCATACACTGTAGCACTATTCATGCTAATCAAGATGTAGGACTTAAATAGACTTAAATGTCCATTGATGTATGAATGAATTGAAACATGATATATATATACACACACACAATGGAGTATTATTCTACCTTAAAAAAGAATATTATTCCACCTTATTTTTTTTAAGATGGAATGTCATTCTACCTTAAAAAATACTATTATGCTACAACATGGATGAATCTTGAGTCATTATATTGAATGAAATAAACAGGTCAATCCAAAATAGGTAAAATCAAAATGGCATTTGTTTGCTCACATCACTGGTAAAGTCATTTTGTAATTTCAGGCACAGTTTGATGAAGATGTTCAAAAGATGTCATCAAGTATTTCTTCCTCTCTTACACTCTTTGTCCTCTCCCTCTGTCTCCGTTTCTCAGCTCTATTTGACTCTGCTTGTCATCACCTAATTGGAGGTCAGGCTCTGTATAAAATGATGCTCATGACTGCTCAGCAGTTCTTTAAGGTGATGGTCTCAGAAAATGAGATCTCTCCTCCCTTGTCCCTTATTCTCAGCATCTGAATCAATCCCAGAATCATCCCTGTTGGATGAGATGCTCACTCCCATACTGGAGGAAACGGCTGTGCCCATGGAGATAGAATATTCTACTGGCCAGTCTGAGTCATGTGCCCATACTGCCATAGTCCTAGGGAATTGTTATACAATGCCAATACTGCTGCTACTAGTATCAGGTCACTTGTGTCCACAATCTCAATCAGGAACAATTTGGCCATAGAAATAAATTCCTTCATATCAGTAAACTGATAAAAGTATCAATTGTATGTCAAAAATATCAAGAATATACATATGTGCTGGGAGGGACCTCAGAATAAAAATGAAAATACCGATGATACTTTAACCAGACTTTGATGTTTATTCTGTAATCATCAAAACCCTTTTACTAAAAAACAAAACAAAACAAAACAAAAATACAAAAACCCTTTTACTATTGTGACTGGGCATAATGAATTTCAACAGAAAAGTGGGAATATGATGTTGGTGCTACTTAGTCCTAGTTTACAATTAGACTGTATTTTAGAGCTCAGTTATCAATCAGATCTGTACATCTCACCAAGTATTTTCAAAGGAGGAGACATTAGTGAGCAATACATTAGAACTGGAAAGGAAAAGTAACTCAGGTTCAACATCCCTCTTCCGAAACCCTTGGTGCCTTCATATTAGGATTTTTTCATCAGTGTTCTAAAGCAGCATCAGTAATCAGATACATTAATAACTCTGCATAGAAAATGCATGAATATTTATACAAAGTGGGGATGAATAAAGACCAACTATAGCCTCATGTCAGCTAAGGTCAAATTTCCACAGCCAAATGAGCTACAGTGGATTTATGTTGATGTATGGCAAAACCAATACAATATTGTAAAGTAATTAGCCTCCAATTAAAATAAATAAATTTAAATTTAAAAAAAAGAAAAAAAAGATTTTCAATTTTTGAGCTTTATTTTTTAAGTCCTGGAAATGCAGATAAGAGTTGGAGAACCTACACTGAAAAGGACTTTGTTTTTCAAAAGCTCTACATTGTCATTGAGTGATTTTCTTCTGGGCTTTTATAATGGGATCTAAAATGATTGTAAATGCTATAATTAACTTCCATTATCAAAAAAAAAAGCAAAAAAAAACCACACTTTATCCTTTAAGGCCATCTAGCCTGTACAAATAGTAATATACAGAAAATTAGAACTAAAAATTACGCACATTTTCAGCACATCAAAATCAGAACATCAGTGTGGTGAAGATTTGCAGTCAGTTCAGTTCAGTCGCTCAGTCGTGTCCGACTCTTTGCAGCCCCATGGACTGCAGCATGCCAAGCCTCCCTGTCCATCACCAACTCCTGGACTTTACTCAAACTCACGTCCATCGAGTTGGTGATGTCATCCAGCCATCTCATCCTCTGTTGTTGCCTTCTCCTCCTGCCCTCAATCTTTCCCAGCAGCAGGGTCTTTTCTAATGAGTCAGTTCTTTGCATCAGGTGGCCAAAGTATTGGAGTTTCAGCTTCAGCATCAGTCAGTCCTTCCAGTGAATATTCAGGACTGATTTCCTTTAGGATGGACTGGTTGGATCTCCTTGCAGTCCGAGGGATTCTCAAGAGTCTTCTCCAACACCACAGTTCAAAAGCATCAATTCAAAAGGTTAAGATTTTGACTATCTATAGTTCCAAAGGGAGACTGTTGAAAAGCAGGAAATTATCTGTGACTATGTTGTGTTTTGTAGAGAAGGAAATGGCAACCCACTCCAGTGTTCTTGCCTGGAGAATCCCAGGGATGAGGGAGCCTTGTGGGCTGCTGTCTATGGGGTCGCACAGAGTCGGACACGGCTGAAGCGACGCAGCAGCAGCAGCAGCAGCAGAAAAAGTCATCTAGACTTTTATTTGAAGCATTAAGCCATTCTGAAGCAATAAGTAGGACTGTCAGAAAAGTTCTGTGTGTGCAGTTAAAGAACATCAGTCAGTTTAACAGGTAACAACTGAAAGATCTAGATAAAATCCCTCGCTTAATGATTCTTTTTTTTTTTTTTTCAGTGTAACTCAGCTCTCCCACTGGGGAACTTTATCAAATATATATAAAGCAAAAAGAACAATTCTTGGCAGTGAAATTTTATCAACTGCTTCTAAACAATTTTGTTAAAGTGATGTGGGGCCATTTGGGGCATTTTTCTGAACTTCCAATATTTAACAAATATATCAGCTTGACACTGAGATAGAAGTCACGTCTAGAGAAGCTGCTATGTTCTTTGAAAGAAAGTTCACTTCAGTAGCTCAGTCGTGACCGACTCTTTGGAACCCCATGGACTGCAGCACGCCAGGATTTCCTGTCCATCACCAACTCCCAGAGCTTACTCAAACTCATGTCCATTGAGTCGGTGATGCCATCCAACCATCTCATCCTCTGTCGTTCCCTCCTCCTCCCACCTTCAATCTTTCCCAGCATCAGGGTCTTTTCCAAGGAGTCAGTTCTTCACATCAGGTGGCCAAAATATTGGAGTTTCAGCTTCAGCATCAGTCCTTCCAATGAATATTCAGGACTGATTTCCTTTAGGACAGACTGGTTTGATCTCCTTGCAGTCCAAGGGACTCTCAAGAGTCTTCTCCAACACCACAGTTCAAAAGCATCAGTTGTTCAGCGTTCAGCTTTCTTTATGGTCCAACTCTCACATACATCCATACATGACTACTGGAAAAACTATAGCTTTGACTAGATGGACCTTTGTTGGCAAAGTAATGTCTCTGTTTTTTAATATGCTGTCTGGGTTGGTCATAGCTTTCCTTCCAAGGAGCAAGCATCTTTTAATTTTATGGCCGCAATCACTATCTGCAGTGATTTTGGAGCCCCCCAAAATAAACTCTGTCACTGTTTCCATTGTTTCCCCATCTATTTGCCATGAAGTGACAGGACCAGATGCCACGATCTTAGTTTCTGAATGTTGAGTTTTAAGCCAAATTTTTAACTCTCCTCTTTCACTTTCATCAAGAGGCTGTTTAGTCCTTCTTTGCTTTCTGCTATAGGGTGGGGTCATCTGTGTATCTGAGGTTATTGATATTTCTCCTGGCAATCCTCTTTCCAGCTTCTGCTTTATCTAGCCCAACATTTTGCATGATGTACTCTACATATAAGTTAAATAAGCAGGGTGACAATATAACAACCTTGCCATACTCCTTTTCCGATTTGGAACCAGTCTGTTGTTCCATGTCCAGTTCTGACTGTTGCTTCTTGACCTGCATACAGATTTTTCAGGAGGCAGGTCAGGTGGTCTGGTATTCCCATCTCTTGAAGAATTTTCCATAGTTTGTTGTGATCCATGCAGTCAAAGACTTTGGTGTAGTCAATGAAACAGAAGTAGATGTTTTTCTGGAACTCTCTTGCTTCCTCCATGTTCCAGTGGATGTTGGCAATTTGATCTCTGGTTCCTCTGCCTTTTCTAAATCCAGCTTGAACATCTGGAAGTCTCGGTTCATGTACTGTTGAAGCCTACTTGGAAATTTTTGAGCATTACTTTGGGCGCGTGTGAGATAAGTGCAATTGTACAGTAGTTTGAACATTCTTTGGCATTGCCTTTCTTTAGGATTGCAATGAAAAACTGACCTTTGAAAGAAAAGTGTTTAAATTCCAAACTGAAAACTGGGAAGATGACTTTTGGAAAGCAAACATGTCAATATATGAGACTTTAAAATATTTAAACCCCTCAGCCAGAAATGATAAAAATAGACAAAGGTAGGGAGACAAATAAAGAGAGATGCTCCTCCTAGTGTTATTTATAGTAGCAAAAAGAGCAAACAGCCCAAACACAACAAAAGGAGAAGGCTTTTATAAGCATTATGTTCATCCCAGGTAATATAATACAGTTATTAAAAGTCATCTGCAAAAATCAAAACAGGAAAAGACTCATAATGTCAAGTAGAAAAAAACAGAACCCAGAATATATAATAAAGTGTTACTTTAGTCATCAATTTTTCCCTCAGTTCTGGACTATTCCCACCAGCAAACACACCTGCTCTATTAAAATGACCCACTTGAAAAAAAATCCCATAAGCATCCACATCAAGCTCCTTAATCATTTCTCTGCTCCCCTTCACAGAAAATTTTCTTCAAAGCACTATCTGAATTTGCCTTCTCTCCGGAAGCTCCTCCAATCTGGATTTTGCTTTCACTGTTCCACCAAAATCCACGCCCTGTCCGCTGTCAGCTCCACTCCTCAGGGACACAGCCCACCAGCAGTGTCAGACACAAGGGCTAAGTTCCTCCTCCTTGACTTGCTCTCTCTTCTGGGTTCTAGAACTTGCTGTCTCAATCCTCCTACTTTACTGGCCAGCCCTTCTCAGTCTCCTATGCAGCATGAATGCTCTTTACCGTCTGTCTTGCCATCTAAACACTGCAATGCCCTGGGGATCAGTCCTCCAGCTTCTTTTCTAATAAACGTACGTACTTCAGTTCATTGGGTCTTATGACTACTAGTGCCACCTAGGTGATGGTTCTCTCCATGACTACATGACATCTCTACTTATAGCTTCTACTTCCCTGACTAAATCTGATTCTCTCATGGTCTTCCCCATCTCAGGGAATGGTTTCTAATTGCTCAGGCCAACAACTCTGGATTCATTCTTGTCTCCTCTTTTCCTTATACCCCAATATCCAAACCATCCGGGAAGTTGGTTTCTCTTCCCAGTTTTGGATGTGTTTGACTTTCTACTTTCAAACCACCCCCACCAAATCTTCCCACTCTTCTCACCTGCACCACTGCCTTGCAGGTGCGAGCCCAGCCCCTTACCTCTCACCTATTCTTTATGATATCCTCCAATGGATGCCCCTCATTTCCTGACCTCGTCCTCTCTTGCTCTCTCCTGAGGTCCTTTCCCAGAGATGCCACAGTGATCTTTGGAAAGGTTAAGTCAAATCATGTCTTTGTTTCTCTGCTTAAACACTTAGACCTCTTCCCACCTGCACCTGATATTGTGGGTTGACATGCAACATTAACTCTGAACTTCTCCAGCACACAGGCCTTAAAACTACCTTGCGGTGATGTTCTGGACTGTGTTAGATTCTGCAGGTTAGGGTGAAGGCAGATCTGACACAGAGGCTGTCAACAACGGCCACTCCTTCCCTGCTGCCGGTAGAAAGCACTGTCATGGGTGTGTTTTCTTTTTATTGTGTTTTCTGCATGGCAGCTCAGCATCGAGGGACCAGTGTGCTGGATGCAGATGGGCAGGTGCAGAAGCAGCAGCTTCTGGTTCCCTGATTCCAGTGCTGGCCATGTGCTCCAGAGAAGAGCACCTGCAGCATCAGTGAGCCCCCGACTCCCTACCTTCCTGACCCTGGCAGAAGAGCAGTGTCCACAGCATGCCCTTGTGCGGGAGTTTTTCTGGAAGGTATACTCCCAGAGACCCACTGAGAACCCATTCCTCCAACCCTTCCAAAGATTTTATAAGCACCAAATCCACTGACTTGTATCTTCTTTTCACAGGTGCCTCAGTGGTAAAGAATCTGCCTGCCAACGCAGGAGATGCAAGAGCCATAGGTCCTAATCCTGGGTCAGCAAGATCCCCTGGAGTAGGAAATGGCAACCCTCTTCAGTATTCTTGCCTGGAAAATCCATGGACAGAGGAGCGTGGTGGGCTATAGTCCATGGGGTCACAGAGTCGGACACGACTGAGCACACACATAGCACTTCTTCAATAAGCTAGAGATTTCCATTCTCTGAAAGTAAATACAGCATCACAACACAGTCAGTTCCCAAATCCTTACTCTCACTCATGTGACTCTATGTCACCCCTCTGGCCTAAGACCTTCTATGGTGCTTCTTGCACATTCTACTCCAGAAACACATACAGAAAAATAAGCATACTGTTAAAACAGAACAATTGAAGATTCAGCTACTGAGTTTCATTCTCAGTCACTTAACAAATACACCAATATCCACAGTTTTGTCATAACCTCCAGGAAACCTAGACCATTCCCATCTAGAAGGGTAAAAGGTAGGTTCTAGATCCAGGGGTAGAACTGAATCGGTGAGTGTGGTGAAGGCAGGTCGGGGGAAAGGGGAGCAGAGGATGCTCCCGGGAAAGTAAACAGGACAGATAACGCAGCTGAGAGCCCTGGCTGCTGAGGGAAAGCAGCAGGGGCACGGGCAGGGAGGCGAGAGGAAGCTGGTGGGATCCAGGAGCAGCAGCCTGCATGACGGCGGCAGGGGAGCCGCAGAAGGAACGGTGAAACAAGGGGAAGAAATGTGGAGGCTGCGGTCTTCGCCAGTGTGGCCGAAATTCCGCCGCCTTGCACATCCATCCCCTCTTGCCTCCATGAGGATTCCCTTTTTAGACTGGAGCATCATCACGCACATCAAGACTCCAACCTGGGCTCAGTCGGGCCAGTGAGGGTGGTGTGGAAGCTTCTGGAAAGGAATGAAGTGAACCCTTTCCCTCTCCCCGCTGTTACTTCCTTCCCCACAGGAGAGGCCGTCTTGGCCCCTGAGGCAGCTCAGGAAGGCGGGTGAAGAGACACAGAGGAGCCTGCCTTGTCTCCTGCCTCTGGAATTTTCTGTTCTTGTTTTGAGTTGCATGTGAGGAGGATATAAAGCCCTGTGAGGTTTTAAGTCACTGTTACTTTGGGATTTCTTAAACTTCCCAGCTGAACCTAAACCTAACACAATGAGACACCGAGTTTAAAGATTTCTGAAGTGGACCCTTGTCAGGATGTCCAGGCCCTGGCTGTGAGCACAAGAAGTGTTAAGTATATTTCCAACTATGCAAAGTTTTCAATTAGATTAAAATCTACGCTCCAGTAGCTTTCATTAGTTTCCTTAATCTTTCCCTAATATGTCATGCCAAATAAATTTAGGTTTATTCTTTTCCCTGACACCTGAAAGCAGCAACTGGGCCCCAAGTCATCCTTTTTACAGGCTGCCCATTCCCTGGTTTGTGGAACTCTCCGAGTGCAAAGCTCTGCATCTCTGCACCATCCTGCCTGAAACTTCCTCTGTACACGGTCCAGTGAGCCCGTTTCCACCTTTGAGAGTGAGGTCTGGACAGGGACATGGGGTACAGGCGGGTGTAAACAGGCTATTTTCTCCTTCCCTCCAGGTGACATGCTTCTATTATTTCTGTTTCTGCCTTTTCCAGCAGAGACAGCACATTTTCCATTCACATGAAACCAGTTTTGACTGGAATGTGTGTCCTCTCCACCCAAAATGCTATTAAAGACATCGTCCCCAATTTCTACTTAAGTAGTTTTTATATTTTTCAAATTCAACTGCACAGTCTCATGAAGCCAGCTCCATTAAATTTCACCTTGTAAGATCTGACTCACTGCTTCTGCCCAAGGAGTTTTCTGGAAATCTAATTCTCACACCCATCCCCTCTGGGTAAGCCTCGTGCTACTGGCACCTTTGATAGGCCTGTTCTCTGGTTCTTCATCTAAACCTTGAATCAAAAGATTCAACAATAACAACCAAAACAGATTGAACAAGACACCCTGTTCCTGGACAAGGGCCTTCCTCCCAGCTGTCATTCATCAACCAACTCAGAGTTTAGAGACTCTAATTTGCAGCCAGTGATTGTTCTCCTGATTGTATTCAGGATTCTTTAGCACAAAAAAAAGGAAAGCTTAAGAACTATTCCTAAAGGAAATCATTTGGCCACTCAAGGGTTTTTGGAGCTGCTGGGAGCTATTGACTCCATGTCTGAGTGTCCCCAGAATTCTTACCCCAGTATGTGGAGGCAGGGCCTTTAGAAGGTAATCAAGTTTAGATGCGGTCACGAGGGTAGAAACTCCATGATGGGGTTAGTGCTCGCGGAGTAAGAGCAAGATACCAAAGCTTCTGTTCTCTATATTCTCTCTGTGAATATAGCAAGAAGGCAACCACCTACAAACCAGGAAGAGAGTCCTCACCAAAAAATCAACTCTGTTTCCTGGACCTTGGACTCCCCAGTCTCCAGAACCATGAAAATATCTATTGTCTAAACCACTCAGTCTGTTACAATGGTCCCAAACTGACTAACAGAGGATTTCCAACCAGTGACCTTCTCAAGGTGCCTCTGGCTCTCTATTGTCAAACCTCTGACATGTCAAGGTCGTTGGGAAACTGTCCCCTGTGACAGTGATGCACGTATTAAGACAGGGTACTGAATGACATGCCTGAGTCCTGCAGGAGGCCCGGGGCACGGAACGTATGCCCACATAGGGGAGGCAGTTGTAAAAGCTCATCCTATTTTAAGGCCTCACTCTGGAACTGTGCCAGTGATCACAGGAATGTGCCCAGAATTTCTGCCTCTTCGTTTATATGCCACATAGATTTGGATTCTTGTTCCTACTTTGTATTTCTGCCAAGAGAAGCCAACTTAGGCATGTTTCGAAGGGTGTGGAATTTCAACTTCACTAGCCTTTGTAAGGGAAAAGCATTTGAAATTTACACAGATAAGGGACAGAATGTTAATTTTTGTCCTAGAAATAACTTTCATGAAGAAAAACAGTTGCCTTTTCAAAGGCACTTATTCTACCCAAGCATTCTCTGTCTTTTAAAATGCTAAAGCTGTTGAACTTTCTTATTTTGACACTGGAACAAATTTAATCTCATACACAGAGGCCTTGAACCCAAGGAGACTTCAAGGTGGCAGGGTGAGGAACATACCTTCTTCACTGGCTCTTGGGGCATTCAGGCAAAAGAAGGTACGTGGGATGAAAACTAAGAGGCTGATAAGGACACATCCTAGTTCTGTGTCCTCAAACAGTTGAGAGCATCTGGGATCCAGAAGCTGATCCGCTGACTATATCCCTATTCTAGGGCCCTCGGGACAGATGGGTAAGTGGCTCAGGCACAGAAGAGCTGGGCAGGAGATTCTCTGATCTGGGATTCCCTCTGGAACCCAATCTGGTACCAACTGTGATCCCAGCCCAAGGCTATGCTGGGTGGAACCATTATTCAGGGCTTTCTTTCATGTAAACTCCCCCGGAATCTCACCTTAAGCTCCTCTCAGGTCACATGTATCCTCTGGTCTCCCAACAAATACTGAGTATGGCTGTACCTCACTCTGAACCATTCAAGCCAGTCAACTGTCAGCTGCACAGATTTACTAATATGACCTCATTTAACAGAAGCCCTGTGAGGTGGCTATGATGCAGGACGTGAAGGTCATATTGGTGAATCAATAGGTCTTCTCAAGGTTACCCAACTAGAAGCAGACAAGCAGATGAGCCAGGACTTGGAGCCAGGACTTGAACCCAGGAATGCCTGCCCCCAATCCTAGTTCCTTTCACCACACATGCTGCCTCCACTTGCTCTGAGCAGCAGGATTCTTCCATTTCAATTTTGCTCCTGGAATCTGGGGGGTCAGAGTAACCTTGAGAAGCAGAGATGTGGCCTAAAATATCTGTCTGGTCCTGCCGAGCATTTCTTTCTGACTCATGCATGCTTCCTTCTGAATCTGCTCACATAACACAACTACCTCAAGGTCTGTAATCTTTGAGCTTTGACTCTGACCTGACCTGGAGGATGATTCTGCTAAGGGGGAGACAACCTGCTCCACCTCAAAGGGAATATGAGATTCTTTCAGGTTCATACACATTTGTAGTTACATGTGACCATTGGCTTGGTCAGTGTGCTGGCCATGGGTGAGTGGCCCCCCTCCCTTCCAGAATGCCAGCACCAAAGGAAACTGGGATCAATGTGAATGTGGGTTGAAAGTTCAAACAGAGACATTATATCAATGCACATTTTTTCATGGCATATCGGTATTTTGTTCTGAAAAACACTGAGCACCTTCTGACAGAACCATACAGACAGGCATTAATTTCTGCAGTTGGGCTCCAGGAATAAAAACAGCAAATCCAAATGCTGAAAGAGGCAGTGGCTCCATGAGGCATGGCTGAGCCGATAGGCTCTACCCGCCAAGGAGACAGAGTCCTGGACAGTCTGAGCGGTCTTCCTGTCTCACAGTGATTCTGCTGCTCCTGTCAGATTTCCTTGGACCTAGAGCTGCATTTTTTTTTTCATTCGTCAAAATCTATTTTAAATGTTAACCAAAGGGTTTGTGAATTCTCAAAAACCTCGCTAAAAGATGAATATCAGAAGTTTTAAGGAAGGAGACATTACCAGTCACATTCAAATGGTTTCAAAATACATGGTGGGAAATGCGAACAGAAAATCTCATATGAGTTTCGAACTTGAAACCTACAAAGTAGATCCAGCATGATAAATCAGACAGAAGAGAATTAGCCCAGCTTTTCCAAATCCTGATTAAAAATAGGAATAAATCCAAACTTGGGAACTGTCTTCATTGCTCGGGCTGCCATAACAAAGTACTATAAATTAGTCACTTAAATGACAGGAATGTATTGCCTCACAGTTATGGAGGTTAAAAGCCTGAAATCAAAGTGTCAGAAGGATTGGTTACTTCAGAGGGCTGTGTGGAAGTTTTTATTCACCACAGTATTGAAAGTCCTAGCAATCAGACAAGAAAATAAGCAAAAGGAATCCAAACTGGAAAGAAAGAAGTAAAACTGTCACTGTTTGCAGACGACACTACAATATGAAATTCTAAAACTGTACCAAAAACCACTAGAACTCATCAGTGAATTCAGTAAAGTTGTGGGGTACAAAATTAATATACAGAAATCTGTTGTGTTTCTATACACTAACAAGAAACTATCAGAAAGAGAAATTAAGAAAATAATCCCATTCGCAGTCACATAAAAAAAAAATACCTGGGAATATATCTAACTAACGAAGTAAATGAATCAGATTGGACTATTTTCTCATATCATATACAAAAATAAACTCAAAATGGAGTAAAGACTTAAATGTAAGATATGAACTAAAAAACTTTCAGAAGAAAATATAGGCAGTATGGTCTCTGACATTGGTCTTAGAAATGTATTTTTTTGAATATGTCTCTTCAGGCAAGAGAAAAAAGAAAAGAAAGAAAGTGAAGTTGCTCAGTCATGTCTGACTCTTTGTGACCCCATGGACTGCAGCCTACCAGGCTCTTCTGTCCATGGGATTTTCCAGGCAAGAATACTGGAGTGGGTTGCCATTTCCTTCTCCAGGAGATCTTCCCGACCCAGGGATTGAATCCGGGTCTCTGGCATTGTAGGTAGACGCTTTACTGTCTGAGCCACCAGGGAAGAGAAGCAAAAGCAAAAATAAACAAATGGGACTACATCAAACTAAAATCTGTTTGCATAGCAAAAGAAACTCAATAAAACAGAAAGGCCACCTACTGAATGGGAGAAGCTATGGGCAAAAAATATACCCAACAAGGGGTTAATATCTAAAATGTACAATAACTCAAACAACTAATCATCAAAATACGACCCAACCAAAAAATGGGCAGAGGACCTGAATATTTTCCCAGGGAAGACATGCAGTTGGCCAACAGGCACATGAGAAGATGCTTAACATCATTCAGTTCAGTTCAGTTCAGTTGCTCAGTCGTGTCCGACTCTTTGCAACCCCATGAATCACAGCACACCAGGCCTCCCTGTCCATCACCATCTCCCAGAGTTCACTCAGACTCACGTTCATTGAGTCCGTGATGCCATCCAGCTATCTCATCCTCTGTCGTCCCCTTCCCCTCCTGCCCCCAATTCCTCCCAGCATCAGAGTCTTTTCCAATGAGTCAACTCTTCTCATGAGGTGGCCAAAGAACTGGAGTTTCAGCTTTAGCATCATTCCTTCCAAAGAAGTCCCAGGGCTGATCTCCTTCAGAATGGACTGGTTGGATCTCCTTGCAGTCCAAAGGACTCTCAAGAGTCTTCCCCAACACCTATATGTGAGACAGCAAAAGAGACACAGATGTAAAGAACAGACTTTTGGACTCTGTGGGAGAAGGCGAGGGTGGGATGATTTGAGAGAACAGCACTGAAACATGTATATTATCATATGTGAAACAGATCGCCTGTCCAGGTTCGATGCATGAGACAGGGTGCTCAGGGCTGGTGTACTGGGATGACCCCGAAGGATGGGATGGGGAGGGAGGTGGAAGGGAGGGTCAGGATGGGGAACACACGTACATCCATGGTTGATTCATGTGAATGTATGGCAAAAACCACCACAATAGTGTAAAGTAATTAGCCTCTGATTAAAATAAATTTAAAAAAAAGAAGCGTGTGTGGGGGGTGGGGTTAGTTAAAGGGGAAATGAATGAAGGAGGTCAAAAGGTATACATTTCCAGTTATAAGATAATTAAACATTTCCTGGTGGCTCAGATGGTGAAGAATTTGCCTGCAATGCAGGAAACCCAGGTTCAGTCACTGGGTTGGGAAGATCCCTGGAGAAGGGAATGGCAACCCACTCCAGCATTCTTGCCTAGAGAATATTATGGACAGAGGAGCCTGGCAGGTTACTGTCTATTGTGTCACAAAGAGTCAGACATGACTGAGCAACTAACACTTTCACTTTCAGTGATGTAACAAAATGATAAACAATATTCAGCATTGCTGTATGTTACACGTGAGAGTTAAGAGAGTAAATCCTCTAAGTTTCCATCACAAGAAAAATGTATTCTTTTCTATTTCTTTAATGTTGTGTCTAGGAAATGATAGATGCCCACTAACCCTATTGTGATAAATATTTCACTATATAAGTAAGTCAAGTCATTATGTTGTCCACATTAAACTTACACAGGGCTGTGTACCAATTATATCTCAATAAAACCAGAAGAAAACACATAAAATGCAGGTGAAAAAATAGATCAGAGGGCATCAGGTACTCGGGCTATGTTTAGTGGGTACAGAGTTTCTTTTGGGACTAATGGAAAAGTTTTAAAAATAGTGGTGATGGTGTCACCATACAGTGACTGCAGTTTATGCCACTGAATTGTATACTTAAAAATGGTTAAAATGGCCAAGTTGGAGTTATATATAGTTCACTGTTGTGTGTGTGTGTGTTTTTTTTTAATTTAAAGATACCTTAAGGAAGACACAGTAATCAACGTCTATGAGGGGTCAAAGTGGAGAGAAAGTACAACCATTACATATTTTTAGCTCTCAGAGGAAGTAAGTAACAGTGTTCAAGTAACAGTATTTTATTACTATCATTACAATTATCATGCTCTTGCCTGACTGCTGAGCTCATTACTCCTAACATTATGATGCTACACATACAGTGGGCACCCCTGAATGTCGTCATGGGAGAACTTAACTGGGTCTGAATGATGGAAAGGAAGCAGTGAATGACTGAATTCTTTGCACAATGGAGTAGGGACATATATTAAGGAGAAAATCTTCTATCTTTATAGTCCACCTAGTGAGTTGATAATAATGCTGAATAAGCAACTTACTTCTATTAACTAGTCCTGCGAGCTCTCTGCTTTTCTACACACAATTGCCTCCATGAAATTCCCCTCATTTCTGTATTGATTTGGTCCCCTGCGTGGTTGCTAACTCCTTTCTGCTACTTTCTCGAGGGGGAAAAGAAAATCAATTCAGAGTAGCTGGAAGACATTTGGCTTTATATAAAAGTGATCGATGGCAATAAATTTCATCTTTGTTATTCTCTTGTTCCAAGAGGCTGAGCTTCAAAAAGCTTTGCAGAAAAGAAACAGATGGTGAAGAGAAACATAAGGTAATAGTTCCCTCCAGGGGAGGGGCTCAGAAGAGCTTTGTGGATCATTCAAGGCCGTATTCAGAATGCAAATGGGGAAATAATCTGAGTTTTAGTGAGGACAAAGGTTAAGAAGCCAAGGAAAGTAGACTGACTATTGTTTGTGTAATATGCGTTTTTCAAAACAGACTCAGTTGTGAGCCTTTAAAGCAAATAATCATGTTTGCTGGATGTTCACTGGACAGCCTGGTAACTGACTTGGAAGCTTGGGAGATGGATGCTCCAGTTGGCATCTTTGTATTTCCAAAGGTAGAGGGCAGATTTCCTGGGGAAGAAGATCAGAAGCATCACCTTGCTGTACGCCTGAAACTAGCACAGCACTGTGGTCAACTACACACCAGCTGCTTCAGTATTTCTGTAGCATATGAGAAAAAGTGACGCATCCAGGTAGTGAAATACAATCCCTGATTTTCAGTCCAAAGAGGAAAAGTAACAATCTTAGGCAAGTTAAACCGAGGACTTTGTATTAGGAAATCAGGTCAACTTTCAGACGCCAGTCTCTCATGACACTTGTTTGATTTAAATGCTTCATCACTAGCGGCAAGACTGGACCACTCACACTGCTGGTGAGTCAGATATCACACAATGTCCAACTCTGCAATGCAGAGTCCCTGCACCCCGCAGTGACTTCAGAAATGCACATTTCCTTCCTTGGGTGTGTTACTAATAAGACCCTGGAATGGGACCAACTAAAATTGTTGGTGTTGAGAACCATTCACCCCTAGATAAAGAGGCTTTGCTACTTCCAAGTTCTGGGACCCGGCCAAGATGCATGTGAACATGGAATGGTTTGCTCTTGGCTGCCTCTGAGAGGTGGGAAACTTTTCTGAGGGCGAGATTCTTCATGGAGCTGCCTGGGTGCTCTGTGCATGAGCATCAGAGTGTGGGGATAGCTTGTCCAACTACTAGGCTCTGTGGGAGGATCATCGGCTTTTACACTAGGAAGACCAGGGTTAAGCAGGGATTAGTGGTGCTCATCTGGCTTTCCCAGGTGGGGCAGTGGTAATGTATCTGCCTTCCAATGCAGGAGAGGCGGATTTGATCTCTGGGTCGGGAAGATCCTCTGGAGAAGCAAATGGCAACCCATTTCAGTATTCTTGCCTGGAGAATCCCATGAACTGAGGAGCCTGGAGGGTTACAGTCCATGGGGTCACAAAGAGTCGGACATGACTTAGCAACTAAACAACAACAAAACAAAAGTGGCGCTCATCAGTTTCACGTGCTGTGGAGAACAGGAGGACCTGCTCTTGGACAAAGTGGAAAGATACTGCGAATGCTCTGCTAAGCCTGGGGAAGGCAATCCCATCTCCTCGGACATGAAGGAGTACCCAACAAGGAAAAGAGAATGGAATGGATTTAGAGGGAACACAGGGAAATCAAACAAACAAATGTGGAAGAATACGGTACCTACAAGAAGGAGAAGGCTCTCACTGCCACAACCTCTGGGGCTATGCACCAGGCAAAAGGCTCTGTCCTCAGAGGTGATTACGACCTCCAAGAGAAAGCTATGATTTAAGTAACATGGAATACTGAGAGGAAGAAGTAAGGAGGACTTCTGTCACAGACGACAGAGAGGAGGAACAGGTGAGTCAGGACTGCTGGTGACTCCAGAGAGATGGCTTCAAATAGCCTAGCTTGGCCAATCAAGGGACTTGTGAGAACGCTGGGCTGAGTTTTCTTCTTTTATACATGAAGAACGGAGGAACTCCTGAAGTCTCATGAGCTCAGTGGGCACAAACGTATAATCCCTTCAGTTCAGTTCAGTTCAGTCACTCAGTCGTGTCCAACTCTTTGCGACCCCATGAATTACAGCACACCAGGCCTCCCTGTCCATCACCATCTCCCGGAGTTCACTCAGGCTCACGTTCATTGAGTCCGTGATGCCATCCAGCCATCTCATCCACGGTCGTCCCCTTCTCCTCCTGCCCCCAATCCCTCCCAGCATCAGAGTCTTTTCCAAGGAGTCAACTCTTCGCATGAGGTGGCCAAAGTACTGGAGCTTCAGCTTTAGCATCATTCCTTCCAAAGAAATCCCAGGGTTGATCTCCTTCAGAATGGACTGGTTGGATCTCCTTGCAGTCCAAGGGACTCTCAAGAGTCTTCTCCAACACCACAGTTCAAAAGCATCAGTTCTTAATCCTTGCTAAGTTGGCTTAACAACCCTGCCATGGTTTTACCTCTGGATGCACAGGGAGCTCTTTTTACGGTGTATGTACCTTGTAGGGATCAAGACCATCCCCAAGAAAAAGAAATGCAAAAAGGCAAAATGGTTGTCTGAGGAGGCCTTACAAATAGCTGGGAAAAGAGAGAAGCTAAGGCAAAGGAGAAAAGGAAAGCTATACCCATTTGATAAGAAAACCTTCCTCAGTGATCAGTGTAAAGAAATAGAAGAAAACAACAGAATGGGAAAGACTAGAGATCTCTTCAAGAAAATTAGAGATACCAAGGGAACATTTCATGCAAAGATGGGCTCGATAAAGGACAGAAATGATATGGTATACCAGAAGCAGAAGATATTAAGAAGAGGTGGCAAGAATACACAGAAGAACTACACAGAAAAGACCCAGATAATCATGATGGTGTGGTCACTCACCTAGAGCCAGACATCCTGGAGTGTGAAGTCAAGTGGCCTTAGGAAGCATCACTACGAACAAAGCTAGTGGGGGTGATGGAATTCCAGCTGAGCTATTTCAAATCCTAAAAGATGATGCTGTGAAAGTGCTGCACTCAATATCCCAGCAAATTTGGAAAACTCGGCAGTGGCCCCAGGACTGGAAAAGCTCAGTTTTCATTTCAATCCCAAAGAAGGGCAAAGCCAAAGAAGGTTCAAACTACCACACAATTGCACTCATCTCACACACTAGTAAGTTCAGTTCAGTTCAGTCACTCAGTCGTGTCCAACTCTTTGCGACCCCATGAATCGCAGCATACCAGGCCTCCCTGTCCATCACCAACTCCCGGAGTTCACTCAGACTTGCGTCCATTGAGTCGGGGATGCCATCCAGCCATCTCATTCTCTGTCATCCCCTTCTCCTCCTGCCCCCAATTCCTCCCAGCATCAGGGTGTTTCCCAATGAGTCAACTCTTCGCATGAGGTGACCAAAGTATTGGAGTTTCAGCTTTAGCATCATCCCTTCCAAAGAAATCCCAGGGCTGATCTCCTTTAGAATGGACTGGTTGGATCTCCTTGCAGTCCAAAGGACTCTCAAGAGTCTTCCCCAACACCACAGTTCAAAAGCATCAATTCTTAAGCACTCAGTCTTCTTCACAGTCCAACTCTCACATCCATACATGACCACTGGAAAAACCATAGCCTTGACTAGACGGACCTTTGTTGGCAAAGAAATGTCTCTGATTTTTAATATGCTGTCTAGGTTGGTCATCACTTTCCTTCCAAGGAGTAAGCGTCTTTTAATTTCATGGCTGCAGTCACCATCTGCAGTGATTTTGGAGCCCCCAAAAATAAAGTCTGACACCGTTTCCACTGTTTCCCCATCTATTTCCCATGAAGTGATAGGACCAGATGCCATGATCTTCATTTTCTGAATGTTGAGCTTTAAGCCAACTTTTTCGCTCTCCTCTTTCACTTTCATCAAGAGGCCTTTACTTCCTTTTCACTTTCTGCCATAAGGGTGGTGTCATCTGCATATCTGAGGTTATTGATATTACACACTAGTAAAGTAAAGGAGTCTTTTGGGCCTAGAAAAGAAAACAACAGTTTCAAAGGCCCTTGCTGAATCATCTAACTTCCGAGAAAACAAAACAGAATTTTAGGTCCCGCCCTGATGCTCCAGGCGGGTTCCATCTATCAGGGAATTATCAACCCCTGTCCAGAAACCTTCCACCCCCTACACCTGCCCAGAAGACTTATCACCCCCTGCCCAACTACAAATGCCATCTCAACTAAAGAATACCCAAAACATCCCGCCTGATTAACATTTCCCTTATCACTTCCACAAACCTCCCTATAAATATGGAGCCTCCCTGATCCCTCTCTGTGCTCAGCCTGGTCGTTAGGCCAACTGTCGCCCCTCCTTGCCTGAATAAAGGTAACCTATTTCTGTTGAGGTTGTCTTTCCTCTTTCTGCCTCAGCCAAACTATACCTTACATAAAGTAATGCTCAAAATTCTCCAAGCCAGGCTTCAACAGTAGGTGAACTGTGAACTTTCAGATGTTCAAATTAGATTTAGAAAAGGCAGAGGAACCAGAGATCAAATTGCCAATATCCACTGGATCAACAAAAGCAAGAGAATTCCAGAAAAACATCTACTTCTGCATTATTGATTATGCCAAAGCCTTTGACTCTGTGGATCTCAACAAACTGTGGAAATTTCTCAAAAGATGGGAATACAAGACCACCTGATCTGTCTCCTGAGAAATCTGTATACAGGTCAAGAAGCAACAGTTAAAACTGGACATGGAATAACAGACTGGTTCCAAATCAGGAAAGGAGTGTGTCAAGGCTGTATATTGTCACCCTGCTTATTTAACTTATATGAAGAGTACATCATGCGAAATGCTGGACCGGATGAAGCACAAGCTGGAATCAAGATTGCCAGGAGAAATATCAATAACCTCAGATACATAGATGACACCACCCTTACGTCAGAAAGTGAAGAGGAACTAAAGAGCCTCTTGATGAAATTGAAAGAGGACAGTGAAAAAGCTGGCTTAAAACTCAACATTCAAAAAAATGAAGATCATGGCATCTGGTCCCATCATTTAATAGCAAATAGATGAGGAAACAATGGAAAAGTGACAGCCTTTATTTTAGGGGGCTCCAAAATCACTGCATATGGTGACTACAGCCACGAAATTTTAAGACACTTGCTCCTTGGGAGGAAAGTTATGACCAACCTAGACAGCATATTGAAAAGCAGGGACATTACTTTGCCGACAAAGGTCCCTCTAGTCAAGGCTATGGTTTTTCCAGTAGTCATGTATGGATGTGAGAGTTGGTCTATAAAGAAAGCTAGTGCCAAAGAATTGATGTTTGGTGGTGTTGGAGAAGACTCCTAAGAGACCCTTGGACTGTGAGGATATCAAACCAGTCAATTCTAAAGGAAATCAGTCCGGAATGTTCATTGGAAGAACTGATGCAGAACCTGAAATTCCAAAACTTTGGCCACCTGATGCGAAGAACTGACTCATTGGAAAAGACTCTGATGCTTGGAAAGATTGAAGGCAAGAAAAGAAGGGGATGACAGAGGATGAGATGGTTGGATGGTATCACCGACTTGATGGATATGAGTTTGTGTAAGCTCCAGGAGTTGGTGATGGACAGGGAAGCCTGGCAGCTGCAGTCCATGGGGTTGCAAAGAGTCGGGCACAACTGAACAACTTAACTGAACTGAACCTGCAGGGAAGAATGGCACCTCTATCTGCCAAATATTCCTAGAGCGTGTAAGAATTACAGCTCAGATCAATTGAGCAGTCACTTCTGCCAGGCACTGTTTCAGGCACTTTTACATGTTATTTCATTTCATCCTCACAATAAACCTATCAAAAGGTTACTATTATTATTCTCTCTCTCTTTTTTTTTTTTTTTTACAAATGAGGAGACCTGGGGTATATGCCAGGAGCTAGGGATAGAAAAGATTAATTTTGTGTAGCATCTTCTGATTATAAAGGGAGGTTACATTTAAAGTATTCTTGCAACATACAGAAGTTGCCATTTTCTCAAAGTATTTGATCACTCCAAGAAAATCACATAACTAAGTAATTGTATTAAAAAGAACCAATTACTATAGCCATAAAATTCATTTCATCACAGTAAAAGAGCCACATTCAAGCATATTTGGAAATAGCATATCTCCTTCTATAGCCATATTCTTTACTGCTTTTGTTTTCCAAGCCTGACTTCACTTTCATATTTTAGATATACTAATTGTGCCTTGGGGGGTTGAAGTCATAAAGTAGAATATCTATCATTTTTCAAGCAAGAACATCCTTTAAAAAATGTTACTAATTGCTAAATGGTCACATTTATTTCTTGCAAAATTACTCAGTAATAAATTCAAGCCAAACACTTGGAGGAAAAAAGGGGGCTAGAGTTCTTCCACTTAACATTTTACTGGTTGTATGCAAGTCTTTTACCAAAGGAAATGGCAACCCACTCCAGTATTCTTGCCTGGAGAATTCCACAGACAGAGGAGCCTGGCTACAGTCCATGAGGTCACGAAAGAGTCAGATACAACTTAGCGACTAAACAACAACAATGCAAGTCTTTTAGGCAGTATAAGCCCACTACCCCTTCCCCATCCACTTTCTGCTTCCCTATGAAGCAAATGTCAGCAGAGAAAATTCTGAGAACTAGTCTGATCCAGCAGCCATGGATTGGGTGGGCACTTTAGAAGAGGCATTACTTACTTCTCTCCATCCCTGCGGCAGAATGTTGATTTGGTGGCTCTCAATGAACCATCCTCCTGGTATTCACACCCTATGTGCCCATCTCCAATGGCCTTAACTATTTATCTAGTTTTGGCCAATGGGACATTAGCAAGTGTGAAATACAAGGAGATAAGCTCCTGCACTTAGGGCTTATACTCTGAATATATTGCTTTTTTGAAACCCAACCAACATACTGTAAGGAACACCACGAAGACACATGAAAGGAAATAGGTGGAGAACTGAGCTGTCTGATTGAAAGCTCCAGCTGGGGTTCCAGTTTGTGGCCTGCACCAACTGCCACCCTATGGGTGAGGTCATTCAGACCTTCCAGCCATTCGCAAGCCACAGTGGACACTGTATCATGCAGAAGAACCAAGCACTCAATGCACGGAATCACAAGGAATAAACTGTTCTTTATTTAAGCCAATGAGTTTTGGAGTAGATTTTTACACACCAATGGGTAACTCAGACGAGCCTTCTTGCACCCTGCTAATTCCCTTCTGGATTAATGCCACAATTTGGTTAAAAAAAAAAAACTCCATGTATCAAGTCACTCCATTGTAGACTCCAAACTCTAACCAGAAGAATCTTTCTAAAAACCATCAGTGGCTCCCCAGGGTCTTTAATATAAATTTGAGGACTTCCCTGGTGGTCCAGTGGTTAAGAATCCACCTTCCAATGCAGGCCACATGGGTTCAATCCCCGATCCAGGAGGATTCCTAATGCCAAGAAGCAACTAAACCCCTGCACCACAATTCCTGAGCCTGTACTCTAGAGCCTGGGAGCCGCAACAGCTGAAGCCTGTGCTCCACAATGAGAAGCCCCTGCAATGAGAAGCCCATGCACCACAACTAAGAGCGGCCCCCAGTGGCCACAGCTAGACAAAGCTCCTGCAGAGCAACAAAGACCTGCACATCCATAAATAAATAAATGTTATATATATATATATATAAAGTCTACCCTATAACATGGAACATGATTATAATACCACCCTTACTCATCTCTCCAGTCTAGCCTATTACTTCACTTCAGCCCATCCTTCCTGTTCCGATAACAGTGAACTATGCGCCTTGCTCTACCAAGGGCCAAACTCTCAGGAACCATCCTTCCCACTTCCACCTTTGCAGTTCAGGATTTGGACTGTGTGCATCTCCCTAGGATTCTTTAGCACTCTGCTTACATCTGCTTGCCTGCTGCACTGAAACTATATCCTTTCTTATTTCTCTTCTTGCTAAACTGTAGACTATTTGAAGACCAGGAATATGTATTTCCTTTGGTCTGAATATCTGTGTGCCCCCTAATATTCATATACTGAAATCTTAATGTCCAATGTGATGCCATTAGGAGGTTCTTAGGTTATGAGAATGGAGCCCTCATAAATAGGGTTAGTTGACCTTATAAAAGAGATCCCAGCAAGCTCTCAAGCCTATGTCTACATACCAAGAAGGCACTGGCTATGAACCAGAAGAGGGCTTAACATCAGAGTGTGACCATGCTGGAGCCCTGATCTTGGACTTTCCAGGGGAAGGCAAGAGATAGAATCAGATTTCCTTCCTGACAGAAGGTGATGCCAGAAACCCAAATGTGATGGGTGATGAGTGAGGGGACCAAATTGTTGAGAATTATAAGAGAAGTTCAGTCTAACTGCCAATAAAAAATATGAAGAGGCTTCAAAACTGGAGCTCCAAAGAGTTAAGAACTAAGACAATGAAACCAAGTGAAAACACAGAATCAAACAGGTAGACCTGGTGCATCTGAGCTTTTGCACCAAATTCTAGCTGATGTTGAGACTTTGGCTTTGTCCACTGTAGAATGGCAAGAAATAAGGGGGAGAACCTGGCTTCAAGGACAGGAGTAGGTCAGCTGCTATCAGACAGCTTAAATACAAAATGAAAAAAATTATAAGACTCATGGCCTAAGAAGGAATAGATCTGGGGATCAACAGGGCAAATTTTTAGAACTGGAGAATATTTAGATACTATAACTATATGAGGTCACTCTTGGAAAAAAATTCGTTGGAGGCTTATCTCTATTAATTGAATCTTAAATGCTCCAATTAGAGACTTCCCAGGCTACTAATGATGCTGTTTCTTTAGGATTAGGGGCATCTAAAAAAACTTAAATGGGTGTGTCTCAAAAGCCTGGAAAGCTAATTAGAGAGCACTAATCCTAACCACTAGACCACCAGGGAACTTTGGAAAGCTAATTAGAAATGCAAATTCTAGGACTTCATTCAATGAGCTTTAAGCTTCAGAGTGAGTAGGGAATCTTCATTTTAATCCAACTCTCCAGGCAATCTTGGTACAGGACATTTTTGAGAAACAGTGACTTAATACTTAATAAGATTTTCTGACACAAGAGCTTTTGAAATTCATTAGCATTTATGAAGGCATACACAGATAAACAATTCTATATTTCTGTATCCCCCCAATTCAGTCCTCTTTACCATGCAGCTGGGGTAGCACAGTTTTACATTATACTTTTTTCTTGCTAAAAATCTCACTTTGTTCTGGAATACATCATGGAAGAGGGACTTAATTTCATTTCCAGTTTTACCAACTGAGAACGAGACACATGACAATCCAGCTGCCCCAAACCTTTCTAGAAAAAGTCTGGAGAATACACTGAGAAGCACACAGACACACCAGATATTTAAAATACAAATATTAAAGAATCATTTTGGAAGGTTGTTTTTCACTTTTAACCAATGAAATTCCACAAAGATGAGGACTGGAATATTTCCTGCTCTATCAGTGAACAAGGATGTCACAGTCATCAGCTATTCCAGCCCTCCAGGGCACTCAGGAAGGAGAAGAATCCCTATCTTCAGTAGCCATCAGGCTGCAACCATGCCCTACAATGAGCCTCAAGGGAGTTCAGGATGTGAAAAACACAGAAAGCTGGCAGCTGAGATGCATATGAAAGGAATGATTTCGGTGAGACCAGCCTCCTGCAGCTTCCCATACACATTAAATTCCTTAATTTGGGATATCTGGTTTTCTTTAATTAACAATCATCTCTTGATGTTCAGACTACCGGCCCTTTGTTGCAGAACTTCTATATATCCTGGCTTTCACCCACCTCCCCAGAGCAGTTCTCTCAGGGTTACTTGAGATGCTATCTCCTGATTTTAAAGTCCTAAAAATTCCCATTGAATAAAACATAACTCTCAACTTTTTAGGTTGTGAGTCTTTTTTAAGTCAACAAAGACAAGGATCGCTTTTATGAATCAACTCACGTCAACACGGGCAACTAGATGCAGAAATGTCAGTGAAGACTGCAAAATTAAGGAATTCAGGCAGAATCCTATACTTTGGGTGCAAAAGGAAAAGGAGGCAGATGCTGAAAGGAGGCAGATGCTGAAAGGAGGCAGAGAGGGCTATATCACTGTCACATACAGAAAGAACAGAGGCCTATATGACACATGCAGTCAGCATTTCAAGGCCAGGGACACAGGATGGTTGCTTAGCAACTGCTGTTCTTCCTTCACTCCCAAGTGGAACATATTTTTTGTGAGTTCATTTCCCATCTTTTCTCCTGTCTACAGACCAGTCATTTAGAAATTGTGCTCTGCAATAACTCTCAGTTCAGTTCAGTTCGTTGCTCAGTCGTGTCCAACTCTTTGTGACCCCATGAATCGCAGCACGCCAGGCCTCCCTGTCCATCACCAACTCCTGGAGTTCACTCAGACTCGCGTCCATCGAGTCAGTGATGCCATCCAGCCATCTCATCCTCGGTCGTCCCCTTCTCCTCCTGCCCCCAATCCCTCCCAGCATCAGAATCTTTTCCAATGAGTCAATTCTTCACATGAGGTGGGCAAAGTACTGGAGTTTCAGCTTTAGCATCATTCCTTCCAAAGAACACCCAGGGCTGATCTCCTTTAGAATGGACTGGTTGGATCTCCTTGCAGTCCAAGGGACTCTCAAGAGTCTTCTCCAACACCACAGTTCAAAAGCATCAATTTTTCGGCCCTCATCTTTCTTCACAGTCCAACTCTCACATCCATACATGACCACTGGAAAAACCATAGCCTTGACTAGACGGACCTTTGTTGGCAAAGTAATGTCTCTGCTTTTGAATATGCTATCTAGGTTGGTCATAACTTTTCTTCCAAGGAGTAAGCGTCTTTTAATTTCATGGCTGCAGTCACCATCTGAGGTGATTTTGGAGCCCAAAAAGATAAAGTCTGACACTGTTTCCACTGTTTCCCCATCTATTTCCCATGAAGTGATGGGACCAGATGCCATGATCTTCATTTTCTGAATGCTGAGCTTTAAGCCAACATTTTCACTCTCCTCTTTTACTTTCATTAAGAGGCTTTTTAGTAATAACTCTAACAGTACGTAAAAAATAACTTTCACATGATCCTTTAGTCAAGGAGAACAGAGTAGGAGACTTTGCTCACTTCTGCAAGGGGTCTGTGATGGAACCCATGCTTGAAATGCATACTGTATTCAGTTCTGCTCACAAGTTTAACGAAGAAGAAAAATGACAAACTGAGAGATGAAGGTGAGGAGTTATAAAAATATTTTAAGTACGAGAAATGTCTGAGAAAGTAGAGTGTGCATATATATACACGCACACGTATACATGCACATATTTAATCTTTAAAATGCTGTTACGACATGCATTATTTCAAGAATTCTAAGATGTGTATTTTTTCACATTTAAACCAGTATCACTGCAGGCTCTTGTGTGACTCATCTGGGTTACATGCCACTCTCTGACTTCCTAGAGTAGGCACTGCCTTCATTCTTTTATTTACCACTCCATTTCTTTTTACTATCATCAAATTTCATATGTATGTATCTTCGCCAATACAGTCTTTTAATTTTTTGCTCCTGAGACATGATAATTGATATATTACAGTCTTCCGTAAATTTCACTTGACATTGTTCCTGAGATTCATTCATGTTGTCTATAATATAATCATTTCTACTACTCTTCAGTACTAATACACCAAATTTATCTGTTTTATACAGAGGATATCTGGATTGCTTCTTAGTTTTTTGCTACCATAGACAATACTGTGGTAAACATTCCCGTACATGCTAAAATCTATTAATTTCCAGACTTTCAATAGGCTCAGGACATAATTCATTGTCTTATGTGTACTACATAGATCTTCTAGTGTATGGGTATCTTTCTACTTTATTCACGCATTCTACTCCATCTTAGTTCGGTGATTCCTAGAATGTCGACATTCACTCTTGCCATCTCTTGTTTGACCACATCCAATTTGCCTTGATTCATGGACCTAACATTCCAGGTTCCTATGCAATATTGCTTATTATAGCATCGGACCTTGTTTCTATCACCAGTCCCATCCACAACTGGGTGTTGTTACGGTCCATGAATCAAGGCAAATTGGAAGTGGTCAAACAGGAGATGACAAGAGTCAACACCGACATTCTAGGAATCAGTGAACTAAAATGGACTGGAATGGGTGAATTTAACTCAGATGACCATTATGTCTACTACTGTGGGCAGGAATCCCTCAGAAGAAATGGAGTAGTCATCATAGTCAACAAAAGAGTCTCAAATGCAGTACTTGGATGCAATCTCAAAAATGACAGAATGCTCTCTGTTCGTTTCCAAGGCAAACCATTCAATATCACAGTAATCCAAGTCTATGCCCCAACCAGTAATGCCAAAGAAGCTGAAGTTGAACAGTTCTATGAAGATCTACAAGATCTTCTAGAACTAACACCCAAAAAAGATGTCCTTTTCATTTTAGGGGACTGGAATACAAAAGTAGGAAGTCAAGAAACACCTGGAGTAACAGGCAAATTTGGCCTTGGAGTAAGGAATGAAGCAGGGCAAAAGCTAATAGAGTTCTGCCAAGAGAACGCACTGGTCATAGCAAACACTCTTTTCCAACAACACAAGAGAAGACTCTACACATGGACCTCAGCAGATGGTTGACATCGAAATCAGATTGATTATATTCTTTGCAGCCAAAGATGGAGAAGCTCTATACAGTCAGCAAAAACAAGACCAGGAGCTGACTGTGGCTCAGATCATGAATTCCTTATTGCCAAATTCAGACTGAAACTGAAGAAAGTGGAGAAAACCTCTAGACCATTCAGGTATGACCTAAATCAAATTCCTGATGACTATACAGTGGAAGTGAGAAATAGATTTAAGGGACTAGATCTGATAGACAGAGTGCCTGATGAAGTATGGACGGAGGTTCGTGACAACAGACAGGAACCAAGACCATCCCCAAGAAAAAGAAATGCAAAAAAGCAAAATGGCTGTCTGAGGAGGCCTTATAAATAGCTGTGAAAAGAAGGGAAGTGAAAAGCAAAGGAGAAAAGGAACGATATACCCATTTGAATGCAGAGTTCCAAAGAATAGCAAGAAGAGATAAGAAAGCCTTCCTCAGCGATCAATGCAAAGAAATAGAGGAAAATAACAGAATGGGAAAGACTAGAGATCTCTTGAAGAAAATTAGAGATACCAAGGGAACATTTCATGCAAAGATGGGCTTGATAAAGGACAGAAATGGCAGGGGCCTAACAGAAGCAGAAGATATTAAGAAGAGGTGGCAAGAATACACAGAAGAAAGAGCTTCATGACCCAGATAATCACGATGGTGTGATCACTCACCTAGAGCCAGACATCCTGGAATGTGAAGTCAAGTGGGCTTAGGAAGCATCACTATGAACAAAGCTAGTGGAGGTGATGGAATTCCAGTGGAGCTGTTTCAAATCCTGAAAGATGATGCTGTGAAAGTGCTGCACTCAATATGCCACCAAATTTGGAAAGCTCAGCAGTAGCCACAGGACTGGAAAAGGTCAGTTTTCATTCCAATCCCAAAGAAAGGCAATGCCAAAGAATGCTCAAACTACCACACAATTGAATTCAATGGCACCCCACTCCAGTACTCTTGCCTGAAAAATTCTATGGACGGAGAAGCCTGGTAGGCTGCAGTCCATGGGGTTGTTAAGAGTCAGATACTACTGAGCGACTTCACTTTCACTTTTCACTTTCATGCATTGGAGAAGGAAATGGCAACCCACTCCAGTGTTCTTGCCTGGAGAATCACAGGGACGGGGGAGCCTGATGGGCTGCTGTCTGTGGGATCGCACAGAGTCAGACACGACTGAAGTGACTTAGCAGCACACGCTAGTAAAGTGATGCTTAAAATTCTCAAAGCCAGGTTTCAGCAATATGTGAACTGTGAACTTCCAGATGTTCAAACTGGATTTAGAAAAGGCAGAGGAACCAGAGATCAAATTGCCAACATCCGCTGGATCATCAAAAAAGCAAGAGAGTTACAGAAAAACATCTATTTCTGCTTTATTGACTATGCCAAAGCCTTTGACTGTGTGGATCACAATAAACTGTGGAAAATTCTCAAGGAGATAGAATACCAGAACACCTGACCTGCCTCTTGAAAAACCTGTATGCAGGTCAGGAAGCAACAGTTAGAACTGGACATGGAACAACAGACTGGTTCCAAATAGGAAAAGGAGTACGTCAAGGCTGTGTATTGTCACCCTGCTTATTTAACTTATATGCAGAGTACATCATGAGAAACGCTGGGCTGGAGGAAGTACAAGTTGGAATTAAGATTGCCGGGAGAAATATCAGTCTCCTCAGATATGCAGATGACACCACCCTTATGGCAGAAAGTGAAGAAGAACTAAAGAGCCTCTTGATGAAAGTGAAAGAGGAGATGAAAGTTGGCTTAAAGCTCAACATTCAGAAAACTAAGATCATGGCATCTGGTCCCATCACTTCATGGCAAATAGATGGGGAAACAGTGGCTGACTTTATTTCTCTGGGCTCCAAAATCACTGTAGATGGTGATTGCAGCCATGAAATTAAAAGATGCTTACTCCTTGGAAGGAAAGTTACGACCTACCGAGACAGCATATTAAAAATCAGAGACATTACTTTGTCAACAAAGGTCTGTCTAGTCAAGGCTATGGTTTTTCCAGTAGTCATAAATGGTTGTGAGAGTTGGACTATGAAGAAAGCTAAGCGTGGAAGAACTGATGCTTTTGAACTGTGGTATTAGAGAAGACTCTTGAGAGTCCCTTGGACTGCAAGGAGATCCAACCTGTCCATCCTAAAGGAGATTAGTCTGGGTGTTCATTGGAAGGACTGATGTTGAAGCTGAAACTCCAATACTCTAACCACCTGATGCGAAGAGCTGACTCATTGGAAAGACCCTGATGCTGGGAAAGATTGAGGGCAGGAGGAGAAGGGGACAACAGAGGATAAAATGGTTTGATGGCATCAACCAACTCAATGGACGTGGGTTTGGGTTGCCTCTGGGAGTTGGTGATGGACAGGGAGGCCTCGCGTTCTGCAGTTTATGGGGTCACAAAGAGTCGGAGACAACTGAGCCACTGAACTGAACTTCTACTTTATAACACCATTTTTATTAATGGGAGTTTCTTTTATAGTTATATATTATATTATATTATATATTATATTACATATATTACACATTATATTGTTATAATATATATTATTTTATTATATATTATAAAATTATAATATATAATATATTTTAGTATAATATTAGTATATTACTCTTTTATACTGTATATGTATTTTTGTCTTAAAAAGTTTTACTACTCTCCAAATCTGAAAGACATTCTCTCATATTTTCTTTGACATTTTTACATTATTTACTTTTTAAGTTTAAAATTTTAATCCAACTGAAATTATTTTTGATTTGTGAGATATGGCTCCGATTGCAGGTTTCTCCACATGAGTATGGAGAAGGCAATGGCACCCCACTCCAGTACTCTTGCCTGGAAAATCCCATGGATGGAGGGGCCTGATGGGCTGCAGTCCATGGGGTCGCTAGGAGTCGGACACGACTGAGCAACTTCACTTTCACTTTTCACTTTCGTGCATTGGAGAAGGAAATGGCAACCCACTCCAGTGTTCTTGCCTGGAGAATCACAGGGACGGGGGAACCTGGTGGGCTGCCGTCTGTGGGGTCGCACAGAGTCGGACACGACTGAAGCGACTTAGCAGCAGCAGCAGCCACATGAGTAACCACGTGGCCCAGCACCTTTGTGGACATCCTCCCTTCACTGATCTGCCCTGCCACACTGGCAAGCATCTTTTCCGTCTCTGCATGAGTCTGTCTCTGACCCCTCTAATCTGCTCCATTATTCTCTTCACTGTTGCTACAGTGCCGTCATCACAAGGTTGCACAGTGAATCTTCATTCTGGTAAGGCAGTTTCCCTCAACCTACTATTTGAGAGTGTTTTGGATATCCTTGGACTTTGCTTTTGCACATATATTTTACAAGTGGCTTGTGCAAATTCCTCAAAGAAAAAAAACCTTGCTGGGACTTTCTTTGGAACCACTTTGAATTTATAAATCTATTTAAATGAAAACTATCACCTCATGTAAATCTCCATATACATGAACACAGTGTATTTCTTTATTTAGATCCTTTTTTACTATTTCTCAACAAAGTTCCATAACTATCTGTACAATAGTCCTGCACATTTTTCATGCCATTTATTTTACGATGACTACTTTGGGTGAAGAATTAATGCTTTAAAATTGTGGTACTGGATAAGACCCTTGAGAATCCCTTGGACTGCAAGGAGCTCAAGCCAGTCGATTCTAAAGGAAATCAATCCTGAATACTCATTGGAAGGACTGAAAGCTGAAGTTCCAATACTTTGGCCACCTGATGAGAACAGCCAGCTCATTGGAAAAGACCCTGATGCTGGGAAAGACTGAAGGTAAAGGAGAAGGGGGAAGTAGAGGATGAGATAGTTAGATACCATCACTGATTTCAAAAATGTGAATTTGAGCAAACTCCAGGAGGTGGTGACACACAAGGAAGCCTGGTGTGCTGCAGCCCATGGGGTCACAGAGAGTTGGATGAGACTTAGTAACTGAACAAACAAACAAAAAACTTCGGGCTGTAATAAATTAGATCTTTTGTAAAATGATATTTTCTAACTGTCTCTGCTTTATAAAATGTAATTTTTTGCAAAATGATATCTGGAAACCTTGCCAAAAACCTCTTATTTTATTTGAAAGTCATTATGGATTTTCTATGTAGACAATCATAACTTCCATTAATGATGACATTTATTTCTTCCTTTCTAATCCTTATATAACCTTTATTTCTTTTTCTCATCTTAATGCACTGAATGAGACATGAATTCAATATGGAAAAGAAAACAATGAAGAGCTTTGACCTTTTCCTGATAATGAATGAAAATGTTTCTAAAATCTCAGCAATAACAATAACTTTAATTCTATTTTGGGACGATACACTGTAGATTTGGAACCTAAGATGAATTGATTTGATTTTCCAATTTGTTTCCCTTTTTTTAAATCACCATTCATGAGTCAGATTTGTCTTCCATTTTCCTTGTGTGTAACATGTATAAAACTTATTAGTAGCTTCATAAAATGTATTATGAGGAAGAATCATGTGCATCATATGAAAAGTAGACATTACCTCACTGTTATGGTACCTTGCATACAGCATTTGTGTTTACCCAAATTTGTGGATTAAATAAAGTGTCAACTGGTCCCAGTTGCCAAGGATCTCAATGATGCTGAGGTGCATCACTGAAATCTGAGAATCTTAGGAACTGACTGAGTTACTTTTTAAAAGTTAGTTAAAGTAACTCAGAGACTACTGTATAGGCCCAATGGTTCCCAGATTTGGGCTTTAGAGCTTTAAAATTTAATAGAGGGGAAGAGACCTCCACCATGAACATGGCTGCGTAAAGGCAGTGTTTTTTCTCTCCTCCTCCTAGAAGTCATATGAAAGCCAACAAGGAGAAAGGTGGGGTGAGGGGGTGGGAGACAAACTTTGTTTTCAGTAAAATTAGAGTACAGGTATCTGTACAGTTCAAAACGTGTGAGGATGCCAGAAGGAGCTTAGACTGGGCAAAACCAAGTCGAGATGTAGGGAAAAATCATAAGAATGGCTAGAGGTCTTGAGGCCAAGAAAAATATACTTTCTGAAGCTAAGAAGTCTCACTCGGATGTGCAAACCTAATGGATATGTTTACTAATGGGAGTAAGAACTGGGGTTAGCAGGAATATTTGAAGTCTCTCTGGACACAGTTTGGCTTGGAGAAGGAAAGGATAAAAGACTAAAGAAAGAATAACATGGAAGAGCCATTTTAGCATAAAGCAGTTTGTGTTGTTGCTACTGTTGTTTAGTTGCTAAGTTGTATTGGCTGTGTGGTAGAGAACGAAAAAACATTTAGGATATGAACCCTACATACACATGGTACCCCCCCACACACACACATGTGAGCACACACACATGCACAAACATATCTACTCATTCACACACATACTTACGTGCATGTATGCAAACACCCACCAACCTTCAGCAAAACCCAGTCCAAGGAAAATTTATTTGGATGAGTTATAAGAAAAAGTCACTAGAAATGCACTGAATCAATGAGCATAAAATAAAAATATCGGGAAAACAGAAAACTTTAGGACAAAGAGTATTTCTCATTGAAAAATATTGCTACATAGCAAATAAAAATCATGTCCAAATATTTCATATGAATTTCAAAGAACTTAGTAACGAGCAGCTTCAATGAAGAAATACAGTAAGGTAACAGAGGATGAAATTAAAGTTGCAGAACTCAGGAAACAAATAAGAAAAAATGAAAACTATCACAGAAACGAAATGTGAATTAGTACATGGGAAAAGTGATACTGTAAAAAGCACAAATGACACCAATGATATGAAAAATGAACAATGTAAAACGGAAATAAAGAGATAAGGAAAATGGTACACACACACAATGAGAACTAAAGACAAAGGTGACCCAATTTGTACATAATTAGAGTCCTAAGAAAGAACTGAACAAATAAAGGTTTATATCTTTAAAGGTATACTGACACTTGAAGCTACGTAAGGACAAGCTATTTTTATTAAAATGTCAAAAGACTTTGAAAAAAATAAAAATATATCAAGGAAAATTCTTGAAATAAATGGAAACTTGGTACATTATGTGTTGGAAAACTTGCCTCTCAACATTCAACACTGAGACAAAAATAAAGCAGAGAGACCCCACAGAGTAAAAAGCTCATAAAATAAACTCTAAAAAAGAAAACATAATGTGAAATATGTTGACAGAACTGAGAACAAATTAAACTCTAAATACGGACAAAGAGGAGCTTATATGTGTATAAGATATGGCTCAGAAAAGTTAAAAATAAAAAGGAAGAATTGGGCAATGCAAGGGCTTCCCAGGTGGCATGGTGGTAAAGAATCTGCCTGACAATGCAGGAGACACCAGAGATGATGATTTGATCCCTGGGTCAGCAAGATCCCCTAGAGTAGGAAACAGAAACCCGCTCCAGTATTCTCGCCTAGAAAATTCCATGAATGGAGGAGCCTGGAGGGCTACAGTCCCTGGGGTCGCAAACAGTCGGGCACAACTGAGCACACACGTGCGCATGGCACAGGGCAATGCAGATACATTAATCAAAAACCAGAGACTACAATCTTAATAGGAAACAAAGTAGGAGTCAGGTTTAAAAAAGAGGACAAAGACGAGAACTCCACAATGCTAATGAAGATGTGAGATTATGAGAATCCATGTGTTAAATAATGAAGCAATTATGTTAATAACTGGAGAGGGAAATGGCAACCCACTCCAGTATTCTTGCCTGGAAAATCCCATGGACAGAGAAGTCTGGCAGGTTACAGTCCATAGGGTCACAAAGAATAGGACACAACTTAATGACTAAACAAAACAATGTTAATAACCAGAAAATCAAGAAGAATAAGACCACCCAACAGAAAAATCGGCAAAATACATAAAGTATTAACAGAAAAGGAAATACAGATAGCTCTTAAACATAGGAAAATTTGTACATCCTCTTTCTTAGTAATATAAATGTAATATAAAACTGTACAGATAAACCATCTTCCCTTTTAGGTTGGTAGTAGAAGTGTTAGTTGCTCAGTCATTGCTCAGTCATGTCCAACTCTTTGCGACTCCATGGATTGTGGCCTGCCAGGCTCCTCCGTCTAATGGGATTTTCCAGGCAAGAATACTGTAGTGGGTTGCCAGTCCCTTCTCCAGGGGATTTTCCCCACCCAGGGATTGAACCCAGTCTCCCACATTACAGGCAGATTCTTTACCATCTGAGCCACCAAAGCCATTTGGTTGGTAAAGAAACCCAAAGATTCACTGCATGTGGAGCTGTGGGGAGACAGTCCCTTCATACACTTCTCGTGGTAGTGAAAACTGGTAGACCCCTCCTACCTCACTGCTCTACAGAAGACAGTCTGTCGACATCAAACCGCTTTCTCATTTATCCTCAGACCCAGCAACTCAGCTTCAAGGAACCTGTCCAGATTAGATACAAACTTGCAGGAGTACGAAACGACAAATATGCTGGTTATTCACTGCAGCACTGTTTACAGTAGCAGAAGATTGGAAACAGTCCTACATTCTTTAATAGAAAGCTGCTTAAATAAATAATAGCTTGTTCCTGCTTTGAATTCTAGGCTACTATTAAGAAAGAATGAGAAATACTTCTATATACCAATACAGACAGAAAAAACCCACTAGTATAAAATGTTTATGTGAAAGAGCAAGGGGCAGAGCAGTGAATATTATCTCTTGTCTAAAAGAGGTGGAGAGAGGTAAAAATAGTATTTATATATATTAATATATACACACATATATGGATAAAGAATCACAAAACTAGAAATCATCACAGAGGTAGGGTGCGAGGAGACTACTCACTTTTTCCTTCTTATCTTTAATTGCTTAATCATGTGAATTTATTACCCATGTAAAAATTAATTTAAAATATGATAAATATAAAAGGGAGATTGTCACAGTCCTGCCAAGTTTATATTTTTATATTTTTCCAAGAAATGACAATAAAAGTCTTCTACCATCCATAACTATTACAACCATAAAGGAAAGGACATCTTGAAACAAACAAACAAAAAGACAATAAAAAATCGTCATTTTTAAAGAAAGTCGATTAAACTGACAACACTGTTATCTTTTTCACACATCACTGTGGACCATGTGCACTGCATCACTGCCTAGCACTGGCCGAACAGAAACCTGCAGAACCCACTAGCACAAGTGATGAGAATGGCTTGGATGGGGGCAGGGTGGGAGGGAGGCCCAAGAAGTGGGAGATATATGTATACATACAGCTGATTCACTTTGTTGTACAGCAGAAACTAACACTGTAAAGCAGTCATAATCCAATTTTAAAAAAAAGAGCCCTGCTAAAACCATTGTCAACCCATGATAACATGCCCAAGGTTGTGCCTCTGAAGAATGAATGACATTAAAGGCTTTATAACTATCATGAATGGGGTTTCCCAGGTGGCACGAGTGGTAAAGAAGCCACTGCCAGTGAAGGAGATATAAGAGACACAGGGTTGGGAAGATCCCTGGGTCGGGAAGATCCCCTGGAGGAGGGCATGGCAACCCACTCCAGTATTCTTGCCTGCAGAATCCCATGGACAGAGGAGTCTGGTGGGCTACAGTGCATATGGTCACAAAGAGTCAGACATGACTGAAGTGAATTTGCACACATGCACGAAATTATCATGAATATTACTAAAATAGTCCAACTGAGTTGTTAAACAAATTAATAAGCAAATAATAAGAAACCTCTGGCAGGGACATCAGTATCCAGAGGTGCTACATTATTTTAAATGCCCAGTTTTCAACAAAAAATCTGCAAAGAAAGAGAAGTGTGACCCATGCACAAGGAAAAAACACGTAATAGGCAACAGAAACTACCTCTGAGAGGGTATAGATGTTAAATTTAACAAAGACTTCAAAATAGCCATTATACACACACCTGGGGAGAACTAAAAGTAGCCACACTTAAAGAAAAAAGGTGTGATCACCGTGTCTCCAACACAGAATATCGAAAAGAGATACAGTTTATTTTAAAAACGAAATTCAAGGATTGGAAAGGTCAATAACTGAAATGAAAAAATGTACTAAAGGGATCCCACAAAAGATTGGAATGGCAGAAGAAAGAATCAGCAAGTTATTTTAATCTTCAAATAAAGATTGTGTAATACAAAGAACAGAGAGAATAAAGAAGAAAAAAAAACGAACAGAGTTTCACAGAAATGTATAGCACCGTTAAGGAAGCCAACATGTGTAATGGGAGTACCAGAAGGAGAGGAGCTAGAGAGGGACCAGAAAACATACCCAAATAACTCACGGTCAAAAACTTTTCAAATGTGGTTTATAGTACAACCGCCCCCACCCCCCCCCACCCCCCACCCCCCCAAAAAAGCTCAATGAAGATAAAGACAAGGAGAAAATCTTGAAAACAGCAAGAGAAAGGTAACTCATTTTGTACTAATATGCCCCAACAGAAAAATAGCTGGCTTCTTATTAGATACACCAGAGGCCACAAGGCAGCATGATGTCACATTCAAAGTGCTAAAAGGAAAAAGAAAAGTGCTAAAAAGAAAAGAAAAAAAAAAAAACTATCAACTAAAAATCTTATTTCCAGAAAGAGTGTCTTTCAAAAATGAAGGTGAAATAAATATATTCTCAGATAAACAGAAAAAGAGAATCTGTTGCTATCAGACCCTCCTTTGCAAGAATATTAAATATTCAGGCTAACAGGTAGCCCAGACAGTAACTCAAATACACACAAAAAGTGTGTACACACAAGAAGCGAAGAGCATCAGTAAATGTAATTGTGTATGACAGTTTAAATTTACATTTCTTTCCTTCTTCTTCTGGTTCAAATATAAATAGTATACAATAATATGGATTGTATTCTTAGGCCTATATATATACAAAGGTAACATATTTTGACAATCATAGCACAAAGAAGTTAGGTGAAAACAAAGGTTTATTAGAATAAGAGAAATGACACAGAAACAAATGAAAAGACCGGCAATGGTAAATAGGAAAATTATTACAACAAACTATACATATATATTCCGTCTTGCTTCTTGCAGCTTCTAGACATGAAAATACATGAAGTAATAATTATAGCAATGTATTATTAGGTTTGTAATATGTATAGACGTATTATATATAAAACTAACAGCACCAGAGGATGAAAAGGAACTCTATAGAACTGTAAATGCAGAGGCTTCCCTAGTAGCTCAGATGGTAAAGCATCTGCCTGCCTTGCAAGAGACCCAGGTTCGATCCCTGGGTCAGGAAGATCCCCCTGGAGAAGGAAATGGCAACCCACTTCAGTATTCTTGCCTGGAGAATCCCCATGGACAGAAGAGCCTGGTGGGCTACAGTCCATGGGGTTACAAACAGTTGGACACGATTGAGTGACCAAAACACACACACACAGAACTGTAAAGGAGTAACATTCCTGCATCGCACCGGAATTTAGCGTGTGTTTCTGAAATAGATTCTGATGAGTTAAGATGTGCATTGGAAAAACCGGTGGTGTAGGAGCCCTACCACTGCTTAGCCACAAAGATCAGCAATCAGACATCTATCCACAAACAGAAACAGCTCCAGTAGAGCTCGAGTCTACTCAAGAGACTTCAGCAACACGGTGAAACAGAAATACCTGAGAATAACTGCAGAAGAGAAGGAAGGCAGGCAGCTTCGGTTTGCCAGCTGCGTCCCATCCCCAAGCCGGCATTGCTCAGCACCAAGAGGGAACTTCTCAGCCAGGAAAGAAGAGTTGAGTGAGTGACCAGTTTCCCTGGTATGATACATATTTTAAAAGTAATCTGGTCAACAGATGGTCCTGGGATAACTGGATATCCACATGCAAAAGAATGAATTTGGACCTCTACCTTACACAGTATGTTAGAACTGAATCTAAATGAAAGAACTAAAAGCATAAGAATCTTAGGTGAAAGCAAAGCAGTAAATCTTCATGACCTAGAATTTCAATGGATTCCTCTGCATGAAAACAAAAGATGATTTAAAGTCTATTCTGTTTTAAATTAGTACAGGCACCCCACTTTCTTTTGGTTACTATTTGTATGAAATATCTTTTTCCATCCTTTCATACTCAACTGTTCTGTTTCCTATATACAGCATATAGCTGGACCATTCATCTTTTTACCCGTTTTGTCAGTCTCTGTCTTTTGATTGGATATTTAATCCATTTACACTTAAAATAATTATTGATAAGAAGGGACTTGATTCTGTTACTTTGCTATTTGTTTTCCCTATATCTTATAGCTCTTTGCCCCTCACCTTTTGAATCACTGTCTCTTTTTATCTTTAGTTTTTGCAGTAAAACATTTTGGTTCCTTTCTCCTTTCCTTTTGTGTATGTCCTACAGCTAATTTTCTCTGTACTTATCATGGTGATTACATTTAATATCCCAAAATTTTAACAGTCTAATTTTAATTCATATAAGCTTAACTTCAATAACATACAAAACCCTTCCTATCAGCTCCATCCCCACACACTTTCAATTATTGATGTCACAGAATTATATCTTTATACACTGTGTGTCCAAAAACATAGACTAGTAATTGTTCTTTATGCATTAGTCTCTTAGATTATGTAGAAAACAAATGTAGAAAATGGTTTCAATAATGCTATCATTTAGACTATTTTTAATGTATTAGTCTCAAATCAGGTAGAAAACAAACAGTGGAATTATAAACCGTTGTTACAATATTATTTTATATAACTGTCTGTGCTTTTACCCTCACAGAGATCTTCATTTCTTTATATAGCATGAGTGTCCTTTTGTTTCAATTTTCAGGACTCTCTTTAGAATTTGTTACAGGGGTCTAGTATTAAACTCCCTCATCTTTCATTCATCTGACGATAACTTCATTTCTTCCTCAGTTCTGAATTACAGTTTTGCTGGATATGGGATTCTTGATCTATAGGGATTGGTTTGGTTTCCCTCTCAGCACTTTGAATCAGCCAGCCTTCTGGCCTCCAAACTTTTTGATGAAAAACCTGCTGATATTCTTACTGTGATTTCAGCTCCATTTGTTACTGTTGCTGGTCCAATTTACTGTGTGCCTGTAAAAGTTAATTACCAAACCAGGGACAGAAAGAGTAACTGGTATTTGGCCAACTAGAAATGAAGGTTGGAAGTAAAGTGAGAACTCTGGGCTAAATTCTCATGCTAATTAGTGGTCAAGGAAAATGTTCTCATTTAATAAAATAAATCCTGTTATCCAATCATTTATATCGCATTTGGCACAGATCACAGCCCCTACAGATGGTTATACCTCAGTCTGGGTTGTAGAGACCATGAAAAATACACAGGCTGCTGCACCTGGCACCCTGACATTGGTTAGACAAGACCTTCAGCTGACCTCCCCATGCTCTGATGCCAGACAGGGTATTAAGCAGATGCTCCTAACTACATCTGCCAACATCTATCCCAGAGACCTGACTCTCCAATGCTCACTGCATGTCTCACTTTAAGCCTGGTCTCTACTCCTTCCAAACACAGCACAGAGTGATCGGAAGGATGGGCCTCTGGACCGCATGAGGATTATGAAACAACAGGTGGGCTGGCTGCTGTGAATGTGCCCACACGTTTAGAGGAGCAAAGCCAGTCAGGCATAGTCTTTGATGGTCACCTTTACCAGGTCTCTGATGTGGCGTGTACTGCTTCCAGCCAACACTTGGGGAATCGCTGAAATGATTAAAACTAATGGTAAAGACTAATCCCATCATTTTCTAAATATACCATAAGACTGGAAACACTGATCTTTTAATTTTTGTTTCTGTCATCAGCTATCTTTGCCACCTAAAAGAGGTAGAGGTACCCCAGCACAACTTTCAGCTGCGCACTTCAGATTAGAAGGAATATATGTCTTATCATTGCCACTCTCATTGCTAAAAAGAGGGCCTCTGTGCACCCCTTCCTCTCCATACACAGTGACAGAGAACATCCACGAGAGAATTAATGCACAAATCAAGTGGTCTACAGATAGGGTAGCAGAGTGTCCTGGGATGAACTAGAAATTTAGAGACCTGCTCCTCCTCCACACCCCCTGCATCATTTCAGTCTGCCCTCTGCAGCTACAGGTTCTGCATTCACGGATTCAACCAAGTGTGATTCAAAAAAAACATCCCCAAAGTTCAAAAGAAGCAAAACTTGAGTTTGCCACGCAGACAATTATTTACATAGTATTTGCACTGTATTTGTAACTAGTCACACAGCATTTGCATTGTTTTAGGTATCATAAGTAATGTAGAGATGATTTAAAGAACATGGGAGGATGTGAAGAGGTTGGAGGCGTATCTCAGAGGTACTGCAATTTGGTTCCAGACTGCTGCAATAAAGTGAAGACTGCAATAAAGCAAGTCACACAAATTTTCTGGTTTCTCAGTTCTTATAAAAGTTACATCTACAGTATAACATAGTCTATTAAGTGTGCAATCGCATTATGTCTTAAAAAAAATTCAAAGAATATACCTTAACTGAAAATACTTTACTATTAAAATATGCCAAACAATGACAATAGTAACATCAAAGATCACTGACTACCATAACAAATACAATAATGTAAAAGTATGAAAATTTTCAAGAATTATCAAAACATGACAGAAACATGAAGTGAGCAAAGGCTGCTGGAAAAATGGTGCTGATGCAGGATCTCCACAAACTGTTCATCTGTAAAGAATACAACAGTTTGTGAAGCACAATAAAGCCACAGCACAGTAAAACAGGATGTTGTATACGCAGATCCTGTGCCATTTTACACAAGGGACTTGAGCATCACGGATTTCAGGATCTGTGGAGGGTCCTGGATCCAATCTCCGGTGGACATTGAGGGCCAACAGAGCAGAAGACTTCCCCCACACCCCGCCCCCACACTCTGCAAAGCTGGTTGGAGGACACCAGTCTGCTAGGCTGAGGACACCGCTGCCCTCAGCTGCCGGCAGACCTGAACCTTACCGAGCTGTGAATGGACTGAAGATCACTGAATTGACAAAGGCTATGACTCTGAGAGCTGTGCTGAAATCAACCGATAAAGCATTACCATTAGGTTCATGTTTGGTATGGAAGTAAAACTCTGATGAAGCAGCTCCAAGAAATCTCCAGCGTCCATGTTTTTCCCTCACTGAAGCCTCTGACCTGAGTCCTGCTTCAGATCCTGATCCAGACAGTGGGAGCAACACCCCAGAGTAAGCTTTTCCCCCGCCTCGGGGAAGATAAAGACTTCTTTCTCTTTTCCCAGAGTTCTCACTTTATTATACATTTCCAGGAGTCTGTTAGTTACTCACTTTTTATCAATACATCAAATAAAATGACTTCTGAGACAATGGTGAGGACTATACAGCTATATTTGCAAGCGCTGATATTTTAATTGGAAAGAATCAAATTAGGCACCATTGAAATTCCACATCTTTTTGAAATATTAAAAATACATCTAAAAGGGAAATACTATGATTCAAAGCATATTAGGCAAATACTATAAATAAAATCTTCAATACTATTGAAAATAACCAACCTGGGGTGATAAAGTGAATAAAGGATGAGGAGAGGCTCCCAAGAAAGCCAAGGGTCATCTGCATTGGACTGGATCTGCAATCAACAACCTAAGAGAGCAGAATCTTTTCTGCAAATGAAGAAACTGAGGTTTAGAAAGATAAAGTGACTGCCTAGTACCATCTATTAACATATCACGCAGCTATCCAACGTCCTCCTAGAGAACAGTCTAGATAGCAGTGGCATTTTCACATTTGCCTTCTTGCCTATTTTTCTTCTCAAGAGAACCTACTATAACACAAGTATTTACCAGGTTTTATATTATTCCCTAGTCCAGATCTATTAAGTAGCCACTTGTATTCTCCTTACATAGGTGATTGTGAGCCAAGTAACCTGCTTAAAATTTCTTAGCTATTAGTGGGGGAGCTGAGTAAGACCCAGGTCTGTTTAACTCCAGTTTGTGACTGATTCCCTAAACTATATTTCCTTCCTAACCAGCAAGTTTGTGGTTAATTGCTTCAGGTACAAATTGATCAGGAACATTAGCATATTGCATTTCATGGGGTTGCAGAATCGGACATAACTGAACAACAACAATTAGGTTTGAAATCAAACGTTACGGAACCGTCTCAGCTTCAGATAGGGGGAATAAAACTTCTGACCGAATGCACTCGAACTTTCTCCCTGGTTCAATCCACGGGGTACCCCAAAAGCAGAATTTGCTAAGAACTGTAGACATGGAGCTATCAGTTCTGACTCCCTAAATCTAGACGAGCACAGGTCTAGTCAATCATTCACAATTATTTACAGTGGGAAGTTGGTGCCACAGAGAGTTTCCCAGGAGAGGCAGAGACGGATCTGGCCTCTTAACACTACAGCTGGAAGCGATTTGAGGGGTGACTTAGTCATTAGACTTGTTCTCTGATGGGGCTGTGAGGCATTCTGGCCGCTTCACTCTGGTGCACTCCCACTCCAGGCAATTTTTTACTATCTATGCCTAAAGTTAACATGCAGTTCCCAAAGCCATAGTCTTCTATAAAATGTTCACTCTTCAGAGAACATTCATTTTCTAGTACTTAAGAGAAATATTTATGTTCTCAAGGGGGCATAATCAGACATCATCTCTGGAAGCATTTTCACAAGAAGTTCAACACGAGAAACAATACAAATACCCACCAGCAGAACTGCTACATGGATTGTTATATAACCATACTATAGAACATTTGGGTAGATCTGTATAGTTACTTGAAAATATTCCCTAAATATACTATTAAGTGAAAATGTAAGTTACCAAAATGCATATGTATCATAGGATCCCCTCGACACAAACCAACACAAAAATGAAGCTTGTATATTTGTGCACAGCAGAAGATATTAAGAGAGATGGCAAGAATACACAGAAGAACTGCACAAAAAAGATCTTCATGGCCCAGATAATCACGATGGTGTGATCACTCATCTAGAGCCAGACATCCTGGAATGTGTAGTCAAGTGGGCCTTAGAAAGCATCACTACGAACAAAGCTAGTGGAGGTGATGGAATTCCAGTTGAGCTATTTCAAATCCTGAAAGATGATGCTGTGAAAGTTCTGCACTCAATATGCCAGCAAATTTGGAAAACTCAGCAGTGGCCACAGGACTGGAAAAGGTCAGATTTCATTCCAATCCCAAAGAAAGGCAATGCCAAAGAATGCTCAAACTACCAAACAATTGCACTCATCTCACACGCTAGTAAAGTCATGCTCAAAATTCTCCAAGCCAGGCTTCAGCAGTACGTGAACCATGAACTTCCTGATGTTCAAGCTGGATTCAGAAAAGGCGGAGGAACCAGAGATCAAATTGCCAACATCTGCTGGATCATGGAAAAAGCAAGGGAGTTGCAGAAAATCATCTATTTCTGCTTTATTGACTATGCCAAAGCCTTTGACTGTGTGGATCACAATAAACTATGGAAAATTCTGAAAGAGATGGGAATACCAGACCACCTGACCTGCTTCTTGAAAAATCTGTACGCAGGCCAGGAAGCAATAGTTAGAACTGGATATGGAACAACAGATTGGTTCCAAATAGGAAAAGGAGTATGTCAAGGCTGTATATTGTCTCCCTGCTTATTTAACTTATATTCAGAGTACATCATGAGAAACGCTGGACTGGAAGAAACACAAGCTGGAATCAAGACTGCCGGGAGAAATATCGATAACCTCAGATATGCAGATGACACCACCCTTATGGCAGAAAGTGAAGAGGAACTAAAAAGCCTCTTGATGAAAGTGAAAGAGGAGAGTGAAAATGTTGGCTTAAAGCTCAACATTCAGAAAATGAAGATCATAGCATCTGGTCCCATCACTTCATGGGAAATAGATGGGGAAACAGTGGAGACAGTGTCACGCTTTATTTTTTTGGGCTCCAAAATCACTGCAGATGGTGATTGCAGCCATGAAATTAAAAGATGCTTACTCCTTGGAAGAAAAGTTATGGCCAACCTAGATAGCATATTGAAAAGCAGAGACATTACTTTGCCAACTAAGGTCCATCTAGTCAAGGCTATGGTTTCTCCAGTGGTCATGTATGGATGTGAGAGTTGGACTGTGAAGAAGATTGAGCGCCGAAGAATTGATGCTTTTGAACTGTGGTGTTGGAGAAGACTCTTGAGAGTCCCTTGGACTACAAGGAGATCCAACCAGTCCATTCTGAAGGAGATCAGCCCTGGGATTTCTTTGGAAGGAATGATGCTGAAGCTGAAACTCCAGTACTTTGGCCACCTCATGCAAAGAGTTGACTCATTGGAAAAGACTCTGATGCTGGGAGGGATTGGGGGCAGGAGGAGAAGGGGACGACAGAGGATGAGATGGCTGGATGGCATCACGGACTCGATGGACGTGAATCTGAGTGAACTCCGGGAGTTGGTGATGAACAGGGAGGCCTGGCGTGCTGCGATTCATGGGGTCGCAAAGAGTCGGACACGACTGAGCAACTGAACTGAACTGAACTGAGCCCTACATTTCCATGCATTGCACATCTGCAGATTCAATCAACCATGGACCAAAAGTACTAGGAAAAAAATTCCAGAAAGTACCAAAAGCAAAACTTGCATTTGTTGTGCACTGGCAACTATTTACACAGCATTTATATTGTATTTGCAACTATTTACAAGCACTGGTTTTATAAGTAATGCAGATGATTTAAAGTACATAGGAAGTGATGTGTAGGTTATAGGAAAATATACCATCTTATATAAGGGACTTGCACATCTGCAGACTTTGGTACCTATGGGGGTCTTGGATTGGCAGATGCTCTGTCCCCTACCTTCTCTCTTACACAAAGTTGAGTCAGGTACCATGGGAAAGCCTATTTTTCTTGAATAATTCATGTAGAATAGGAGTCACACATATAACCAAGTCAAGCCTTACTCAGTAAACAACTCCCAAATCACCACTTCAGTTCAGTTCAGTTCAGTCGCCCAGTCGTGTCCGACTCTTTGTGACCCCATGAATCGCAGCACACCAGGCCTCCCTGTTCATCACCAACTCCCAGAGTTCACACAGACTTGCGTTCATCAAGTCAGTGATGCCATCCAGCCATCTCATCCTCTGTCGTCCCCTTCTCCTCCTGCCCCCAATCCCTCCCAGCATCAGAGTCTTTTCCAATGAGTCAACTCTTCTCATGAGGTGGCCAAAGTACTGGAGTTTCAGGTTTAGCAACATTCCTTCCAAAGAAATCCCAGGGCTGATCTCCTTCAGAATGGACTGGTTGGATCTCCTTGCAGTGCAAGGGACTCTCAAGAGTCTTCTCCAACACCACAGTTCAAACGCATCAATTCTTTGGTGCTCAGCTTTCTTCACAGTCCAACTCTCACATCCATACATGACTACTGGAAAAACCATAGCCTTGACTAGACGGACCTTAGTTGGCAAAGTAATGTCTCTGCTTTTGAATATGCTATCTAGGTTGGTCATAACTTTTCTTCCAAGGAGTAAGCATCTTTTAATTTCATGGCTGCAATCACCATCTGCAGTGATTTTGGAGCCCAAAAAAATGAAGTCTGACACTGTTTCCACTGTTTCTCCATCTATTTCCCATGGAGTGATGGGACAGGATGCCATGATCTTCCTTTTCTGAATGTTGAGCTTTAAGCCAACTTTTTCACTCTCCTCTTTTACTTTCATCAAGAGGCTTTTTAATTCTTCTTCACTTTCTGTCACTTAATTGGCTATAAATCAGTAGCTGCTTCAGAGGACATAGCTCATCCACCTCTTCCCCACCCCCCAACAACTAGTTCTTTCATGAATAGAATTATTTGTACTTTAGGTTGTCCTACTTTGGAGATAAGGATAAGCTCATCTTAGTGGTAGAGGAGATAGTTACATGATTGAAGCAGAAGTATGTCTCGTTTCCTCCCTCTTCCGCCCCATAAATCTATGTATTACACTGAGCACCCAAAGAGAATTCTACATGGATACTTAGCATCCACATTTGAGGGATGTCCAGCATCTGCACTCTCTTCCCACATTTGGGAAATGCCCAGAATTCCCCACTATGTGGAAGAAGAGTCCTGCTTCCCATCATAGAAGGTGGGTGTTAAACTAGTTGTAAAGAACCTGCCTGCAATGCAGGAGATGTAAGAGATGTGGGCTTGATCCCTGGGTTGGGAAAATCCCCTGGAGAAGGGAATAGCAACCCCCTCCAGGATTCTTGCCCTGGAGAATTCCATGGACAGAGGAGCCTGGTGGGCTACAGTCCATGGGGTCGCAGAGAGTCAACTGAAGCGCACAGATATTATTATTAAAGTACAGTTAGTTAATAAACTTTGCTCCAAATACTGAAACTCTGGACAGTGGGCAATTTTCCCATAACTAGTGGGGAAATGTTACCATTTCAATCTTTTAGTTTTATAAACTATGGATTAAAATATAAGTTTAAAGGACTTCCCTGGAGACTCAGTGGATAAGATCATAAGCTTGCAATGCAGGGGGCACAGGTTCCATCCTTGGCTGGGGAACTAAGATCCCACAGGCTACATGGTGCAGCCAAAAACCATAAAATATAAAGTTGAAATCATCAAGACATTCTTCACAAAGCAGTAGAAGAGGAGTGGAAAAAAGAGTAGTTCAAATACACAAATATGTATGTGCTTCAGCAAGAAATAATTTATGTATATGTTCAGTTCAGTTCAGTCGCTCAGTTGTGTCCGACTCTTTGTGACCCCCGTGAATTGCAGCACGCCAGGCCTCCCTGTCCATCACCAACTCCCGGAGTTCACTCAAACTCACGTCCATCGAGTCCGTGATGCCATCCAGCCATCTCATCCTCTGTCGTCCCCTTCTCCTCCTGCCCCCAATCCCTCCCAGCATCAGAGTTTTTCCAATGAGTCAACTCTTCGCATGAGGTGGCCAAAGTACTGGAGTTTCAGCTTCAGCATCATTCCTTCCAAAGAAATCCCAGGGCTGATCTCCTTCAGAATGGACTGATTGGATCTCCTTGCAGTGCAAGGGACTCTCGAGAGTCTTCTCCAACACCACAGTTCAAAAGCATCCATTTTTTGGCGCTCAGCTTTCTTCACAGTCCAACTCTCACATCCATACATGACCACTGGAGAAACCATAGTCTTGACTAGACAGACATTTGTTGGCAAAGTAATGTCTCCGCTTTTGAATATGCTATCTAGGTTGGTCATCACTTTCCTTCCAAGGAGTAAGCATCTTTTAATCTCATGGCTGCAATCACCATCTGCAGTGATTTCGGAGCCCAAAAAAATAAAGTCTGACACTGTCTCCTCTGTTTCCCCATCTATTTCCTATGAAGTGATGGGACCAGATGCCATGATCTTCGTTTTCTGAATGTTGAGCTTTAAGTCAACTTTTTCACTCTCCACTTTTACTTTCATCAAGAGGCTCTTTAGTTCCTCTTCACTTTCTGCCATAAGGGTGGTGTCATCTGCATATCTGAGGTTATCGATATTTCTCCCGGCAATCTTGATTCCAGCTTGTGCTTCCTCCAGCCCAGCATTTCTCATGATGTACTTTGCATAGAAGTAATAAGCAGGGTGACAATATACAGCCTTGACATACTCCTTTTCCTGTTTGGAACCAGTCTGTTTTTCCATGTCCAGTTCTAACTGTTGCTTCCTGACCTGCATACAGATTTCTCAAGAGGCAGGTCAAGTGGTCTGAGATTCCCATCTCTCTCAGAATTTTCCACAGTTTATTGTGATCCACACAGTCAAAGGCTTTGGCATAGTCAATAAAGCAGAAATAGATGATTTTCTGGAACTCTCTTGTTTTTTCCATGATCCAGTGGATGTTGACAATTTGATCTCTGGTTCCTCTGCCTTTTCTAAAACCAGCTTGAACATCTGGAAGTTCACGGTTCACATGTTGCTGAAGCCTGGCTTGGAGAATTTTGAGCATGACTTTACTAGCGTGTGAGATGAGTGCAATTGTTTGGTAGTTTAAGCATTCTTTGGCATTGCCTTTCTTTGGGATTGGAATGAAAACTGACCTTTTCCAGTCCTGTGGCCACTGCTGGGTTTTCCAAATTTGCTGGGATATTGAATGCAATACTTTCACAGCATCATCTTTCAGGATTTAAAATAGCTCACAAATGGGAACAAAAAAGACATGGGGATATTGGTGTTGACTAATTCTGATTGTCAAGAGAAAAAACACTCTTAAAACTTGACGCTCTTAATGGTAGAGAGGAATTGGGACAGAACTCCAGGTAATCTACCACTTCTGCTGCTACTGCTGCTACCAAGTCACTTCAGTCGTGTCCGACTCTGTGCGACCCCGCAGAAGGCAGCCCACCCAGGCTCCTGTGTCCCTGGCATTCTCCAGGCACGAACACTGGAGTGGGTTGCCATTCCCTTCTCAAATGCATGAAAGTGAAAAGTGAAAGTGAAGTCGCTCAGGCGTGTCTGACTCTTAGCGACCCCATGGACTGTAGCCCACCAGGCTCCTCTGTCCATGGGATTTTCCAGCCGAGAGTACTGGAGTGGGGTGCCATTGCCTTCTGCAATCTACCATTTCCTGTTCTACCAAGTCAAGCATAAGAATTAATGGATTTTTGACAACCCAATCTAGGTACAATACTCGTGGTTCAGATTCCTTACCTAATGAAGTCACCATACATAATAAAGAATCTGAACAGCTACACTAAACACAAGTGGAATTGGTAAAATAGAAAAGTCATTAAAGAAATATGGCCTTCTGACAAATGCAGAATGCATTTATTATGTATGGTGACTTCATTAGGTAAGGAATCTGAACCATGAGTATTCTACCTAGACTGGGTTGTCAAAAATCCATTTATTCTTACTGCTTGACTTGGTAGAACAGGAAGTGGTAGATTAACTGGAGTTCTGCCCAAATTCCTCTCTACCATTAAGCGTATCAAGTATTAAGAGTATTTTTTCTCTTGACAATCAGAACTAGTCTACACCAATATCCCCATGTCTTTTTTGTTCCCATTTGTTAAATGGCAAGAAGAACCTGAAATGATCAGGGGGCATCCTCAAGTTTCAATTCAAAGGAGCTATTTTTTATGTTCCCTGGTGGAAATATATTTATAGTCAAGGAGAATAAGGCTGTTTAGCCCAGGTAAAAGCTTCCATCACCGGTGTCATGTTCTCTCTATTCAGGAACCCACTAAGAGTATTAGAAAGATTAGGAAATGTACATTCACAAAGCCAGACTTTTTGGCTGATTAGCACTTGAGTGCTTTGGGGAAGAATATTCATGTGGAACAAATTCGTACACTCTGGTCCTTTTCAAAATATGAACTTCATAATTCTCCCTGCAAGCATGCTTGTCATCAGGGTTCTAAATCTTGTTCCACGTTCTGATTTCCCCAAAGAATCATTAAAAATAATGAATGATTGACTGTAGCGCCAGAAGTACTCTCTCCTTCCAGGCAAAATACTTAAAACATACATTGGGAGGAATTTCACTTTTTCCTATGTTTCAGAGTCACCCTGGTTCGGCCTGTGATTCTATAGAAGCCGGCTTATAAGAGTTCACATATCAGGCAGGGTCTTTTACAGTTAAGGTTAAATTTTCTTTTCTCTTCAGTCAACTGGTTATAGAGAGGAGAGAATTGCTGAGGGAGTACAGGTTCCGTGTTTGAGATTCTAGGGTGAGAGTCACTTTAACTATGTGTGATGTTATTACAGGGTTTCTTCCTCAATGGCACCTGGTCTTCTGTGGACTCAAGCTATTCTGGGCCTTTGAAATGATTTAGGTCTGAGAATTGGGTGAAGAGCTAGGACTGTCATGGTGGTTCAAGTCAGGTCTCCAGGCAGCAGATTCTGACGTGTACAAATCCCTTTTTCGGTTTGTGTACTGCTTCACCGCACTGGTTCCAGAGACCTCCAGATCACCAAGACTGACGGGCACATTGAATCAAATCGAAGTCACGTTCTAGGTCAGACATATCCAAGTACATTTATGACATGTTCCTCATGCTTTTGCGTGCTGTATAGATGTGTAAGACTTCTCCTCCTGGGTTAGGTCTGTCATAGATCCTCCTTGCTATGCTGCTGTGAACCTCCAGCCATTGGCATGCAGGCAAAAATCAGTGTACGTCATGCAGGTCAGAGAGCATGATATACACTGATTTTTGCCTTTCAGCATATCATTACTCTTCAGAAAAGGTAGATATGGCTAACAGATTGGGAAACTGGATTCTTGGCTGATAAGGATCAGCAGAGGTTGAGGTAATCCAAGTCTCATGATTCCTCCCTTATATTTTGTTCCAGGTCATGGATCCTCAGTATTTCTCACTCGATTCTTGAGCTCCTACATAAGTGACCTGACAAAGCCAATAAATTAACAGCTTTGTAATTTTGCAGCTGAGATAAAACTGTATAGGTTTTATTTATTTATTTAATGGTCATGGCCTTAAGAATTGGGGTTGGTTTTTTTTTTTTGCCTTTTTTTCTTTTAAGCATGGTCATAGAAAGTCACCATTTTTAAGTCAAAGATATATAAACATTTAGAAATAAGTCTACCATTCTCTTTCTTCAGATGAGCAGCTGAATAGAACTTTGAAGTCAAACCATGATCCATGGATCAACTGGCCCAGGACTGGATTAAACACTGAGAGCTTCTCTAATATTTGCCCCCTGCCATGGCTGCGCAGGTACAGGGGGACCTAGAGGAGCTACTCCACGTTCAAGGTCAGGAGGGGCAGCCGTGAAGAGATACCCCACATCCAAGGTAAGAAAAACCCAAGTAGGACGGTGGGTGTTGCAAAGGGCATCAGGGGGCAGACACACTGAAACCATAATCACAGAAAACTAGTCAATCTAATCACACTAGGACCACAGCTTTGTCTAACTCAATGAAACTAAGCCACTCTGTGTCGGGCCACTCAAGATGGGCAGGTCATTGGAGAGGTCTGACAAAATGTGGTCCACTGGAGAAGGGAATGGCAAACCACTTCAGTATTCTTGCCTTGAGAACCCCATGAACAGCTTGAAAAGGCAAGATGACAAGATACTGAAAGGGGAACTCCCAGAGTTGGTAGGTGCCCAATATGCTACTGGAGATCAGTGGAGAAATAACTCCAGAAAGAATGAAGGGATGGAGCCAAAGCAAAACCAATGCCCAGCTGTGGATGCGACTGGTGATAGAAGCAAGGTCTGATACTATGAAGAGCAATATTGCATAGGAACCGGGAATGTCAGGTCCATGAATCAAGGCAAATTGGAAGTGGTCAAACAGGACATGGCAAGAGTGAACATCGACATTCTAGGAATCAGCGAACTAAAATGGACTGGAAAGGGTGAATTTAACTCAGATGACCATTATATCTACTACTGTGGGCAGGAATCCCTTAGAAGAAATGGAGTAGTCATCATGGTCAACAAGAGCCTGAAATGCAGTACTTGGATGCAATCTCAAAAATGACAGAATGATCTCTGTTCATCTCCAAAGCAAACCACTCAATATCACGGTAATCCAAGCCTATGCCCCAACCAATAATGCTGAAGAAGCTGAAGTTGAATGGTTTCTATGAAGACCTACAAGACCTTTTAGAACTAACACCCCCCAAAAATGTCCTTTTCATTATAGGAGACTGGAATACAAAAGTGGGAAGTCAAGAAACACCTGGAGTAACAGGCAAATTTGGCATTGGAATATGGAATGAAGCAGGGCAAAAGCTAAAAGAGTTTTGCCAAGAGAACGCACTGGTCATAGCAAACACCCTCTTCCAACAACACAGGAGAAGACTCTACACATGGACATCACCAGACGGTCAACACTGAAAACAGATTAATTATATTCTTTGCAGCCAAAGATGGAGAAGCTCTATTCAGTCAGCAAAAACAAGACCTGGAGCTGACTGTGGCTCAGATCATGAGCTCCTTATTGCCAAATTCAGACTTAAATTGGAAAAAGTAGGGAAAACCACTAGACCATTCAGGTATGACCTAAATCAAATCCCTTATGATTATCCAGTGGAAGATAGAAATAGATTAAAGGGACTAAATCTGATAGATAGAGTGCCTGATGAACCATGGAAGGAGGTTTGTGACATTGTACAGGAGACAGGGATCAAGACCATCCCCATGGAAAAGAAATGCAAAAAAGCAAAATGGCTGTCTGGGGAGGCCTTACAAATAGCTGTGAAAAGAAGAGAAGTGAAAAGCAAAGGAGAAAAGGAAAGATATAAGCATCTGAATGCAGAGTTCCAAAGAATAGCAAGAAGAGATAAGAAAGCCTTCCTCAGAGATCAATGCAGAGAAATAGAGGAAAACAACAGAATGGGAAAGACTAGAGATCTCTTCAAGAAAATGAGAGATACCAAGGGAATATTTCATGCAAAGATGGGCTCGATAAAGGACAGAAATGGTCTGGACCTAACAGAAGCAGAAGATATTAAGAAGAGGTGGCAAGAATACACAGAAGAACTGTACAAAAAAGATCTTCACGACCAAGATTATATGATGGTGTGATCACTCACCTAGAGCCAGACATCCTGGAATGTGAAGTCAAGTGGGCCTTAGGAAGCACCCTATGACCAAAGCTAGTAGAGGTGATGGAATTCCAGTGGAGCTATTTCAAATCCTGAAAGATGATGCTGTGAAAGTGCTGCACTCAATATGTCAGCAAATTTGGAAAACTCAGCAGTGGCCACAGGACTGGAAAATGTCAGTTTTCATTCCAATCCCAAAGAAAGGCAATGCCAAAGAATGCTCACACTACCAAACAATTGCACTCATCTCACACGCTAGTAAAGTCATGCTCAAAATTCTCCAAGCCAGGCTTCAGCAATACGTGAACCGGGAACTTCCTGATGTTCAAGCTGGTTTTAGAAAAGGCAGAGAAACCAGAGGTCAAATTGTCAGCATCCGCTGGATCATGGAAAAAGCAAGAGAGTTCCAGAAAAACATCTATTTCTGCTTTATTGACTATGCCAAAGCCTTTGACTGTGTGGATCACAATAAACTGTGGAAAATTCTTAAAGAGATGGGAATACCAGACCACCTGACCTGCCTCCTGAGAAACCTATATGTAGGTCAGGAAGCAGCAGTTAGAACTGGACATGGAACAACAGACTGCTTCCAAATAGGAAAAGGAGTATGTCAAGGCTGTATATTGTCATCCTGCTTATTTAACTTCTATGCAGAGTACATCATGAGAGATGCTGGGCTGGAAGAAGCACAAGCTGGAATCAAGATTGCCGGGAGAAATATCAATAATCTCAGATATGCAGATGACACCACCCTTACGGCAGAAAGTGAAGAAGAACTAAACAATCTCTTGATGAAAGTGAAAGAGGAGAGTGAAAAAGTTGGCTTAAATCTCAACATTCAGAAAATGAAGATCATGGCATCTGGTCCCATCACTTCATAGGAAATAGATGGGGAAACAGAGGAGACAGTGTCAGACTTTATTTTTTTGGGCTCCAAAATCACTGCAGGTGGTGATTGCAGCCATGAAATTAAAAGACACTTACTGCTTGGAAGAAAAGCTATGACCAACCTATATATCATATTGAAAAGCAGAGACTTTACATTGCCTACAAAGGTCCGTCTAGTCAAGGCTATGGTTTTTCCAGTGATCATGTATGGATGTGAGAGTTGGACTGTGAAGAAAGCTGAGCACCGAAGAATTGATGCTTTTGAACTGTGGTGTTGGAGAAGACTCTTGAGAGTCCCTTGGACTGCAAGGAGATCCAACCAGTCCATTCTAAAGAAGATCAGCCCTGGGTGTTCTTTGGAAAGAATGATGTTAAAGCTGAAACTCCAGTACTTTGGCCACCTCATTTGAAGAGTTGACTCTTTGGAAAAGGCTCTGATGCTGAGAGGGATTGGGGGCAGGAGGAGAAGGGGACGACAGAGGATGAGATGGCTGGATGACATCACCGACTCGATGGTCGTGAGTTTGAGTGAACTCTGGGGCATGGTGATGGACAGTGATGCCTGGTGTGCTGCAATTCATGGGATCCAAAGAGTCTGACATGACTGAGCGACTGAACTGAACTTTAGTGGACACCTCATTTTAAATACATACCAGTGATATATTAATTAGTTTTTTGGCCACTGAGTGCCATAGCAGTCAGATTCCCATCCCCAAATATAGCTGTATTTTCTCTGCTGTCAGCCCCCACCAGGTCAGATAATCTTAAATTGTCTGATTGTCTTTACAGCCTATTTACTGCCTACAACCATTTCTTTATCTGTCAAGTTTCTGTCTCGAGTGAATTCCAGAAGAATACAGAAAAATGAAATTACGAAGAGACTATTGAACAGCTTTCAACCAACAAAAGACCCAGGCTTAGAAAACCAATAGAAATGAAGATGAGGAGTGATCAACATTACACTTCCTGCTTCTCCAGTTTTCCATCAAGAAAAGATGGATCATTAGGGACACCTCTCTTGCCCACCACTGTCACCACTGGCAATGGATACAAGATGCTATAGCTGTACCCCTGCCTCCAGTGACGATGGAAACACACTGCTGTTATGACTGCTGCTGTTTCCTGCCCCCAGAAAGGATTCCCTAGGGTTCCTCCCTCTCTGTATGGCCTTTGATTCGAGATCTAAGGCTGATGCTTCTGATGGGTAAACCAGTATTCTTTACACTCCCATGCTCAAACTATCAATACAAGGGAAAAGAAAATCCATAGCTGGAATTGTCAGCTTTCATAGGAGAAGGCTGTATTTGCTTCCCACACAGACTTACAAGGTAGGAAATTTTCAAATATAGGCGTTTAAGGCGTTTAAGGTAGTTCAGTGGTAAAGAATTTGCCTGCCAATGCAGGAGACGTGGGTTCGATCCGTGGTCCCAGAAGATCCCACATGCCTTGGAGCAACTAAGTGTGTGCACAACTACTGAGCCTGTGCTCCAGAGCCCAGGAACCATGACTACTGAGCCTACGTGCTGCAACTACTGAAGTTTGCACACCCTAGAGCCCGTGCTTCGCGAGGAGAGAAGCCACCACAATGAGAAGCCCGCACACAGCAACTCCAGTCCCCACTCACTGCAATTAGAGAAAAACCTGCACAGCAACGAAGTCCCAGCACAGACAGAAATAAAATAAAAAACTTTAAAAAAATTTTAAGTTTAAATGCCAGATAAACAACAACAAAAAAAGACAAATGTCAATTACATGGAGGTGGGGAGGGGCAGTCAATTGATTTCTTGTGTCAGGGAAGCCGAGGATCACATGAATCAGAACTGAAACTGAATTCCATCAATATCCCAGAGCATGAGGCTCTGAACCCCGGCTAATGTTTCCCTTAGGGACAGAAAGAAATAGATGTACAATTATGGTTATTTTTTAAACGGTTAAGTTTTTTTTTTTCCCCGTACTGTGGTTATGGTTAAAGTTATATAATTAGAGTTTTCCTGCAGTGTTCATCATTTGATGACAAAACAGACATTCTGGCCCTTTTCCTTGGTTTTTATTTCTCGGTCTGGAAGAGAAAAATGGATCTGACTGCAAGTGATTCATCTGGTTTTTCCCTTTCTGTGTTGTTTTGATCCTTGTTCTTCTATACTATATCATTTCTGCAAGTAGGGCCTATTTTTAAAACTCATAGTTTCCACATTAAAATTTAAAAAAAAACTTTATACTATTTCTTTTTTAGTAATGAGAGAAGTTGATTTTCTCCTAAGGAATGTTCAGTTATTGTCACAGTCGAGTCAGAGGACTTGCCTTTCATTTGTCTCTCTGACAAGCATTGCTCCTTATAAAGAAATCATCCTTGGGCCTTTCCTATTTCAGAACAAAGGGCATTCAGGGAGCAGCTTACTCAAGTTTATTCTTCATTCATGGAGAATACTCTGTCTTCCTAGTTTTACATCTCTGATATTTCTAGTTCTCCCTTTAGTGCTGGAAGGCTTGTTCTTGCCAATATCTGTGCACACATTCAATTTTCTCATTACAATACTTTGCACTTATATAATGTCCCACATTACCACAGTTTCACAGACAAAGAAGCGGACATGCAACGGGATTAAATAACTTGCCTAAGCAAACCATCACCTTGCAAGCAGCAAGGGGCATAATCAAGATTCAAGTGTGGTTTTCTCCACCCCATCTCCCTGTGCTTCTCAAATCTAGGTGGGCTTGACAGCAGGGACATGCTCAGTAGATGTTTCCTGGACACAAGAGGAGCTCAATAATTAAGTCAAATGCATCAAAACATGTTTCATGTTCTCTGGATAACCTCTGGTTACATAGGTCTGGGAGACTTAAACCCATTGATTAAAATTGCTATTGATACTTACTGAGTGCTAGTTAAATATCCAAGTTTCCTGGAAATTGGAATTCACTGGCAGCCCAGGTAATTTTCATCAACCAAAGAAGTTTCAGAAACACTCTTTCAGGTTATAGGAAAACAAGAAGCTATGGGGCCAGGGGGATAGAGTTAGATGTCATGAGAGACTCAGTGCACATCCTGAACCATTTCATCTGGATCTCAAGAAAATGCGAAAACATCAGATACCTGGCAAGACTGTCCTTTCCTGTCATTGCAGTAGTCCCTATTTTTGCCAATTTTTAAACAAAACACTGGCTGATTTCATTTCCCTTTTCATCTGTGTATGTTGGTGTTCTGGAGACATGACCTAAAGTCCCACAAAAGTATTATGCTTCTAGCTCTGTACTGAGTACCTATTGGGCTTTCCTGGTGGCTCGATGGTAAAGAATCTGCCTGCCAATGCAGGAGACCTGGGTTCAATCTCTGTGTTGGGAAGATCCCCTGGAGAAGGGAATGGCTACCCTCTCCAGTATTCTTGCCTAGAGAATCCCAAGGACAGAGGAGCCTGGTGAGCTATAGTCCATGGGAGCGCAAAGAGTCGGACACGACTGAGCAACTAAACAGCAACAACATGTACTGATCAAGTTATGTATCGGTGTCTCAGGGCTGCCATAACCAAGTGCCATACAAAGGGTATTCTATAAAAACAGAAACTTGTCTCCCTCACAGTTCTGGAGGTGAGAAGTCCAAAGCCAAGGTATGAGCAGGCCATGCTCTCTCTGGAGGATCTAAGGAAAGCTCCTTCCTTGCCTCTCACAGTTTCTGGTGCCTGCCAGCAATCGTGGCCTGTAGATGCAGTTCTCCAAGTCTTTGTCTCTGTCTTCACCAGGATTTCCCCCCGGTGTATCCCAATATCCCTCTTCCTAGAAGGACACCTCATCTTGACTGCATCTGCAAAGACTATTTCCACTTAAGGTCACGTCCACAGATTCTGGGTAGACATGAATTTGGGAGGTGGGGACACTATTCACCCCGGTATGGCAGTTAAGAAATACTAATTGAGGGCCTCCCTGGTGACTCAGTGGTAAAGAATCCGCCTGCTGATGGAGGAGACAGAGGCTTGAGCCCTGCTCCAGGTAGATTCCATGTGCCTCGGAGCAAATAAGCCTGCGAACCACAACCATTGAACCAGCCTTCAAGAGCCTGGAGCCACAGCTACTGAGACTGAGCTCCCTAGAGCCCATGCTCCGCAAAAGAGAAGCCACCGCAATCAGAAGCCCCTGCACCACAACTAGAGAGTAGCCCCCACTAAAGAAAAGCCTGAGCAGCACCAAAGACCCAGCACAGCCAAAAATAAATACGTTAAAAAAAAAACCTAATTGAGAAAAGGAAGAACATGTTAAAGTCTTATGTTAACGGCCAGCACTAAGAAATGCAAGGCCTTTCTGTGTGGAGTGATCTCCCTCTGTCCGAGTTGAAACCAACATCATTCCACTTCAAGCACAGAGTACAAGCAACTCTCCCCATGGGATTCTTTCTGTGATTTTCCTTCAGAGAGTTGTCACATGTTATAGTGAACTGTTTCTCTGACATCGTGAACTAGATGCACACTTGCAGTGTTAACAATTTTCCCTGCTCCACCCTTTGTATTTCTTCATTCTCATGGAAGTGATGCATTTTTTCCAGATAACTAGCTTTCCAGAATCCAGAAAGACTTCTCAATTGCCAAGGATGTGTACTGAGTACTGTTACTGGAGAGCCCCTAACCAGGTCTATTGCCAGAAGAATTCAACTTACAGGATGAAGTCCTCTCTCCGTAATCTCCCCCCTCAGATACATGATTTACACGAAATCTGTTTCAAATGAGCTCACAGGCATTGTCAGAGAAAGAAAAAGATGAAAAGTTGTCTGAAGAGGGGTGTATGTGTATGCGTAAAACCACTGTGAGGCCAGGTCATGTCCACTCCCGAGATTTGGGCATGTATAGGCTTATCAGCAGAGAGCGCAAAGGCACCCCACTCCAGTACTCTTGCCTGGAAAATACCATGGATGGAGGAGCTGGTAGGCTGCAGTCCATGGGGTCGCTAAGAGTCGACACGACTGAGCAACTTCACTTTCACTTTTCACTTTCATGCATTGGAGAAGGAAATGGCAACCCACTCCAGTGTTCTTGCCTGGAGAATCCCAGGGACGGGGGAGCCTGGTGGGCTGCCGTCTGTGGGGTCGCACAGAGTCGGACACGACTGAAGCGACTCAGCAGCAGCAGCAGGCTTATCAGAGTAACTGAGGATCCTGCTGAGAAAAGCAGCCAAGCCCAGTCAGACTGGCTTCAGTTTTGGAGATAAACGTGATTCAGATTGGAAGACCCACTCACTGCCCAAGTGGTGTTCCAGGTAAAGAACCCTCCTGCCAATGCAGGAAACATAAGAGATGGGGTTTCAATTCCTGGGTCAGGAAGATCCCCTGGAGGAGGGCATGGCAACTCACTCCAGTATTCTTGCCTGGAGAATCCCATGGACAGAGGAGCCTGGTGGCTACAGTCCATGGGGTTGCAAAGAGTCAGACGCAACTGAGTGACTTAGCACATATATATATATCCACTGCCACTGGGCTGGGCTCTTTTCAGAATCATGTGACGGAGGGGGAGTGTGCTAAAAGAATTAGATATAAAACACAAACATTTCTTTAAAATCCCTGTATCATCCTTAAGCAAAGTCTAATTGGTTTAGCCGCTATGGCTAAGTCATGTCTGACTCTTGGACTCTTGCAACCCCATTGACTATAGCCTGCCAGGATCCTCTGTCCATGGGATTCTCTAGGCAAGACTACTGGAGTGTGTTGCCATTTCCTTCTCCAGGGGATCTTCCCAACCCAGGGATCGAACCCAGGTCTCCTGCATTGCAAGCAGATTCTTTACCAACTGAGCTATGAGGGAAGCCCAAAGGCTAACTAATGGGTGCAATTAAAAACATGGTCTGTAGACCAGTGCCAGCTTGTGATAAAGTAAACACACAAACCAAGAGTGTTTAGATGCTCCAAGTTGACAGTGCTGCCACATCAAAGCACAAGATCCATGGATTTTTCTCAGTGAACACAGGGGAGCCTACAGGTATTAACATCATTCACCTCTCATTACCAGAAGCACCAACATAAACCACAGGACCTATTGGGAGGCAGATGGATCCAGCATTCCCTCGTGGTCTAGAGCCCCTTCCAGCCTTCTCCCCTCCCACCTACATACTCTGACTCTGTGTCCTTTGCTTACCTTCTTAGACTCACAAAATGATTTCTGCAGCTACAGACATCGTAGCCTTAAACCAAAATCCCCACAAAGGAAGGAAGGAAGGAACACAAAGTTTTCTACTTTCTAAGGTTCTCTCTTCTTCTTTAGAAGAAGATCCCACCCCATCCCTGGAAGCTCCTGGGAAAACGTTCCCTCACATTGCTCAGCTGAAGAGGAGGCTGAGGTACTAAGTTTTTAGAAAAGACTAATGAGAGTACCATGACTGTCTTCAGTTCAGTTCAGTTCAGTCACTCAGTTGTCTCCAACTCTTTGCAACCCCACAGACTGCACCATGCCTTGTCTGTCACCAACTCCCTTCTACTCAAACTCATGTCCATTGAGTCGGTGATGCCATCCAACCATCTGTTCTTCTGTCGTCCCCTTCCCTTCCTGCCTTCAGTCTTTCCCAACATCAGGGTCTCTTCGCATCAGGTGGCCAAAGTATTGGAGTTTCAGCTTCAACATCAGTCCTTCCAATGAATATTCAGGACTGATCTCCTTTAGGATGGACTGGTTGGATCTCCTTGCAGTCCAACCTCTTCACATCAGGTGGCCAAAGTATTGGAGTTCCAGCTCCAGCATCAGTCCTTCCAATGAAGAGCCAGGACTGATCTCCTTTAGGATGGACAGGTTGGATCTCCTTGCAGTCCAAGGGACTCTCAAGAGTCTCCTCCAACACCACAGTTCAAAAGCATCAATTCTTTGGCCTCAGCTTTCATCAGAGTCTAACTCTCACATCCATACATGACCATTGGAAAAACCATAGCCTTGACTAGATGGACTTTTGTTGGCAAAGTATAATATCTCTGATTTTCAATATGCTGTCTAGGTTGGTCATAACTTTCCTTCCAAGGAGTAAGCGTCTTTTAATTTCATGGCTGCAATCACCATCTGCAGTGATTTTGGAGCCCAGAAAAATAAAGTCAGCCACTGTTTCCACTGTTTCCCCATCTATTTGCCATGAAGTGATGGGATTGGAAGTGCTGCACTCAATATGCCAGCAAATTTGGAAAACTCAGCAGTGGCCACAGGACTGGAAAAGGTCAGTTTTCATTCCAATTCCAAAGAAAGGCAATGCCAAAGAATGCTCAAACTACCGCACAATTGCACTCACCTCACACGCTAGTAAAGTCAGGCTCAAAATTCTCCAAGCCAGGCTTCAGCAATACGTGAACTGGGAACTTCCTGATGTTCAAGCTGGTTTTAGAAAAGGCAGAGGAACCAGAGATCAAATTGTCAACATCCACTGGATCATCAAAAAGCAAGAGAGTTCCAAAAAAACATCTATTTCTGCTTTATTGACTATGCCAAAGCCTTTGACTGTGTGGATCACAATAAACTGTGGAAAATTCTGAAAGAGATGGGAATACCAGACCACCTGATCTGCCTCTTGAGAAATCTGTATACAGGTCAGGAAGCAGCAGTTAGACTGGACATGGAACAACAGGCTGGTTCCAAATAGGAAAAAGAGTACATCAAGGCTGTATATTGTCACCCTGCTTATTTAACTTATGTGCAGAGTACATCATGAGAAACGCTAGATTGGAAGAAACACAAGCTGGAATCAAGATTGCCGGGAGAAATATCAATAATCTCAGATATGCAGGTGACACCACCCTTACGGCAGAAAGTGAAGAGGAACTAAAAAGCTTCTTGATGAAAGGGAAAGTGGAGAGTGAAAAAGTTGGCCTAAATCTCAACATTCAGAAAACGAAGATCATAGCATCCGGTCCCATCACTTCATGGCAAATAGATGGGGAAACAGTGGAAACAGTGTCAGACTTTATTTTTGGGGGCTCCAAAATGACTGCAGATAGTGAGTGCAGCCATGAAATTAAAAGACACTTACTCCTTGGAAGAAAAGTTATGACCAACCTAGATAGCATATTCAAAAGCAGAGACATTACTTTGCCGACTAAGGTCTGTCTAGTCAAGGCTATGGTTTTTCCTGGGATCATGTGTGGATGTGAGAGCTGGACTGTGAAGAAGGCTGAGTGCCAAAGAATTGATGCTTTTGAACTGTGGTGTTGGAGAAGACTCTTGAGAGTCCCTTGGACTGCAAGGAGATCCAACCAGTCCATTCTGAAGGAGATCAACTCTGGGATTTCTTTGGAAGGAATGATGCTAAAGCTGAAACTCCAATACTTTGGCCACCTCATGCGAAGGGTTGACTCATTGCAAAAGACTCTGATGCTGGGAGGGATTGGGGGCAGGAGGAGAAAGGGATGACAGAGGATGAGATGGCTGGATGGCATCACTGACTTGATGGACGTGAGTCTGAGTGAATTCCGCAAGTTGGTGATGGACAGGGAGGCCTGGCGTGCTGCGACTCATGGGGTCGCAAAGAGTCAGACACAACTGAGCGACTGAACTGAACTGAACTGAACTGATGGGATTGGATGCCATGATCTTAGTTTTCTGAATGGTCAGCTTTAAGCCAAATTTTTCGCTCTCCTCTTTCACTTTCATCAAGAAGCTTTTTAGTTTCTCTTCACTTTCTGCCATAAGGGTGGTGTCATCTGCGTATCTGAGGTGATTGATATTTCTCCTGGCAATCTTGATTCCAGCTTGTGCTTCTTCTAGTCCAGTGTTTCTCATGATGTACCACTCTGCATGTAAGTTAAATAAGCAGGGTGACAATATACAGCCTTGACATACTCCTTTTCCTATTTGGAACCAGCCTGTTGTTCCATGTCCAGTTCTAACTGCTGCTTCCTGACCTGCATATAGGTTTCTCAAAGGCAGATCAGGTGGTCTGGTATCCCCATCTCTTTCAGAATTTTCCACAGTTTATTGTGATCCACACAGTCAAAGGCTTTGGCATAGTCAATAAAGCAGAAATAGATGTTTTTCTGGAACTCTCTTGCTTTTTCCATGATCCAGCGGATGTTGGCAATTCGATCTCTGGTTTCTCTGCCTCTTCTAAATTCAGCTTGAACATCAGAAAGTTCATGGTTCACATATTGCTGAATCTGGCTTGGAGAATTTTGAGCATTATTTACTAGCGTGTGAGATGAGTGCAATTGTGTGGTAGTCTGAGCATTCTTTGGCATTGCCTTTCTTTGGGATTGGAATGAAATCTGACCTTTTCCAGTCCTGTGGCCACTGCTGAGTTTTCCAAATTTGCTGACATATTGAGAGCAGAACTTTCACAGCATCATCTTTCAGGATTTGAAACAGCTCCACTGGAATTCCATCACCTCCACTAGCTTTGTTCGTAGTGATGCTTTCTAAGGCCCACTTGACTTCACATTCCAGGATGTCTGGCACTAGGTGAGTGATTATACCATCGTGATTATCTGGGTCATGAAGATCTTTTTTGTATAGTTCTTCTGTGTATTCTTGCCACCTCTTCTTAGTATTTTCTGCTTCTATTAGGTCCATACCATTTCTGTCCTTTATCGAGCCCATCTTTGCATGAAATGTTCCCTTGATATCTCTCATTTTCTTGAAGAGATCTCTAGTCTTTCCCATTCTGTTCTCTTTCTCTATTTCTTTGCATTGATCACTGAGGAAGGCTTTCTTATCTCTCCTTGCTATTCTTTGAAACTCTGCATTCAGATGCTTATATATTTCCTTTTCTCCTTTGCTTTTCGCTTCTCTTCTTTTCACAGCTATTTGTAAGGCCTCCCCAGACAGCCATTTTGCTTTTTTGCATTTCTTTTCCATGGGGATGGTCTTGATCCCTGTCTCCTATACAATGTCATGAACCTCCATCCATAGTTCATCAGGCACTCTATCAGATCTAGTCCCTTAAATCTATTTCTCACTTCCACTGGATAATCATAAGGGATTTGATTTAGGTCATACCTGAATGGCCTAGTAGTTTTCCCCACTTTGTTCAATTTAAGTCTGAATTTGGCAATTAGGAGTTCATGATCTGAGCCACAGTCAGCTCCAGGTCTTGTTTTTGCTGACTGAATAGAGCTTCTCCATCTTTGGCTGCAAAGAATATAATTAATCTGATTTCAGTGTTGACCATCTGGTGATGTCCATGTGTAGAGTCTTCTCTTGTGTTGCTGGAAGAGGGTGTTTGCTATATCCAGTGTGTTCTGTTGGCTAAACTCTATTAGCCTTTGCCCTGCTTCATTCCATACACCAAGGCCAAATTTGCCTGTTACTCCAGGTGTTTCTTGACTTCCCACTTTTGCATTCCTGTCCCCTATAATGAAAAGGACATCTTTTTTTGGGTGTTAGTCCTAAAAGGTCTTGTAGGTCTTCATAGAACTGTTCAACTTCAGCTTCTTCAGCGTTACTGGTTGGGGCATAGGGTTGGATTACTGTGATATTGAATGGTTTGCCTTGGAGACGAACAGAGATCATTCTGTCATTTTTGAGATTGCATCCAAGTACTGCATTTCAGACTCTTTTGTTGACCATGATGGCTACTCCATTTCTTCTGAGGGATTCCTGCCCACAGTAGTAGATATAATGGTCATCTGAGTTAAATTCACCCTTTCCAGTCCATTTTAGTTTACTGATTCCTAGAATGTCGATGTTCACTCTTGCCATGTCCTGTTTGACCACTTCCAATTTGCCTTGATTCATGGACCTGACATTCCCGGTTCCTATGCAATATTGCTCTTCATAGTATCAGACCTTGCTTCTATCACCAGTCGCATCCACAGCTGGGCATTGGTTTTGCTTTGGCTCCATCCCTTCATTCTTTCTGGAGTTATTTCTCCACTGATCTCCAGTAGCATATTGGGCACCTACCAACTCTGGGAATTCCCCTTTCAGTATCTTGTCATCTTGCCTTTTCAAGCTGTTCATGGGGTTCTCAAGGTGAGAATACTGAAGTGGTTTGCCATTCCCTTCTCCAGTGGACCACATTTTGTCAGACCTCTCCACCATGACCTGTCCGTCTTGGGTGGCCCCACCCAACATGGCTTAGTTTCATTAAGTTAGACAAGGATGTGATCCATTGATCAGATTGACTAGTTTTCTGTGATTATGGTTTCAGTGTGTCTGCCCTTTGATGACCTCTCACAACACCTACCATTTTACTTGGGTTTCTCTTATATTGGACGTGGGTAACATTTATATACATTTATATTATATATATTACATATATATTGTATCTAATATATGCATATATATTTATATATGTTACATTTAAAAAGTTAAACCACCCAATCTAAAAAAGCTACATAATGTATGATTCCAATTAGATGACACTGTGGAAAAGGTAAATCTATAGATGTGGTAATCAGGTCAATGGTTGCCAGGCACTGGAGAAGGGGTAGAAGGTTGACTAGGTAAAGCTTAGGAAATCTTGGGGTTGGGTGGTAGTGAAACTATCCTGTATGATACTTTAATGGTGAACATAAGACATTATGTTCGATAACCTCAGATATGCAGATCACACCACCCTTATGGCAGAAAGTGAAGAAGAACCAAAGAGCCTCTTGATGAAAGTGAAAGAGGAGAGTGAAAAAGTTGGCTTAAACTCAACATTCAGAAAACTAAGATCATAGCTTCCACTCCCATCACTTCATGGCAAATAGATGGGGAAATAGTGGAAACAGTGCTTGACTTTATTTTTCTGGGCTCCAAAATCACTGCAGATGGTGATTGCAGCCATGAAATTAAAAGTTGCTTACTTCTTGGAAGGAAAGTTATGACCAACCTAGATAGCACATTAAAAAGCAGAGACATTACTTTGCCAACAAATGTCCGTCTGGTCAAAGCTATGGTTTTTCCTGTAGTCATGTATGGATGTGAGAGTTGGACTACAAAGCTGAGTGCAGAAGAATTGATGTTTCTGAACTGTGGTTTTGGAGAAGACTCTTGAGAGTCCCTTGGACTGCAAGGAGATCCAACCAGTCCATCCTAAAGGAGATCAGTCCTGGGTGTTCATTGGAAGGACTGATGTTGAAGCTGAAACTCCCAATATTTTGGCCACGTGATTCGACGAGTTGACTCATTTGAAAAGACCCTGATGTTCGGAAAGATTGAAGGCAGGAGGAGAAGGGGTCGACAGAGGATGAGATGGGTTAGATGGCATCACCAACTCAATGGACATGAGTTTGGGTAAACTCCTGGAGTTGTTGATGGACCGGGAGGCCTGGCATGCTGCAGTTCATGGGGTCACAAAGAGTTGGACACAACTGATCAACTGAATTGAACTGATAAGACATTAAGCATTTGTTAAAACCCAGAGAACTTTAGAGACCAAAGAGAAAACCTTAATGTATGCATATTTTTAAAAAGTCATTTAGGAGATCTGGGATCCCTGGATGAAATGCAGAGTGTGACAGAAGAATCTAAATGCATTATGAATGTATGAAACAACTTCACTGAAGAAAGTGGAGGAATAAGATGCCAATTAAATAACTTTGGAAATGAATCATTGTTAAGACTCAAGGCAAAAGGAATTATACATAAGCACTGTACTCTAGCTGATACTGTCTTTCCCATGGGGTATGGGTTAGCAGTTCTAAAACCACCATACTGAAACAGAACAATTAAGTAAATGGATGCGAAACAGTGAGGGCCAGGATTCTCACTTGTGGAGTGGGAACTGACAGGTGAATAGGAGGACTGTAGGAGTGGACTAGAAATGGAGGTGCCAGTATGAATTCATGTGTAACTTATTACAGGTATAGCTGATTACATATAGATTAATAATAAACATGTGTGAATATACACAAGTTGGTATATACACATGTGTCTCCTTGCCCTGTCCGCTGAGAGGGCCCAGAAGTAATGGCAAATACTCCAGTGGCAACTAGCACACCTACCACCCTGATCTTGGTTTCTAATAAAATTATCCAATAAAAGAAACCAGAGCTCCTTGTAGATGTGATTGATTCTGGAACTGGGCCAGAAATTTGCTAGTTGAGCCTAGAGCATTTTGTAGTTAGTGCCAAAAATTAAGAAAGTTTCAAAATTTTTTAAAAATGCAATGATAGAAGTATATAAAAAGGACCTAGCAGCCAACTGAAAGAGTTTCCCAATAACTGAAAAGGGAACAATTGAGCAACAAAACAGATATTGTAGTGCAAAATAAATATACATGACTCCAGAATAATAAAACTGATTAAGTAAATGAGTAAGGAGGATAGACAAATCTCCTAAACAGAAAAATTCTAACTAATTTATGTGCACATTCTTACTTTCAAGGGAATCAAACATAACTCACTTCACACAGTGACTTTCTTCCAAAGAGTACAGTATGGAAGGGGAAAAATAATAATTAATTATGGTTAGTGGAGAATCCTGACAGACGCTATACTACCTCAATCCGGTGATCAAGGTCAACATCAAGAACAGGTTATGCAGATGGTATGTACCATGCACACGATGTGATGAGAATGGCACTTTACTTCTCTGGTTTTCCTCCCACAAACACATTTTTAGTCATGAGAAGACTATCAGAAAAATCCCAAAATATGTGGACAAAATATGAGATTGGTTAATTCTCAAAACTGTCAAGGTCAGCCTGAACAAGAAGGTATGAGAAAATGTCATAAGCATAATCTCATGAAAGGGACTTCCCTGGCAGTCCAGTGGTTAAGACTCCAAGTCTCCAAAGCAGAGGGTGTGGGTTCGATCCCTGGTCAGGGAACTAGGATCCCACGTGCCAAGTGGTGCAGCCAAAAAGAAACTTTTTTATAAAAATAAAAGAAAAAAAAAATCACATGATAAATGTAGCATGAAATCATGGATAGGATCCTACAACAGAAAACAACATTAGGGAGAAATGGAGTAAATTTTAATAAACTATGGGCTTTAGTTAATAATAGTGTTTTAATATTGGTTCATTAGTTGTAACAAATGTAGCACACTAACATAAGATGTTAATAACAAGGGAAACTGGGTGTTATATATATGGAAACTCTCTGTATTATATTTGCAGTCATTCTGAAAATCTAAAGCTGTTCTAAAATAAAAGTTTCGTTTTTAAAAAATTTCTTCCTGATATCTGAATGTAAGTTGCAAAGTAACAGGTAACCAAAGATCCCTTCAGTAATAAATGTTATTTATATACATATCACACACATTAAGCTTTTTTTTAATGACTGACTTTTAGGATGAGTTTCACATGTGTTTTAATAACATTTTATTTCATTTCTTTAAAGAAAAGACTTAATTTAAGTAACATTTAATTTTACATTCATTGAATCACATTGAGGAAAATAATTATATGAAACCAGAACGGTTCAAGAAAATTCAGAGCGACATAGAGATGACCACAAAGTCAGCAGCTGCTCACGCCCATCAGGAATGCCAGGAAACAGCCTGCCTGGTCCTCCAAAGACGTGGTTCCTCAGGGCTGTGCCATTCAGTAGCCATGCCCCGTGTGTCCTGACAGGAAATTCCTCCATAGGGACCCGCATGAGAATCTCCCGTAGCATGTCTGTTCTCCCCTCACAATGTTTCTTCTTCTTCTTTTTTTGTCTTAAGGTTGTGTCTAAGAGAGACTGGTTTATTTATAAGGATGCAAATTTTAAAAGCCTTCTGGAATTTGGAAAAGGCTTGTCATTTAAAATCCCTATAAATTAGATATGTTCCATTCTATGCAAAAAAAAAACAAACTTCTACATGTTCTTTCTCACAAGATATGCAGCATCAACAATTTGTTAAATGTGATTCTTTCAGGGAAACTTTTGAATTTAGCCTCTAGGTTCCAGAAAATTAATACCTTACGCAAATGTATAAAAATTCCTTTTTTTTTTTTGGAAACATATTCTTGCTTAAAATTTCCTGTAGTATTTTTTTGTTTGTTTCATTGGAAATTATTTGTATTGTAATTTTATCAACTGAAGTTTTCATATGATTTTAATTCACATAAAATTAGGTGAATTCACATAAAATTAATCTTTTTAGAATGATTAACTGAGTGGCATCTAGAAAATTCATAATGTTGTACACCACCTTTATCTAGTTCTAAAACTTTTCTACCATTCAATGTAGAACTCTGTACCCATTAAGCAATTTTTTTCCCATTTCCTAATCTTCCTGCCCCCAGTAACCTCCAAGTATCTTCTGTTTCTATGGATTTATCTCTTCTAAATATTACATATACATGGAATCATACCATATGCCTCACAGTGTTTCTGGAGGCTTGAATATTGACTGGATTTTACTTTGTGATTCTTTAACTCAACTCCTTAAGAAACTTTTAGATTCTCTTATTAAATGATAAACAGCTTGGGTGTTTTGTCTTTTTTTAGTTTATCAATAAACAACTTTGTTCTCTGACTTTCCAATAGCAAAATTACAATTCAATTACAATTATAAACCAGATTTCACATACAAGGTACTGCTTTATATTTCTGCATTTTCCCCCTCTGCCTCCCATTTTCATATATTTGATGCTCATTTAGAGAATGACAATAGATTGGAGTCACATGAAAAGCACACGTTAGTGATATACAAATTTGCCATTCCAAATCTTCCTGATAAAAATAAAAATATTTGAACAACCTTTAAAACATCCAATTTAAACAAATTTAGGAATCGAAGTATTGGGGGCATACATCACCTATAGCTCTATCTATACAGCACCAAGCAATATGGACTTTCGGATTATGTAAGTGACTCAGAGGTAATAGTCACTAATTCCCAACATAGAGATGACCACAAACATAGTTCCATGTCATGGCTGCCTCTTCTTCTAAAATGACACCAACAAGTGGTCTATTTTGTTTATTATATTATTGAAATTTTCCAGGTATCTGTTTTATATTCCCTGGCAGTGCCTGAGGCTACAATATTTTCATTTCTTCCCAGATCAAGCCATACACCTAAAAGCCCTTTTGGAGGTAATTTAACAAACATATCTATGCTCTTTGGCCATAATGACATTTTCATGACAGCTCTTGGAAATTTTATTCCAGAGGAATGAGGCTAATGATAGGAAATCCATGAAGATTGTCTGGGGAGATGTTTTGGAGTAGGCTGACCTTTTAAAACCTTTCAAATCTTCCATCCTGTCCTGTTTAGATTTAGGCTTGACTAATTTGAGATATATATAAATCTTATTATGGAGACTTTGTTGCCTTTAACCAAAGAAAGATGAAAATATGAATTCTTGTGATTACAGAACCAGGGACCAATGACCTTCTTGATCAGCACTATCAAATCTAAGTAATATAAACTATGTTTATATTGAAACATAGTTTAAAAATTTCTAGAGGTCACATTAAAAAGAGGTAAAATTAATTTCAACAACATACTTTAACTCAATATCTCTATATTATCATTTTAATATATAATAAATACTTTAAAATTCTCATTAGGATATTTTAATTCTTTTTCATACTGTCTGAAATTTTGTGCATTTTATACTTACAGCACATCTTGATTTGGACTAACTACATTCCAAGAGCTCAATTACCACACATGTCTAGTGGCTACCATCTTGGATTGGGCACTTACAGATACAGTGGTGATTAAGAGGAGGGACCGGGGCTTGAATGGTTTAAGGGGTGGAGTGAACATGATACAGTGGGGAAAATGTGAGGGTTCAGTTACCAATATTCAAATTCCACCTTCCGCAATTAATTAATTATGAAGCTTTAGAAAATTTGCCTTGAATGTTTGCCAAATATTAATGTGGTGTAGATAAGGTTAAATGAGATAATGTGCATAAATCTTTGGCTACACTGCAGATATTCATTAAATCTTGACTCTTTCAGAGAGAATATATCCTATGAATTTACTAATTCTGCAGCATATCTCTATTACCATACTGCAGACTGTAGCCCACCAGGCTAATCTGTCCATGGGATTCTCCAGGAAAGAACACTGGAGTGGGCAGCCCTCTCTTCTTCAGGGGACCTTCCCAACCCAGGGATCAAATCCAGGTCTCCTGCATTGCAGGTGGATCTTTACCAACTGAGCAACCAGGGAAGCCCCATATCTCTGTTGACCAATTACTCAACTGTTATACATTAGTGAACAAAACAATTATACCTAGAAAGCAGAGGAAGACAGACAATAAAGACATAAAATATGTTGTAGTATTTTAGAAGGTGATACAGGAAAGGGAAAACGTGCTAACGGAAAAATAAAACAAAAGGAGTCAAGTATGAAGAGGACCTGACGTCATTTTAAATACAGTGGTCAGGCTAGCTGAGGGGGAGACATTTGGGCAAAGACAGAAAGGTGAAGGAGTTGATCATGTAGCTTTCTGAAGGAGCCTGCCAGGAGGGGTCGGTTGGAGAAAAGACCCTGAGGTGGGTTATTCCTGGAGTGTTTGAGGAACAATAGGGAGCGTGTATGGCTGGAAGGCAGGGAGCAAGGGGAAAGAGGTAAGAGATGAAGTCAGAAATGTTCTGATAGTGTGGAGCTTGTGAGCCACTGTAAGAATTCAGGTGTTCATTCCAAGTGAGATAGGAGCTACCGCAAGATTTTAAGTAGGGACCGACATACTCTGATTTCTAATTTTAAAGCATCACTCTGACAGCTGGGTTGAGAACAGGCTATGGGTGGTAGGGGTTGGGGACAAGGGCGCTAGTAGTAAGGGAAGAAGCATAGAGACCCGTGAGGAGCTACCGCAGTAACTGAGGAGAAATGATGGGTGGCTTAGACCACAATGGTAGTAGAGTGGTCATAGAAGGACTGAGAAGCAGTGAGTCTCTAAATCTATATTGAAGGTAGTACCAACAGTATCTCCTAATCATTTGGTTGTGGCGTGTGGGAGAGAGAAAAGCATCGAGAATGACACCAGCATTTTTAAATGATACAAGTGAACGTATTTACAAAACAGAAATAGATTCACAGACAGAGAACAAATTTATGGTTACCAAAGGGAAGGGGTGCGAGGGATAAATTAGGAGTTTGGGATTAGCAGATACATACTATATATATAATAGATAAACAACAAAGACTTCATATATAGCTCAGGGAACTATATTCAATGTCATGCAATAAACTATAATGGAAAAGAATATGAAAAAGAACACACTCACACACACACATATATATATATAATTGATGACTTTCTGTACGCCTGAAACATCATAAATCAACTATATTTCAATAAAATAAATCACTTTTTTAAAAAAGAATAAAGCAATAGAAGCTACTTTCATTACAAACCATGTGGAATCACATATCCTTGTGCAGCTTTGCTAAAAATAAAAAAAAATGATAAAAAATAGGAATGATATAATGAGGCAACACTTTTATGCTTTGAATCCTTTCAGAGCTTTCAGAGATCTGCTGTTCCAAAAGCCATCTTCCAAACCACTACTAGAAGAACTTTCTAAAACATGCTTACATTTTGACTATCTCCAGAGATCTGTTTTGAACATTTTGTCACGAAGTTTTCACATCTTTTAAGCAAAACAGAAAAGTCGGTGTTCAAAGCATGGAGCTGTCTTGGGGGCTAGAGCCCTGAGGGAAAAGAGAAATCCCAGAGAACTAATGGGAAGTGAACCAATCTTCCTATAGATTTCCTCGGTGGGGTGTCGGGGGTGAGGTCAGCTCAGACAGAGGCTGCTGTAATTGTTACTGACTTGAAGAAAGATACTCTGAGTCTGGCCACTGATGGTTCCTTGCCAACTCCATGGGCCACAGACAACTGCTGACAGACCCACATGTGGCCCATGTGACATCCTCTGCAGCCACTGGAGTCAGGCATCAATCTTCAAGTGACCAAAACAGTATTCATTCTTTACAGCTCAGCTGGAGCCGGATAGGGATTCACTTTTTCGTTGTTCTACTGATCTTTAAATCAGAAACTTACAATTGTTCAATTTGGCAAAGCAATGAATACAATCTTTTCTAAAGGAGAAACTGGAGGGGAAATAGCCTAGGAGTACCAAGCTGATTTGATGCTAAATCAAGGCAAGGATGTACATTTACAGTAAAAGTAAAATTTGAGCTTCAATGATGAGAAAAAGAAATTCAATCTGCTGAAGTCATTGAGGCAAACTAAAACAAATCAACAACAACAACAAAACACACACACCCAAGCAAAAACAACAACAGAAAAGAGAAGTGTATGGTTACTTCATCAAGTCCAGAAAGATGAGACAATTAGAAAAACTGTAAAAAGATGTAATCAGTTGTGTGTCCCTTAGGGGAGAAGGCACAGAAATGTCTGTTTCCAGCTACACAACGTCTTTTCCATGAGAACAACCATGCAACCACAAATCTTTAGAGTATGCATAAATGAATAGATAAAGAAGTAGGTAGATATACAGCTACTCAAGAGAGCAGGACAAGAAGTCGAAAAAATGACAAAGCGGGGAAGACTATTAAGTACACGGGGCACTGATACTGTGGTGGGAAAAAACAGCAATCCCTTGCTATCAGAAGGCTCGGGAAAACACAAACCCCAGGGCAGCAAATCCACCAGCAAAGCCAGGAGCCAGTGTAAACAGCAAAACAGTTCTTTTATTGGTGCCAGAGGGGGTGAAGATTACTACTGCAGGAATCACTCCAGTCGACGAAACTTCCTACACAAGCATCCATTTTTACCGAACCAGATAATTTGGAGATGGCTGCTGTATTCTAAGACACAGAAATTCATCTTTTACATAGCAAACATTTCTAATGACTTTTCTGTTTTTAAGCACAGCCGTCCTACCTAGCAGGAAATAACTGAATTGGGAGAATGGTTGACAAGCAAGTGGCTTTTCTAAAACTTTGGGGAAGGGGGTTGTTGCCAACTCTTTCCGACTCCATGGACTGCAGCCCACCAGGCTCCTCTGTCCTCCACTCTCTCCCGGAGTTTGTTCAAATTCATATCCATTGAGTGGGTGATGCTATCTAACCATCTTGTCCTCTGTCGCCCCTTTCTCCTCCTGCCCTCAATTTCCCCCAGCATCAGGATCTTTTCCAATGAGTCAGCTCTTCCCATCAGGTGACCACAGTATTGGAGCTTCAGCTTCAGCATTTGCATTCATTTTCCAGCCTGAGAAAACAGCAGAATGCAACGACTATATTCCACAGTGTCACCTAGTGGCCTTGAGGGACAGGATCCAGAACCCAGGCAAATTCCGGTAAATGTACATACAGCCGGCTTCAGAAGCCTATCATTTCAGAGAGCAGCCTTCTCCCTTGATTGGAGGACTGGGTGGAACAAGATTAATAGCTAATCTTGTGGCTCAGCAGCGAGGCTAAAACTCCCAAGCCTGACCTCCACTGTGTGTTCCACAGCACTGACCGTGGTTGCTTTTATAAACCTAAAATCACAGCTTTGAAATCACATTTCCATTTACCTGATATGAAACATCTCAGTCGGGTGTCTCTGAGATTTCTGAGAACCACCTAGAGAAAATACCAAATAAATAGATGTGTGAGTTTATGCAAGTGTCATTTCCAAGTTGTATGGATTCGTGATTTGTACACAAATAGCCCTTCCCAGGTGGCGCTAGTGGTAACGCACCCGCCCACCAATGCAGGAGATGCCAGAGATGTGGGTGCAACCCCTGGGTTGAGAAGACCTCCTGGAGGAGGAAATGGCAACCCACTCTAGTATTCTTGCCTAGAGAATTCCATTGACAGAAGAGCCGGGTGGGCTACAGTCCATGGCGTTGAAAAGAGTGGGACAAGACTGAGTGCACACACACAGCCACAGCTTCATTCTCAGGTTCCAGCCTGTCCCCAGACCAGTTTGTCACTTGATGAAGAGATCTCAGGCCTCACGGATGTGGAAATCTTTAGTTCAGGACAGTCTCCTTTGTTTTCAGAGTCACTGCAACTGACTTGCCTGCCAGTAGCCTGGACCCTGCAGAATTTATCACCCATAGCGCTGCTAGTCCACTTTCTAGAACACAAATGCAATTGTGCTATTCCTGGCCTCAAATTCTTTATGGCTTTCTTTTTGCCCTCCACAGGAAGTTCAGATTCTTTAAGAAACATTCAAGGCCCCAGGCTTCACCCCATTTACGTGACAGGTAGAACCAGCCACTGCTGTTCACACTCTGCACTGGGCCAGTCTGCACCCTATGGGACCTCTGGGTGCTGGCTCATGCGCTCGCTGCTGCAATACCTGTCCCCACTCCCCTTTACCTGGTATTCCTGCGCATCCCTTGACCCTCCCCAGCCTCTAGCCTGGGTTAGTGGCCTCTCCCAAACTCCCCGAGAGAATCCCACATGATCCATAATGTGACATAATATTCCATTTGGTAATTACTCTGCCATCTAACTACTAACTCCTGGAGGAGCTGACAAATCCATCTCTCTAGTGCCTGAAGAGTGCCAGGGACAATAGTTACTCTAGATAAATACTCAGATAAAAGAAGGCATGAATGATTAAATCAATGCCCTACTTCTCTGTGCCCTTAGTGCCAATCAACTTAGTTCCAAACGTAAATGTGACCTGATGCTTAGTGGGACATGCCTGTGACTATTAAACCAGAGCCATAGACAAAGAAGAAGACACATTCTAAAGAGAGCCCACAAGAAAAGCTAGACATCCATCTCTCATCCCAGACCCTATTGCAACTAACCACCATCTACTTTTGGCCCCCCTCCTCACCCTAGGCAGGTCTCCTCTAAGAGGTCCAAGGAGAGGCAGGAGAGTGGCCATCATCGGCCTTATGGGGGACTGTGGTGTCCCTGTGGGATTTATCCCACTGCCAAGCCCTGCCCGCCCCATACAGGTGTGAGGAGTGCCAGCAAGAAAGGAAGCCCGGCTCTTGCTCCCCAGCTGGGTGCTGGCTGAGTGTAGTGAGAAACTTCCTGGGAAAGTCTGGGGTGTCCTCGGGAACAGGGATGCAGAAATATGGAAACTGGGGTTTGTTTCTCAGCTGGTTACTCCCAAATGCAGGAGGCTTGATGGTGGTGGTGGCGGTGGCTTAGTCGCTGTGGCCAACTCTTTGTGACTGTAGTCCCAAGGACAGCAGCCCACCAGGCTCCTCTGTCCATGGGATTTTCCAGGCAAGAATTCTGGAGTGGGTTGCCATTTCCTTCTCCAGGGGATTTTCCCAACCCAGGGATCAAACCCATGTCTCCTGCATTAGCAGGCAAGTTCTTGACCACTGAGCCATGAGAGAAGCCCCTATGTTGAGATTACATCAAGTAAATTGTTTTGTAAGCAGAAAGGGGCTTTATTTTACTAGATTAGTGCCTGGGAAGAAAAGGACAGGAGGATACTGTCACTCTAATTCCTCAGGTTCTTTGGCACCACAAAGGAGCTTGGAGCAAAGGACCAGTCACATGGGAAAGGGGTCCTCAGGAACAGAAAGGGCCAGAGGGACACAACACCGTGTGTCCATCCATAGACACCACTGTATCAGCAAAGAAAGACTTGATCTCAGATCTGCTGAAGGGACATGAAGGGCCCTTCAAAGAGCATGGTTGGTGGTAATATTCAGAGAAGAGAAAACTGCTCATGTGCAGACTCAGTCTGCAGACCTTTCCCTCCTTTAATCACACCTGGAGTCCTGGCCTCTAGAGCTATTGGAACCAAACTCCAAGGAGGCACTGAATAAATGTTCCCTCCTCAGCACATCGTTCATCAGCCTCTTTCCTGTCTCCTCTTAACTCTGCTCATATCTAACCACGTTCATTTGAGTTAAGGCACATATGACTGTGTGTGAGAAGAGGACATTTAATTCTTAAATTTCTTGAGAAGAAAAGTACTTTTCAGTAAAAACGTTACATCAGCATGCAGAGCAATTACTTCCAAAGTAACCCTAACTTCGTGGATCTGTGATGAAAGTTCTTAAGTATCTATGGTAATTATTTCACCTTTGAAAATTTCTATTTGGAATCATTTTCACTCTCTCGTAAACACAAAATTCACTCTGATTCCTTTATGTATACCTAAGTTGAGGAGACCTCTATTTTGATCAATTGATTCAGATATGAACTCCTTCTATACCGCCTTTATGAACAGGTTGGTGGTTTAGATACTTCACTTTTCGTAGTGGAAAACACCACCAGATGCTTGGAAAGACTCCCAACAACTTGACAGATAGTGATGATTTCCATTTGTTGAAATTGGTTTCTCTTTATTTACTCCCTATCAAATAGCAGTATGAAAAGAATTTTTAGTGCCAATGATGATTCAAGGAAATAATAATTTAATATATTGGGCTGGCCAGAAAGTTCCACCCTCTGGAAAAGCCCAAAGGAACTTGTTGGCAAACCCAATATTTTGAATAAATAAGAGAAATTTTTATATTCTTTTTGCTTGTATCAAAGTAAAGTAGGAAAGTTGTGTAATAAAATGCTATGTAATAAAATGTGGTTCTTTGTGACGCTATGGACTGTAGCCCGCCAGACTCCTCTGTTCATGGAATTCTCCAGGCAAAAATACTGGAGTGGGTTGCCATTCCCTTCTCCAGGGGATCTTCTTGACCCAGAGATCAAACCTATGTCTACCTGCATTGCAGGCAGATTCTTTACCATCTGAGGCACCAGGGAAACCCAATAAGATGTGATACAAAGCTTTATTTCAGATCTTACAGAAAAATTTTACAGGCAATAAATTTTTACAGTATGTATCTAGTATTCTTGTTGAACTAGTAACAACTCTAGTAGCATATGGACATTTTCTTTCAATCTCCTCCCCTAAGAAATTTATATAGAGTCCTTTCTTTAATATTCATATGAAACAGAGACTTAGTGGGCTTTGTAAATCTTTTGAGTGGCCTCTATGAATACCTTCATAAAAGATAAACTCTGGTTCATATAAGAATGGTACTTTTGCCATTACTGTTGGAATCTCCTCGCTTGTGCTATTCTATAGCTACTTTGTGAAATCTGAAGAAGCGTCTCATATATTGTACAAGTCTCAAGATAACAACTTTGGAAAGATCCAGAGGGTAGAGTCAAAGTATTCTCCCCATTGTATCTGCTGAAATATTGAGCATTAATTGCTCACCTATATTTGACTAATAAAGTATATTCCTCATGCTCAGATTTTGGTTGGCACCAAATTGAGGTATGGAATTGGGTCTTGTATTCTTGATCTCTCTTGCTCATTAGCTGAATGATTATGAACTGAATCTCTTTTTCTGGGCCCCAGGTTTTGCAATTATGAAATAAGCTGAACTAGATGATTTCCAAGATCTCTCAATTTTCATAGATTCTGAAAGTGGTTAAATGTATTGTCATGTAAAAATTATACTTTACATCAACAGAATATTGTCTTTTCTTGAACCTCCAAATGATGTTACATTTCAGTGATTCAGAATTTGCATGGTGTGCTCTCTGCAATGTTTTTGACCCTGTGCAAACTAAAAAAAGAATACAATCATTGAATCTACTGGCAAGAAGTATTAATCATATTTTTCTTTGAGACGAGGACCTAAAGAAATGTCTGTGAGATTAGCACTTGATTATAATTTCAATTAAACATCCTCTGGCCAACATTTCCCAAAATGTATTTTCAAACTGCCTTTATGAAGAAGTTGGTTGCTTAGAAATTATTTCACTTTTTATAGTGAAAAATGCCATTTGATATCAGAAAGGCTTTAAATGCCAGTCCTGATGGACAGTGGTGATTTCCATTAGTTGGAATTGGTTTCTTTATTTTTAGCTCTACAGTGGGTTAACAGATATTTGCTTTTTAAAAAGAAACCACCACAATACTGTAAAGTAATGATCTTCCAATTAAAATAAATACATTAATTTAAAAAACAAAGAAACAAAAAAGGAGTCTTGGGACTTCGCTGGTGGTCTGGTGGTTAAGACTCTGAGCTTCCAATACAGGGGGCAGGGTTCAATCCCTGGTCAGAGAGGATGCATTGACCAGAAAACAAACAAACAAAAAACAAATGAAAAGGAATCTTGTTAGCAAATGATCTGGAGAGATGATGGATAGACAAAGTTAGATTCGGATGATTAAATTTTCTAACGTGACTTTCATTCTCCCATACAAGAGTGGTTGTCGCTGTTGTTTAGTCGCTAAGTCTATGCTGGACACTTCTGCAGCCCCACGGACTGTAGCCCGCCAGGCTCCTTCACCCATGGAATTTCCCAGGCAAGAATACTGGAGTGGGTTGCCATTTCCATCTACAGGGGATATTCCCAACCTAGGGATCGAACCCACGTCTCCTGCTTGGCAGGCAGATTCGCTACCACGGAGTCACTTGAAAACCCCATACAGAAGTAGAGTGTGCTGTAAAGGGAGGGGCCTGCTGCCATATCAGTAGGTAACTCCTGCCCACGCCACCTAAACCCCCAATCCCACTCTCACAGTGGGTAACAAGACGGTGAGAATTTTGGCCGGAGCAAGTCTTTCTGCACCAGGGATATAGACACTAAGTCAAAATTTGTTTTGAGAAGTAGGGCAGATCTTGAGCCAGTCCAAAAAATGTTCAATTCATAGTTCAGTTTAAGCCATTCCCAGTTCTATTTAAAGAAGGACTCTTTAAAAAGCAGAGCTAAGTAAAAGTGGAAAGACTTCTTTCTGGAGGCAGTGGGTTTTGGTCCTGGGAAATGTTCATACTGACGCAATCAGGAATTACAGGAACCAGGTACCCTGGGCATTTCCCCTGGGAAAAGTAGGATGTGAGTTTCATTTGGGATCTGAACATTGCGAAGAGCATGGTAGGCTTGGTGGCAGTGCTCTGCCATCCAGTCATTTTGCTGGGAGTATGGGTTGATACACACATGGTGGCGGGTTGGGGGGACAGAGCTTATTTGTATGGCCTCAGGCTCAGGCTGAATACAAGCCAGAGAAAGGAGTAGAATTCTCCCAGAGGTCTTGTCCTAATTCAGCAACTGCCCACCTCTACTGCCAAGGACACCTGGCCCAGCCCGGCTCCATGTACTGTTCACAGTATGAAGTTTAGCAATGAGGCAGCAGAATTTGGAGGTTAAGAGCATGGCCTTTGGAGCCAGACTCCCTGGGTTGGACTTCTGAACAGACAGGAACTTTCTATATCTTAGTTTCCCCATCATAAAAAGGATGTGATCTTAAAAGCTGCTCCGGAGTGTCGTTTTGAGAGATGAGTGGGTTAGTCATGTCAAACAATTCACAAATGTCATTATAATAAGTAATACTTAGCACTTCTACAGTAGATATAATTTTGGAAGTAGAATTTCCAAACCTATTACCTTACTTGACCTCACACAACAACTCGATAAAACAGGCAGGGCAAATGTAGAGTTATTATGCTTTTCTTCTTTCCCAATATAAGGATATTGAGGGATAAAGCAGTTGAGTGACTCAGGTAGTTAACAGCTTTAGACTCAGGGAGAACTCCTTCTGATTCTGAGTCTACCACCCACTAGCTCTGTGTCCTTTAGCAAGTAATGTAACCTGTGTGTACTTTATTAACTCATCTCTAAAATGGGAATAAAAATAGTTCAGTTCAGTTCAGTTCAGTAGCTCAGTCGTGTTTGACTCTTTGCAACCCCATGAACCGCAGCACACCAGGCCTCCCTGTCCATCACCATCTCCCGAAGTTCACTCAGACTCACGTCCATCGAGTCCATGATGCCATCCAGCCATCTCATCCTCAGCCATCCCCTTCTCCTCCTGCCCCCAATCCCTCCCAGCATCAGTCTTTTCCAATGAGTCAACTCTTCGCATGAGGTGGCCAAAGTACTGGAGCTTCAGCTTTAGCATCATTCCTTCCAAAGAAATCCCAGGGTTGATCTCCTTCAGAATGGACTGGTTGGATCTCCTTGCAGTCCAAGGGACTCTCAAGAGTCTTCTCCAACACCACAGTTCAAAAGCATCAATTCTTCGGCGCTCAGCCTTCTTCACAGTCCAACTCTCACATCCATACATGACCACTGGAAAAACCATAGCCTTGACTAGATAGACCTTAGTCGACAAAGTAATGTCTCTGCTTTTGAATACACTCTCTAGGTTGGTCATAACTTTTCTTCCGAGGAGTAAGCGTCTTTTAATTTCATGGCTGCAGTCACCATCTGCAGTCATTTTGGAGCCCAAAAAAATAAAGTCTGACACTGTTTCCACTGTTTCCCCATTTATTTGCCATGAAGTGATGGGACCGGATGCCATGATCTTCGTTTTCTTAATGTTGAGTTTTAAGCCAACTTTTTCACTCTCCTCTTTCACTTTCATCAAGAGGCTTTTTAGCTCCTCTTCACTTTCTGCCATAAAGGTGGTGTCATCTGCATATCTGAGGTGATTGATATTTCTCCCAGCAATCTTGATTCCAGCTTGTGCTTCTTCCAGCCCAGTGTTTCTCATGATGTACTCTGAATATAAGTTAAATAAGCAGGGTGACAATATACAGCCTTGACGTACTCCTTTTCCTATTTAGAACCAGTCTGTTGTTCCATGTCCAGTTCTAACTGTTGCTTCTTGACCTGCATACAGATTTCTCAATAGTAACTACCTCATAATGTTGTGGTGAGAAATCAAAGAGTCAGTACGTGTTAAGTATTTATAATAAAGCCTGACAAGTAAGAACTAGTCTTTTTTTTTTTTTTTTAATCTTTTGGCCACTCTGCACAGCATGTGGGATCTTAGTTTACCAATCAGGGATTGAACCCTTGCCCCTGCATTTGAAGCACAGAGTCTTAACCACTGAACCACCAGGGAAGTTCCAAGAACCAGTCATTTTAATTGCTGTTTTTTATTATTTCTCCCCTATAATTAGATATATTCTTTTCCTATTGCCCCAATTCTTGGTATAGTACTTGATACATAAATTATGATCAATCATACTTTGTTGAATGAAAATACTACAGGACTTCGGAAGAGGAGATCTTGCAACCTGGGGAAAGTCTGCTGCTGCTGCTTCTGCTGCTGCTAAGTCGCTTCAGTCGTGTCCAACTCTGTGCTACCCCATAGATGGCAGCCCACCAGGCTCCCCCGTCCCTGGGATTCTCCAGGCAAGAACACTGGAGTGGGTTGCCATTTCCTTCTCCAATGCATGAAAGTGAAAAGTAAAAGTGAAGTCGCTCAGTCGTCTCTGACTCTTAGTGACCCCATGGACTGCAGCCTACCAGGCTCCTCCGTCCATGGGATTTTCCAGGCAAGAGTACTGGAGTGGGGTGCCATTGCCTTCTCCGGGGAAAGTCTAGAAGGTTTTATGAAGGAGATGGGGTGGGTTGGTTTTGTAGATAGCTAGAACTTAAATATGTGATAAAAAAGAAAGTTTAGTATTTTTGTAGGTGACAGAAGAGATGAATATATGTGTACTCCTGGATTACATATTTCACCTTTTTCTTTGGGTTTAATGAATTCTACATTATATTATTTAATTTCTCCCATTTGTAGTTAATTGATGGCAAAACCTATTTAAACTGCACTATAAAATATAGCTTTATCTTACACATATCTTGTGTGCTTGCTGTAAATTCCAGGTAGCACACAATCAGAAATCAAACTGAATTTATCATCATTATAAGAAATGGAAAAAATCACACTAAAATGCTTTAGGGATATTGTTCAGCTGCATTATAAAAAATAAATCACAATAATTTCACAGAGAACTTTCATTTTATCTAAGTTTCATTTTTGCTAAATGAGTCCAATTACAGCTCTATTTCTCTTGGTAGCTTAGGATTTTTTTTTTTTTTTTGAATGGTCTCCAGGCAAAACCTCTATGTTTAACCTGCCTGGAGTGAAACTCCTTCTTCAAACATCAGAAACTGTTGAATTCACCATTTGCTACCAGCCCTAGAGCATCTTGTTTTCTTTGTTCAAATGTCTGCCATTGCCAGTCAGGGTGCATTACGCATATTGTAACGTAATTAACACTGAGGGTTTTTCAGAAAGTAAAAAGGGTTTCTTTTCCCTCTTTTTAACTCTATACTTGGAGCCCTTCCCACACTATGCCACAATAGCCAAACAGAAAAGGAAAAGCACAGGAAGCCAGCTGAACATTCGATCTCTCTGATGTTGGTGTCCGGATTGTGTGGTCGTTTCCAATGCTCCAGATGATTAACACCTTGTCATCTGACACCCACACCTTCAGACTTGACCTCTCCCAGCTCCTCTTTGTCGTCATCTCTGGACCCCCTTCCCATTCTTTCTCATCCTTTGATGGTTTTACCAACTGTGCTCCTTCTTGCTCCTATCATCATTCTTAACAACTTCAACTTCCACACAGACAACTGATTTCAACATTTTAGTCTCTCAAATCCTTGAGTTCTTTGCTTCCAATGATGTGTTTACTTCTTCCCATCTCAGCATCTCTTCTGGAGTCTTTAAAACGTTCTCCCCTTGACAATCACATCTTTTCCTTCCAGCTCTCCTACGCTGAGTATCCATTCCAGAAATTATCAGACCTACCCAAGCACCTACTTGACCTTTCTTTCTATCAGATTCCCCTTGGGTTTGTGCCCCTTCTTATTTAGCGTACATTCCATAGATCGTAATTAGAAACATAACCCCCTCACTCTTCTCTCCCTAACTTCACCAGCCTTGCAAAGCCAAAACCCTACTTAAGCCCCACTATGCATCTGCTTCCCCGTGCCCAAGCAGCTCAACAAATGCTCCATCAAATATACAGTCAAGCAGACTCATATCTCCTTAAGTTTATACTGACAACTTAAATGAATATATTTTCTACTATGTGTGCTTGCTCATTCTCCAAAAAAATAATTTCCTGTGTTCTCCTTTCTGTTCATTTCTACTCATTACACACACACACAACTCACACACACATAAAAAAAGCATTTTCTCCTTGCTGCAATCTTTGTAATTACCAGTGACTTGGCTTCACACCCTACTAGAAGAAATACACAACCAGTTAGGCACGGTACTGATTCACTTTACCTGGATGAACCTAGATTAAGAACTTTGTTCTTAGGTACAGTGATGGATCAAGATACAGAACATGTTTAATAAAAGCACAATTACATATTTTTGTTTACCTGAGGCTTGTGAATTGAGAACATTATATCTTCAGTAAAAACAGAATACTTGAGTATCTTTTAAATCTTCATTAAAATATACTTTTATTGCTACAAGAGAATATAAACACAAGAGAAGACTCTACACATGGACATCATCAGATGGTCAATATAATCAGATTGATTATATTCTTTGCAGCCAAAGATGGAGAAGTTCTCTACAGTTAGCAAAAATAAGACCGGGAGCTGACTATGGCACAGACCATGAACTCCTTATTGCCAAATTCAGACTTAAATTGAAGAAAGTAGGGAACCATGCAGGTATGACCTAAATCAAATCCCTTATAGTTATACAGTGGAAGTGACAAATAGATTCAAGGGATTAGATCTGATAGACAGAGTGCCTGAAGAACTATGGACTGAGGTTCCTGACACTGCACAGAAGGCAGGGATCAAGACTATCCCCAAGAAAAAGAAAAGCAAAAAGGCAAAATGGGTGTCTGAGGAGGGCTTACAAATAGCTGTGAATAAAAGAGAAGCGAAAGGCAAGGAGAAAAGGAAAGATACACCCATTTGAATACAGAGTTCCAAAGAATAGCAAGGAGAGATTAGAAAGCCTTCCTCAATGATCAATGCAAAGAAATAGAGGAAAACAATAGAATGGGAAAGACTAGAGATCTCTTCAAGAAAATAAGAGATACCAAGGGAACATTTCATGCAAAGATGGGCAAAGTAAAGGACAGAAATGGTATGGACCTAACAGAAGCAGAAGCTATTAAGAAGAGGTGGCAAGAATACACAGAACTATACAAAAAAGATCTTCATGACCAAGATAACAATGATGGTGTGATCACTCACCTAGAGCCAGACATCCTGGAATGTGAAGTCAAGTGGGCCTTAGGAAGCATCACTATGAACAAAGCTAGTGGAGGTGACGGCGTTCCTGTTGAGCTATTTCAAACCCTAAAAGATGATGCTGCGAAAGTGCTGCACTGAATATGCCAGCAAATTTGGAAAACTCAGCAGTGGCCACAGGACTGGAAAAGGTCAGTTTTCATTCCAATCCCAAAGAAAGGCAATGACAAAGAATGCTCAAACTACCACACAATTGCACCCATCTCACATGCTAGCAAAGTAATGCTGAAAATTCTCCAAGCTAGGCTTCAACAGTATGTGAACCATGAACTTCCACATGTTCAAACTAGTTTTAGAAAAGGAAGAGGAACCAGAGATCAAATTGCCAACATCCACTGGATTATTGAAAAAGCAAGAGAGTTCCAGGAAAACATCTACTTCTGCTTTATTGACTATGCCAAAGCCATTGCCTGTGTGGACCACAACAAACTGTGAAAAATTCTTCAAGAGATGGGACTATCAGACCTCCTGCCTGCCTCTTGAGAAATCTGTATGTAGGTCAGGAAGCAACAGTTACAACTGGACATGGAACAACAGACTGGTTCTAAATAGGAAAAGGAGTACATCAAGGCTGTATATTGTCACCCTGCTTATTTTACTTATATGCAAAGTACATCATGAGAAACGCTGGGCTGGAAGAAGCACAAGCTGGAAGCAAGATTGCCGGGAGAAATATCAATAACTTCAGATATGCAGATGACACCACCCTTATGGCAGAAAGGGAAGAGGAGCTAAAAAGCCTCTTGATGAAAGTGAAAGAGGAGAGTGAAAAAGTTGGCTTAAAACTCAACATTAAGAAAACGAAGATGATGGCATCTGATCCCATCACTTCATGGCAAATAGATGGGGAAACAATGGAAACAGTGACAGACTTTATTTTTGGGGGCTCCAAAATCACTGCAGATGGTGACTGCAGCCATGAAATTAAAAGACGCTTGCTCCTTGGAAGAAAAGTTATGACCAACTTGATGTAATGGGACGTCGCTCAGTCATATTCGACTCTTTGTGACCCCATGGACTGTAGCACACCAGGCTCCTCCATCCATAGGATGTTCCCAGCAAGAGTACTGGATTGAGTTGCCATTTCCTTCCCTAGGGGTCTTTCCAACCCAGGGATTGAACCCAGGTCTCCCACATTGCATGCAGACACTTTACTGTCTGAGCCACCAGGGATGCCCCCTAGACAGCATATTAAAAAGCAGAGACATTACTTTGCCAACAAAGGTCCATCTAGTCAAAGCTATGGTTTTTCCAGTGGTCATGTATGGATGTGAGAGTTGGACTATAAAGAAAGCTGAGAGCCAAAGAATTGATGCTTTGAACTGTGGTGTTGGGGAAGACTCTTGAGAGTCCCTTGGACAGCAAGGAGATCCAACCAGTCCATCCTAAAGGAAATCAGTCCTGAATGTTCATTGGAAGGACTGATGCTGAAGCTGAAACTCCAATACTTTGGCCACCTGATGCAAAGAACTGACTCATTTGAAAAGACCCTGATGCTGGGCAAGATTGAAGGCGGGAGGAGTAGGGGATGACTGAGGATGAGATGGTTGGATGGCGTCACTGACTCAATGGACATGAGTTTGAATAAAGTCCGGGAGTTGGCGATGAACAGGGAGGCCTAGTGTGCTGCAGTCCATGGGGTCACAAAGAGTCAGACATGACTGAACTGAACTGTGCTCCTATGTGGTTGAAGAAAAAGAAATCCAGCATTATCTGAAAGATCAGTGGCAACTGAGGAGGACCCTTAAGTCCTTTAAAGTTTGTTCTTGGATTGATCTCTTTGGTATTTTATGGATGAAGGTACATAGATGCTAAGAAGTTGGAGAATAAAACTAATATGCTGGATGAAAAAATGTTGAAAAGATTTAATTTGCCAAAACAATGGGCTCAGACAAATAAGATAAAATTTAATAAGGACAAATATAAAATCCTTAATTTACCTTTAAAAACAAATCTGTGATATAAAGCAGGATGGACAACACTGAATTAACAGAAATAAATCCACAGACTAGGGGATTCCCAGGTGGCTCAGCAGGGGACACAGGTTCAATTCCTGGGTTGGGGAGAGCCCCTGGAGGAGGAAATGGCAACCCATTCCAGTATTCTTGCCTGAAGAATCCCATGGACAGAGGAGCCTGGCAGGCTGCAGTCCATAGAGGCTGCAGGGTCAGACACATCTGAGCATGCACACACATGCACACATGCAACTGCACAGAGTAGTCTTTCATTAACAAAGGTATACATTAATCACACAAAAATTTATGTTCATCACAAAGAAAATAATAGACCAACTATCCTAGGCACAGACTAGACCTCAGCTGAAAAACTATGGGGACTTTATTTCAAGAGAGAGTTATATGTTAGTTGCTCAGTCGTGCCCAACTCTGTGAGCCCATGGAATGCAATCCACCAGGTTCCTCTGTCCATGAGATTTTCCAGGCAAGGATACTGGAGTGGGTTGCCATTTCCTTCTCCAGGGGATCTTCCCAACCCAGGGATTGAACCCGGGTCTCCTGCATTGCAGGCAAATTCTTTACCGACTGAGCTACAAGGGAAGCCCTATAATGTCTACAGTACACCAAATGAAGGGGAGATGGGGTAATGAAGAATGAAGAGAAGTGAAGTGAAAGTCGCTCAGTCAGACTATACAGTCCATGGGATTCTCTAGGCCAGAATATTGGAATGGGTAGCCTTTCCCTTCCCCAGGGGATCGCCCCAACCTAGGGATCAAACCCAGGTCTCCCACATTGCAGGCAGATTCTTCACCAGCTGAGCCACAAGGGAAGCCCAGGAGTACTGGAATGGGTAGCTATCCCTTCTCCAGCAGATCTTCCCGACCCAGGAATTGAACTGGGGTCTCCTGCATTGCAGGGAGATTCTTTACCAACTGAGCCATCAGGGAAGCCCATAGAGACCTTTATGAAACACCTCTCTGAGAGCTATATGGGTGGATCGTGCACTGACTGAAGGGCAAATCCAAGGCTGTCTGCCATAGTGGAGTCTGGAGTCCTTCATAAGCAAGGTCAAATTGCAGCTTCGTCAGTGATGCACCTTTTAAACTTTAGTAAGTTCCTCCCATCTCCAAGCCTCAGTAACTTCATTTACCAAAATAATAAAAATTATGAGATAATCTTATTAACAACTGCCTCACTAAAATGTATGAAAACCAAATGAGATAATCCATTTAAAGCAATTCACCCATTCCTGTGAGCATGCTGAGTTGCTTCAGTTGTGTCTGATTCTCAGCGACCCTATGGACCATAGCCCACCAGGCTCCTGTGTCCATGGAATTCTCCAGGTAAGAATACTGGAGTGGGTTTCCATGCCCTCCCTCAGAGAATCTGTCAAACCCAGGGGTGGAACCTGGATCTCTTTATGTCTCCTGCCCTGGCAGGCAGGTTCTTTACCACTAGCACCACCTGGGAAGCCCTTGCCTGTTTCTAGTAATAAATGTTAAATAAACATTTGTTCTTGGGCAAGAGAAGAGCTGGCAGAACTGGTAGGACAACAGAATTCAAAGTTGGTGCTTTCAAAGTTCAGTTACTTTTTATGTTCAGAAAATATTGTTCTATTTTATCAGTTAATTTGGGAGGGTTTTGTTGCTGTTGGTTTTGCTTTTGTATGTCTTTACTGAATTTGTTACAACATTGCTTCTGTTGTTTATGTTCTGATTTTTTGGCCACTACACAGGGGGGAATCTTAGTTCCCTGACCAGGGATTGAACCCCGGCATTGAAAGAAGCCTTAACCACAGGACTGCCACGGAAGGCCTTATTCTTTTTCTCTAATACAGATGGTCTGATCCTATTGAGGGGGAAAGTTGAAAAGAACAGTGTGTTGCTGAGCCAGAGAGCAGAGGGAGAGAAGAGTCTGAAAGCATCAGGAGTATGGTACCCAGAACCACGAAGTGGTGACAAACACGGTGGAGCGGGGGAGATTGGGGGGGGGGGGGGGGGTGCGGGGGTGGGGGCGGACATCGTCAGGCACTGCTTGGTTTCTGTCCCCCAGGGCCTCTTCTGGAAAGTTCTGCTTCCATCTGGAGGACATGGTTTTGTCTTTATGAGTGTGGGGTGTCTTTACCTGCCACACGACGGGGACTGCATCATGAGCTTGGGGACAGAAGGTGACTTCTGGGGGGGAAACTCAAAGTGGCCCTTTGACTTGAGCCCCGGCCGAGCCAAGAGCCTTTCCGTATGACCACTCCAGGATCACGCCTCAGTACCTTACGGGTGCAGCAAATACGGAGCTTCTGTCATCAACCCTCTGGAGCCGGGCCACAACCAGGGGCCTCCTGCCTTGTGCCTGCTCTCACCAATGGAACGAGACTGAGTTCGGTTCCAAAGGCAAGAAGACATTCTTCTCAGATCAAAGAGTGAAGACGCGCGAGCTTCCGCTGCAGAGCAGGTGTTCTCGCCGGCGCCACGGCCAGTTGCTTCGTTTATGGCGACCTCTACCGCCCGCAGGGGCGGGGTAGTTTTGCCGAGGCGCGCAGGCGCAGCTGTGCCGCTGAAGCTCCTGTCAGGAGGCGGCGCAGCCTCTCTGCACCCAGCCCGCCGCCGCCATCTTGGATGGAGTGCCGTGCGCAGTGTCGGTACAGGATCCCTAAGCTGAGGCCACCATGCAGTTGTTTGGCGCCAGGAACGAAGGTCAGAAGGGCTTAGGCGTGAAAGCTCTACTCGCGGCACCCTGTGAGGCAGTGAAACCAGGCTCAGCATAAAGGAAAAGGAAAAAATGATTAGACTTTATTTTGTTGTTGTTGTTGTTCAACCAGTAAATCGTGTCTGACTTTTTTGCGACCCCATGAACTCAAGGTTCCCAGGCTCCTTTCACTGCCTCCCAGAGTTTGCTCAAATTCATGTGCTGTCGGTGATGCCTCTAACCATCTCATCCTCAGCCGCCCCCTTCTCCTGCCCTCAGTCTTTCCCAGCATCAGGGTCTTTTCCAATGAGTCGGCTCTTTGCATCAGATGGCCAAAGTGTTGGACCTTCCACTTCAGCATCAGTCCTTCCAATGAATTTTCAGGTTGATTTCCTTTAGGATTGACTGGTTTGATCTCCTTGCAATCCAGAGAACTCTCAAGAGTATTTTCCAACACCACAGTTCAAAAGCATCAATTCTTCCCCACTCAGCCTTCTTTATAAACACTTTTCTTTTGTTAGCTAAATTCTATTTTTACTTCCTGGTAACTGTGAACGGGCTTTGCTGGTGTCATCCGAGCTACATCCCTCCTGCTGATGTTAATTATGTTCAGTCGCTCAGTCGTGTCCGACTTTGCAACCCCAGGAAACGCAACACGCCAGGCCTCCCTCTCCATCACCAACTCCTGGAGTCCACCCAAACCCATGTCCATTGAGTCGGTGATGCCATCCAACCATCTCATCTTCTGTCGTCCCCGTCTCCTCCTGCCCTTAATCGTTCCCAGCATTAGGGTCTTTTCAAATGAATCAGCTCTCCGACTTGCCCTGTGGGAGAAAGAGAAATGCTAGTCACCCCTTCAGGAAGAGCCCAGCCTGCAAAGCTAGCTGACACCTGTCTGTGGTCCCCCGGTCCTCCTCTGAAGGGCTGCTGGGCACGTTTCCACTCTCCCCTGTGTCTTTAGCCTCCCGCTGTCTGTTTCAAAAGTGCCTTTCCTGCCTTCTTCCGACTCTGGCCCACATCACTCACACCGTTCTGTCCTTCAGAGTCAAGCTTCTCCAGAGAGCGGTCCTCACAGTGCAGCAGATGCACTAGGGTGGACTGTGTGGTGTTTTTCAGGTGGGTGAAATGAAGTCGCTCAGTCGTGTCCGACTCTTTGCGACCCCATAGACTGCAGCCTGCTTGGCTCCTCCAACCATGGGGTTTTCCAGGCGAGAATACTGGATTGGGTTGCCATTTATTTATCACTGTGTTTCATGCCTGAAAAAGATGAATTGTGAAGTGGACTACTGGGTTCCTGAGTTACCTAAAGTGGTTTTTTTTTTTAAATATTTAAATATTTATTTATTTGGCTGTGCCTGGTCTTAGTTGCAGCAGGTGGGATTTTCTTTTTTTTTTAAGTTGTGCCATTTCTGCACATGGGATTTAGTTCCCCACTTGTTTCAAGCACATAGTCTTAGCCACTGGACCACCAGGGGAGTCCTCCTGATGTGCTTTTGAAAGTATCAAATAAGGCAAAAGAAACAAAGAGTGGTCCCATGAGTTGCTGTTGTTTTGTTGCCTGGTCCTTTCTGATCCCCTGCAATGTGGCCCCCTCCCCAGCACGCCACTGAAACTGCTCTGCCAATGTGACCAGTGCCCTTCGGTGTCTCTGCTTGCTTCGCTGGAATTCTCTGTGGTGTTTGATGGAATTAAGGCTCCAGGACTCTTGGCACCCTTTCTTATTTTCTGGACAAACTCTCTCCTTCCTAGTTGGCCTCTTCATCTTTTCCCGCAGAGTCTCTTTTTTCCTACTTAACCACCTGTCACCAACCTTATATGCAGCCACTGAAGAAGCTGATCTGCTTGCCTGTGAAGAGGTGCAATGGTGGGAAAGGGCGAGCAGCGGGGCTTGGAAAGGGGACTGGCTGGAGCGGGGCTGGAAATTCTCCTTCCGGAGGCTGCCGCTCCCTCTGTGAGGACAGGAAAGTGGAAGCAGTGAGTATAGCTGACCCACCTAACTCAGAGGTTACAGGCACCAACCCTCTGGTCAGTGGAACATTCAAGTGTAACTTTACAGTCAGCCCTCTATGTCCGTGGTTCTGCATCCATGGATTCCCCCAGCCCCTATCATGTAGTACTCTAGTATGTATTTATTGGGGGGAGGGGAAAGAGTGTACATATGGGCCCTTGCAGTTCATATCTAAGTTGTTCAAGGGTCAACTGTATATAAAATGTGTGGTATATGTTGCTTTTTGATAACTGGATAGAGTCTGAGAATTCCCAGATCTCAAAAGATGTAGTCAGGAAGGCATAGAAGGGGAAGAGACTTTACAAGTATAAACATGTGGACCTGGCTTGAGAGGAGGCCTCAGCCTCCCCAGGGGTCTTATCCCCAAAGCAGTCTGGAGTCAGCCTTTTCTGCACCGTGACAAAATGACCATGTCTTAGTTTATTAAAAAGTCAACTGAGTGCCTGCAAGGGGCACCCTGACTCTTCTCTCCAGATAAACGACCCAATGTAGAATGGAAGCAGGAGATTGTCTCTTCCTTTCCTCCTGCTCCTACCTTCAGCTCAGAACAAACAGTTTTCAATTTTTCTTTCCTGCCCAACCTCTCCAATCTCCAGATTGAAATCAGTGGGAGAAGGTGCATGCTCAGGTCATTTCACAGGGAGAGAAGCAGGCAGGAGAGAACACGGGGGGGAATGCTTCTTTTAACACAAAATGCTGATCTAGTCTCTAGCTTTCCTACCAGAAGCCTCTACTCCTGTCTTGTGAGGTCTGAGAAGGACTGAGGACTGAGAGGCAGGATAGGAGGATAAAGGAATCTATGTTTGCATGGTTCCAGAAGTCCATCCTGAGGGTCCACTCAATCAGTGGCCTGTCTCCTGCTCCTGTCCCTTCACCAGGTAATTCCCACCCTCTCCAGAGGCCACCGCAGGCTGTGCTGTGTTGCTCTGCCTGAGTGTGGACTTAAGCACACTTGAGGACTCAACTAATGCTTGATGGCAATTAATGGAAGACTTGCAAAAGAGCACAATTTGAAGTGGAAACAAGATAAACGTCTTGGCCCTTTTGGGCAGTTATAACAGAACACCACAAACTGAGTGACTTCGAATTTCTCACAGTTCTGAAGTCTGGGAATCCTAGATCACAGTATCTGGTTAGAGTCTACTGCCTGGTTTGCGGATGACTGTCAGGGACACACAAACATTCATTCTGTAGCTATGAGTCATTTTCTCAGCATCTGCATGTTCCAGACCCTCCAAATGGGTCCTTGTAGTTACATCTTTTCTCTGACCCTGGCATGATGCTAAATCTTGCCCCTTACATGGGCAGTGGGCATCTCCTTGACAAATGTCCCTCCTGCATAGTGTCTAGCTTCTGACATGCAGAAATGGACAAAGACTTCCTGATAGATATAAGAGTTGGATAAATGGAGAGATTTGCTGTGTTCTCAGGTGGGAATACTGAATCGTTTAAAGATAATGACCCTATTATTTTAAAGGGTTAACATAATTACAATTTTTAAATCCCAACAGATTTTTGGAACTTTACAAATTGATTTGATTGCAAATTATTGAAAAAATAGGCAAAATTTTCTTGAAAAAGATGAATTATGAAGTGAACTACTGAGTTTCAAAATCCCTTTTAGAGAAAGCTAATGATGATGAGGATGACAAACTATCATTTGTTGAGAGCTTGTGATGTGCTGGGCATTATGCTAACCACTTTGTGCACATAATTTTTTTTTCTGTTCTAACTGTAGTGCTGTGAAATAGGCACTGTTATTCCCCATATTTTACAGAAGAAGTGACAGAATTAAAGTGGTTGTTCAAGATCAATAACTTGTTCAAGATGAAACAGCTAATCTGGGTCTGCCTGATTCCTAGGCTTATCGCTTCACTCCTCTTCACCGACATGGAACCCACATGCTGCTGATTAAAGAGCAGGCAGATGGAGCAATAGAATAGAACAGAGTGCTCAGGGTAATTTTCTTAAAAATTATGAAGTTAAAAATTATGAAATAAGACACAAGGAAAACGTCTATGAAAGTAACCAGGCAAAAATTTAAGCCTATATTGTTACAAACACATACACACAGTATACATACAAGTGAAGGCTTAAAAAACCAAAATGGCAGCAGATATAACAAAGAGTTGGAAAGGGGTCAAAGTTAGAATTGCAGTCCACAGCTGGAAAAGAAAAGCAAGTGCAAGCAGAAGGGAGTCAAGGGTGAAAGAAAGTCCAGAAACACTTGGAATCAATTTTTAACTCAGTATCAGCTGCCCTTTTGACCTATGTGGCTGAGTGCATCAAAGATAAACCAGAGGATGTGTGAGAAGTCATTTTAAACAGTAGCCACTCATTTTTACCCCCTAAACTATCTCCCCTTCTAGGGTTCCACAGCCCCGACCCAGAACAGGGGAGCAACCCCCAAAGGATTGCCATCCTCATGTGTGAATGTGCTCAGTCCCTCAGTCATGTCCAACTCTTTGTGACCCTATGGATTATAGCTCACCACACTCTTCTTTCCATGGGATTTTCCAGGCAAAAATTCTGGAGTGGGTTGCCATTTCCTTCTCCAAGGGGTCTTCCCAACCCAGGGAGCGAACTGGTGTCCCCTGCATTTGGAAAAATTATCCTTTAACTTTGTCACATTATTATTATTATTATATATAATATATTTATATTATTATTATCACTTATCCTTTAATAAATTATTGTTATTCGTCCTTTGACAGACTATGGTATATTTATCCAGTGATTTTCCTTTGTTCAACTTATGGAGAAGTTGTGTGTTTGTTCAGTATCAGGATCTGAAGAGGGTTTTGTTTTGTTTTTGAGACTGAAGTGTTGTTCTACGTGGTGAGGCCTGAGCCCCGGCATGGCTTGGGGATGGAGCAGGCTCTTAGTCTGGTGTGCAGGCTCTTAGTCCAGGAGGACAGGTCTGACTTGACCCAGCCACCCTCTGGAGGTGTAATAACGTGGGCAGATAGGGAGGGGTGGGGAGCCATCCCTGCTGGGCTCCAGTGGTTGGCTTTTGCTGCTGTCCAGGGTGTGGCTAGGGCAGCCTGACCACTGTCAGAAACCCACTATCAGCACCTCTTAAGTGAGTATCACCTCTGCACCCCACAGGCTGATTGATGGCCGGCCTTCTCTCTTCTGGTATCTGAGATTTCCCAGGGCCCATTGGGTATCCTGTGCACCCATTTCCTGGATGAGGTCTCTGCACTGCTTGTGTTGAAATGGGGGCAGTTTGCTCGCATTACAGCTATACAGTCTAAAAACGACAAAGTATTTTCCACTTGTTCACAGTGACGTCCCTAATTTTTCAGGGCTGATAGAGGAGTTCCTCTTTAAAACATAATAATTCTTCGCCAGTTTCAGTGGGATTGGGGAAAAAACAAGGCAAATCAATGAAATCAAATAATTGTCAATCTCATTGTTTCTAAGGTTTAACTTGTGTAAATAGCAATGATATCACCTTCATATTTGTATGATTTTTTTTTGAGGGAGGGGGGTTGCTGCTGTTCCCTGTGGCTAATGCTGTGTGACCACTATCAGCAGGAACCTACTGCTGACCTATGTCAGTGAATATCGGGGTAAAATTGGAACAAAATCTCCCTAGTCCCATAGTGGAATTATTGGTCCATGTATATTATCATATTTATGTCTCTTAATATGTAACTGCTAAATTACTTTTTCTAAAAGGTCAGTTCCTTTTCTAGTGCCTTCAGTGACAGATGAAGATGTGAAATGTCAAGACTCTAGTTTATCATGAACATTTTTCCTCCCTAATTTGGTAACTAAAATAGTACCCACTGCTTATTTTAATTTGTCCTTCTTTTATTCTCTTGAGGAGAAGTCTGTTACCTTCACATTAGCTGCAAGGATGCTAGCAAGTTCCTGCTTGCTGGTTTCACCTGTTCCATTTTATTGAAATAGCTTAAGTTCTCTTGGGTGATGGAAACCTGGTATCCACTGTGGCAGATCTGAAGATCTGATATTTTTCATCCAGTCGATTCTTATTCATTTTTTTCAAACCAATGGAAGCCTCTGTTTCTCCCATTTCTTACCTCATGTGACTGCTGTCACTGTGTTTCCTTTTCTCCATTTCCCTAACGCACTCTTCATACCAGGGGCAGCGAAAGGAGAGGCGGACGTTTACAGGGAAACAAAACGTCTCAGCATGGCAAACAACCTAAAGATGAGATGCAGGCCATCTCCATCATGAAAGGGCACAGCCATTCCTCCTCCCGGGAACGCGTCTTTGGTCCCTTGCATTCTTGGATCCTGGCTTCCTTCATCTGGCTGGCCTGTCTCTTCCTGACCACACCTTGTCAACTTCCCCTTCTAGAGCCCTCAGTCTGGGCTGGGCTCCTTGCCTTGTCTTTCTCTGAGGCTTATAGTCCCCTTCTCACTTCCACTTGGCCATATAGATTATTATTATAATAAAATATTATTATATTTTAATAATCTAGAATGATCCATTTGGTGCTTACCTAAGCAAAATGCAATTTTCTCTCCCTAGTAACTATGCCAATCACTTTTAACCATTTTTTTTTTTCACCCTTTTCCTCCAGACATATTTCCTTTTGTCTGTTTTCTGGTCAGGTTCTTCACTTGTTTATCTACTGATGTCTTAATGTTTCTCTTATTGCTTAATACCCTTTTTTTGTTCACTTAAAGATTCCTGAATTAAGAAAAAAATCATAATTAACAGATGTTCTCTCCACAGTAAACAGAAGGTACTGTTTCTTAGTTTCCAAAGAAAATTACTTTTTCCTAGAATCAATAAATCTTTCAAAAGATTATTACATATATGGCTTCAAGCTACAAAACAGAAACTCAAATCTATATCAGAAGAAATTTTCCATAGGTGTGTTCATTTATCTCTGGCTGATCCTGGTAATCAATACCACATTGTTACCCATAAAAAATACAATAAATAGTCAACATCTGAACTTTAATAGGCAAAACAAACATCTTTGTTTTGATTATTAGACATGTTATTTTATTTTGAACCTTATTCTGAATAATTTGAAAATTATCTAATTTTAGAAACTTGTCTATAAAACTCAAATCTTTGGCTGTGTCTTTCTAGAAGTTACCTCATCTTGCTGTTTATTATAGCTCATATGAAAAGAGGTAGATTTTTAGAAAATGCAGTTCATTGTTATTGTTGTAGTTCATTTGTTAAGTCGTGTTCAGCTCTTTGCAACCCATGGACTACACACGCCAGGCTTCCCTGTCCTTCACTATCTCCTGGAGTTTGCTTAAATTCATGTCCATTGTGTCGAGGATGCCATCCAACCGTCTCATCCTCTGTCACCTCCTTCTCATCCTGTCCTCAATCTTTCCCAGCATTAGGTTCTTTACCAGTGAGTTAGCTCTTCACATCAGGTGGTCAAAGTATTGGAGCTTCAGCTTCAACATCAGTCCTTCTAATGAATATTTAGGACTGATTTCCTTTAGAATTGACTGGTTTGACCTCCTTGCTGTCCAAGGTACTCTCGAGAGTCTTCTCTAACACCATAGTTCGAAAGCATCAATTCTTCGGCCCTCAGCCTTTTTTATGGTTCAACTCTCACATCCATACTTGACTACTGGAAAAGCCATAGCTTTGACTTAGACAGACCTTTGTTGGCAAAGTGGTTTCTCTGCTTTTTACGCTGTCTAGGTTTGTCATAACTTTTCTTCCAAGGAGCAAACATTTTATAATTTCATGGCTGCAGTCATACTGTCCACAGTGATTTTGGAGCCCAAGAAAAGAAAATATGTTACTATTTCCACTTTTCATAGCCAGGGCAAATTAATAATAAATGCTCATACCCTTTGCCAGCATTTCTCAAATATACATACAGTGACTCTTTCAGGAAAGCAAAAAAATTTTAAGAAAAAAAAATTCAAGAATGATGCACAAAGGCAGACTATAAAGAATCAATGGGGAATCAAAATAAATAGTAGATAAGTGCCATAAATATAAATATTTAGATATATTTTACAAATAAAAAAATCAAATCAAAATAAAGGGGTTGTCATATCAAGAACTTGAAGGTGGAAGTAATTCTCTGCCACCAGATCTCTGTGACTAGCACTGCGCTTCGGTCAGAGGGTTAATGTGCATCTCCTGAGCAATTAGCAGGCTGCAGAAGAATAAGGAGGCTTCACATGCCATCTCCGAATGGGAGTTAATGAATTCCAGCCTTTTCTGGAGAGGTCCCTCCCACCATCCTAGGCGGAAGATTCACCAACTTGTTGTTCTTTATGTGACTCTATCCAGCAGACCGGAGAAGGCAATGGCACCCCACTCCAGTACTCTTGCCTGGAAAATCCCATGGACGGAGGAGCCTCGTAGGCTGCAGTCCATGGGGTCGCTAAGAGTCGGAGACGACTGAGCGACTTCACTTTTGCTTTTCACTTTCATGCATTGGAGAAGGAAATGGCAACCCACTCCAGTGTTCTTGCCTGGAGAATCACAGGGACAGAGGAGCCTGGTGGGCTTCCGTCTATGGGGTCACACAGAGTCGGACATGACTGACGTGACAGCAGCAGCAGCAGCAGCAGCATCCAGCAGACAGCTGGCCAAAATACAGCAAACCTCTTACCTGTCAAATCTTTCAGCTCCTTGCTTCTGCCCATATGTACAGGAGTAATTCATAGAAACTGAACAGAGGCCAAAGAGCCTCTTGATGAAAGTGAAAGAGGAGAGCGAAAAAGTTGGCTTAAAGCTCAACATTCAGAAAATGAAGATCATGGCATCCGGTCCCATCACTTCATGGCAAATAGATGGGGAAACAGTGGAAACAGTGTCAGACTTTATTTTTCTGGGCTCCAAAATCATTGCAGATGGTGACTGCAGCCATGAAATTAAAAGACGCTTACTCCTTGGAAGAAAAGTTATGACCAACCTAGATAGCATATTCAAAAGCAGAGACATTACTTTGCTGACTAAGGTCCGTCTAGTCGAGGCTATGGTTTTTCCAGTGGTCGTGTATGGATGTGAGAGTTGGACTGGGAAGAAGGCTGAGCGCCGAAGAATTGATGCTTTTGAACTGTGGTGTTGGAGAAGACTCTTAAGAGTCCCTTGGACTGCAAGGAGATCCAACCAGTCCATTCTGAAGGAGATCAACCCTGGGATTTCTTTGGAAGAAATGATGCTGAAGCTGAAACTCCAGTACTTTGGCCACCTCATGCAAAGAGTTGACTCATTGGAAAAGACTCTGATGCTGGGAGGGATTGGGGGCAGGAGGAGAAGGGGACGACCGAGGATGAGATGGCTGGATGGCATCACGGACTTGATGGATGTGAGTCTGTGTGAACTCCGGGAGATAGTGATGGACAGGGAGGCCTGGCGTGCTGTGATTCATGGGGTCGCAGAGAGTCGGACATGACTGAGTGACTGGACTGAACTGAACTGAACTGAACAGACCTGCTGAATATCTCCAGGAACTTTGAAGTGCTTGGAAGGAAACAATAGAGCTTAAACATATAGGTGGTATTTTCATGTTTTTTTTAACTTTCATTCAAAGTGAAGAGAAGAGCGATAAGATAGAAGTGAAAACTTTCTTTTATGGCTGCTGTCAGGGAAAGGGATTTGCTAAACATGCGCTCCACCACCACACACTATACTGAACTGTGTACGAGTTTGCTTTTCTAGATTACAGCTCAAATTTCCCAAACAATGGGTCTTAATAAAGGACAGAATGATTATCCCGAAGACCAGGCAAAAAAGCATTTCTCCCCGCTTTCATCCAAATATACAAAGGCTAATTATGTGGTTAGGAATGCTCATAAATCAATTTGGATAAATTATTTTTGTAACCTTTGGTATCTGGAGCCATACTAACGTGTGAGAAGATAAGTAGAAGTGTAATTAGTATTCTTATTGTTGATGAATATATTCTTTGTTTCTGAGTCTGCAGCAAAGGACGCTGAGATCCCAGCACCCACTGTATCATCTCCCACATCTTGGTCTTTGCCAGGCCGATGGGTGGCTTTTCCTCTCTTGCTGAGTATGTGATGTGGTTGGGGGGAAATATCAGGTGTGGGGTGCGAGGCACACAGAAGACAGAACAGGCTTGTCTCCTGCTGTCCTTAGCACCTAGTACAGCTCCAGGATCTACTTTCTGTGGATACGGTGAGGATGAGTGGAATAATGGGAAGAATTATATAACATTGTGGAAAACAAAAGCAAACCCTATTTCAGGGGTCAGATGAGATGGTTTCAAATTCCTTCACTTCCTAACATTACAACTTAACAACAATCGCTTAACCTCTCTGTACCTCCAGTTCTTCAGCTGCAAAATAAGAATGACCATAGTAGTCTCTTGTTTTGAAATGTTGCCTCCATACCAAAAAATAGGATAAGTCCAAATTCCTTATCAGTACGTATAAACTTCATATTTTGGCCTCAGACTAACCACTGCTGGCTCTTAAAACCTCCTAATGCACCTTCTTCTCCTAGCATATGACCTATTCCTGTAGGACCATAGGGTAGAGGAGGATCCCTTAATAACTTGTACCTGTTAGACAAGGTTGCGCTTTATCTTTCTGCGTTATAAACTCCTTCTCACTCTTACTATTGTTGTTCAGTTGCTAAGTCATGGCTGACTCTTTGCAACCCCTTCCCTCTTAAGTTTCTCTCAAAATCTCTTGCTATTTCTGATGTCTCTGCTTCATGGGAATGAGATGGATCCAGGCCTCTGAGTGCACAGTGAACTCTGAATTTCCTGCTCTCTACCACACTTCTGTTTTACACTCTTTTTGCTTTAACTTTTAAGCATCTTGAGAGCAAAATATGTTTAAGTTATCTTGTCTACCATCTCTGACACTGTAATGGTACATAATGGGCTATCATTTAGTATTGAGTGAAGTAAGTTCTTCCATATGTCTTTTTTAACATGTTTTCTTAAAAGTTAAACAATATGACAGATAGTCTTATGTAAGAGTTTATACAGTAACTCAATTTGATCAATGAGTGAAGTGAATGAATCTTCTTATTATTGAACATCTTCACTGATGTTCAGTTCCGTACCTTGAGGCAGGTTGATTCTAACTTAGCTCATAGAAGAAGAGACACAAATAGCCAGTAAACATATGAAGGAAAAGGTTCAACTGAACTAATAAAGAAGTTAAAGTATAACAACAAGCTACAAAAAGAAAACCCAATAGAATAAGTGAAAAAAAATTTTAAGATATGTAATTCTGGCTAAGGTGCTGTGAAGCAAACTCTAATATATTGCAGGTGGGAATAGTGGTCTAACATTTCTGTAAAGCAATCTGATAATATGTAGAGTCTTACAAATCTTATCTGTTCTGCATAAGCAACTTCTAAGAATCTCTCACAGGGAAATAAATAGAAGTCATGACAAAATACTGTGTCTGTAGGTACTCTGCATATAATAACAAAATTTGGACCAATCCAGCTGGGAAGAGTTAAGCAAGTTATAATATGTCCATGCAAGAAATGTTATGTAGCCACTGAAAATTATGACTCTCTAGAGTCAGTAATACTGTTGAGAAATGTTGAGGATTACTAGGGCATCATGAACTTTAGCACAAGGATGATGGTGCATAAGCAGTCCGTAATGGCAACAGCACTTCTGTTGGGTATCTTTTTTTTTTAATTCTGTACTACATTTTTCCTGTCTAGTTTCAGTTTTCTTTAATGAACAAATATTTTGTTTAAAAATTAAAGCATTAGTTTAAAATTTAAAACACACACACACACACACTGAGCTTATCAGAGAGCTGCAATCATGGCCTCAAGTCATTTCTTCCATAAATGGATCCTCTAGCCATCTTCCCTTTAAGAACGCCCCTCAGGGAAGGGCTCACTAATAATTAAGCTGAACTTTGAAGAATCAGAAGGAGTTTGTTAGGCAAGAAAGTAAAAAGGCATTCCAGGCAAGGGAATGAATGGCCTTGGCATAGGAGATGGGTTATCTTTTGAGATCAGTCTTTAGGTATTGCAGAGTGGGATACAAGAGATGGGTCTGGTATTGACAACAGGTTCATGGAATGTAGGGCACTGGGGTCTGTGCTATGGAGTTTGGACTTAAGCCTGCTGTTCAAGAAGAGCCTGTGGCTGAGGAGTTCTTCTCCTATGTATATACCCAACTAAGTTGTACACATCCGCTCACCAAAAGACACACTGTGGATGTTCATGGAGCCTCTGTTTGCAGTGGTCACAAACTGGAGCAGTCCAGCTGGTCATATGTGAGGGATGATGAATGAATCTTGCTGTAGTCTTCGGTGGTGAAAAACAGCGAGACTGGATGAGGTTTAGTTGCAAAATGTAGTTGAACTTTGCAGTTTTGGTGTTGAGTGAGGGAGGCTACTCACATAGGGAAATACGTGTGTGATTCCAATTATGTGGAGAAAAAGAACAGGTCAAAGACACGTATGCTCTTGGAAGTCATCATGGTGACTGCCCTTGTGTCAGGGAACAGTGATAGGAGGAAGACACTAAGAGGGGCTGTCTCTGGTGCAGTGCGCAGTTTCATAAGCCGTGTTTGCAGATCACAATGTGATTTGTGTTTGCATCCAATATGTGAAAATATATTCAGCCGTACAATTAAGATTTGCATGCTTTTCTGCATGTCACATTTCCACAGTATTTACAAAAATAAAACACGGTAAAATAAAACCAACTCTGGAATAACTGTCCTTTCCTGCTTCTCCACTGCAGCATATGTAGTTAGAAGCCCTTGCTTTCTGACTGTCAAGGTCTGGAGGAGTTGAACAGCTGTCTTCTGCCATCCTAGCTCCCTTTGTAGTCAGTCAAAGAGCCTCAACCACTCAGGGCTCCAAATGATTGCACTGGCATCTACTTAATCAATATATTAGCATGGGGAGAAAAGCGCTCAAGTTTACCTTAGACCTGAGATGATGACTGGTCTAATCCAGGAAAATCTACAGCTGCTTATCTGATCTTAGACTTCCTCGTTCATACAGATTTTGACTCTGTCCCTGAGGATTGATACTGTGACGAATCACACCCCTCACACAGTCCAAATTACAGAGCCTGGGGTTCATCATCAGGCCAGACTTCTATATATATTGCCAAGTAATCCAGATGTTTTTTTCCTATTTCGGTTTAAAAGTTGTAATGTTTTCTACATACATATTCATAATGGATTCCGTTTCAAGCAGAAATTATTGACCAGCCACTGCAAGGTGGTTGGAGAATATCTTACCCAGAAAGGAAATACATTAAGGTCATGAAAGCCCTTTGGAGCATCCAAGTCTTGGCTCCGTTTTTTGGACTTCCTTCCACTTTCCAGAATCCTTCCTTCAGATATTTTCTGTAGATAAGGTGGCCTGTGATAACCTCAGCACACCCTGATGGTTCCTCCAGATAATATGTCCTCAACACAGAGGAGCCATGTGGTTTATTGAGAGCACATGTTCCCCACTGTCATCACTCAAGCTGCTGGCTGCTCTGTGTGCCAAAGCCACAAGCAATGCCAGAGCTGTTGAGTCAGAGAAATTGCTCCCCAATATCGACATGCCAACTCTCCTCTCAATAATGTATGCTGCTAAGTCGCTTCAGTCGTGTCCGACTCTATGCGACCCCATAGACGGCAGCCCACCAGGCTCCCCCTTCCCTGGGATTCTCCAGGCAAGAACACTGGAGTGGGTTGCCATTTCCCTCTCCAAAGCATGAAAGTGAAAGTGAAGTCATGTCTGACTCTTAGTGACCCCATGGACTGCAGCCTATCAGGCTCCTCTGTCCATGGGATTTTCCAGGCAAGAGTACTGGAGTGGGGTGCCATTGCCTTCTCTGCTCAATAATATATAGAGGTCTTCATTTGCTCATGAATTCACTCACTCAGCCCCTCCAACATTTCTTGAACGTCTACTGTAGCCAAGCATGTAGTAGTAGGTACGGAGGATAGATGATGAAGAAAATGGTCACAAACTTTGACCTTGAGGAGCTTCCATTCTAAAGAGACAAGACTGGCAACAAAAGAGGTAGACATGTGAAAGGATTGTGGGTGGAGAGAGGGCTGGGAAAAGAGAAAGCAGAGAGAGGGGAGATGGCAGGTGGACCTGGATATTTTGGGTAACCCAGTCAGCAGGGCCTCTCTGGGCATAGACCTCAGTGAAGGGAGCTTTAACTCCACCAAGATCTGGGGAAAGGGCATTCTGTGAAGAGAAACAGCCACAGAGATGTGCCCCAAGAAAAAGAATCAGCTTTGCTCATTCACCATGGAGCCCAGATAACTGGCTTTAAATATCTGCCAAAGAAGAGTCAAAGCCTGGTTCAAGCAAGCAAGTCCTTAGGGACTTCCCAGGTGGCTCAGTGGTAAAGAACCCACCTGCCAGTGCAAGAGATGCAGATTTGATCCCTGGATCGGGTTTGATCCCCTTGAGAAGGAAATGGCAATCCACTGCAGTATTCTTGCCTGAGAAATCCCATGGACAGAGGAACCTGGTGGGCTGCATTTCATGGAGTACCATAAAGTCAGACAGGACTTAGTGACTAAACAAAAACGAGCAAGTCCTTTCCTGCTTCTCCTGTTTTTCTGTGGCTTCCACTTTTACCTTGGAGGGGTCAGAGGCCATACCAGGGACTAGGTATGTAGAGGTACAAGGAGAATATATCCTAGACAATGAAATAGAGAAGAGGTTGGTGGGTGATGTCCTACAAAGCATGACCTGGCAGTGTGTGCTTCCTCTCTTTGCTGCTCTTATGGGCTGAACTGTCTGCCCCACCCCACCCCCATTCATATGTTGAGGCTTTAACCCCCAGCCCCTCAGAATGTGACTATTTGGAGACAGGGCCTTTAAAGAGGCAATTAGGGTTAAATGAGGTCTTGAGGTGAGCCCTGATAGAATATAGCTGGTGTTCACATAAATAGAGGAGATTTGGTCATAGATATGTACAGAGAAGACCATATGAGCACAGAGGAAGACGGCCGTCTATAAGTCAAGGAAAGGAGGCTGAGAAGAAATCAACCCACCTTGATCTTGAATTTCTACCCTCCAGAATTGCAAGAAAATAAATTTCCATTTTTTAAACTGCCTGGTTGGAGGTGTTTTCCTAGGGCAGCCCTAGCAAAAATAATACAGTTGCCCATTATGGTTTAGACTTGGGAAATGACTTAAAACATTGAAGAACTACATTTGTAAATCAATCTTAGTATCCTACAATGTTCTGGAACTTTATTGGTAAATCAGTCCAATAAGTCTCAGCTGTACTTATTTTCCAAGATCAGTTGAAAAATCTTTAATCAGAGAGTAAAACAAATGGAGTGCCAAAGATGTCAACTTTTGAAGATTTTAGTGAATTGTATTTGTTGAAAACAACATATTTTCTGGCTTTTCCTCTATTAAAGCTGAGGAGGAATTGAACAGATTAAAATGAAATCCAGTTATGTCCTGGATTTAATTTTGAAAATTTATGAGTTTTGAAACATCTTGACTTGTAGGAAGAGCCTTTTGATGAAGCTCCTTTGTATTTAATTGGATACATTTATATGCTATCAGGAATAAATAGAATAGAGGAGGCCTGCAAATTTTTAGCCTCTAAATTTGGCAAAACAATAATAATTATAAAGGCAACTTATGTAATGAATTTTATTTTAAAAAATGTGATTTAAAACCATCAACAAAATGAAAATTTGGGGGAGTGGATGGGAAAATATTTACAAATCCTATATCTAATAAAGGGCTAATATCTTAAAGATATAATGAACTCTCACAACTCATTTTGAAAAAAGTTTAATTGAAAAATGGGCAGAAAATCTGAATAGACATTTGTTTTTAAAGAGGACACCCAAATGGCCAACATGTACATGAAAAGATGCTCAACATCACTAATCATCAAGGAAACGCAAATCAACAACCACGGTGAAATATCACCTCACACCTGTTAAAATGACTATCACAAAAAAAACCCAAAAAAACAAGAAATAGCAAATGCTAGCAGAATGTGATGAGAAAGGAACTCTCATACACTGTTGTAAATTGGTGCAACCATCAGGGAAAACAGCATGGAGTTTCCTCAAAAATTAAAAATAGAACTACCATATAAGCCAGCGATTCATATCTGGATATTTATTCAAAGAAAACAAAAACACTAATTCAAAAATATTTAGGTACCCCCACATTCATTGTAGTTTTACTTACAATAACCAAGACATGTAAAGACCTTATGTGACCACCTTTGGATGAATGAACACAGGAAATATGATACATATACACACACACAATGGAATATATTCAGCCATAAAAAAAGATTGAAATATTGCCATTATTTCACAACATGGATGGACTTTCACAGTATTACACTAAGTGAAATAAGTCAGATAGAGACAGACAAATACCATATAAGCTCACTCATATGTGAAATACAAAAACAAAGAAACTGAGCTCATGGATACAGAAAACAAATCGGTAGTTGCCAGAGGCAGGGAGGGAGGAAGGGCTGAAATGAGTAAAGATGTCAAAAGGTACAAATTTCTAGTTATAAAAAAATAAGTCATGGAGATGGACACCACATTGACTGTGGTTAATAGTTCTGTGTTGTGTATTTACAAGTTGCTGGGAGAATAAATCTTAAAAGTTTTTATCACAAGAAAAAAAAGTTCGTAACTGTGGATGGTGAAGTATAACTAGACTTAGTGTGGTGATAATTTCACAATATATACAAATATCAAATCATCATGTTGTACACCTGAAACTAATATGCTGTGCATCAATGATACCTTGATTTTAAAAATATATATGAAAAAGGAAGATACTCTTAATGGAGACCAATTACCTATGAGAATATTTGTCTAGGGATTGATCGAACCTGGTATCTTATGTCTCCTGCATTGGCAGGAAAGTTCTTTACCACTAGAACCACCTGGGAAGTTCTATAATATTTATACAGATCAATATTAAAAACAAACTAGGATCAAATATATCCTTCATTTAGCAAAATTTTCTCTGAGCTTGACACTTGGCATGTTTCCTGGGTCCTCACCTACCAATGGGCCTCCCTGATGGCTCAATAGTAAAGAATCCACCTGCAATGCAGGAGATACAGTTTCAAACCTTGGGTCAGGAAGATCCCCCAGGAGGAAATGGAAACTCGCTCCAATATTCTTGCCTGAAAAAACCCTATAGACCAAAGGAGCCTGGTGGGCTATATTCCAAAGGGTCAAAAAGAGTCAGACACAACTGAGCATGTATGCAGGCACCTACCCCACTCTTACCCCCAGGTGGTTTATAAAAGTTAGCCAATTTTAAAACCTGAAACCAAGTTTGGGATCTTGCTTCTAAATGAACTCTTTGATTTGTGAAAAAAGTGCACAAAGGTGTCTCTGAAAAACACACAGTTTTCCTGGATTCACACTCTTACAATATTCCTGATGCCAGATGAGTGGATTTGTTCCCACACCCACAATTCTCCCACACCAGCTGGATGGTTTATAATTCAATTCATTTCTGACACTAAACGGATTTATCACAGACCCCACCAGGTTGCCCCCTACTCCAGATCAGATGCTGGTCACAAGCAGCGAGTCCCCAGGTTGGTACCACTTATGTCCTTCTTGGTTAAAATTAGAGGTTCCCACCACCTTCTCCATGGGTTAAGTAATTTGCTAAAGCAGCTCATGGAACTCAGGAAAACAGTGGACTTACTATTGCTGATTTATTACAGAGGATATTTTAATGGATACAAATGAATAGGAGAGAAGAGACACAGAGGGTGGGATCTGGTAGAGTCCCAAGCAAAGGAGCTTCTGTCCTATAGAGCTGGAGAGCATCAACCTCCCAGCCTGTAGACCTGTTCATCAACCTGGAAATTTCTCTGAACCCTGCACTTTTAGGGATTTTTTTTTTAAATGAGGGTTTGATTATTTATTAACTCAATTGCCAGCCCCTCTCCCCAAAGTGGGAATTGAACCTGAAAGTCCCAAGTTTCTGATCATGGCTTGGTCTTTCTGGTAACCAGCCCCAATTCAGGAATCTATCCAAAGTCACCTCATTAGGACAAAAGGCACTCTTATCACAAGGAACTTACAAGCAATTTAGGAGCTCTGTGTCAGGAATTAGGAGCAGAAGCCAATGGATATTTATTTCCTATTATTTCGCAAAATGTTTGTCCTGCTGTCAATGTCAGCAGTGCCTGCCTTACCCATTCACTCTCTTTCCTTTTTGTTTCACAAATTATATTACAGCTCATCACAAGGGAAAGTGAAGACACTGGAGGAACAGCTATAATAAATTACAAGAAATTCCACAATACACTTAAGGTTCCCTGTCCTCGTGTGTCCCTCCCCCAGAGCACTACCAGTGGGTGGTCTTAAGGAAGATGTGCAGGACCACTCTCCTCAGGGAGCCTGCCAACAACCCCCTTTCCTGCTATGGAATGAGGAGGGGGATGGTCGTACTTGTTCTGTTGACACTGGTGGATCAGCTGAGAACAGGAATTTAAAAGTGGCTTGTTACCTCTAAAAACCTCTTTTGAGATGCGATGCAAGGAATGGGTATTTGGTTTCCAAAGCAGGTTTCACTAGTAGGAGGGAAAAATGTGTTGATATTTCCTGTCAACATGATCCTGGCAGTCGTCTTCCTCATTAAAAATGACTGAGTTGACTTTGACCTCTAACTTGAACTCCTGTGGGATTGGACAGCGTTGCTGTGTTTCCCAGTGTATTCCTGCTGGGAATACTCAGCAGGAGTTAACTCAGGTTAACTCAGCCACAAAAGAAACTTAAAAAAAAATTATTTATTTTTTAATTGAAGGATAATTGCTTTACAGAATTTTGTTGTTTTCTATCAAACCTCAACATGAATCAGCCATACATGTACATTTGTCCCCTCCGTCTTGAACCTCGCTCCCATCTCCCTCCCCACCCTAACTCTCTAGGTTGATACATAGCCCCTGTTTGAGTTCCCTGAAACATACAGCAAATTCCCATAACTAAAACATGGAAGCAACCTAGATGTCTATGGACAGATGAATGGATAAAGAAGTTATGGTACATATACACAAAAGAAACTTTCAAGGTTCACTTTTGCCAAGCTGGCAGACCAAATAGAAGTCATGCATCCTTTCCCACCACGTCGTCGTTGTGAAGTCGCTCAGTCGTGTCCGACTCTTTGAGACCCCGTGGACTGTAGCCTACCAGGCTCCTCTGTCCATGGGATTCTCCAGGCAATAGTACTGGAGTGGATTGCCATTCCCTTCTCCAGGGGATCTTCCCGACCCGGGGATCGAACCCAGGTCTCCCGCATTGTAGACAGACGCTTTACCGTCTGAGCCACCAGGGAAATAATCATAAACATGAATCTTTATAATGGGGCCAGTGCGTTAGAAAAGGAGCTGAGATGCTTGGGCAGTGCTGAAGTGACCTTGAGAAGGCCATCTGAACTCTGTCAGGCTGAATTTGTCACCTAATAAAAAAGTGGGGTGAATAATATTAGCCCTGCCTATTTCAGGGTTGTTGTGAAGATTAAACAAGGTCTGTAAAAACACTTGGCAAAGTATAAAGTGGATGATAGAAGTGAAATACTATAGGTTATTTATTATTATATAACTGAATTACTAATTAGAAAAGAAATTGAGTTGAAACTAAATCAAAAATGTGTTTCTCATATCATAAAAGACAATGTTTGGGGAGATCATAAAATAACAGTACTAATAAACCATGGTTTAAATGTATTATCTCATTTACTGCTTATAAAACAAAGCTCCCAAGATTAGGGAAAAAGCTCCCACTTCTATTCTTCAAATTTGAGATCAGAAATATCTTTAATATTACAATGAGCAAATAATTATGGAAAAATGACTATAGCTGGGTCACTTTAACCCATCTTGGACATCAAGGTGTCTGCCTTTGAACAGTTCAGAACTTAAATGAGGAATGAGAACATATACCCAAGAGAGCAATTAATGTATATGGTGGTGGTGGTGGTGGTGGTGGTTTAGTTGCTAAGTCATGACCCCATGTACTGTAACCTGCCAGGCTCCTCTGTCCATGAGATTTCCCAGGCAAGAATACTGGAGTGAGTTGCCGCTTCCTTCTCCAGGGAACGTTCCTGACCTAGGGGTTGAATCGGCATCTCGAACCCATGTCTCATGCATTGCAGGCAGATTCTTTACTGCTGTGCTCCCAGAGGACCCCAGTTAATGTATATAGGCAGCAATAAATTATATACTGTGAACAAAAATTACCTCAGAAATTGAGAGGGGGAAATCTCTGTGAGCTGGGAAATTTAGAGTTTTGATAAGCCAATGTGACTTTTATCAGATCTTGAAGCACACATCATACGCACTTGGACATACATAGACTCCTAGGCGACCACTGCCCACAAGGAGAACAGTATATGAGCAAAGGTAATGGGTGAAAAATCATGGGTGCATTTGAAAAATGCATCTGTGAATTTAGAGTGAGTGGCTGGAGTCAAGGAAGCATGAAGTGGCCAAAGGAAAACAGGGTTGGGTTACAGGTGTTCCCAGATGTGCTTTGTCTTCATCAGTAACTCCCTCTGGGGATCCTCCATTCCCAATTTCAGCTCCATCCCAGTCATCACTCCTGCCTCGTTTGCAATGACACCCAAGGGAGTCCCAGTTTGCACATATACCATCTCAAGTTAGGAAATGACCTCTAGGGAAGACATCTCAAAAGAGGAATATTCTAAGATAATACTTGTGTCAGAGACTTTTTCCAATCATAATTAAATATCTTTTGGTTTAGGACATGCCTGCTCTTGACTTAAATAACACTATTATGCTTAGAATCAGAATGCTATTTTCTTAGAGTGTCCCTCTCTCTTCAAAGGTTAAAAATAAAAATAATCACCCTTAGTATTTAAAATAAAACTTTTAGAGCCCAATAACATTGAGAAAAGAAGCAAAGCAAAAGTTTTGCTTACTTTAATGCTGCTATCTTAAAACCTGTGTTGGTACTTTTGTAATAATGATGTTTAGTTATTTCATCAAGCAGTTATGGGCAATACAATAATTCTTTTCTATGAAGAACTTATAATGTCAAAGGGAGAAATCAACCATGGTTTAAAAATAATCTTTTTTTGTTTTCTGAGAACTATAAAACCGTCAATTTACTCATGGATTTATCAGTTTACTCATGGATTACATAAATCTTAAGATTCTTTTTAGCCAATAAACTTAAATTCTTTTATGGAACTAAATTGGAGCTAAAACCGCTGCTGCTGCTGCTGCTGCTAAGTCGCTTCAATCGTGTCCGACTCTGTGCGACCCCAGAGATGGCAGCCTTCCAGGCTCCCCCGTCCCTGGGACTCTCCAGGCAAGAACACTGGAGTGGGCTGCCATTTCCTTCTCCAGTGCATGAGAGTGAAAGTGAAAGCGAAGTCACTCAGTCGTGTCCGACTATTCGAGACCCCATGGACTGCAGCCCACCAGGCTCCTCCGTCCATGGGATTTTCCAGGCAAGAGTACTGGAGTGGGGTGCCATTTCCTTCTCCAGGAACTAAAACTATTGGAATCTAAATGTATTTGCACTCCATGTTGTATTAATTTAAATGGGGGAAACGGTAAAAGAGAAAAGGAAAAAGGACAAGACAATGAGAGGTGAAGAGAAACACAGAGAGTAAAGAGAAAGATTGATGGAGGAAATATCCCCTCAATACATTTACACAATAAGTAAATGTTTTCGGAGAGTCTCTTCTGTGACTGGACCAATGCTAAAAAGGAAGAAGGAAAGAATAAAACAAAAAAAAAAATTTTTTTTAATTAAAAAAAAAGGAGAAGCCATGTGGTTTCTGGACCAGAGTGAGTCAGGGTGAAGTGCTGTTCTCTAAGGGTGTGCTGTCTGAGGTTCTTCTGTCCTTCAACATTTTGATGAGTTAAAACATGCGGTCCGTTGGTCTCCCAAAGAATTGTTAAACCTTCACCATCATTAAACCTTCACAAACTCCTCTCAAAATGGAATAATCCCAACAAATAAAAGTGCCCTAAAGGTTGTAGCAGCTCTTGTCAGGCCCACACTCACATGGGGGATATTTGCCAAGATTGAGATGAATGAGAGCTGGGGCCACATTTGGCCCATGGGCTGGAGACTTGCCAGATCCAAAGTAATCCAGTATGTTTCTCCAGCAAATATTATGCTGTATGTGATCGTGTCCTGAGTTCAGAGTTCCATGTAGTGAAAAATGATCATAACCAAAAGCTACATATTCATGGATGCCAACCTGTTTAGATTCCTAAAAGATACATTAAATGAAAAGTGTTCAATTATTCAATATAATTGGAATATATAATTATTCAAATACATAATTGGTGCCTGTTATAAAATCCAACAGACTCAGTCTACTAAAATTAGTACTTAAATGATTTTTAAACTACAGAACTAGTTCAACATATGCTAAGGACAGACTCTGAAGACTTATTGGATTTTCAGTGTTTCTTTCAGCTAAAGAGGTTTTCTGGTTTCTCCTATGAACAGACTTTCTGGATTGTTAACACTATTTTGCTCTTTCAGTTTCTTCAGACTCAGAGGACTTTTTCCCCTCTCTCCCTTCCCCCCCCCATCTTCTCCTTCTGTCTTGCACGCTCTCTCTCTCTGCTTTTCTCATACATGCACGCACATATTCTCTTCTCTTTCTGTAGTTTTCTGTTAGCAGTGGCTTCCGAAAGGTAAAGAAAACATGTCTGAGAATATAAACCAAAGAAAGAGGAAATATATTCTGCTTTGAAATATTGGAGAAAATTTTTACAAAGCTGAAACCTTCTGATTTAGCAAAAGTATAAATTTCACATCATTTATCATTTAGACCTCTAAGCTAAAATGAGAAAAACGATTGTGTAGATTTTAAGAATATATTTTCTTAGAGCTTATTTTATTTATTTATTTTACTGGAACTACAAAACCTTTCTTTATATAAATTATTTTCAATAATATGCTGTATCATGAAACATGGTTTTCCTGTTATTTTAGGATCAAATGTTTTCTAGAGAAAAGTATTTTTGGTTTCATACTGAAAATCAATCTCTTATTGACTCAATGGAAAGAAATGTATTCTACAGATACTATTGTTGGGACTGCAGCTATTTCACTTTTCTGTTATACATTAAGAATTTGAAGTTTTGGCAAGATTTTTTGACAAGACAAATTCCCACAGAAATTCTATAATGTGGGATCTCTATAAGAAAATAAAACTCAACTAGCGGCCCCTGGTTTGTCTCCTGCCAATCTGTCTTAAGGGCTTCTCTGACGGCTCAGCAGGTAAGGAATCTGCCTGCAATGCAGGAGACCACAGGAGACTCAGGTTTGATCCCTGGGTTGGGAAGATCCCCTGGAGGAGAAAATGGTAACCGACTCCAGTGTTCTGGCCTGAAAAATCCCATGGACAGAGGAGCCTGGTAGGCTGCAGTCCATGGGGTTGCAAAGGAGCCAGCCACTGCTGAGCGACTAAACACATAACACAACCTGTCTTTAAAATCGTCATGAAAACAAGAACAAGGTATAAAGTTCCTGCCCCATTAGAAGCTAGAAATGTGGATTAACATCTACGGGGAGAATTCACCTATTGAAACTGCAGATGGTAGAAGAGTGGGAGTGAGGGAAAACAATATGGCACCTCACATGTCTCTCTGTGAAGTCCCTACCTCACCATTATAGGGACTTTGCTGGGCCAGTGTGGACCATCAGTCTTCTCAAATCTCTTTGTTTAGGTAAATGAGCTCTTTAACAAACATAGTAAACCCTTCCCTTCTTAGAACAGCTCTTTCTGTTTAATGTAGGGACTGTAATTTCCAATGATACAATAGAGCCATGGATAGAAGTGCCAGGAGTTGTTCAATATAATTTATCATGCTGTATATATATACACACACCCCCACACGACAAGGACTGCGTTAAGAATTCAGGATAATAAGATGATGAAGTCATAGTCTTTGCTATTGAATATAGTGATTAAATGAACATATATAAATTACAATATAAAAAGCATCCTATAAGAGGCTCCCAAAGGCCTGCAAGCTAAGGAAGAGTCTTCAGATATTGCAAGTTGACCACTGCAACATCCCTTCTCTTTTTCCTTCTTACTAACTTTTTGTTGCTGTTTTTGAGTCACTAAGTCATGTCTGACTCTTTCCCACCCCATGAACTGCAGCATGTCAGGCTCCTCTGTCCTCTTCTATCTCCCAGTTTTCTCAAATTCATGTCCATTGAGTCAGTGATGCTATCTAACCATCTCACCCTCTGCTGCTCCCTTCTCCTTTTACCTTCAATCTCTCTCAGCATCACGGTCTTTTCCAATGAGTTGGTTCTTCACATCAGGTGGTCAAAGTATTGGAGCTTCAGCATCAGTCCTTTCAATGAATATTCAGGACTGATTTCCTTTAGGATTGACTGATTTGATCTTGCAGTCCAAGGGATTCTCAAGAGTCTTCAAGAGCATCAATTGTTTGGTGCCCAGCCTTCCTTATGGTCCAACTTGCATCTGAACATGACTATTGGAAAAAAACAGCTTTGACTATATGGTCCTTTATTGGTAAAGTGATGTTTAGCTTAGTTAAATTTAGTAACATAGCCCTGCTTTTCAATAGTTCAGGTTTCCACATGGAATGAAAGACTGCTGCTGCTGCTGCTGCTGCTGCTGCTAAGTCGCTTCAGTCGTGTTCGACTCTGTGCGACGCCGTGGACGGCAGCCCACCAGGCTCCACCATCCTTGGGATTCTCCAGGCAAGAACACTGGAGTGGGTTGCCATTTCCTTCTCCAATGCATGAAAATGAAAAGTAAAAATGAAGCTGCTCAGTCCAACTCCTAGCGACCCCATGGACTGCAGCCTACCTCTGCAGGCTCTTCTGTCCGCAGGATTTTCCAGGCAAGAGTACTGGAGTGGGTTGCCATTGCCTTCTCTGGGAATGAAAGACTACATCTCCTATATTCTCTGTGTGGCTTGAGTCCTGGTTGACACAGCAAATCTACCTGGCCAGTCTGGAAAATCAAATTTCCAGAAATCTTTTATATGAGAAAGAGTTAAATTTTTCTTTTCCACCCTTAACGTGGGAGTTTAGCAGGTAAACCTAAATATGATACGAGGGCTAGTCAGAGGTGAAGAAAAGGAAGAAAGTGCTGCTTTAAAGATAGAAGCAAGAGATGGGAGACCTCCAGGAACAGTGAACTCTGCTATTTGTGTTTTTTTTGTACCCTACTTCTCATAAAGGAAGACCTAAAATCACAGAGCAACTGCTCCTCATTCTAAAAGAACCACAGGAGATAAATGAAACCCTGGCCTAATATATTTAAGAGAAAGATCAGCATATTAATACATCAACCAGCATTCCAGTATGAAAAGAACTAACACAAGTGAGGGGGTCCCATGAAAAAGCACCAGTTGTTTACATGACTGCTGGAAAAACCATAGCTTTGACTCTACAGACCTTTGTCAGCAAAGTGATGTCTCTGCTTTTTAATATGCTGTCTAGGTTAGTCATAGTCTTCCTTCCAAGAAGCAAGCATCTTTTAATTTTGTGGCTGCAGTCACCGTCTGCAGTGATTTTGGAGCCCAAGAAAATAAAATCTGTTGCTGCTTCCACTTTTATTTATTATTATTATATTTTTTCTTTCATTATCTTTGCATTTTGATTCATACTTAGAAAGTCTTTCCTTACGTTAAAGAAAAGATCATCCATACTGTCTTCTAGTGCTTCTGTGCTTTCAGCCTTTACTTTTCAATCTCTAATCCATTTGCAGTTTATCTTATGTTCAGTGTGAGATATAGACCTGAGTTTTTCTTTTTTTCAAGTTGCTCTCCTATTTTCAAGTCTCTCCCTCCTAACTCTGTTTAATCAGTTCACACCACTGCTTGATCTGTCCCCCTAAAGCCTAGCTTCCCTCACATCCCTCTCTTGCTTAATGGCCACAAATAACTTCTTGTCACCTTCTTGTCATCTTTGGACTTCTTTTCATTCTTTGGACTTCTTGTCATCAAGTCCAAAGGCTTTGTGCCAAAAAATTAAAGCACTCCATAATATGTACCATTGGACATATCCAGTCCATCTCCATAATCTGAGCATGTAATGACTTTTTGGTCTTTTAAACTTTCAGTTCAGTTCAGTTCAGTTGCTCAGTCGTGTCCGATTCTTTGCAACCCCATGGACTGCAGCTCACCAGGCCTCCATGTCCATCACCAACTCCCGAAGTTTACCCAAACTCAAATCCATTGAGTTGGTGATGCCATCCAACCATCTCATCCTCTGTTGTCCCCTTCTCCTCCTGCCCTCAATATTTCCCACCATCAGGGTCTTTTCAAATGAGTCAGCTCTTCACATCAGGTGGCCAAAGTATTGGAGTTTCAGCTTCAACATCAGTCCTTCCAGTGAACACCCAGGACTGATCTCCTTCAGGATGGACTGGTTGGATCTCCTTGCAGTCCAAGGGACTCTCAAGAGTCTTCCCCAACACCACAGTTCAAAAGCATCAATTTTTTGGCACTCAACTTTCTTCACAGTCCAACTCTCACATCCATACATGACCATTGGAAAAACCATAGCCTTGACTAGACAGACCTTTGTTGGCAAATTAACGTCTCTGCTTTTTAATATGCTATCTAGGTTGGTCATAACTTTCCTTCCGAGGAGTAAGTAAGTGTCTTTTAATTTCATGGCTGTAGTCACTGTAGTGATTTTGGAGCCCAGAAAAATAAAAGTCAGCCACTGTTTCCACTGTTTCCCCGACTATTTGCCATGAAGTGATGGAACCAGATGCCATGATCTTACTTTTCTGAATGTTGAGCTTTAAGCCAACTTTTTCACTCTCTTCCTTCACTTTCATCAAGAGGCTCTTTAGTTCTTCTTTGCTTTCTGCCATAAGGGTAGTGTCATCTGCATGTCTGAGGTTATTGATATTTCTCCCAGCAATCTTGATTCCAGCTTGTGCTTCATCAAGCCCAGCGTTTCTTATGATATACTCTGCATATAAGTTAAATAAGCAGGGTGACAATATACAGCCTTGATGTACTCCTTTTCCTATTTGGAACCAGTCTGTTGTTCCATGTCCAGTTCTAACTGTTGCTTCCTCACTTGTATACAGGTTTCTCAAGAGGCAGGTCAGGTGGTCTGGGATTCCCATCTCTTTCAGAATTTTCCACAGTTTATTGTGATCCACACTCAAAGGCTTTGGCATAGTCAATAAAGCAAAAATAAATGTTTTCTGGAACTCTCTTGCTTTTTTGATGATCCAGCGGATGCTGGCAATTTGACCTCTGGTTCCTCTTCCCTTTAGACTTTAAGAGCTAAAATTTATGTAAATAGATATATGAATTGCTATATGAGCTATATATTTTTAAATTTTATTGTTATAAACTATTAGTAAAGTTTTTAAAATATATAAATATATATCCCTTATTGTACCTATCATATTTGTTTTTACATTGATTATAATGACTTGAGTTATAAGTTCTTTTCTCCTAGAAAGATGGTATTTTACAAAGTACTCTGTTCAAACCATGATCCATTTAGAATCCAGAAGGTCCATCCTGGGAAAGTTGTACAAACCACGTGCCTCTAGTTTATAAGAAAACAGAGTTGCGTTTAATATTTTAATTTGGGGGGTTGGTCCCTCTATGTATCTGTTTTATTCACTAGAGACTTCACTGTTACATTTGGCAATAGTTGTAAAATTATAATTCTGAACCATCCTTAACACAGCTGCGTCGTAGGGTTTCAGATTTGTTTCTGAAAAACTTCAACAGCAAAAAACTTAAGGTAAAAATTGCACAACTTAAAAATAAGGAAATGACAAAAGAACTCTGCTATAGGGAAGTCAACATGGTTCCTTACTAAATATTTCTTGAGCTGCAGCTCATGTGAATGTCACAGGAGTCCATAATGATGTAAGCTTTGATCTTCCTCAAAAACAAGCAACCAAGCTTCTCCTGGGAAAACTGCTGTGTATCATTGAGCCATGTCATGTTGTTCTGTTGACAATTTTCTGTATATGATAATGCCCAGTATGGTCATGTGACTTCCTGAGGAACTGGTTATTAACCATATCAAACAGAAAAATAACACTGGCAGATGTGAGATGAAAAAAATGTGTAATTATTATTAGCATATTTTTGGAAGAGAAGCTTTTTCACTCTCTGAGCTTTCCAGAACAGGAAAAAAAAAAAATACTGTATTCTGGAGCTTCCCTTTTCTTCCACCGACTTACTCTTAAGTATGACTGTGTGCCATGTGCTTAGTCACTCAATACATGGGTTCCGACTCTTTGTGACCCCATGTATTGCAGCCCGCCAGGCTCCTCTGTCCATGGGGATTCTCCAGGCACGAATACTGGAGTGGGTTGCCATGCCCTTCTCCAGGGGATCTTCTGAACCCAGGGATCGAACCCAGGTCTCCCGCATTGCGGGCGGATCTTTTACCATCTGAGCCACCAGGGAAGTGGAAACGTCTCATTATTTTAGCCTATTTTTCTTCATTGTTCTCCAATGTACATATTCACTTCATAAGTTTTTGTTAGCAGTTGCTCTGCTACTTAGTTCCTTTCTCTGAAGTATTTGCTTTTCAAATACCTCCCTGTGTCATCCTCCCAGGTCATATTAAGTGGCGCTAGTGGTAAAGAATCCGCCTGCCAATGTAGGAGACACAAGAGATGCATATTCGATCCCTGGAACTGGAAGATCCCCTTGAGGAAGGCATGGCAACCTGCTCCAGTATTCTTGCCTGAAAAATCCCACGGACAGAGGAGCCTGGAGGGCTACAGTCCATGAGGCTGTAAAGAGTTGGACACGATTGAGTGAGTCTATACAAAATGTCCTTTATCTAGCCCTGTGCTTGGCCCTACATATTTGAATTCATCAGCTTGATTCTGGAGTTAGCTGTTTTATCAGATCCCACAAAATAAAACTCTTCAGTATTTTAATGGAGTTTAGTGTTTACTCTCATTCGTTCGCTAGGTTTATGTGCTTTAGGTATGGATTCTAAAATCTAGTACCATTATATTGACAGGCTCTAGCTAATTTCCTGCATCTGTACTTGGGAATATGCACAGGTGCGTGTAATTACTTACCTAGTTTCAGCTAATATCATTAGTATTGGTATTGTCATTGTGGTATTGTCATTTTTCTTTCTTAAATCTTTCACTTTGTTTACCCAAATGGAGACAGTATGCTGGCCCCATAATGAATGGTCATTAGATAGTAATCTGAAATTAGCTGTATGTAGCCCTGCTGCTGCTGCTGCTGCTGCTGCTGAGTCGTTTCAGTCATGTCTGACTCTGTGTGACGCCATGGACGGCAGCCCACCAGGTTCTCCCGTCCCTAGGATTCTCCAGGCAAGAACACTGGAGTGGGTTGCCATTTCCTTCTCCAATGCATGAAAGTGAAAAGTGAAAGGGAAGTCGCTCAGTCATGTCTGACTCTTAGCAACCCCATGGACTGCAGCCTACCAGGCTCTTCCATCCATGGGATTTTCCAGGCAAGAGTACTGGAGTGGGGTGCCATTGCCTTATCCGGTAAGGCCTTAGTATTGTAATGACATTTAAATAAAGCTTCTAATGAATAACTTCTCATATATGTAGCAACTAAATGATTACAATTTTCTAATTGTAACTTTTCAATATCTTTAAAGTATTGTGGGTAATTATTCTACGAATGAGACTGTTTCAAATACCATACCTCTTTCCTGAATTCTAACTTCTCTACCTGTTGACACTGCTTTCCGGATGTTCCTCAGGCCCTTTAAGGCTTCCCTGGTGGCTCAGATGGTAAAGAATCTGCCTACAATGCAAGAGACCTGGGTTGGATCCCTGGGTCAGGAATATCCTCTGCAGAAGGGAATAACAACCCACTCCAGTATTCTTGCCTGGAGAATCTCATGGACAGAAGAGCCTGGTGGGCTACAGTCCGTGGGGTCACAAACAGCTGGATACGACCGACTGACTGACACTTTCACTTAAAGTTTTGGGCTTCCCTGGTGGCTCAGATGGTAAAGAATCCACCTACAACTGGGAGACTGGGGTTCAATCACTGGGTTGGGAAGATCCCTTGGAGAAGGGAACAGCTACCCACTCCAGTATTCTGACCTAGAGAATTCCATTGACAGAGAAGCCTGGCAGGCTACAGTCCTTGGGGTTGCAAAGAGTCAGACAACTGAGTGACTTTCACTTTCAGTTTCAGGCCCCTTAAGTTCAACACATGGAAATACTCACTCATTACTGTCCCTGATAACATTCTCCTCCTGGGTCTTTTACCCAGTGGCTCAGTTTAGAGATCTGAGAATCCCCTGAAGTCTCTCTCTCCCGTCCTTCCATTGCTCCCTTCAACTTTACCTCCTAAGTGTATCTTAGATTCATTTCCTCTTTATCCAGAAATTAACTGATTTATTGCTTTGTGGGGTCTTGCTTCTGCTCTCTCTCCTGTCTAAGAACAACAGTTTAGGCACTTTTCTGGTTACTGCATCCAACTGTCAGAATGTAAAGTTATAGAATGAAGAAAGAGTGCACAGATCAGTGTTTATATGCAAGCAAAAGGCAAAATAAGAGAACAGGGTGAGGATAACGGCTGTTAGGAGCATTCAGGCTGGTTTGAGGGTGCTGGTAGGTTGTGCCAGGTTTGTGTTTATATGATCCTATAAAACAAAGGGCTGGCATAATGAATTCGAGAAGAATTTAGATAAAAATGATTTGTGGATTTTCACTTTACATCAAAGATCATTACCCAGCAGTAGATATGATTGTATTTTGTAAATAAAGGTCCATTCACTCAGAGTAAACTCAATATACAGACTTGAAAGTTAAAACATTCACCAAATAGTGTTCAAATTTATTTTATGTTACCTGAAGTTTTAAAATGGAAGGCACTTAGGAACCATAGTACACAAGCACTAGAAAATAGCATCTAGTAACTTATTTAAGCTCAGTCATATTTTATAGAATTTCTGAAAGCAAGAGAACTTAGTAAATATTCAGGAACCATTTTGTGAATACTGAAGGGAATGTCACCTCAGCAAATAATAGCTGCATAATTTACTCTAAGAAACATGGGAATCATGTATAATGTAGAAGACATTCCAAAAGAACAAAATTACTTCAAATAAAAATGGAATTTGTGCACTAATTGATTCAATATATATAGCACATCAATTCTTCGGCGCTCAGCTTTCTTCACAGGCCAACTCTCACATCCACACATGGCCACTGGAAAAACCATAGCCTTGACTAGACGGACCTTTGTCGGCAAAGTAATGTCTCTGCTTTTGAATATACTGTCTAGGTTGGTCATAACTTTCCTTCCAAGGAGTAAGCGTCTTTTAATTTCATGGCTGCAATCACCATCTGCACTGATTTTGGACTGTGATTTTTTTTTTTTTTTTACCATTTATTATTATTTTTTTTTTTTTACTTTACAATACTGTATTAGTTTTGCCATACATTGACATGAATCTGCCACAGGTGTATATGAGTTCCCAACCCTGAACCCCCCTCCCACCACCCTCCCCATATCATCTCTCTGGGTCATCCCAGTGCACCAGCCCCAAGCATCCTGTATCCTGTATCGAACCAAGACTGGCGATTCGTTTCTTACATGATAGTATACATGTTTCAATGCCATTCTCCCAAATCATCCCACCCTCTCCCTCTCCCACAGAGTCCAAAAGTCTGTTCTATACATCTGTGTCTCTTTTGCTGTCCCACATACAGGGTCATCATTACCATCTTTCTAAATTCCATATATATGTGTTAGTATACTGTATTGGTGTTTTTCTTTCTGGCTTACTTCACTCTGTATAATTGGCCCCAGTTTCATCCACCTCATTAGAACTGATTCAAATGTTTTCTTTTTAATGGCTAGTAATACTCCATTGTGTATATGTACCACAGCTTTCTTATCCATTTGTCTGCTGATGGACATCTAGGTTGCTTCCATGTCCTGGCTATCATAAACAGTGCTGCGATGAACATTGGGGTACACGTGTCTCTTTCAATTCTGGTTTCCTTGGTGTGTATGCCCAGCAGTGGGATTGCTGGGTCATAAGGCAGTTCTATTTGCAGTTTTTAAAGGCATCTCCACACTGTTCTCCATAGTGGCTGTACTAGTTTGCATTCCCACCAACAGTGTAAGAGGGTTCCCTTTTCTCCACACCCTCTCCAGCATTTATTGCTTGTAGACTTTTAGATAGCAGCCATTCTCACTGGTGTGAAATGGTACCTCATTGTGGTCTTGATTTGCATTTCTCTGATAATGAGTGATGTTGAGCATCTTTTCATGTGTTTGTTAGCCATCCGTATGTCTTCTTTGGAGAAATGTCTATTTAGTTCTTTGGCCCATTTTTTGATTGGGTCATTTATTGGACTGTGATTTTGAACTATGGTGTTAGAGAAGACTCTTGAGAGTCCCTTGGACTGCAAGGAGGTACAACCAGTCCATTCTAAAGGAGATCAGTCCTGGGTGTTCACTGGAAGGACTGATGCTAAAGCTGAAACTCCAATACTTTGGCCATCTCATGCAAAGAGTTGACTCATTGGAAAAGACTGATGCTGGGAGGGATTGGGGGCAGGAGGAGAAGGGGATGACAGAGGATGAGATGGCTGGATGGCATCACCGACTTGATGGACATGAGTTTGAATGAAGTCCAGGAGTTGGTGATGGACAGGGAGGCCTGGCGTGCTGCGATTCATGGGGTTGCAAAGAGTCGGACACGACTGAGTGACTGAACTGAACTGAATATAGCACGTGCCACTAACCCAATATCCTTAGTTTTTGTCCTGAAAACCTAAGGTCAGGAGGAGTGACTTCCAGATCCATCTCTCTGAGTCAGGTTTTGTTGTTTTGCACCCAAAACAGCAACAAAAAAATAAATAAAAAATCTCAGTGGCTTACAACCACAAACATGGATGCCTTGCTCACGAGTTTGTGGGTCATGTGTGGCTCTTCTGGGCTCAGCTGGGCTCAGGTTCAAGCCTGCTGCACGTGGCTCTCACTCTGGCTAAGGAGTGGGGAAGCCAAGCCACACCACACAAGACATTTAAAGCCTCTCCTGGAATGCGGCACATGCTACTTCTGGTCACATTTTATTGGTCAAGAGGCAAAAATCAGTGCAGCAGAGAAATACACACTCACTATGAGAGGTTCTGCCAAGTCACATGGCAAAATGTGACTGAGTCACTCAAGTCACTGAGTGCATAATCCTTTTGCAGACAGTGGAATAATTGGGAATGCTAATCTGATGTACCATAATATCTCTCATATGCGTCTTTTTGGTCTGGCCATGTATGCGTGGCCAGGAGTCTCTCAGTTTCACTCAGGTACAAGAATCAGGTTTACTTTCTTCTGCCATCAGCCTGACTGTGTACTTAGTTGCTCCGCACCATGACATGACTTCTTAATCTCTCAGTTTGTTGTATTCAAGATGTGCATGGCACAGATTTCATCTAGTGATCTTTGCAGTTCAGACAGATTGCTCCCTTCCCTGAAAAGCCACTGAACTTCTTATCCGAACTTTTCATTTGAAGTTTTACCTAACTTTTCAATATATCTAGTGCTCCCTTTAAAATACAATTTTCCTAAGAATACAGTTTTTAGTTGCCAGTCATTTTCTCTCAGAATTTGAATGCTATTGCATCTATTCTGGCTTCCATCATTGTTGAGAAGTCCATCAGCATTCTAGTTTCCCTGTGTAGCTCATCTGCTTTTGCTCTCTGCTTTATTTTAAAGCTTTCTCTGTATATTCGATATTACCCAATTTTAATGCCAAATGTCCAGATGTGGATTTATTTTTATCTGCACTGCCTACTAGAGATCGTTCTTCCTATATCTACAAATTTTATATTTTATCATTTCTAGAAAATTCTCAGTCATCACCTCCCTAAATTTCTCTTTTATTCTCACGACTTGTTCTTTCTGGGACTCTAGCTGCATGTTGAAACTTTTCATGCTTTCCTCTGAAACTTTTAATTTCTTTAGTTTTGTTCATTCTCTGTTTATCTGTACTAAATTCTGGATAATTTCTTTACCTCTTTATTCCAGTCTACAACTTTTTTTTTCCTCAACTACTACTTTTACCCATACGTTGAGTTCTTAAGTTCCACACATATGTTGTTTGTTTCTAAAAATTCTGTTTCTTTTGAATGGTTTCTTATTTCTTACTTTTGTGATTCTGTGTGTTTCTTTTTTTAAACATTTTATCTTCCATAACTGATCATTTCAATATATGAAGCTCTTGGGGTTCTGAATCTATTGCTTTTATTTGTGCTAAGTGTTACCTGAGTGTGCTTGGTTGATCGTTGATAGTGAGCCAGTATTTGGTTGACGTTAATCTGGGTAAACCCCGAGGAACTAAACTGAGGATGTTTTCTGCAGAGTTCGTGTTTCTATTGAGCGGAGTGCGTGGCTTAGTCCTCTGGGGAGGCTGAGGCTGAGCGCTGAGACCTTGCCATTCCCCCAGTTTAAAAGCTGATCTTTTAGTTGGCATCTGCATTTGTTTGTAGGTTAGTCCTCTGGGGAGGCTGAGGCTGAGCGCTGAGACCTTGCCATTCCCCCAGTTTAAAAGCTGATCTTTTAGTTGGCATCTGCATTTGTTTGTAGGCATATCTTGCCTTTTATATTTGTTTACTGTTCTGCATTGCCATTTCAGCATTTTTGCTTTTGTCTTGTGTTTTTCCTTTAGGCTTGATTCTTCTCATTTATAACACTGCAGAAATGCAATGAAAATTGTTTTCGTGCAAGAGCTTTTATTTTCAAGCAAGAAGGCTTTTCAGAGAGTATCTAATCTACCCTCCTGCTGGGAGTGGTTGTCTCTGTGATATTTTTTTACTCTGGGTTTATAGCTATGCTCCTATTCACTGAGCTTGCCAAGAGCTTGAAATTCCCAGATAAATGGAGCATGACTTAAATTATTTTAAACGTAAAGTATTAGAGTGAGAATACATAACTGAGACTTCCCTTCTCAAAACGGACCCTATATGAGGACTGGTTTGCTCAACTCACTGACATTCTATGCTAATGAGGTTGTGTGATTCAGTTAGGTTTGTTCTGCCTACAGAGTAACAAGTAGGTCTGTTACCACTGCTGGAAGGTTACTCAAAATATCAATCTTATTGAATGACGAGTTAATGATGTATCTCATGAAGAAGGGCTAACGTAATTATAATCCTAATCCTAATCATAATTATAGCTGAACATCTAAGGTTTTGGAACTTCCCCAGTGGTTCAGTGGTGAAGAATCTGCCTGTAGCACAGGAAGCGCAGGAGACGTGGGTTCGATCCCTGGGTTGGGAAGATTACCTAAAGGACGGCATGGCAACCCACTCCAGTATTCTTGTCCTGTTTGACTCTTTTGCGACCCCATGGACTGTAGTCAGCCAGGCTCCTCTGTCCATGGGATTTCCCAGGTAAGAATACTGGAGTGGATTGCCATTTCCTTCTCCAGGGGATCTTCTCAACAGGGGTCGAACCCACATCTCCTGAATTGGCAGGTGAATTCTTTACCACTGAGCCACCTGAGAAGTTCAGGTAATTGTCCTGTTAGTGAATTCCCTTGAATTAGCCAGAATTACATTGAATTGTGCTATTTATTAAGTATTATATTTGTATGAGGGGCTTCCCTGGTGGCTTATGAGCTTTTATACTATTATTGCCAAAAATGTGAGTGCTACCCACTGGAGACTTTCATGAAGGAATAAGTTGATTCAGGCAAGGATCAATAAAATACACTTGTGCAAGTTTGACGTTAACATCCCGGGATGAATCAGTTTATACAAGTCTTCCTCTCTGCATGAAGCACTGTCTGGAGCTTCCATACCAACTGTGTCTCCAAGAAAACAGTCAATCCATTCACCCTTATTTAAACCCCTATATTATATCCTTGTGTACATTTCAACCATTTGGGTTTCAGTTCAAGATACTGGATGCTCATACTAGGTAAATCAAACTTATTAAATGAAATATCTTTCAATACCTGCACTTTCAGCCTTTAGAAACCAATAATGAGCCTAACTATTATTATTTATAATTATAGTTCTTAACTATTATTTATAATTATGGAGTTCTGAATTATTTATGTTAATATAAGAAAGATTGAAAAGCTTAACACAAAAGGATGATGATTCAATGTTTTAACAATTTAAATCTATTTCTAAGGCTTAATATTCAAGAAGAAGTCAAAATTAAGTGCTTTGAAATCTTGACATTTCTTCTTTCTCCAAAAATTGTGTTTTCATGAAATATACATTTAAAACCTCAAATAAACTTGTGATGGACAATTCATGGTATTTAACTGCACTTAAAAATTTATGCTTAATGTTTCAATACCAGACACTAGCACCCCTCATTTTGACAGTAGAACACAAAATATAGGGAAAATTCATCACTCTGAATTTTTTTATGAAAACTAAGGCAAATTTTATGTAAAAAGACCTCAAAATTCATGAAGAAAAAGGGTTCTTGAAATGTAAGAAAAAAACTTTGAACTATTTCTTTTCATCATTTCCTTTATTCTTGCTGCTCTCTCTTTTGGTTTGAAAAATAAGATGAGAATACAGCTAAATGTATCTGGAAGGAGTCTTGGAGAATTTAGCTCACTTCTTAAAAGAGAAAAGAACTAACTGCATTATGTGATAAATGAAATATTTTCTAGTTGAAATTCCCTTTGAATCTTTATTCTGTCAAAGGCTGGAATGAAAGAAAGAACTATGAAAACCCCATTTCTTGTGATTTGTGATGATGTAGCCAGTCATCACAAGATAGTTTTTCAGTGTTGTTGTGACAGAATTCATAGCAACATATAAGAGTATTATTCCCTTAGAAAATCCTCTGTCCAAATCACAACTACAAAATATTTAGTATGTCTACATAGACATTTCTCAGAATTTCTTAGACGACGAAATTCTACAATGTCCTTTTGTAGACTCTTTATCATTAGACTAGGATCAACTGAATTCTATGACCAAAGTCCCTTTCTCTAACACTGACTATGCTGCTTTAAAAGCTGCTTTCAGGATGTAAGAACTGAATTATAATTATTATTTTCTAGTAGATGTGAAACACAGGATTGAAAGCAAGAATAAAAATGTCCATTTTAAAAAAAAGGAACATAATTATAGAGGAAGTAAATGAAGTTTAAAATATTGTGTGAATATCTTACAGTTAGTAACTATTAAACACAGGGCCATATATCTTAGTTATTACTATCTTTCTGTATGCCATTTGAAAACATTTAAGAGCATTTGAATGGAAGCACGTATTCTTCATATATTTGCCAGTGAGTAGCTTTTTGTTATTTATTTATTGAATGAAAAATATGCTTGCAAAGAGTTTTGTCACCTATTCAGTGTAAATCTATTTCCCTCCCTATTGGAGAATTTCTATATATGATTGGATTTAAATTAAGAGCAAATCTGTGTTCACTTTGGCAGCATATATACTAAATTAGGAGCAAATTGTGCTACATGCTTTAATGGGAAACTTTTTTAGAGTGATTTTTTTAAAATGTTTTTTATAATACCAGAGTTTTATGTATGTCTCTCTGTACATACTATAATGAATTAATGATCAAGAAAACAACTGTAGATTTGAAATAAAATGAAACCAAAAAAAAAAAAAAGAATGAAAAAGATAGGCTGCATAGTGACAAAGACCGTCTCCTTTCGTGCCAGTAAAGTTCTAGCTGTGAGCATGCTCAGACACAGGGGAGGCACCGAAGTTAGTATATCAGAACTCCTTCTGAGGTATAAGGAGCATACGTCTAATAACTCAGTTGCTGTGAACCCATTGTTACGTTTCTGGTATTAAGTGTCTCTTCAGCCGCAGATTGATTGCAATGTTCCTTCTACTTCATTTCATCGTTCTGATGGATGTCAAAGGTAAGGCTGCTGCTTTCTCGCTTAATGAGTGCAATTCCAAAAGAACAGACTATTTCTGCTTAGTTCTATCATATGTATAATGCACTCACTGCAGTGTTTGATGAGCAGACCTCCAGTTTGCATGGTCATTGTCACTAGTTGCTTGCAGTCTCATCCTAGCAGTTTCTAGATGCAACAGATTTTTCGTGGAAACTTGCCTTTTAAATGTGGTTAAAACTGTAGACAAGGTAGCTTAAAAAAAAAACAATGATGAAGAAATCAATGATAATGGAGAAATTTTTTTAGTATTTGAAAAAATGTACGATACATTAATAAATTAAAATTTTGACTTATGAAATTTCAACCTGTTGAAATCTGTTCATAAATTTTATATAGTTGTTATAGTTCATTATTGCTATATTTCATTATTAACATAATTAAATATTGCTATATTTAATAATATATTGCTATATTTCATTATTAACATAATTAAACTGGAAACTGCAAAACCAAAGACAAATCTAAAATCAATATTTCTCCCTAAGAGCAAATCTAGATAAAAGAAAATAACTTAAATGAACCAAAGCTACCTATTAGGATAATTCTCCTTTCTGTTTTTAACTTTTAAATATTTCATTTTAGCCAAACTGCTCACTTTCAAGTTGGTGGCATTTTTATTGTATAGCTGAGGAAAAAAACAAAATTCAAACTTTACCTGGTTTTAAAGAAAAATATAGACTTGTTTTGCTGTGAGCTTGTACACTTCTAAGTAAATAATCTTATTCATCATACCCAAGGCATGTGGGTTTATTATTAGTCTTATTAAGGATGTTTTTAGGTTCATAGGCTTTCTTAGAAACTTTTAATAAACCTCTGAGAATGAAGTTAAAATTCAAAATTATATTTCTTTTCTGAGAAATTTGTTTTAGGTTTAAAAATTTTTTTATTTTATTAAATGAATTCAACTGCATATTTTAAATATTGAAATAAAATGCAGTATTTATGAGCAGTTATTTAAGAATATCTACAGATAAAAGATTTTTAATATTTAAATTTTAGCTTGAATTTGGAATACTAAAACTTTTTTCAAATTATTTAAAAATATTTTAATACATATAGCATGAGTTTGTCATATTTTAATCTTTCTTTCATGAAAACTTAAGTGTTATCTAAGGAGAAACATTATATGAACTCATTTTGCATGAAATACAGTTGTAGAAAGCAGTCTACTTCTTGATTGAAGATCTTCATTCAGAAGTTAATGCTCTATGCACATTTGTAATTTCAACTTTTTATGATCTATAAGAATAGACAGTTTAAAATAGGGTCTTGTATTCAACACATGTCATAAAGGTTATCTATGCCCTTAAAAATTCTTTAATGTACAGATATGTAACTATGGTTAACCAATTTTACTAAAATACTTGCTTATCGTAATGCATCTAAATTGATTTGCCTTGGAAAAGCAAAATCTTTATCTATTACCAAAGTAATGTTTTTGAGATTTACCACAATGTAATGTTGTTCTTTAAAAAAGAAGGAAAAATTTAAACAGATCATTTTTTTTATTTCTAAGTAAATGCCATATTTAAAATCCATAGTACCAATCTAATAAATATTTATTAATTATAATTCTCTGGAAATTTATCTTGTCTAATTTTATATTACTTTTAAACCCTTTATATTTAAAATCATTTGCTTTCAAAGTTAGATATGTTAATGCTTTGATATCTTACTGCTGCTTGTAAAAATAATTTGGTATATATATCAGTAAAATCTTTTTCTTTTCCATGATAAAATTATAATTGTTAGTTAAAATTACATAGTTAAAGCAATAAAGTTGTTTATAATAAACAAAGGAAAGTCATTTAGAATTATAGGAGTAAAAATTCCTTTTTAAATTTAAATGAATATTTGTGATAGATTCTAAGACCAGATCTAAATAAAAGGAAAAGTTAATAATTGTATGATTTGTCTTTTCTCTTCCGGCCATAATCACCGTTGTGTGCCTAAAGAATGAATGATATGGCTATCTTAAGCTACCAACATTAGTTAATCAGTCAAGATAACCGATCTTATCATCACTTTCTTCATGTATTTTATCATCAGTTTATTTACTTGTATTGTTAACCAGCTTCAAACTCCTTCCCCATAAAAATTTTATGGGCTAATTATGAACAATATTACAAACTAAAAACATGGGCTGGGAAATTGAAAGCATGAAGTACTGAGAAAGCTACTTGATAACTACCAGTTGCTACTTATTCAAATAATTTGTAACCTTGAAAATCGCAGTCATCAAAAGCAGAGCTAGAGCTCTTACGTGAACAGTATTTGACTGCCCCCTAATGGACCAGTTCAAATCTCAGCCCTGTCCTTTCTAAGTCCTGTCAGCTCAGCCCTTGAGAAAAGGGCTGAGACTGTGACTGTGTCTTAAGAAAAGGTTTATGAACTAAATCTTAATTTCACACAATTACATCCATGCTGCCAATAGCTGTGAAAAGCAGTTATACTGTGGGCCAGTCATACTGAGAGGCTGAAGAAGCACTGCTAATGAAAACTCACCTGCTTCAGGGCTGAATGAAGCCCACTGTGAGGGAAGAGGAAAAATAGCAGAAACCCAGAAGTGAAGGTCATTGGAGATACCTCGAAAGGCACTACCTAAAATACATCTCACAACAGATGTTATTCGTTTGTTCATCTTACCGTGAATGGATATGACCCAGTGTAGTAAAAGAGTTTTAAGGATTCTCACTTGAAATGACAAAATTGGCTGTCACCTGAATTTTAAAGACAAAAATTGGGATGTTGCTTTCCAGTAAGCTGATATTGAAAAATGACACATTTCATCCTAAGACACTGTGACCTGAATAAAATTCAGTTAACTAAGGATAGTTTCTGTGTACACAGTTATATGATGACAAATAAGAAATCATAAGAAATAAGAGTGGAAAATAAGAAATCAGAAAAAATAGTGGAAAATTTACACAAGATTTACACAAAATTTACATCATAGTGGGAAAAAAAAAGAGAATTCATAGTGGAATTAGCAGAAGCATTTTTAAATGCTTCATTCACATGCATCCATCCCTCATCCCTATAATTCTAGATGTTCAGTAGCATAGAAAAAAAAAGTTTGCAATAAATGTTCTCATCAGTGGCATATCACTTTAATTTTTTTTCCCCCTCAAGGAAGTTCTGTGTGAATAGAATATGCGTTTGATAAGGGGAAGATGTTTTATCTCCCAGTTCCCCAGGCATGAATTTTCTCTTTTTTGAAGGCCTGGACATTTTCATGAAGTTGGAGGGATTTTCCTCCTGCTCATTTCTCCCTATGCGCGATCTCAGAATGGCATCAACATAGTTCATTGGAGTGTTCAGTTCTGAGCCGTAAGTTTATATGAGAATCTCAGGGACTTTGCCTTGTGGGTGATCAAGTTCTGAATCTCATGCCCAGTTTGCAGAGATACCACCGCTGCTTTCCTTCTTGGCTAGTATTAAAATCACAGCCTTGGGTGGTCAGCAGAGGTAACTTATCCCCCATGCACTGTCAGGGGCTGTACCCCAGCAGGTGGCTTCATGCAGGTCCCAGCCTCTGCTGACCGGCTGTGTCCAGCCGCTTCCTCAAGCAGCGTGGAAGCCGGATCTAACTGCTCTTACAGAGCAGCGGAAGGGATTAGGACAGGAGAGGCAGCAGAGTGGCGTGGATGCTAGATTTAGGGGTGAGCTGACCTGTGTTCAAGTTACAGCCCTCATCCTCTGCAGTCTTAGACCTTCTGCGTGCCAGACAACCTCTGAGCCTTGGTTGGACATTCATGCAATTATTAAACTCTCAGAATTATTGTATCATTATCATAAGTCCTGATATACAGATAACCAGTTCTCTCAGCTCGTCTTCCTTCTTCAAGACACAGCTGGCTCTTCCTGTCCTTTATCGTCCCCACGTGTGTTGGAGAAACAGCTTATCCATTTCCACACACACATACTTCCCCATGCACACTCGTGGATTCTTACTGAAACTGCTTTGAACCAACCTATACATCAGTTTGAGAGAAGAATTAACTCCATTTATTTAGGTCCTTAATATCTATCAATAACTTTACATACTTTGCACAAATGTCTTGCAAATTTTTCTTAGATTTGATGCTATAGTAAACTGTTGATGCTATTGTAAAAGGCATTTTAAAAAATGCTTCCTTTTTCAATTGTTTGTAATTGATATAGAGATATTAAATTGACTCTACAAAAACCTTTATAAACTTTATAATGCTAATAATGTATTAGTTTGAATTTGTTAATGTTCACACTGGTATCATTTGTGAATAGTGACAATTTTATTTCTTCCAGCATGTATATCATTGATTTGCTCACCTTGCTTTACTACATCTGCTAAGTCCTCCAACGCAGACCACCCCCCCCACACACAGTGTTTATTTATTTGGCTATACCAGGTCTTAGTTGTGAGTTGAGGGATTTTTAGCTGTAGTATGAGAACTCTTAGCATGCGGGATTGAGTTCCTGGACCAGGGATTGAACCTGGGCCCCCTACATTGGGAGCTCGGAGTGTTAGCCACTGGACCACCAGGAAAGTCCCCAGTGTAGTATTGAAAAGATGCAGTAATAGTGGATATCACTGCCCTGTTCTCAACCTCGAAGTGAACATCTCCAAAAATTTCCCATTAGGTATATTATATGCTATGGATTTTTATAAATATCCTTAATAAATCAAGTAAGTTGCCTTCTATTTTTAGCTTGCATAGTTAAAGTCAGGATCTGATCATTTCCTCTCTGGAGCCTCTGTTGTAAGCAAAGTTAAAGACAAGTGACACACTGGCAGAAAACATTTGTGAGTTATAGAACAGAGGGGCTAACCTCACTAAAGAATTCTGCTCGCATTGCCAGATTCAGTTTTCTCACACACAGTTCCAAACACTGTGTTCCAGCCCACTGCTGTCAGGAATGAAAGTTTCACCCATCCATGAGCAAAAATAAGTTAGTCTTTTGTAAAGCTAAATGTATTCCTTTCAAGGGACTGTCTTTTCTTCTGTGCATATATTCTCTCAGATTTTTAACAATAAAATACTGTTTTTCTTATAACTATTCTAATAATCATAATTTAGGTTTTTTTAGTGTTCTTGTTTGATAAACTAAAATATTAGGAACTCTTCACAGGTCCCTCTAAATTCTTTAACTGACTTGATTCTGACCTAGTGCATATCGGGGACATTCAGGGTATTGATGAAGAAAAAGGAGCCAACACATTAAGGAGAGGGGGTGGGACTAGAGGAGGACCATGAGAGAGTGTGGAGAAGATGGAGGTAAAGCAGGACAGTGAGACATCACAAAGACAAGGAAGAAAGGTTTCAACCTGGTGACTGTGGCTGGCTGAGTCAAATGCGGGTGAGAGCTAAGCAAAATGAAGACCATAAAACATCTATGGGGTTTAGAAATAAAGAGGACATTAGTGATTCCAGTGCGAAAAATTTCAGTGGAGCAGCACAGCCAAGACTGAATGCTGTGAACCAAGGAAAGCAAGGGTGGTAAGGAACTGGAAACACTGGCTAGCAGGATTTTTCTGAGAAATTTAACTTTGAAGGGAGAAGAGTGTCTCAGCTCCAGTAGGACTGGGAGTTGGTTAGTTGATTGGTTGGTTGCTTGCTTGCTCAGTTAGTTAGTTGGTTGGTTGATTTGTTTGTTTTGAAGGTTAAGAGGTGATTGAGTAAGACTAATGTTAATGGAAAAGCCAGTGGAGAGACAGGGATATTGAAAATAGAGGAGAGAAAGGAGATAATGTCAAGAGGGACAGAGAGGAGGAGATGAAGTGGAATATAGGACACAGATGGGAGCTTTGTCTGAGGGCAGGAAGGGAGCCCATCAACCTTTGTGCATCTTAAAGGGCGCATCATCCAGGGCTTAGCCTTGGACCTTGTGGCTTCTACACAGCTCAGCAGTAGCGGTTGTGTGAACGGTGCCCCAGACTTGTGCGAGGTTCATCCTGCCCGGTCGTACACAGCAGTCTAGGACACAGGTCAATATGTAAGTTGGAGTGACACAATTTGAGAGGGTTACCACCAAGAAGAATAGCCCATGAAAGTCCCTCAAGACAGAGCAGTCAACAAATCAGAGAGGGTTAGGAGAGGTGAAAGGGAAAAGTATCATCTTTTCTCCTCTCTGCATCTCCCATGCCAAGTTTCCATCAGGTTTCACCCCATCTCCTTCATACTAACCCTTTCCACATTCTTCTTCCATTCACCCATCACAGTGTTCATTCTCTTGGGTTCATTTTACATGGACAGGTTTTAGGAAGAAGTCAGTCTCTTATAGAACAAGATATGGATTTAAATAGTTAAAGACCAGATATGAACCTAAAAAGATGCATCCCTCAAAATGAAGTGAACTGGTCAGTAGAAGAGATCTTTTGAAAAGAAGTCCTTCTTGTGCCTTTATATACCTTAGAACCCATCAAGAGCCATGGTATTCAGTGTGCCACCCACATAAAAGCACCCAGCCCAGGGGGACATGGGGTGGAGATCTGTCCCTTGTAAGAATAATGTTGGCAATTTAGAATTCTTTTTTTTTTCCTCCAATTTAGATCAACACGTATTGAACCAATACTCTATTCCATATAGTAAGACATTGTTTCCCCAACTTTGTCCAAACTTCAGACAATAACCTGAGGAAGGAGCTGGGGTGATAGTTTCTGCAGAAAATCTGTGAGTAGGATCATGAAAAACATTCACGAGTTGGAGGTGGTCAGTTTGTCTCAGGAGAAAAGAACAGAAACGGGGGACTTAGAGAAACTCAGTTAAGGCCAGAGTCTTTGAAATGGGAAGAAGGTGGAGTCAGCGTGTGCATAAAACTGGACCCGGATTCTGCACATATTCACTGATGTGTGTGTGCCAAGTTTTCCTTCAGTCATGTCCAACTTTGCGACCCCATGGACTGTAGCTCACCAGGGTTCTCTGTCCATGGGATTCTCCAGGCAAGAATACTGGAGTGGGTTGCCATGCTCTCCTCCAGGGGATCTTCCTGACCCAGGGAGTGAGCCCGCATATCTTATGTCTTCTACGTCTGCCGTATTGGCAGGCAGGTTCTTTACCACTAGTACCACCTGGGAAGCCCATAGCCACTGATAGGGCCTCACAATATTGTCAGGGATGGGAGGACCCAACAGTAGAGTAAAAGGATAAGATCTCTAAGTTTAGAAAACAACCACCAGGAGGCCAGTTTCTCTCCACTCACCTTAACATGGACTTCCCTTGTGGCTCAGCGGGTAAAGAATCTGCCTGCAGTGTGGGAAATCTGGGTTTAATCCCTGGGTCTGGAAGATCCTCTGGAGAAGGGAAAGGCTCCACTCCAGTATTCTGGCCTGAAGAATTCCATGGTCTGTATAGTCCTTGGGATCACAAAGAGTTGGATATGACTGAGTGACTTTCACCTTAACATAACGGCTTTTTTTTTTTTTTTAAGAGAAGACTTTACTAGCTTCCTTCAAACAAATAATAAATCCTGTGCCCTGAAAAGGTGGGGTTTTAGTCGAGCTCAGACTCTTCACAGAGGTCAGGGAGGCCTCCCGGATGTGACCTCAGCGACGGGGCTGGATTCACCTTTGCTTTGCTGAGTGGCATTGCTGCTCCTCTTGGAGATCCTGCCACCTGAGCTCCAGGTGGGGATGGGCAGTATCGTGTCTGCCTTGTTGACAGAGCACATTGTAGGCGCTCAGCTGATGTTTTCTAGATGTTAAATGAATGCTCCTTCCCGTGATGCAGTAACTGTCTCCTTAGAGTGAACAGCAGAGGCCTCACCTCCATCTGAATTCCACTAGGAACAGAGAAATGGCCTCATGGGCCAAGATCCCCTGGGCTTCCTGTGGGTGGTGTCCTCCATCCCTGGCGAGGATGTGGAACGAGCCTCAACCAGAACACCAGGCTGAGAGGATAAGGACTTCCTTCCACAGCACGCAGGACAAGCGTTGGCAGAGAATCCAAGAAAGCAGAGAGGGCCTCGCTCATCCCCATCAAGTCAAACTGAGTACCTCAGAGATCATTCTCATCTGTTTTTCCCCCTCAAGGAAGGGTGAGCAAGTAGAAAAGTATGTCCTTAGGCAGCAGTCCAGTTGGCTTCAAAAAGCTATCAAGGAGTCATTTCAGAATCCCTTTGCACAGACATGTCTAGAATATTGACCAGAGAGAGGAGAGGAAGACTGTTACTGAGAGATTCTCCCCTCAGCTGCCCATTTGGCAGGGGCCCCATGGACATTGCTGCAGAAGCTATTGACACAGTTTTTATGTAGGCATCCTCCATCTTTATAATCCCCAAGTTTCAATAAAAACTATCTCCACTTGCACAGATGGCAGGAAGACTAGACAGCAAGATATGCTGTCTATAGACCAGTATTGGCTCTTTTTCGGTACCTGCCAACTATAGCAAGGACTCTTAATCATCTTCTAAATTGTATTATGACAGAATGATAAATGAGAAGCACTTTGAAGACTAAACAATATTTTGTCATCAGAGTCAAAACATTAGCCTGCAACTTAGGGAACTTTACATTTTAAAGGGGTTCCTCCTTCAACCCTTCTTTTATTCCTAAATGACCCATTAATTCATTTTAAAAAATTAATGAGCACCAACTAAGTACCAGGCACTAGGTTAGATAATAGAGATTCATGATACAGAGGGCAAGGGGGTAGGTAGGGAATAGATTTTATTTCCCTTCCACATACAATTTATACCTTGAGTTGTTATCAGGAAGAGTCCATTCTGGGGTGAACAGTGGGGATTTTTAGAAACACAGTTGGTAAGGTTCTGTTTGTACATGGTCAGTCTTTCTCCTCCCCTTCCTTCACCCATACTTGGTAAATGTAGCCTATTTTTTTCCCCAAGGAAAAGGAAACAACCTTGATCCTTCCTGTCTTTGACCCTGGATTGTTTGTCTCACTCGGAATGGGTCTGCATCTGTGAGATGGACAGTTAATGGGGCCAACCCTTGGGGAACTCAAGGTCATCTTCATAATAAACCCCATGAGGGAAGACAGTGTTCTGCCTTCAGAATCTCCTACACAGCCTCAGCTGTCTATTTCAAAACTGTCTTTAAAACCAGGTTGTTAATCACCTCTTCTAGATCAATAAAAAATATTATTAGAAAGTTGCAAGGAAATTTCTGTTGCCTAATCATTTACAATCCCCTTTCAGCTTTTAAGAGTTTGGGGTTACTTAAAACAGAAACCATGTATGTCACATGACTTTTGACATAATAACATGAAGGAGTAGGAGAAGCTTTATTATAGTCCTATTATTTCTCTCATAGAAGTTGTATAAAAAGATCATGCAATGCTAAGGCCTGGCAAGTTTCCGTCAAAGTTCTGGTTTTTTCACCTTGCATTGCAATTGCCAGTGAACTGTGGTGTTGGAGAAGACTCTTGAGAGTCCCTTGGACTGCAAGGAGATCCAACCAGTCCATTCTGAAGGAGATCAGTCCTGGGTGTTCTTTGGAAGGAATGATGCTAAAGCTGAAACTCCAGTACTTTGGCCACCTCACGCGAAGAGTTGACTTATTGGAAAAAACTCTGATGCTGGGAGGGATTGGGGCCAGGAGGAGAAGGGGACGACCGAGGATGAGATGGCTGGATGGCATCACTGACTCGATGGACATCAGTTTGGGTGAACTCCGGGAGTTGGTGATGGACAGGGAGGCCTGGCGTGCTGCAGTTCATGGGGTCTCAAAGAGTCGGACACAACTGAGCGACTGAACTGAACTGAACTGAACATTAATCAAGGGTCTTCCATGGGCCAGGCATTCTCCAGCACTTCATAAGCACTAGCTGGTCTGCTTCCTGGGATATTATCATTAACCCAGTTTTAAATATGAGAAAACTAAAGTTTACAGCTTGCTCAAAGTCACGTAGCTAGGGAGTGGCAGAGAGAGTTGTAATCTGGATCTGATGGTCTCCAGAGTACTTCATTACTAATGAATATTTTTATTTTTTTATTTTTCATATTTTATTTTTTTATTATTATTTGCTTTACAATATTTTATTTGCTTTGCCATACATCAACATGAATCCACCACGGGTGTACACGTGTTCCCAATCCTGAACCCCCCTCCCACCTCCCTCCCCATACCATCTCTCTGGGTCATCCCAGTGCACCAGCTCTAAGCATCCTGTATCCTGCATCGAACCAAGACTGGCGATTCGTTTGTTATATGATATTATACATGTTTCAATGCCATTCTCCCAAATCATCCCACCCTCTCCCTCTCCTACAGAGTCCAAAAGACTGTTCTATACATCTGTGTCTCTTTTGCTGTCTCGCATACAGGGTTATCATTAGCATCTTTCTAAATTCCATATATATGTGTTAGTATACTATATTGGCGTTTTTCTTTCTGGCTTACTTCACTCTGTATAATTGGCTCCAGACCTAACTGATATCTATAGGACATTTCACCCCCAAACAATGAATTTCACCTTTTTCTCAAGTGCACATGGAACCTTCTCCAGGATACATCACATCCAGGGCCATAAATCTAGCCTTGGTAAATTCAAAACAATTGAAATCATTCCAAGCATCTTTTCTGAAAATTTTAAAATAGCGATTCACGTCCCATTGGAGGCTCATGAGATCAACTTAGTGACTTTTTAAGTGAATGAGATAGAATGGTAATGATCAGAGTTCATCCACCGTAGTAAAAGGTAAGTAATATTTGAAGAAATTTTGTTTTCTTTGTGTGTATATGCGTGTGTGTTTGTATGCCAAATTGTGATGTGATGCAAAATTCATTTCTAACTGTGAGTTACTATCTTAATCTTAAAGCTGCTTCACTAAGAAATATTGACTCTTACTCATTCATGTTCCAGGGCTTCCTGGGTGGCACAGTGGTAACGAAACCGCCTGCCAAGGTAGGAGACCCAGGTTCGATCCCTGGGTTGGGAAGAAGCCCTGGAGGAGAACATGGCAACCCATTCTCGTATTCTTGCCTGGAGATTTCCATGGACAGAGGAACTTGGCAGGCTACAGTTCATGGGGTCCCAAAGTCAGACGTGGCTAAAGCGACTAACACTTTCACTTTCATGCATGTTCCAAACACAGGAGGACTAGTTTTTATAAACCTGCCCTCTGTGGAAATCTTTGTAGGAAAGCAGTTAAGAGATTTAAAAATCTATGACCTTTCATTGATTTTTTTAACCTATGAAATCCTTTACGTGTAGGAATAGGCTTGAAAAGCCGACCTCCAGAGCCTCATAGCAGAGAGTTTTCCTAAAATAGTCAGACTTGACTGGTCTTATGCCCAGTTGCTCACAGTAAATCATTCATCGATCACTACAGAAAAGGCAGAGAAAATCTGTTCTGCTTTTGTAAAAACAAAAACCCAGTGGGGAGAAAAGAATCCAGGGCCACGCTCCCCACTGAGGGAAGGCCTCGTGGATGCAGCAGGTTCCATAGGAGAGTGAGCATCGCCACATCTCAGTGTCCCCATGAAAGGCCAGATCCTGCTCCTTGATGTGTTTGCAGGATCTTGAGGGTCGTCAGGACTAAAGCTCAAAATATCCAATAATCTACTCATGCTCTCTATCAATATCACTAAAAGCTTGACATGTAGTGTAACTCAGACCTAGTTTTAGTGTCTGTATCAAACTCCTGCCCGTTTACAAATGGCGTGATTCGTTAAACAAGGAGGGTCAGCCAGCATCACTGACTTTAGGAGAGTGAACACTCTGGCGGGAGAACACTTCATCACAATGCAGCATGGGCTGGGCGGACTCAGAGCTCACAGGGCATATTCCCAAGAACCAGAGTAGAAGTGCCCTTCATGTGCTCAGCAGCCGTTCATTATTTCTGTTGTTGTTTAGTCGCTAAGTCCTGTTTGACTCTGCAATCCCATGGGCTGTAGCCCACCAGGCTCCTTTATCCATGGGATTCCCCAGGCAAGAATAGTGGAGTGGGTTGCCGTTTACTTCTCCGTGGGATCTTCCTGACCCAGGGATAGCACCCACATTCCCTGCATTGGCAGGCAGATTCTTTAATGCTGGGCCACCTGGAAAGTCCACATTCCTCATCTTCACATGGAGACAATAATACCAACAACACAAATGTGTTAGGATTAAGTGAAATAATTAGGAAACACCCAGTACACAGTAGATGATGCTCCCCAAAGGTTAGGTTGTCTAGTCCTCTGCTGTATTAAAAGGCACCATAAAGTGTGAAAGTTAAAGTCTCTTGGTTGTGTCTGACTCTTTCCAACACCATGGACTGTAGCCTGTGAGGCTCCTCTGTCCATGGAATTCTCCAGGCAAGAATATTGGAGTGGGTAGCCATTCCCTTCTTCACGGGATATTCCTGAATCAGGGATCAAACCCTGGTCTTCTGGTTGGTAGGCATATTTTTTACTATCTGAGCAACTAGGGAAGCAAAAAGCACTGGACCCCCAACCCAAGGAAATTCCTAGCCATGATGCCAACCTTCATGGGCATGATTAGGAAAACTTTGCCAACATCCCTTGTTCCCTTCAATTAGTCATAATGAACTGTAGCCCTGCCTGAGAATGCACTCTCCTTAAATCAATTTATTTGAAGTTTCATCTTGCACTTTTCCCCCCTACATTGTACATTTTATACCTTTGACTCATTTGTTTTGCAACTGGAAGTTTGCACCTCTTAATCCCTCTCGCCTATTTCTATCTAACCTCTATTCTCTTTTTTTTAAAAAAATATGTGACTCCTAAATTTTTATTAGATATTTACCAAAGAACCCCACATATCTTTATTTTCTGGAAAATATTCTTTGAAACTTGAGAGAATGGCTCTCACATCTATGTTTCTGGAATCTCTCTGGTCATCCTATCTACAGATATAGTAACTTTGCAAATATTAATTATATTTCCTTTCTGCACTTGCTCATTTAATCCAGCAGTTATTCAGCTCTCATTCATTTTCTTTTATGTTGCCTGCGCAAGGAGTAGACTTTTAGATCATCCTCACGGAGGACTTATGCTGCTTGAAATGCAGATTCCTGATTTTCTCTAGCATGATGGTTAACAATGGGCCTCTGGGGTCAGAGAGATGATTCAGATCAATCTGTGTGATTTTGCATTTCATTTCCCTAACCCTGAAACTCTCAAGAGTCTTCTCCAACACCACAGTTCAAAAGCATCAATTCTTCTGCGCTCAGCTTTCTTTATAGTCCAACTCTCACATCCACTCATGACTGCTGGAAAAACCATAGCCTTGACTAGACGGACCTTTGTTGGCAAGGTAATATCTCTGCTTTTTAATATGCTGTCTAGGTTGGTCATAGCTTTTCTTCCAAGGAGCAAGTGTCTTTTAATTTCATGGCTGCAATCACCATCTGCAGTGATTTTGGAGCCCAGAAAAATTAAGTCAGCCACTGTTTCCACTGTTTCCCCATCTATTTGCCATGAAGTGATGGGACCAGATGCCATGATCTTCATTTTCTGAATGTGGAGCTTTAAGCCAACTTTTTCACTCTCCTCTTTCACTTTCATCAGGAGGCTCTTTAGTTCTTCTTCACTTTCTGCCATAAGGGTGGTGTCATCTGCATATCTCAGGTTATTGATATTTCTCCTGGAAATCTTGATTTCAGCTTAAGCTTCATCAAGCCCGGCGTTTCTCATGATGTACTCTGCATATAAGTTAAATAAGCAGGGTGACAATATACAGCCTTGACGTACTCCTTTTCCTATTTGGAACCAGTCTGTTGTTTCACGTCCAGTTCTAACTGTTGCTTCCTGACCTGTATGCAGGTTTCTCAGGAGGCAAGTCAGGTGGTCTGGGATTCCTATCTCTTTCAGAATTTTCCAGTTTATTGTTTATTGATCCACACAGTCAAAGGCTTTGGCATAGTCAATAAAGCAGAAATAGATGTTTTTCTGGAACTCTCTCTCTTTTTCAATGATCCAGTGGATGTTGGCAATTTGATCTCTGGTTCCTCTGCCTTTTCTAAAACCAGCTTGAACATCTGGCAGTTCACAGTTAATATACTGCTGAAACCTGGCTTGGAGAATTTTGAGCATTACTTTCCTAGTGTGTGGGATGAGTGCAATTGTGTGGTAGTTTGAGCATTCTTTGGCATTACCTTCCAACCAGTCCATCCTAAAGGAGATTAGTCCTGGGTGTTCACTGAAGGGACTGATGTTGAAGCTGAAACTCCAATACTTTGGCCACCTGATGCAGAGAGCTGATTCATTTGAAAAGACCCTGATGCTGGGAAAAATTGAGGGCAGGAGGAGAAGGGGATGACAGAGGATGAGATGGTTGGATGGTATCACCAACTCAATGGACATGGGTTTGGGTGGACTCTGGGAGTTGGTGATGGACAAGGAGGCCTGATGTGCTGCGGTTCATAGGGTCACAAAGAGTCAGACATGACTGAGCGACTGAACTGAACTGAACTGAACCCTGAAACAGGAAGGATATTATCACCCACACATTGATTGAAGGTATCAGTTCAGTTCAGTCTTTCAGTTCAGACCCTCAGTTCAGGGTCTTTTCAAGTGAGTCAATTCTTTGCATCAGGTGGCCAAAGTATTAGAGTTTCAGCTTCAGCGTCAGTCCTTCCAATGAATCTTCAGGACTGATTTCCTTTAGGACGGACTGGTTGGATCTCCTTGCAGTCCAAGGGACTCTCAAGAGTCTTCTCCAACGCCACAGTTCAAAAGCATCAATTCTTCGGCACTCAGCTTTCTTCACAGTCCAACTCTCACATCCATACATGACTACTGGAAAAACCATAGCTTTGACTAGACAGACCTTTGTTGGTAAAGTAATGTCTCTGCTTTTTAATATGCTGTCTAGGTTGGTCATAGCTTATAGCTGAGATTATCCACAGTGCAAACTACCCAGTACACAGTAAGCCCATTGAGTGTTACCTGTTATTATGTAGTATTATCTCTCCTTATTCCAACGTGGTCCTGAATTTCTCTCATTCACACTTCATCTTTCCTTCTGCATGTGTATTTTCATTATGTCACCTCAAATCCTTCTTATAAGGGATTAATGAGTAAATAAATCCATCTGTTTGATCCTGTTAGCTCATGGTTTTGCTTTCCTGTTTCCAGGGGTGAACAAGTCTTTGATTCCATACACAAGTAGGACAATCGCTTTGACTTTGTTTACTGTTGCTTTCCTAAAGCAGATTCATAATAAGCCTTGATTCCATTCTTGGTAGAGTTAATGTTTGGTATGACGGTGATTATTTTAAATGTTATAATTAAGGACATTACTCAGAGAAACTGTAAACTAAGAGTAATGCCAGAAAACTCAACTCATAGAGCTTTGCGAAAATTAAACAGATAATATGAAAAGAGTTTGGCCATATCAGTAATTTCTTCTCATTACTTAAGATTCCTGTCCCCTCTTTCACATAGATTATGCACTGACTGAAGGCAGTACAATCACTCCTTTGTGCCCCAAAGGATATTTTCCCTGTGGGAATCTCTCCCAGTGTTTACCTCGTGCTTTTCACTGTGACGGCGTGGAGGACTGTGGAAACGGAGCTGATGAGGAGAACTGTGGTGAGTCCACTTGCTCAGCTCCATACGGACACGCCCCCTTGTGAACTCCCCAGAACTGTGCGTGGATCGAATGCTAACAGTGATGAACTGGAAGAGGTGATTTGGTATTCCGTAGGGAATCCTATCGTGACACGGCTAAACAACTCCTCTCCAATGGATTTGTGATAATTACTTGCATCTTCATATTTAGAGGTGGCTTAAGTCAGAAACATAGTATGATAAAAAACAAAACTATTTTAAATGCTACTCAGATACCCATGTTTTAGTTGTAAATGGCTTAAACGATGACCACTTCCTTCTGGCTTGGAAATTGGGTTCAGCTGCAAGAGTATCTATAAAGTGTGAATAGATCTTCCTAGAGAATTAACCGATTCAGTAGACCTATATCATGTCCACTGTGTCCTCCCCAAGGCAGCAGGACATGACAGGCTCAGGGGAGACAGGCGCCTCACCCTTGTGGGGTTCACAGGGACCGTGTGAACAAGGATTTATTTGTACCTAAATAAATAATTTAAGAGAGTAGTAAGCCCCATGAGGTATGCAGATCAGGATAGTGGGAGAGGAAGTGACTTGGGGGAAAGGCTACTTTAAAGACATAGCCACAAAACCCCTTGCTGAGATGACGATATTTGACTTGGGAATGAAAGGAAAGAAGAGGAAAACCATGAAATATTCTGGAGGAACAGAGTTATAGGCAAAAGGAACAGCACATGAAAGACCCAGAGGCTGAATGAAATAAGACAGCTGTGTGTGTGGGAAGTAAAAGCCAGACTGAGATGGGCAGAGCGAACAGGATAGAGAGCCTAAGGAGGTAAGAGAGGCCAGACCAGAAGGGTCTCACAGGCCACTTTAGGTCTGTGTATCAGGACTGTATATGTCTTCTCATCTAACCTGTGCATTTTGCCTGTGGAGAAACTGATGTCCCGAGAGGTTGACATGTCTAGTCAGTCGTAGAGTAGACCCTAGGACCCAGGTGTCCTGAATCTGGAAGAATCATGTGTGTTTTCTACCACACCAAACTGCGCCTCCTTGGCACGGCCCAGCTAGCAACCAGGGGTGACAGCAGAGTCCAGGAGTGCCTGGTATCTGGCTCTAGAATCTGCTCTCACGCCCCTGGGGACTCGTGCACGCTCCCGGCATCTCTGCCTTCACCACCTGTGCGTCACTCCTTCTCAGTCTGCAGGATAGAGTTCAGGTGTCCCATCCTCACCTGAGAAGCTTGGCTTCTGGCCATGCCTTCCGCCCTGAGGTGTACCACTGTCTAGGACAAGTACCCTTTCTCTCTGCTGCTATCGCATCCTGCTGTGCCTGGATGGCGGTACTAAAGACGGCCTCATCTTCCCACCGTACTTCTTTCACTAGACAGGAACACCTTGAGAAGGGTTCTTACGGGCATCTTACTTGCTTTGGTGTCACCAGAGCCTAGAACAGGCAAGGAAGGTCAGTGCTCAGGAGTGGAGCAGCTCTCTGGGTGCCAAAGGCAAGCCACTCACGTTTTTGCCCTCTCCTCTTCACTGCGTGGGAATTTCAGACCATGCATGTTGTCTGCCTCATGGGAGTTTTCCAAATGAAAATTAAGTAATTCATGTAAAGACACCAATAGAATAATTTTTAAAACTGTGATAATATTAATAAGAAATAAAAATAAACTAAAATTTGCAGGGATCGGCAAAAAGGTACCTATGGAAGGAGTTCCCTGTGGTCAAGTGGTTAGAATTTCAGACTTTCACTGCTGTGACTTGGGTTCAGTTCCCACTGAGGTCCCATAAACCACACAGCGAAACCGAAAAAAAAAAAAGGAGAACAGTAAAGGGACCTCTGGGCAACTATTTAAATGTACTTTTCTATTTATATAAACTTTAGGGTCCTGGATCATATTGTAAGTTTTATTGCCTCTAATAGTTTATGCTAACGCTAAGATAATCATATTTCAAAAATCAAGCCTTCTTTTTTTAAAAGAATATGTTTTCATTGCTGAAAAAAGAGAAGGAAACCTGGCAAATAAGCAGATCATATCATCTGACAAATTGAGAAAATATTTTTCTCATCAGGACTAGACAAAATTTATTAAAAGGAGCTTCATTTCTGCCTTATTTAAAAAATCAAAGACATGAATTTTATCAGAATTCTTTACAGGTATCAAGTAGGTATCTGCATACACATATACAGATTATGCTTCCTTCTGAGGATCTCAAAATTAAGATCAAACATTTAAAATGTCAGCATTAGAAATCGATGATATTTCTCAAGGTGGATATGGAAAATAATCATCATATATTTTAAATATTTGTAATTGCAGAAACAGACAAAACCCGAGATGTTTGCCTGCTTTTTCTTCCTTACCATTGTCGTTATCTTTCTATTACTTAAACCTTTAAGTTGATTTCATGATCAAATTTTTATATTTTTGCTTTGTAGTTTGATATTTTATTTATAGAATAACTGACACATGTTCATCACCGTGTGTTTCACAGGAGACACTAGTGGATGGGCGACTATATTTGGCACAGTCCATGGAAATGCTAATAATGTGGCATTAACACAGGAGTGCTGTAAGTGGTATTGGTTTGAAGACTCAGTATCAGCTTTGCGAGCAACATGATTCATTGTGCATGGATTTACCTGGGTAGTGTCGTTCATTCCCTTAAGAATCCCAATTTCAGTTCAATGTGTTTCAGTGGTCAACTGGTCTATTATCTGTTTGTGGGACTGAAAAGAGAGAAAAAGGAAAACAACAGGCTTACTCTGTGTATTAGCCTGTGACTGCAATATATAGGTACTGAATACTTGTGATAAGTAATGAAGGTCTTACTCCCTTCAATCACCAACTTCTTTTCAGCCCCTCTGTTGGGCACTGAGAGGGCAAGGATAGCTAAAGTGTGGCCCCAATCTTCAAATACCTCACATGGCTCCACTAGAGACAGTTCCTTACAGAAGCAGAAGTGATACAATATTAGTGCTGAACTGAAGGGAGAATGTTTGCACAAGGGGGTATGGAAGCCCTTTGGGAGAAATGATGTCTACACTAGGGAGGGTGAAAGATCCACAGACAAGGTGACACTGAGATGGACTCGGAGGTCCTTGGATGGAGGGAAGAGTAAGAGGTGACAGAATGAGCAGCGGAGCATGACCTACAGGGCAGTGGGGTAGGAAGTTCAGAGCATGCTTCCCGATGCCTTTCACACCAGTTTGCAGAGCGTAAGATGGAGGAGCAGGAGGCGGACCCAGAGGGCGGGGACCAACCCACAGGGGACTCTGGGTGCACAGTTCAGAGTTTGGCCTCTGTCCTATGGTAGAATTATCTCTCTATATATACACAGATTATATTATATACTATATATTACACACAATATATATAAATGGATAGATAATTATATAATGTATTACAGTTACATATACACATTAGTATGTATACATAATATACATGTATAAAGTACATACATGAAGTTCCACACTAGTACTATATTATATACTTTATAATATTAGGTCATAGCTACCACTTAGTATATAGTTTACTATATTCAAATATATCATACATAAAATTGGAAATCAAAAAAGTAAATTACAAAAAATGAAAAATAAATATATGAAAACTCTAGCATCTTCTTCCTGAGCCACAGTGGGTCATCTTGTACATACGCCATTGTGGAGTCCATTGCTGTCCACAGAGGGCAACCACCAAAGTCATGAGCTTATTTCCATTTAATGAAGAAGAGGAACCACCTGACAAGAAGTGTGTGGACCAATGATTCTTGCACCAGAATTATAAAGAATGAGTTAGAACAGTGCTCTCAGCTTGAGACATGTATGCCCCTGGAGAACATTTGGCAACGTCTGGTACATTATGCGTTGTCACTTGGAGAGGGGTGGGTGACTGCTGGCTTCCGGTGAGTGGAGGCCAAAGATGCTACTGAACCTTTTACAGTGTGCAGGACAGCACCCATGACAGAATGGCCTGACCCAAATGTCCATCTTGCCAGGACTGAGGAGAAAGCTTGGTGAAGGAGACACTGAACATTACGTTTCTTGCAGTGCTCCAGACTAACACTAAGAATCCAAGCCCAGAAAACACCTCTGGAAGGAGTGAGGTAGAGAGGGCAGCAAGAGGCATTTCATAAGAAGAATCAGAGGTTGAGGTGTGACTGACCTGCAGGTGAGGGAGTTACGCTCACGCCTCTGGTTTAGTCAATTGGCCCAGCTTCTACTACACGCGGTTCTCCTACTGGTAAATAAAGAGTTTCCAACCCTAGTAACGTAATCTAGTAATGTAACTACTTCAATGTCAGTTAAATATTGAAGTAGACATTCTGAAGTCATCTTTAAGAAGTTGAGATCATTAGCGTCCGCCTATGAGCAACTAAGAATATTTTCTAAAAGTTTGTACACTAGAATGTGTCTTCTGAATTAGGCAGGTACTCAATAAAAGTTTGTCGGATTTATTAAAAGTCAGTGAAATTGGTTTTAAAAATAAAGTTTGAATAAAAGTGATCTAGAAGAAGCAGAGCAATCAGAAAGGACTTATAGTCAGATTTAAATCAATAATATAAAAAATTGAAAATAACTCACTTTTTTTAGCTCCCTCACAGCCAAGTACCATTGTATGCTCCATAAATCTCATTCCCCAAGACTCTCTCTCCTCTCTCTCTTTTCTCTCTCTCTCCTCTCCCTCTTTTCTCTCTCTCTCCTCTCCCTCTTTTCTCTCTCTCTCTCACGCACACAAACACATACACGTGGTGATTGTTCTGTTGACCCACTTGACCAAGTTTCTCCAAAGATTTCTCACATGCTGTTATTTTAACAATTAACATAATTAGTAATTACATATAATAATGAATAGAATTACATGATGATGTTTATATATTGTTAGTAGATTATTACAAATCTTAATAATTATAATATGCCATTATATTAATAACTTACTCCTTTGGAGTCAATCCTAAATCATTTTTCTTCCCTCTGAATGCTTTAGATAGATGGATCTTTGGTTTTCTCTGCTTTATAGCTTCTCTACCACTTTTACCTACCACTTTAACTTCATAGTAATGAAAAACTAAGAACCAAAATAATAGGGTATCTGAGTTGGTTGGTTTTAGTAAGACACAATGGTGGCTATGGCAGAATCTGCATCTCACTCTCATCACAGCTCTAAGAGAAGTTTGAAAGGAGGGAGATAGTTGAATTTAGCTTTAACCAACAAGCATTTATTGAGCAGCCTTTCTGTGCCATTCAATTAAGTGAAATTAACTTAGTTATACCCATTAAATATTTACTCAGGCACACTCACGGTTTTCATTGAGCAGAGCTTAATCTTGCTTCACTATATACTTTTTAAAACACTATTTAAACATGTTTGTGATTTCTTTCTAATCTCTTGTTAAATGCCTCTAAAATGACCACTGAAAGCTAGAACTGAAATGAATACCACATGAGTCTATATTCAACTAGGAGAGATTTCTTGTTTGCTTTTATTTGGGGCCTGAATAAGTTCATTTAATAAAATGTGACTGTTATACATTCAATGGAAAAAGGACAATGTCAGTTACCAAAAATAAAGTCATAACTAAAGATAAGTATTTTTTCTTATTGAATCATTGCTCTTTTTGCCCCCTAGTTTTAGATCAGTACCCACAACGCTGTGTGTGCAAAGGAACTGAGTTGGAATGTGTAAATGCTGGCTTGAAGTCTGTGCCAACGGTTTCTAGCAATGTGACGTTACTGTGAGTAGCATTCAAATCTTGATATGTGCTCCTGACCTCATATGAAAACCATACAGTCTAATCTTTGTTCTGTTTTATGCTACTTGTGTATTAGCAAAATAATAGAAAACCATCAGCCATCAAAGAATTCTGCATGCTTCTTCTCCCGGGGAAAAAGTGTTTTAAACACTGTATGTTGGATTGTCCAGGTTATCTTTAACTCACAAACTTCTGGAATTCTTATTTCCAATTACTTTCCAATTTATGTGTTATTACTAATATGCCAGTGCTATTCAAGTGAAAATAAAACTTTGTGGGAAAAAAGGAAGAGCACATTACATGTTCTATCTCGTTTTAAATAATAGTAATTTGTCCCACACTTTTAAGGTGTAGAAGATGCATGAAGATGACTATGGCATAATCAATCATGGAGGTTTTTTTTTAACTCTGCATAGATATTTGGAGAGCCTCAGGAAGTTGTTTGCAAATATATAATAATTTGGGCACGCGTGAATTGGTTAGGATTTTTGTTGTTTTTTGGATGTACTTGCTGTGTTTTAGTAAATTGTCTACAGAAGAAAAAATTAAATCACCATAGATGGTCCAGTCTATTATACTAGCTGGCTAATGTGGTCAAATATTTGCAAGCTGCTTTAATTTTGCCTTATGGACTTTTCATTCTCATGTAAAAGTTTTCATTTATTATGGGCATTTTCAAATGTGTATGAAGTAAAATGGAGCATGATAAAATATTCTCAAGCATGTAATTCTAGAAAAGACATTGGTTAGTCATAAATTCCATAATAAAGTCTTCTTTACATGTTGTTTTAGGTCTCTCAAGAAAAACAATATTCACAGTCTTTCAGATAAAGTTTTCATCAAATACAAAGAACTTAAAAAGATGTAAGTAGCTTTTAATAGTGTTTTTATGAGAAAATCTATGAGATGTTTTAAGCTGTTTTTAATCTGAGAATAAAATGAAATATAAAGTTGATTACCTTTATCATTAAGGTTTTTTTTTAAGTAATTAAGGTTAGACATTAAAGCATTGAAAAGTATGCTTTTTTCCATTTCATAATTTAAACTAACAACTGGTTTTATTTAACCTTTTTTTTAGAGAGTTAAATTGGAGTTGCAGTCGAGCATCTCAGTAAGAATATACATAACTCCATGCTCTTACTTCAGAGCATTTGGAAAATGACATTGTAGATTCAGAGATACTAGATGCGCTTTTTAACCTGGAAGAGTGGTGGCAGAGACAGGAACTATCAGATCATTTAAAATGCATCATAATGGGGTCTAGACTGTCTCCCAGGATAAAAAAGAGCAAACACATGGTCTTGGTCAAATCAGTGAAATTAACATATTTGAGGAAGCGAGTGAAAGTCGCTCAGTCGTGTCCAACGCTTTGTGACCCCCATGGACTATACAGTGCATGGAATTCTCCAGGCCAGAATGCTGGAGTGGGTAGCCTTTCCCTTCTCCAGGGGATCTTCCCAACCCAGGGATCGAACCCAGGTCGCATTGCAGGTGGATTCTTTACCAGCCGAGCCACCAGGGAAGCCCACATTTGAGGAAAGGAAACAATAAATAGGAAACAGTCAAACACAGAAACAGAGCATCGAGATGCCTCCAACATCATCAAAGAAAGGAAACCAGGACCTGAGAGATAAAGTCCCTAGACACAGTCTCCCCTGGGGGCAAGGAGGGACAGTCAGCCTACACCATCATGCCCATGAACTTTATTGTGACGCTGTCCATATCAGGATGGCAAATCTCTGTGCTTTGATTCCCTGCTCTTCAATCAACCTTATGACGATTACATTAACTTCCTAAATTATTTACACTAAAGTATTTGGGAAGTTACCTTGGATGGGGAATAAGACCATTCCAATTAGTGGAATGGGATACATCCGATTTAAATAAAGGGATTAAATGTTCAACCTCTTGAGAGTTCGCTTACTGTGTGTCAGTCCCTCTGAGCCTGAGTCACTCACTTGGGGATAATGGAGAGGTCCAATTTCTACAGTTGCGAAGATGATCGTCAGAATAGATTAGAAAATTAGCAAGACAATGTTGTAAGGTCATATCATCGTCTTACAATTTTTGCCCTTTAACATTCAGAATAGAAGAGAAGGTTTCTAGAAATGTGATATATGTTAAATTCCAGGACTAAAAAGAATCTGATTTTTTGCTGATACTGGACAAATGTACTTGGTTTGAAGTGGCATCAATAGTTCTATGTTCTCATGAGTCTTTAGGTATAGACTCACTCATACAAGAAAGGAAGTCCCTGAAGAGTCCATTAGTGAGAAGAACCTTGTGTGAGCATGAAGAATCATGCCTGGGTTTGATGGTAGCTTCTGTGATTCCTATCTGCAGTGAGCTCCTTCTGTTCGATCCTATGCCATGTGGTCACGTTGTCATTGTTCCGCTGGAGTAGCTGTGCTTGACTCTAGGGTTCCAGATTCCTCTAGAGAAGAAATCTTAACAACACTGCTTCTGGTCTTACTGGAAATGCTTAGAATCACAACCTGTTCATTCTATGAATCAGTATTGCCTTTGAACTCCCTGAATAATGCTAAAGGGAAGAAAAATAATATAGCACTAGCAGAAAAGAAGGAAAAATGTTCGTGTTTTAGAGTAGCTGTTTAAATCTATTATCTAGAGTCATAGAAGTCTTATGAAGTTCCAATTAAATCTTATCATTTATAAGGCAACTGAAGTTTGCAGCAATTAAATGACTTACCTAAGATCTACAGCTACTTAGCAGAAGAACCAGAATTACAGTCCATATCTTCTGATGCCCAATGCAGTGTTCATTTTACAACACAATAACCAGAAACCTAGAGGTGGAAAGAAATTGTTCTAGTACCTAATTGAATCTTCTACCAACACATACTCTTCTGTCCCACACACAACTCCATTCTATACTTTTGCTCCCCTATTTAGGGGAAGCTGACCTCTGGTGAGGCTCACTAGAAGATCAAGCAAAGAGGTTTAAGATAGGACTTATCAGGGCAAGTCTTTCCCTGAACCACTGATCCACGCTTTGTTCCGTGTCAGTACTTCTTCCTCAGTATCTGGTAACCCACGGAAGGGAAGGACATGGAAGCACTAACTCTGCACATACAAGTTCCAATTTTTCCTGGTGAAAAAAAAGTTGAGATTTTTTTTTCCTGCCAGATTGCCCAGAGCTGAAAATTTCTCCAATTAAATGTTTATTTCTGCTTTTTCTGAGAAAACTTAGGTACCACGTCATAACCTGAGTATCACCCAGCAGGAGTTCCCTTAATGCAAGCTGCCTTTTGATGCTTTCTAGGTGAATTTGATTCTCCCAGAGAACCAAGAATTATTAGAGTCTTATCAATAAACATTCACCAAGTGTCTTTTACATGCAGGGTACAGCACGGGAGACAAAACACAACTCCTTACATTTAAATATCATTTTTTAAAGTTAACAAAAGACTTCCAGGATTTGGAATTCTCATTTGGACTTTGTCTCCAAAGTCTATGAGGTGAGATAAACAGCATTAGATCCCTTTCAGGAATGAGGACACCATCCTTGGAAAAGAAAGATTATTTCCCTGATGACTCAGATGGAAAAGAATCTGCCTGCAATGCAGGAGACCTGAGTTCAATCCTGAGTCACAAAGATCCCCTGGAGAAGGGAATGGCTACCCGCTCCAGTATTCTTGCCTGGGATATCCCATGGACAGAGGAGCCTGGCAGGCTACAGTCCATGGGGTCGCAAAGAGTTGGACATGATTGAGTGACTAACACTGTCACTTTCTTTCAACCAGCTGACAAGTATTAGAATTTGGCTTTAAAGGCAAACCTTTGGCTGTGGTCTCCTGGAAATCCACCCACATGGGCCATTGTCAGTATATTGTTACTGTCAGTGAAAACGCCCAGAAACCAAACCTTGGTTGCACAATAACAGCAGTTCTTCATAAGCATTATTCAAATAATCTAAAGCCATTCATAAGCTCAGCAACTCTTCTTTAAATCCTTTCCTCCGGTCTCTTGTTTTCTACTTCTCAGCTACTCCTGCCACTCTTCCCCTAAACTCCCAGGAAAACCTCTACAGTCTCAGGCAGTCCCCTGTCCTGTCCGGTCCCTTTTTCTACCAATCCTGCATTTCAACAGTCCAAACAACCAATGAAACTAAACATAAACCATCCGCAGGAAAAGGTGTCCAGGGGAGGAAGAAATTAGATGCACACGCCCAGAACTGTCGGTAGAGACAGCAGGAGGGGAAAAGCTAGCCAAACCCACATTTTAGTGCATTCTTTCAATGAATAGTTGCGGATACCCATCAGGTGTCAAGGATATAGTGGTAAGCAACACATCTGAAAAGTTCTTCCCTCAAGGAACTCAACTTCCAGTGGAGAAAGATAAAAGCACAATGTGTGTTAGATACATAGTGATTATGGCGGGGGGCGGGGGGGGGGGGGGCCGGAAATAAACCAGAAAAAGGATTAGGAGGTGCTGAAGGAAAGGAATGCTATTAAATTGTCCTGCCATGTAACTATTGTTGCTGTTTGGTTGTTAAGTCACATCTGACTGTTTACAACCCCAAGCAGCATACCAGGCTTACCTGTCCCTCACTGTCTCCCGGAGTTTGCTCAAGCTTATGTCCATTGAGTCAGTGATGCCATCCAACATCTCATTCTCTGTCACCCCTTCTTCTCTGGCCCTCATTCTTTCCCAGCTTCAGGATCTTTTCCAATGAGTCACCTCTTCGCATCAAGTGGCCAAATATTGGAGCTTCAGATTCAGCATCATTCCTTCCAATGAACACTCGGAGTTGATTTCCTTTAGGATTGATCTGTTTGACCTCCTTGCTGTCCAAGAAACTCTCAACAGTCTTGTCTAGCACCACAATTCGAAGGCATCAGTTCCTCAGTGCTCAACCTTCTTTATGGTTCAACTCTCACATCTGTACATGACTACTGGAAAAACTATAGTTTTGACTAGACAGACCTTTGTTGGCAAAGTGATGTCTTTGCCTTTTAATATGCTGTCTAGGTTTGTCATAGCTTTTCTTCCAAAGAGCAAGCATCTTTTACTTTTTTGGCTGCTGTCACTGTCTGCAGTGATTCTGGATTCCAAGAAAATAAAATCTGCCACTGTTTGCACTTTCCTCCATCTATTTGCCATGAAGTGATGAAACTGGATGCCATGATCTTAGTTTTTTGAATGTTGAGTTTTAAGCCAGCTTTTTCACTCTCCTCTTGAATGCTCATTAAGAGGCTCTTTAGTTACTCTTCACTTTCTGCCTTTAGGATGGTATCATCTGCATATTTGAGGTTGTTCTTGCTATTTCTCCCAGGAATATTGATTCCAGCTTGTAACTCATCCAGCCCGGCATTTCATATGATGTACTATGCAGAGAAGTTAACTCTACTACTGCCCAAAGTACCTGTAAATCTTTTTGTGATTCTGAGAGTTACCCCATGAGACTGATTAGAACACACAGTCTCCTACCTAATTCCTCTGATATTCAAAGCTAGCCATTATCACCATGCCCCCTACCAAAGGTCTCTCCCCCAAGCAGCCTCGAATCCTTAACTTCTTCCCCTAAGGACCTGATTTCAAATCTGTTTGTCACTCTGTATATGATCACTTACACATTCCTTACAGATAGTATCTAGAATAAATGTAACATTATCATCTGTATGACACCACAAGGGCAGAACGAGGAAAGCTAGCAACCCTTCTCTTCTAAACTGCACATGCCCTAAGGTTACATTTGTTCTTTTTGTGGCTGTTTCATACTCTTTAACTCCTACTGTTTGTGTCCCTAAAATTCCTAATCCCATGCCACGTGCATTAGCTGAACAAGTGACGGCTTCTCCATCCTGTACTTGTGCACTTAGCATCTGAGAGCTAGCTGTGGGACTTCAAATTTATCCCAGTTCAATTTCATCCTGTCAGATTCAACTTTTCTTACCAGACTCTGAAGATCTTTTTTGGCTCATCCCAACAGACTTACTATTCGTCCCAGCATTCTGTCATCTGAAAATAAGATGAGCCATCGTCACCTAAGTCATGGAGTAGAATACCAAGCAGGATGCTGCGAGATCTTCTTTCCAGATCCCTTCATCATCACCGTCCATCAGACAACATGTCTTGTTCTTTATTTTGTCTATAAAACCGCTTGGTCACTGCCTGGTAGACATATAAGCAAAGTCAACCACATTTTCATCTGATCAGTATTTCAAAGCAGAAAATCAAGTTGATCTGACATGTCCTGTTTCTTGGGAACTGCCCTGTTCCTGTTCTCTCTGAGGTGCTCACAAGCCCCCATCACAAGATCCTGTCCTGTGATCTCACCTAGAATCAGCCTCAAGCTCATCCAGCTATAGCTTGTGAAATCTACTTCCCTTTTTGAAAAATCAAAATGGCATTTGCCGTCTTTAATTTTCAAGCTGCTCTTCTCTTTTTCCAGATTCCTGAGCCATTGATCATGACTGAGTGTTCACATTTTCAGTGTTTTCTCAGTGTCTAGGAGAAATTGTCCAAACAAGCGGGTTCTAACTCATTTTGGTTAATGTATTCTATCCTCTTGGGCTTTCACTGCCACAACCCCATATCCTATTTATTCACTCCAGTTCTGAGATCATCTTTTTTGACCAAGAAGACAAGAACAATGTAAGAGTTGAGCATTTATATTTTGTTAGTATTTCACCATTTTGTAAAACAGGTCCCATACCACAGGCTTGGGCTTCTCTGTAAACATTTTTCTTGTTTCCAAAATATAACTAGAAATTCATCCCTATTTCTCACAGTAGTCTTCACTGTCTGAGTTTTGAACAAGCCTTAGGTCATTCTTTCCATTATGATTCCATTTTTATGAACCCCTAACATTCATCCTTGGATTTTGAAGGAAGCCCTCACTGACCATCACACCCTCCTCCTGAACTGGATGGTCCTTCTGGTTCCCTCACACTACCAGGTACCACCACTGCCACCACCCCTCATTGTCAACTGTGTTGAAACATACAGAAGGGTTGATGAGTATTTATTGAAGGGTATTCATTGGAAGGGTTGATGTTGAAGCTGAAACTTCAATACTTTGGCCACCTGATGTGAAGAGCTGACTCATTTGAAAAGACCCTGATGCTGGGAAAGATTGAGGGCAGGAGGAGAAGGGGACAACAGAGGACGAGATGGTTGGATGGCATCACTGACTCAATGGACATGGGTTTGGGTAGACTCCAGGAGTTGATGATGGACAGGGAGGCCTGGCGTGCTGAGGTTCATGGGGTTGCAAAGAGTCGGACATGACTGAGTGACTGAACTGAACTGAACACAGAGGGCAAAAGAGAAGGTAGGGAACATCTTCAGCAAGGAGGACCCAAGAAACATGAACAGAAAAACTCAAAGGCTATTAGGAAGAGAGTGACTGGGCAAGTTTGTCTAAAGGAGGAGTTACCACAGGAAGTGGTGGAGTATATACTGGAGAGGTCATTGAATCATGATGCTAGGGCCTTTGAATGCCAGGCTAAAGAATCAGGGCTTTATTCTGTTTGTCCCAGGGAAAGACCTTCATGGATACACATTTTCAGTTGTACTGAGCTAATAAATCTGGTCTGCATTTTTAAGTTGTATTGGGATATATCCTAGGGAGTCACCCAATTTAGTGTCAAGTGGGTCTCTGGTCTTATATGCTCTAAATATTCACAGTGAAATTGAGGTCATTGAGGCATCCAGAAAAATAAATTTATAAGTCAAAATAAAAAAAAAACTAATTGCTAGATGAACAGATGCCACTCAACTTACTTGAATCCTTTTATTAGTGATCAGTTTATTCATTTTAATAATTTGTTAAACTTTCTAACTCTGGGTGATAAGAAGCAATTTAAGATGAACCTTCAGAGAAACAAAATACCATGTATGAGCTTGACCATAATACTTTATGACTGCTACCATGGAAACCAACAGCAGTTCCTCTCCTCACTGGGACATAAATTTTACGTAAATTGGACTTCCTTCTTAAACTGGGCTCTTGTTCAGTGCAATCATTGGCAACACAATGTAACTCAAGCAGTCTGCTTGGCTCATGAATACAAAATGTGGCATTTAAAAAAATAGCCTATAAACATGCTTGTCATTAAAGCATTTATTTGCTTTAGTTTCAGGTACATAAATTCCTGGCGTTTCTGCTCAAAAAGTCCTGACAGCTGAAACAGCAGGAATTCATGAACCAGTAAGTTATTCTTAGAAAAGCCGCTCAATATAAAGTATATCAGACGGGCTCATATCTCAGCTCTGAATAAAAAGAGGACATCACTTGCCAAATTGTCACATTTCCAAATTTCCCCCTTACATTCACCAAGTTACTATTCTGTAAAAAAGAAAGCAGGTACTGGAGGATCAAGCTAAAATTCAGCAGCCTAAGTCTGAAACAAGGGACCTGGGACTCTAGTTCTCCATGGGGTGCCAGGAAACTGACTGAATAGAAGATTAGAGGCTGTTTATTATTTAAGAAATTGGGAATCTTAACTCATGTCAGTGAAGGCAGATAGACTGAACACATCAGGTGAGTCACGCAGATCAAAAGCACAAGGTCAAATTCACAATGTATGACTGCTCCCATCTCTTCAAGATTAACAATGTATAGGTTAAATGTACAGTGGTGCACTTTTGACTTAATTATCTTAAATTCAATGTCACAGAAATAGCACTAGTTAGGTAGTAAATTTTATATTTAAGAGAAATGTCAAATATACATATTACTGTATACTTTCTCCATTTTCATTTGCTATTGTAATATAATTCACCATATTAACTTTAATGACATCACTCCAGGGGCTCTGAAAATGCTAAAATAGATACTGATCTCTTCTGTTTAGAACTCTAAAGCAAAAGCAGAATTTATGCTACAACATGAAGCATCTCTTGATAGACATGACGCATCAGAGAGGGAGGAATGGAATGGCACAAGTTCTTACTGGGTTTCAAGTTCACTTTGTAGCATTGAAATTGATGTTTTGCGTGCCACTGTAGCTGTAACGCTTGTGCTCTGTGACACCCACATTTTCCACATGGTGGTACACCGAGAAAACAATATTTGTTTGATTTTGGGGGTAAAAGATGAGTTTGTTAATAACTGAAAGCTAATCTTGGCTTTACTTTGCACCTTGGAGAAGGAAATGGCAATCCACTCCTGTATTCTTGCCTGGAGAATCCCATGGAGAGAGGAGCCTGGTAGCAAAGAGTTGGACACGACTAAGCAACTTCACTTTCACTTTCACTTTAAGGGCTGAGGGCATCAACCTGCCTGCACACCTATAACATTCATGACCCAAAGGCTGGGAAGCTCTGATGAGGAATAATCGTGGCATAACAAAATTCAGAGTAGAGCCAAATGCCGAATAAACGAGGCCACGATCTACCCAGAGTTTTGCAGTGAAGCTAACCCATTCCAGTGTTCTTGCCTGGAGAATCCCAGGGACGGGGGAGCCTGGTAGGCTGCCGTCTATGGGGTTGCACAGAGTCGGACACGACTCAAGCGACTTAGCAGCAGCAGCAGCATAACAATAAGAAAGTGTTGTAAAATATTTTAGGAACCAGGAATTCCCTGGCCATCCAGTGGTTAGGACACTTAAGTTTCCATTGCCAGGGGCACGGGTTCAATACTGCAAGCCACGTGGCAAAACAAACAAAACAAAACCTCAGAAACCAAAACAAATCAAAACAAGAGATAGGGAAGCTACTCAGAAGATTATACAGACATTAGTTACTATTAATAGAGTGATTATTTCCTGCCTAAAGATCTTTAGAAAATATTAATTCAGGGCTAACCTCTCATTGTTTAATGAGCACAGGAAATAGAATTTAGTTACTTAGATCCTCCTGAAAGAGGGCTTCCCGGGTGGCTCAGCAGGAAAGAATCCACCTGCCAAGACAGAAGAAGAGAGTTCAGTCTCTGGGTTGGGAAGATCGCTGGAGAAGGAAATGGCAACCCACTCCAGTATTCTTGCCTGGGAAATCCATGGACAGAGGAGCCTGGTGGTCTACCATCTATGCGGTCACAAAAGAGTCAGACATGACTTAGAACTAAAACAAGCAACAAGCTTATGAAAGTGCTATTATCAAATCCATGTGCTCTTGCTAGATTGAGAGTAAGTAGATCATGACCCTGTGAGCTAACCTTGGTGCACTGGTCCCAGTCCAGCCACTTGTGACCTTGAACACCTCTCTAATTTGCTATGTGCTTCTCACTCTGCATCTTGAAACAGATCAAAGTAAGACTTGCCTTGACCTTTTTTCATGTGAGTAGAATGAAAAGAAATGAGGAGTTGAAGGTGAAACTCTGGTACTGAAAGAGTGAGGAAGCTCAGCAATGAGAACCTGGCTAATCTCACATGATGGGCAACTCCTGCAAGTCAGAGAAGGAAGGTCACCAGGGTGCCAGCTTACAGAAGCAAGACTGGCTCCTTGCTCACACACAATGCACGGACTTTGGTGGGTTCAAGTCAGAGATGCCGGCATCTCACTGCACGGGTGCTCTCAGAACATCAGGCACTGGCTAGATCCACAGCCTTCTCTCACGGGCCGTGCTCCTACCTCCCAACGTGAGACTAGGACTTAGGACTTTATGAGCTGGTTTCACAAGTCATCTTTAGGTGAACAAAGTGGACGGCGCATTCAACAACCTAACAAAGTACGAGCACCCTAATCACATGACTCTCCTATCTCATTCCTACCAGATTCCTCCAGAGTAACTGTATTACATATATATCCAGGAAAGCATTCTTTGGATTACATAATCTGCAAATACTGTGAGTAACTTTTTTTTATAATTATACCTTGAGTACAACTTTAAGTAAAGATTAAAAGGATAGAATGGTATTTTGTTAAAGGCTCGGCTGTAGATGTAGAGAAGAGGGAGCAATAGGTTTTCAGAAAGTATCTAGAATAGTTGTTACGCTGAAAGAATTACTAAAAAAAAAAAAATCCTAGTTTTACCAGAAGATAGATATGAGGGTCTCTTTAATCTTGTCTCCTCAAGTTTGGGTCATTTCTACAATATTTTATCATATTTTTGCTAACCCTTGCTAACTTCACCTTTATGGGGCTTCCCTGGTGGCTCAGTAGTAAAGAATCCTGCTGCAATGCACGAGATGCAGGTTCGATCCCTGGGTTGGGAAGATCCCCTGGAGGAGGAAAAGGCAACCCAGTCCAGTATTCTTGCCTGGGAAATCCCATGGACAGAGGAGTATGGTGGGCGACAGCCCATGGGGGTCACAAAGAGTCAGATACAACTTAGTGCATACTTTCTTAAAACAATAGTCTACGAAGGAGGTGAGGTGAGCTAAAGCAAAAATCACCTCACATGTCTATTCTACTCTTACATGCTAAGGTCATATAACACCCCAGTGCATTATTTCCGGCCACTTTCCTGGTGCTGGCCCTGGTGCTGGTCACACTGGGCTTGCGGTCGTCTGCATCTCCTGGTTGGCCTTGGTTTTCTCCCCTTGCCCATCCGGTTGAGTGCTGTCGGAGACAGATGTCCATACTTCATAATCGCTAACAGAGGCTCGTATGCTAATTATATGTGACGAAAGTGGAGTATTAAGTTTGCCTCATTGACTCACCCATTCTATTTGCAGATATCTCAACCACAACTGCATTACAACTCTCAGACCTGGAGTCTTCAAAGACTTACATCAGCTGACTTGGCTGTAAGTATTCTAGCTTCTTCTCCGGGATCACAGCCCTAATGATACTCATCAAGGCTCATAGTTTCCATCTATTTATGTGTCTTGCTTATCATGCCAGTTTTTCTGCTTGTCACATAATCTGGAGCACGTTGCTCTGGCAATTCAGATCATGGCACGCCAGATGGTAGCTGTGTGAAGAGACACCGGTGCTGTGCCTTCTCAGGTGGGCTTCTGTGCCCAGCGGTAGGCTTGCTAAGTCATCCATCCATCCAGTGTTCACCTGTGACAGGATTCTCAGCCCAGCTCTCTGTTGGCCTTCTGGCTCAGATGAATCTGACTGGGCCAGGAGGGTGGGGTGGGGTTGGAGCGGAGTGGAGGGGGGGATGGAGGGGTGGGGTTAGTCCTGTGTATTTTAGGATATTTAGCACCCTTTGTGGTCTCTACCCCACTAGATGTCAAAGTACTGTCTCCCAGAGTCGTGCCAATCAAAAATGTTTCCAGACCATCCCAAATGTCCCTTGGGGGAAAGAGTGCCCTCTGTTGAAAACCACTGACCTAGAAAGTAAGCAAGTTGAGGATTTCTAGAGAATGTATAGAAGCAACTGAAAACATGAGAGCTTGTAGTGTTTTGTCACTTACCTGGCTGAGCCACCAGCTTCATCCCAGGGAGTCTTTTATCAGAGGTCCACATTTTCATCAGGGAAGATGAACAAGAGCAGTTAGAAGGCTGTGTCAGTTTTCCCATTTTCTCTAGGTCAGCCTGGTCCAGAGGAAAAGCCAGGACTTCAGTTTCATCCAGATCCTTGTGTATGCCATAGCCCTGTGCTTTATGTTCCAGGCAATTTTCTTAATCTCCTAGGTTTGTTTTTCCTCATCTTTATTTTTTTTCCTAATGCCATTTTTTAAATTAAACTTTTTATTTTGTATTAGAATGTAGCCAATTAACAATGTTGTGATGGTTTCAGGTGAACAGAGAAGGGACTCAGTCATACATATACAGGTATCCATTCTCCCCCAAACTCCCCTCCCACCCAGGCTGACTCATAACATTGAACAGAGTTCCCTGTGCTATACAGTAGGTCCTTGTTGGTTATCCATTTATAACTTAGTGACCGTATTGACTATAGCCCCCAGGCTCCTCTGTCCGTGGGATTCTCCAGGCAAGTATACTGGAGTGGGTTGCCATTTCCTTCTCCAGGGGATCTTCCTGGCCCAGGGATCGAACCTGCATCCCCTGCGTTGCAGCAGGATTCTTTACCACTGAGCCCCCAGGGAAGCCCCTTAAATATAGCAGTGTAAACTATAATTATAATTCCTTTCTTTCTAAGAGTGATGTTGTGAGAATTATATATATAAAGTGCCATATGCAAAATGCTTGTCATATAGTAGGTGTTCAGTGAGCTTCCTTCTCAGAATCCTACCCTCAGATTCCTCCGAGGGTAAGGGAAATGGTACCTGGCTTTGAAGGCAACAAGAGAAAAGAAGTCTCATATTTCCCCTTACGGTAATTTTTTCCTAGGAAAATACCATATAGAGTTTAAAACAGTGATTTGAATTTGTAAATCTTTTTACTCTTTCTCCCTCAAAGCTCCCAATAAGTTTGTGTGCATTCATTTAAATTCCATGAGACTAAGGAATCACTTCCTAAGAATTTTTTTCATTCATTCTTCATTCAGTCAATCAGTAGGTCAAAGCATTTATGGAGCCCATAATCAGCCAATAAATAAGAACAGCTTGTCTGGACCCATGTATCTGGAGGTGGAGGGTCTTAAGTCCAATGGGAGGTGGATGAAGGGAATGAAGACCACCAGGATGGACTTGATAAGGGCTGGGAGAGGTGGGGGCTTGGAGGAAAGGGTTCTCCAACCACAGTGGGGAGGAAAAGCTCTCTGGGAAAAGACATGAGCCAAGTGTGGACAGACAGGAAGGAGGAGAGCAGGTGTTGGGGGAGGCACGATTGACATGACCTCTTGTTTCTTCCTGGTTGTATTTCACAAACGCCTCTAACATTGGAAATGTTTGTGATGTGTTTTGTCAGAATTCTAGATGACAATCCCATAAGCAGAATTTCACAGCGGTTGTTTACTGGATTAGATTCCTTGTTTTTCTTGTAAGTATTCATCTACCTTTCAATCCACCTGTCTATGAATTGCAATGACATCTAAAACTAGCTTACAAAAAAGAGCTGTAAGAAAATCAAGCCGCTAAGATTTCTACTTGTCAAAACATTTCCTGTATTTCAAGCCACAATTACTGTTGCTACTTCCTGGCCATGGCTCATGGCATATTTTAAGCCTACTAGTTCATTTCCTTTTAATCTCCTTTCATTCCTTTTAGTTTTAAGGCATGTTTTTATTTGCCATGGTTGACCAAAGATAGTATTCATTTTTATCTTCTTACTACATTTAAATCTGTCAGAATCTCCCCAGAGTTCAGCTCCAACTACATTTTTTAACAAAGGAAAATGTGTCTTTGCCCAGCAAGAGTCACTGAAAATTCTAAAATCTTTGTCTTAGCAACTAAACTTTTCTCATCATTACATTTTCAGTGTTTATTAATAGACTGGGATGGTTTATCAACAAGGGATTATTATGCTCCTTTACACAACTGATCATATAGCATTGTTAATTTTCCATTTGTGAAAAGCAATATCATAAATTTCCATTTGTGAAATGGGATATCACAATATCATAAATTAATCGTGCAACTTAATGTTCTCATGAGTTGCCTTCTTCCCCAAATGTCCCCCCTCCCCACTGTCATCAATTCTTAGATTTAATGCAGTTTCCAATGTGACCTTTTAATGTCATAAATGATTAGCATTTCTCTTAGAGCGAAACTTTGGCTGTATGATGCTGGTAATGATCGTAACTTTGAAGTTTACAAGGAAAATTACCATGAACTTCAAAACTATTACCCAATACACTTTTATTTCTTCTCACAGTCATACTGTTTCAAATTTATTCCTAGGTTATGTATCACACTTATGCATCCATAGTTTCTCTGACATCTGCTCTTTTATCCATGCCACATGTGTATCTAGAAACCATTTTGAAGGGGTAGTTATGTTTATGGTTTTCATCCTAATATATTGATTTTAACATGCAAGTTTTCCAGTTGTGAAAATAGTGAAAACACCATCCCTAAAGTGGCATGTCATTTCTGTTTCTAATCAACCTTTTCTGCGTGTAAAGGTCCATGGTGAACAACAACTTACAAGTCCTTCCCAAGCAGATGTGCGCCCAAATGCCTCAGCTCAACTGGATGTGAGTACAAGCTTAGTGGCTGATTTATTAATTGACCAGATTCAGAAAGCTAGCCCTGCAGTTAATTCACACTTACACAGAGAGCTCATCTGTGCTTTTCTTTCTAAAACCAAAATCTGATCATGTCCCTTCCGGGCTTAAATCCGTTTCCTATATAATTTTATTTATTTGGTTGTGCTGGATCTTTGACACTGCACTCGGACTTTCTCTAGTTGCAGCACGCAGGGGGCTCCTCTCGTGGCGGTGGCCTCTCTCACGTGGAGCGCGGGCTCCAGAGGACAGGCTCGCTGGTTGCGGTGCACGGGCTTAGTTGTTACCCAGCGTGTGGAATCTTCTCGGAGCAGGGATTGAACCCATGTCTCCTGCATTGGCTGGAGGATTCTTATCCACTGTGCCACCAGGGAAGTCGTATTTGGACTTTCAAGGGACCACAGTGTTTCTTTGTAATTGCTGTATTTTAAGAGCGGAAAAAAAAAAATGTTGAGTTCCCTCAAGTCCTCCAAGATGGTTTAAAATAGGAATTTATATTAAGGGTAAGTTAATTAACGACAATGTAGACATTTGAAACATTAAACATCAGATGTTCTAAGATGGAAAAAGTAAAATCGGATTTTAAAGGCAATACAAAGGAATTGGTCATTTTAGTGTGAGTGTGAGGAAGGTTCAGAGGCAGCAATATAGCTCCTGTCTGGGCCTGGAAGACTGTAGGGCGCCGATCATAAAAAGAATTAGGAGACTTGGCAGAACAGCCGACCCTGTCGTTCCTTGGCGCTGCTGGGAGCGGTCATGTCAGGGTGTTCCTGAGGTTGTGCCCTAACGACGTGGCTGCTGCTGTCGTAAGGCTCACCTGCGTAATCTCTCCCCCAGGGCTACTCCAGCATCAGCAGGCATCACAAATAGCTCAGGGACTTCAGACAGACGGCTGGACCTCAGTCCTAGGGTTTCTGATTTAGTAGGTCTGGTAGAGCCTGGGAATCTGAACTTTTAACAAGCTCCCATGTGATGCTGAGGCTTGGTCCTGGGCACCCTTGGAGCAGCACTGCTTTCAGCGTCAGCACCACAGAGGGAGGTAGAAAGAACGGACATTTTCTATCACATGGCTTGGAGTTTGCATCCTGACTCTGGAATCCAGTATTTGGAAGGCAAACTAGACTGAATTTCTCCTTCAACAAAACAGAGACACAAATATCCACCTGATGTTGGGAGGACATGAGAATTTAACCATCTGTGATGCCATGTCTAAGTGTCAGGCAGATCTGAGTTAGAGGGTCAGTTCTACCACTCAGTAGCTGTGCGACCAGAAGAAAAGTGAATTTCCAAAGTCCTAGGATTCCTCAAATTATTACCTCAAATGGTAGGTGATAATGCCAGCTTCTCAGGAGGGTGTGTTATTCATGCAGAACAGCACCTGACACTGGGAAAGCCCAATAAATGGAGTTGCTGCTATTATGGTGGCAGCATTATGAGAATTAATAGCATGATATCCAGCATAGAGAAACAGTCACTAAAGAGTGGGCTGCCCTTTCGCTCAGTTTTTTTTTTTTTAAGTTCTAACATTAATTGGAAGGGGAAAAGAAGCAGAATATTAATTATACTGATCATGCAATAATTAGGAGGAAAGCCTAAAAAATTGGAATGGAGTAAAAATAAAGTTTGAAACTGTTACATCACTGACAAATGGCTTTAAACTTATGATTTGTGCAGAAACATTAAAAAAAAAAAAGTTCCCTCCATGCCTTTTAGGGATTTGGAAGGCAACGGGATAAAATTCCTCACGAATTCCACCTTTCTGTCGTGCAGTTCTCTCACAGTGCTGTAAGTATACAACGGTGAATGAGGGGAAATTTAGCAGCTTTGGAAATCAAAAGAAAACATTGACAAGGAATTTCAAAGTATGTTTTGCTTACAGCCTTGGTCTGAAACTACAGTACTGGAAAATGCACGCATGGGTGGTGGGGCCAAGCCTTATGATTAGCTGCCAACCATTTAAGCTTCCTTCTTTCTGAGGGCAGTTGTTATTTCTGTGCACTCTCCCAGCGGACCTGGTACCATGGTCACCAAGGAAATGAGATAATGTGTGTGAAAGTGGTTAGGGTTGCTGCCAGTGACACATCACTTAATATTTCTCTCTTTAAAGAAGAATTTCAAACATATTCTGGTTGGTCAAAGATTCTGCTTGCTGTTTTGTGTTTTTTATGAGGGCAGGAATGCAGATGGATTGGTTAACTGGCACATTTGTGTGGTAAGCTTAAAAACGCAAAAATGGGCTTTTGCTTTCATCACAGTTCTCCATATATAGTTAGTGCTTAGTAATGTTTGTTGCTTAGATGGGTAGTTGGAAAAGAAAAATCATTGTATATCCATTTGTGGTAGTCCAACCACTTTTCACCAACAGACTGAGACAAAGCTACTGCCAGGTTGCAAACTAATCAATCAGATTGAAGATTAGCATACTCAGTAAGGAAAGAAGGTGTCCCACATAGGAGATGGGTAATGAGAGAGAGCACTGGCGAGCTACATGAGTGATACCCACGCCTTCTATTTCATAGCTCCATGTAGCTTTTGAGTCACCTTCATACTCATTTGGTGACTTCTCTGGTGGCTCAGATGGTAAAGCATCTGCCTACAATGCAGAAGACCCAGGTTTGATCCCTGGGTTGGGAAGATCCTCTGGAGAAGGAAATGGCAACCCACTCCAGTACTCTTGCCATGGACGGAGAGCACGGTAGGCTACAGTCCATGGGGTCGCAAAGAGTCAGACACAACTGAGAGACTTCATTTTCACACTCATTATCTCATTTGTTAACACCTCTGTAAGGCGGTCAGTCGCCGACCCCCTCTTTTTTGCCATTTGTCCTAGAAGCTTCCATTTCAAACAGAGGAAATGTAAAACCACTGTTCTCCCAGCCCCAATTTAAAATCCGTTTGTGGCCCAAATGGGGTTGGTTCACGCTTTGCTCTTACTGGCCTTCTTCTTGTAAGGAAGGTGCCTTGCTCAAAGATCCTCTCAAAGCCTTCTCTGAGAATCATTAACAGGGCCCAGATTTGGCATTCCATGTGTGTATGTTGGAAAAAGAAAAGCTTTCTAAAATAATCGAAATCCAGACCAAGTGCACCTCTGTAGCCCACGCTTGGCTCCTCAGGTTCCTTGTGGCAGCATGTGCCGGAGCCAGCAAGTGTATGGAGACACTGTCAGTGAGAAACTGCCACCTGCATCCCACTCCAGGACTTGCCTTGCCTGAAGTTTACTAAATTACAGCCAGATCAATGGCATCTCCCAGTGAGAACTGATTACTGCAGCAGACTCAGACCGACAGTGCTGACTCTCACCATGTCTTACAGGTTTCTGCCTAGAAATCAAATTGGTTTTGTTCCAGAGAAGACATTTTCTTCATTAAAAAATTTAGGAGAACTGTAAGTAGCATTGTCTACTAGGAAAAATATGATTGCTTCTTCAAGATTACAAATCGAAATGACTAGTGAGACTGCTTTTTCACTAGTAGCAATCAAAATCCTGTAGACTGATATTCAAAATCAATTAAGAAAACCAGCACTATCCTGAAAACAAATTAAAATCAGACAGTGGGCTTGATATGGATTTAGCCTACTCTGATTTCCCTGCCTGTTTTCTTTGGGTGATTTCATATATGTGTGTGTTTGGGAGTAAATGAGTTTTCCGTGGCCCCTTAAACTCACAGATCCTATCTCTGATGGCTGGAGTACAATTAATTCTCAGTTGAAGTTTGCTGAATGAATAATGAACTGACTAAAATAATATTAATTAGGAAATGAACAAAAGGAATGAGCATGCTTATTATCCCTTAAGAATTTATGACTTCTGGAAAAAATGAAACAAACAGAAATGTCTAGAAAGATGAAATAGTATTAATTAGTTATAACCAAACAAAGGAATGAACATGCTTATTATCCCTTAAGAATTTATGACTTCTAGAACAAATAAAGCAAACAGAAATGTCTAGAAAGAGGATTAGGCTCATTGAAAAATATTCAGAGAGCTCATGTACATTTTTCCATTCAAATATATATTTTATAGATCTAAACCTTTTGAAAATCATTTGTCTTGCTATTAATTCATTGTGGCCCATAAAGTAGGGCATCACTGGAGTTTAAAATTGTCTGTGACATTACAAATAAGGTAGAGATCTCCTTCTCCTGATCTGAAGTCTAAAAAATGGAAATCCATTTCTTGATTATCTTTTCTCCCCCATTCTTTATACCGTGTTTTGAAATCCAGAAAGGACTGAGAAAAATAGTTTAGTTAAGAGTAATTTGAAAAACGCTTATGAATAAGATAATTTAATCTAATAATGAGCACTATAAACCAAACCCACACATATTTATTTTTAGGTACCTACAAAGTACAAAGCACTGTATTAGAACTAAAATGCTACCATTTTATGGCAAAAAATAAAAGATAGCTCACTCCTTTCTCACAGAGGAATTCCTAATCAGACCTTGGAGGATGGATGTGGGTTTGGGTTATAGGAGTGAGATGGAAGAGTAGCCCAGGACAAACAAAAATGTGTTTTTATACAAACTTAAGAAAACAGTGGTATGAAGTCCACATCTGGAAGTTTTTCCTAATCCTCCTCTTATCCTACACTTAAGCAAAGTGCTCCCTCAAAAAAAGAGCCTAATTAAGAGATGCTAGTTTTCCTTTTTTTAGTACCACCAATAATTCATTCCAATCCAGACAGCATCAGCATGATGGAAGAAATTCAGAACTCAATAGAATGAACTTGAACAGGGCATTTATATTTCTTAAGCTGACAAAAATGTTAGATAATTTTATTGTGGCTTTATGACCATAAACCTCTCCTGGAGAGGAATAAGTCCACTTCGGTGAGATCACTCAGAATCTTTTCACACAGAGGACTACTTTATTTTTCAAGGTAGCACTTTGCAGGACGTTTTCCAGGTGTGTGAGATCATCGTCCTCTTGCTCTGTTGTCAGGCTCCCTCTGATCTGTGCACACCTGAGGCTTTCCTCTGAGCCATGACCCACATGTGCTCCTTGCACCTGGAGCACCAGACCAGAACACCAGCTGGCAGCCTGTCTACACTTGGATGTCATGACAGCACCGCAAAAGCCATCTTTTGAAGTTAATTTACAGATGACACTTACCCCACAGCTTGCTTCTTCCCCTCCACTCTCCCGTCTTAGTCAAATGCTCATTCTTCCTGGCAGCCTGGCTGGAAGACTGCTCCCTTCCTTCTACCTCTCTTGACATTTGATATCCCATCAACCCATAAGTCCTGCCAGGGCCCCCTTAAACCCTCAGCAGTTCTCACCTGGTCCAGGGTCAGAGGTCTGCCTCCTCTTCATCTCTGCCTTTTCGTTTTATCTTTCATTCTTCTAACAGAATTACCATACCATAACCCAGAGCATGTTTTGCCACTGTCCTGTTTAACATTCTCCCTGCTTGTTGCCTGCGATAAGGCAAAGTCTTTAACATGGTTCTCAAACGTTAATGTTCAGAGAAATCACAGGGGATTCTGGCTTTAAATGCATATTACCAGGCCCCTTCCAGAGATTCAGGTGTGATGGCTATGGAATGGCCCCAGGAAGGTGCTCTTCTTACAAGCATCCTTGATTCAGATGGCTAAATTGTACTCTGAGAAATGCTGCCTTGGGAAGTATTATCAGCCTTCCCATTTTATCTCCACGCTCTTTTCTGGGCTCACCTCCTCCATATCTCCCCATCCTTTCTATCCCCCATCCACACTAAACCACTTACTGATTCCTGACGGTGTCACTGACTTTTAGCATCTGTCCTCTGATTCCACATCACCCTCACCTGAAAACCTGCTCTCCTTTGACTCCATTTATACAAATCATCGGTTCAGTCACTCAGTCGCATCCGACTCTTTGAAACGCCTTGGACTGCAGCACGCCAGCCTTCCCTGTCCATCACCAACTCCTGGAGCTTACTCAAACTCATGTTCACAGAGTCAGTGATGCCATTGAACCATCTCATCCTCTATAATCCCCTTCTCCTCCCGCCTTCAATCTTTCCTAGCATCAGGATCTTTTTCAATGAGTCAGTTCTTCACATCAGGTGGCCAAGGCCAAAGTATTGGACTTTCAACTTCAGCATCAGTCCTTCCAATAAATATTCAGGACTGATTTACTTTAGGATGGACTGGTTGGATCTCCTTGCAGTCCAAGGGACTCTCAAGAGTCTTCTCCAACACCATTGTTCAAAAGCATCAAATCTTCAGTGCTCAACATTCTTTATAGTCCAACTCTTATCCACATGTGACTACCGGAAAAACCATAGCTTTGACTAGATGGACCTTTGTTGGCAAAGTTATGTCTCTGCTTTTTAATATGCTGTCTATGTTGGTCATAGCTTTTCTTCCAAGGAGCAAGTGTCTTTTAATTTTATGGCTGCAGTCACCATCTGCAGTGATTTTAGAGCCAAAAAAATAAAAGTCTGCCACTGTTTCCACTGTTTCCCCATCTATTTGCCATGAAGTGATGGGACTAGATGCACGATCTTAGTTTTCTGAATGTTAAGTTTTAAGCCAACTTTTTCACGCTCCTCTTTTACTTTCATCAAGAGGCTCTCTCGTTCTTCTTTGTTGTCTGCCTTGAGGGTGCTGACATCTGCATATCTGAGGTTATTGATATTTCTCCCAGCAATCTTGATTCCAGCTTGTGCTTCATCCAGCCCAGCGTTTCTCATGATGTACTTTGCATATAAGTTAAATAAGCAGGGTGACAATACACAGACAGGATATACTTCTTTCCTGATTTGGAACCAGTCTGTTGTTCCATGTCCAGTTCTAACTGTTGCTTCTTGACCTGCATACAGATTTCTCAGGAGGCAGGTCAGATGATCTGGCATTCCTATCTCTTGAAGAATTTTCCATAGTTTGTTGTGATCCACACAGTCAAAGGCTTTGGCATAGTCAATAAAGCAGAAGTAGATGTTTTTCTGGAACTCTCTCGCTTTTTTGATGATCCAACGGATACTGGCAATTTGATCTTTTGTTCCCCTGCCTTTTCTAAATCCAGCTTGAACATCTGGAAGTTCACGGTTCACATACTCTTGAATCCTGACTTGGAGAATTTTGAGCACTACTTTGCTAGCGTGTGAGATGAGTGCAATTGTGTGGTAGTTTGAACATTCTTTGGCATTGCCTTTCTTCAGGATTGGAATGAAAACTGACCTTTTACAGTCCTGTGGCCACTGCTGAGTTTTCCAAATTTGCTGCCATATTGAGTGCAGCACTTTCACAACCTCATCTTTTAGGATTTGAAATAGCTCAACAGCAATTCTATCACCTCCACTAGCTTTGTTTGCAGTGATGCTTACTAAGGACCACTTGACTTTGAATTCCAGAATGTCTGACTCGAGGTGAGTGATCACACCATCATGGTTATCTGGGTCATAAAGATCTTTTTTGTATAGTTCTTCTGTGTATTCCTGCCACCTCTTAATATCTTCTGCTTCTGTTAGGTCCATATAATTTCTGTTCTTTATTGTGCCCATCTTTGCATGAAATGTTCCCTTGGTATCTCTAATTTTCTTGAAGAGATCTCTAGTCTTCCCCATTCTATTGTTTTCCTCCATTTCTTTACACTGGTCACTGGAGAAGGCTTTCTAATCTCTCCTTGCTATTCTTTGGAACTCTGCATTCAAACGGGTATATCTTTCTTTTTCTCCTTTGCCTTTTGCCTCTTTTCTTTTCTCAGCTATTGTAAGGCTTCCTCAGACAACCATTTTGCCTTTTGCATTTCTTTTTCTTGGGGATGGTCTTGATCCCTTCCTCCTGTACAATATCATGAACCTCCATCCATGGCTCTTCAGGCACTGTCTATCAGATCTAATCCCTTGAATTTATTTGTCACGTCCACTGTATAATCATAAGGGATTTGATTTAGGTCATACCTGAATGGTCTAGTGGTTTTCCCTACTTTCTTCTATTTAAATCTGAATTTGGCAATAAAGAGTTCATTGCTGAGCCACTGTCTGCTCCCAGTCTTGTTTTTGCTGACTGTATAGAGCTTCTCCATCTTTGGCTGCAAACAATCAATCTGATTTCGATGTCAACCATCTGGTGATGTCCATGTGTAGAGTCTTCTCTTGTGTTGTTGGAGGAGGGTGTTTGCTATGACCAGTGCGTTCTCTTGGCAAAATTCTGTTAGCCTTTGACCTGCTTCATTTTGTATCCCAAGGCCAAATTTGCCTGTTACACCTGTTATCTCTTGACTTCCTACTTTTGCATTCCAGTCCCCTATAATGAAAAGGACATCTATTTTGGGTGTTTGTTCTAGAAAGTCTTGTAGGTCTTCATAGAACCATTCAACTTCAACTTCTTCAGCATTACTGGTCAGGGCATAGACTTGGATTACTGTGACATTGAATGATTTGCCTTGGAAACGAACAGAGGTCATTCTGTCATTTTTGAGATTGTATTCAAGTACTTCATTCTGGACTCTTTTTTTTGACTATGATGGCTGTTCTGTTTCTTCTAAGGGATTCTACAAATCATTAAGCTTTGCTCAAACACCTTATAATTTCCCAGGCCAAGTTTGATGAGTCCTTCCTCTGTTTTTCATCTGTACTTCCTTAATAGCCCTTGTTTCTTTCTTTTCGTATCTTATAATCTAGTTTTTAAATTCTAAGCTTTTTTAGAGAAAGAATTTTCACAGTTATTTGTAACTCCCATTTATCCATCAGGAGCACCATAGTATCAGAAACAGATCGTTTGTTTGACTCCTAGGCAATTTCACATCTGTTTCACTTTAACACCTTCTCTGGCTCAGAAGGATATTTTGGACTCCTAAAGATTCCTGATTCCTTCTTTACCCTGACAAATCTTGTTTTCACATTCTCTAGAAACACTTCCCTGCTATTGTTTCTGGATTGGACAGCCCTATTAGAGTCAGATCTAAAGTCTCAATTTCTTCTAAAAAAATAACACCATGTAAAAATAGACAAAAAATATGTGAACTTATCCAGTCAGGATTATCTGGGTGGATATTACATGGTCAAAACTCTTAGTTGGAATGCAAAATAAGTAGAAAACACTGGTCTTGACCTCAGAAAGCTTCTAATGTAGTTGGGTAAACAAGGTATCACATATGTGAACCAAATAGGAATTGTAGAAACAATGAATGGTTGAAGGTACAAAAAGTACCTAAAACAGAGGAAACTAATGAAAGTAGACCTTGAAGCTAGGTTGGGAATGTGTTGGAGAGGAGCTGAGAGGAAATTCCAGACTGAGACTGGATAAGCAAAATGTCACACGTCTGAGAGTGGTGGAAAACATACCCGTTTGGCTGAATCACATGGCTTAGTTGTGTAACAAGCTCTCAGGTTGGTTAAAGTGGATTGTATTTTCTGTTATGTCAAAGGGGATGATGACAGTTGTGAGGAGTAACAACTATGGCATTTATTTTCATTGTAATTGCTTTGGGTTTTTCACTGTCACCAACAGGGACCTGTCGAGCAATATGATATCGGAGCTACCACCCCACATTTTCAAAGACCTGAAGTGTCTACAGAAACTGTAAGTTCTTCTTCCCACCCCCGTCATCAGAGTTAAATGGCAACATCTTGACTCTCCAAAATAATAACATCCTGATGCTTCTTTCCTCCTCCCTTCTAATGGTACAAAAGGAATCTGTCGTCCAATCCTCTTTTGTATCTCCACAAGAGCCAGTTTGGAAGTCTTAAACAACTTCAGTCTTTGTAAGTGAAATGTAACAGTATGTTGATTGTGATGTTAGTGGGTTGCTTTACTCCGAACCACATTTATTTATAAATGAGTGTTTGGCACACAGAAGGGCTTTTACTGTGAGCATGCATTCTCAGACAGTTGTGAATATCATGGTTATCAAATGACAAACAGTATCTCATTTTTTACCGTTCAGTGTATAAAGACCATTTCTGGGTTAGAAGCTACACATAGCTCCTTCCTGAAAACAGGATTCTCATGGAAAAATCTCATCTTACGGTTCTCACAAAAATTTAAATTTGCAATAGTTTCATCACTAAGTAGTTGGTTAAAAAAAGTTTTTTGAAGATTTCTCTACTTTTTCCCTTTCTTCTTTCTTACAACGATCTACTTGATATCAATCTGCAGAGCATGCTTTTTACTTTTCAAACAGTAAATAAAAAGTTACTCCACAAATATGAACATTCAGACAATTAATACTGTTTAGTGTTTTACAATTTCAAATGTACTAGATTTCAAATGGTGCCAAGAACTCTGTCAGTTAGTCTTAAAACCTCAACAATTCCTTTCCCATAAACAGCCACTGTTGATCAAAGCTTTTCTTTGTCCCCCACAAAGGACATGCTACCTAACCTGATCTCAGCCAAAAGCTTTTCTTCATTTAATTCCAAAAACCAATCCTTAATACCACTTTTTATTCTTGCTAAATAGTTTTCTATTGGAAATTAATACAGGATTTAGATTCTCTCTGTAGGTATTAGTGAACATCCAGTGATGAAAAAGTCTTGGTTCCTGCTCTCAAGAAGCTAGAATATTAAACATATATATATATATATATGAAGCATGTGCTTATGTATATATATGTATATGTGTGTGTGTGTATATATATATGCTCCCCTGGTGGCTCAGACTGTAAAGAATCCTCCTGCAATGGACCTGAGTTCAATCCCTGGGTTGGGAATGTTCCCTGGAGAAGGGAATAACTGCCCACTCCAGTATTCTTGCCTAGAGAATTCTGCAGACAGAGGAGCCTGGTGGGCTATAGTCCACAAGGTTGCAAAGAGTCAGATACAACCAAGCAACTAACATGATGATGATAATATATATGTATTAACATATGTATAATATATATGTATATATATATATAATACATTGTTCTTAAGTATAAGAAAAAGACCTGAGGATGTGGACCAAATGATCTTCCCTTCACTCACCACATACTGAATTCTAAAAACCAAAATATCATTACACACCCCACCTTTCTGAAAGATAATTCAAAGTAGTAACTATTTACTCCATATGTCTCTTTCTTCTTTTCTTTTCTTTCTTTATTGCTTCATTTCCTATTCTCTAAAGATTCATTTACACATTTATTTTACAAACATTTATTGGCCAACTTAATCATAGCACTGTCTTGGGCACTCAGTATACAGTAGCCTCTGCTCTTTTGAAAACTACAGGCCATTCACCAAATAATCACATAACCTGTGTAATAGTGAAGCTACGATAAGTCCAAAAGAAAGCTAGAGATGAAAAGAAATAAAAGAGAGAAAAATTCTTTAAAAAGGACTCCAGAGTTTTCTGTAGGAGGGGCCCTGTTCAATAGTAATAGTTGTTCCCTAAGTCTCGTTTCTGACCATCAAAGTCCTCTATAAAAGTCTCAATGAGCAATGGACAACTTGGAACCTTGTCAAGAAATCTTTATTCTGATTTGCCCAAAAGAAACTGAATGAGAATCACCCATTTTTCAAAATAAGCCTTAAAAGGAATAGGTTTCTGTCTTCCTAGATTATCTTCTTTCTACCTACATTTCCTGAGAACATGAAGACTCCTCTAAATCACGTCATCCTAAAGAGTCTTCAAAGAATCCACATTTAAAGAAGCTTCTGGATAAATGAGGAGTGTTGGGGGTTACCATTGGAGCCCTCTGAGGACGTTTTATGGGGCTGGAGGAGTGAAAGGAATTATGCTTCCCACTGTGGTCTGAGAAAGCAGTTTCCCTGAATCAGAGTTCTCCTTACCACTCCCATGGTTTTCCACCCTGAAGACACATAGGCCAGGAGGAAATGACTCTATTTAAATCTGGGTTCTGACAGAATTCACTTTGGTAATGTTCTCAGGTTGAAAATATCAGCCCCTATCTGAAACCCTGTAACTCGTATTGTTTGGTTTATGAGATCAAGCTACAGAGCCAATTTCACAATCAGACAAATCACAGCTGCGATTTTTACATCAAAAAAATGAATGAAAGTGTATTATTAGAAGGTAGTTCTGCATGTGAAAGTGACAAAATCAACTCCAAGTTATGGGAGGCATAAATAGAAATGGCAGTTTTCTAAGATGGTTTATTGTAAGATTTTCATCCTAATTTGAATTGATAACAGAAGATTTTGAAGCATGGTTTTTAAGATCAACAAAGAAAACAATGAGTAAAAAGTTAAACCCTAAAATCATGAAACCTATTGTGCCTATTTTCCAGAGACCTGGAAAGGATAGAGATTCCGAATATAAACACACGGATGTTTCAACCCATGAGGAATCTTTCCTACATGTATGTATGTATGAAAGAACAGAGAAGAAAACATGGTGAAATGTTACAGATGCTCTAGCGTAAACTGTCTAATGTATCACTGCAATGTGTTTTTATGCAAGAAAAAGTCTTTTTTATTGAGAACTTTTTAATTTTGTCACCTTTGGTCCCTGTTCAAATAGAGTTCAATATTATGATGTGCCGACATGAATGACACTTCTCTCTGGAAACACGCTGTTTATCCAATTGAGGCCCAATAAGAGATCAGGGTACCAGAATGCCACATATTACACAAGATGAAGTCACTGGCTAATGGTACTCAGGAGACCTGGAAACATTAATTCACCTCACATGAGTGAGCAGTCGGCCACTCTAAGATTTGAGCCCTTAGGAAGAAAGATGCTATATAAATTCCAGGTGTTGTTTCTGTTACTGAGTGCACTGCAAAATGGAGGTAATTCATCTTTATAGTAGTTTTTGATAAGTCACGTTAATATATTTGACTAAAGTGCACTGTGTAAGTTGTGTTAATATATGTGTATATGACATGATCATTTCTTTATCAACTGTGTAACCTATATGTTCTGATTTCAAAAATTAACCATTGTCATCCACAACAATAGGGAGGATTCGATGTAAGATATCAAGTTGGGTGCAGCAAGTGGCTGAAATGGTTAGTGTGAAGGTGTACTTTGGGGAGAATATTTTGTTTATGTTTATGCAGCAGGACTGATTACCCAAAGACAAGTATTTGATGTATATCCAAATGGTTTTCATAACTTCTCCTTCTGTGGTTCCAGTAGATAAATATTTAATGAGGCTAGCGTTTCCTTGTTGCGGGCAGAATGTGAGGTCCTCTTAGAACAGAGAAATTCAGCCTTTGTAGAACTTGATGGAGAAGCAGCTGCTTTAAATGTGAACCTCAGGTTGAGGTCAAGAAGGACCCAAAAATTAACAGAAAGTGTGTCAATGTGGTTCCTCCCCTACTAAGTGACATAGTGATTCTCCTTTCATCTTCCTTGTCCATCGTTTGTTGAAATACCTCCACCTGCCCACCTGCTCTGGTCACAGCGGGCAGAGAGGCTGGACCACTGCTATTTGAGGACGGGGGTAGCTGACACACCCAGCGCTAAACCATTCATCTGCTTGTCTAACAAGTGTGTGTCTATGGCCTCCCTCAGGCCAGGGGGAACACAGAGATCAGCAAGAGAGAGAAGAATCTGCCCCACGGAGCTTCCTTGTAGCTTCGGGAGCCAGAAAGTAAACTAGGAAACAAATAAATGATGAAGAAATGCTGGGAAGGAAAGTATTGCGAGTTCAAGGGATGAAGGAAGGGAATGTGGATGGTTCACCCAGAAGTCAGAGACGTGACAGTCAAGCAGCTCTGAATGGAGGGAGGCAGTTCTGGGGGGAGGTTCTTGCAGGCAGAGGGAAAAGCAAAAGCAGCACACTGAGAAGAAGGTGAACCCGCTTGTTTGAGGATCAGAAGAAAGCCCACATGTCTGGGTGGAGGGAACATGGTCAGGAAGCGGTGAAATGATCAGGGTAGCCAGGGGTCCAATCACGGGAGGCCTGGAAGCCAGGCAAAGTAAAGCTTTCTTTAACGTGCAAGTTTAGCAAAATTGAATGAGCAAATGAAAAAAAAAAAAGATTAGATGAGAAAGGAACTGAAAGAGATGGTAAATGAATACATAAATAGGACGAGTTTTATGGGAGAAAATCCTAAAAATAACATGTTTGGAGAATGACCTTAAATCCAAATGACCTCCCCAGTTTAAACCCTTGAAGACTGCACACAGTTAGATCATAAATACACCAATCACAGTCGAGCCTGTATTTTCCTCTCGAAATGGTTTAAGTCCTTCCAGGCCCTGACCAGGAATCTGTGTAGCTGCTTCTCCTCCTCGCTGCCATGAGACTGAATTTTCCTAATCTCATGGACCCTCCCTTCCTGCCCCTACCAGGGAAAAGAAAGCTAGTTTAAGGGAATAGACTTAAAAGTAAGTACAAGACAGGAATGTTTTTAGTGAGAATCAACATCCCAAACCCAAGCCCCTGAAAGTTTGTTAAATATCAGTTTCACAATGACCATCAACTTCTTATAACACCCCCAGAGAACCACCCAATGTGACAGGGAAAATTAGAGCCCTGGAGACTTCCCATTCTCACGTCCCCGCCACAGATCCCCATGTTCTTTAGGCTCTTCACCTTAAAGGAAGAAGACTGCCTAGCGTAAAGTAATACTGAATGAAGAACTCTGTCCCTCCAGAATCACTCCTAAACAAAAGTGACCAAGCCTAGTGAAGCCGCACACCTTCCACAGCTGCAGCCCCAAACAGGACTGCACGCGCCGTCTCTGTGTCATTGCTGTCCAGTGACTCTTTTTTCCCTTTGACTTTAGTTATTTCAAAAACTTTCGATACTGCTCCTATGCTCCCCATGTCCGAATATGTATGCCCTTGACTGACGGCATTTCTTCATTTGAGGACCTCTTGGCTAACAATATCCTCAGAGTATTTGTCTGGGTTATAGCTTTCATAACCTGCTTTGGAAATCTTTTTGTCATCGGCATGAGATCTTTCATTAAAGCTGAAAACACGACTCACGCTACGTCCATCAAAATCCTTTGCTGTAAGTATATTTCCCGTGTAAATGGATTAAGGGTATCTTCAGTGTGCTGTGCTCTAGATTATATCAGCCTTCAGCAAATGGCACTTTAATATGAGTCACATATTCTGGGAAATTGATTTTTTAAGTTTGAAAGTCCTATTGTTCTCTTTGGTTACTCTGTTCTGGATTGCATGAGCCTGCAGTGATTTATAAGGGATGGATTATAGAAGGACAGGCTGTAGGTTACAAAACTATGCTTTGTTTAACCTTTAATTGCAGTAACATCCATGTTCCTCAAGCCCAGAAAATTACTCCCTTTATTAAATATGCAAGATATTTTTTTTACTGTTTAAAACCTAGATTCCCTACATGACCCTGTGGACTGTAGCCCACCAGCCTCCTCTGTCCATAGGAGTCTCAATGCAAGAATACTGGAGTGGACTGCCATACCCTCCTCCAGGGAATCTTCCCAGCCCAGGGATCGAACCCTGTGTCTCTTATGTCTCCTGTATTGGCAGGCGGGTTCTTTACCGCTAGCGCCACCCGGGAAGCCCAGGCTCCCCACAACCCTAATTATCTCCCTACGACCATTTTTTCAAAATTACAAAGATTCAGTGTAGTACTTTAGAAATAGTACACTGTTTGAAGTCTGTTGACTCCTAAGTACTATTGTGGGTGTTTTCGTTAGTTCGTTTAGCACAGCATAGAGGAAGCAGATCTAATCAGAAAATGAAGACAGAGATGCTGGAACTACCAAAACACACTCTGTGATTCTTCAACAGGTGCGGACTGCCTGATGGGTGTGTATTTGTTCTTCATCGGCCTTTGTGATCTAAAGTACCGTGGGCAGTATCAGAAGTACGCGCTGCTGTGGATGGAGAGCTTGCAGTGCCGCCTCCTGGGCTTCCTGGCCATGCTGTCCACTGAGGTCTCTGTCCTCTTGCTCACGTACTTGACCCTGGAGAAGTTCCTGGCCGTTGTCTTTCCCTTCAGTAACATTCGTCCTGGAAAATGGCAGACCCTGGCCGTCCTCATCTGCATCTGGATTGTGGGGTTCTTAATAGCTGTGACCCCATTGTGGAAAGAGGATTATTTTGGAAACTTTTATGGAAAAAATGGAGTATGTTTCCCACTTTATTATGACCAAACAGAAGATATTGGAAGCAAAGGGTATTCTCTTGGAATTTTCCTAGGTAACTTATTTCTCATTTCCTGGACAAACGTCATTTTGATAGAAATACCACAAATTTCAGTAAAGCCATATTTGTCCATTTCAGAAAGTAAGCAAATATAGTTAAGACTGTCTCCTTTTTTTAAAGAAATTTCTTGCTACATATTTATAAGTGTTTTTATTAAATTTTTTATTAAGAGATTTAGTATGAAAAACAAAAACATACTGTCAGGATCTCCAGATGATCTTTTTTTATTATCTGTGAGACCCTTTGATTTTATGTTCATATGCAGTGACAATGATCTGGAGGAATTCCAGTTCACTGCCATGTCCTGTGACCCTTCCAAGTTATTTGAACTCATTTTTTTCACAGTCTAGATATAAGCCAAATAAATAATAATAACAAAATTCTTGAAATTCACTAGCAGGAGATTATCTGAGTGGAAATGCCAGAAAGGTTTATTGCCTTTCATAAATGCAGCTCTAGAGTCAGCAACAGAAGGGTGCTTTTCCATTTCCTTCAGTTCAGTTCAGTTCAGTCACTCAGTCGTGTCCGACTCTTTGCGACCCTATGAATCGCAGCACGCCAGGCCTCCCTGTCCATCACCAACTCCTGGAGTTCACTCAGACTCACGTCCATCGAGTCAGTGATGCCATCCAGCCATCTCATCCTCTATCATCCCCTTCTCCTCCTTAATTCTCCCTAATTTGTTAGAAAAGAAAACCCAACCTTTTCTATTACAAGTGAACAAGTTTAGCCCCTAAAGATTAAAAAAATGTTTTATATTGTCTAATAGGTATCTCTCTTGCTTAACACTAAAGCCATCTCCGTGTTCTGTCTTTAACCAGAGCTGTATCATCAATTCAGTTCCCCTTTCGCATCTGGTCCCCTAATCTAAGGAAGAAATAAGCTCTGTCATCCCTTCTTTTTCATCAAATGTTTTTTCTTCAAAAAATGCCTCTGACTTCTCTTTCTTTCAGTCTCTACCTACTGCTGTCACCTTTCTTTAAAGGCTTATGACCTTCACCCTGAATGATTACATTAGTCCTTACTGGTGTTTTGGCCTCTGGGGTCTTTGCTCTCCTGTTTATCTGTTGACCACCTGAGTGTCCAAAGGACTGGGTATCCTCTGCTTGGAGACCTTCAGGAACCCCCTACAACCAGGGTTAAGTTTAAAGTAGTCACTTAAAAGCCCATCACAAAATGACCCTAAGCACCATTCCCAGTTATTCTAGGCCTATTCCTTCTCCCTCTGAAAAAGAAAACATTTTATTTGCACCATTTTAATAATACTCCTCACACACAACCCTATTTGGTAGTTGGGTTTTCATGACTATATCATGTCTGCAGTATTGTAAGCCGTTCCCAGTACAGGCACACTTCATGGAAAACTTCCCTCCCCAACACACGCATAGCCACACATACACGCACACACACACACTAACTACCTTATATTCATTGATTCAAAAAGGATTTATTGAGCACCTACTATAGGCCAGGCACTGTTCTGGGTACTGGAGATCAAACAGATTGGTCCCCACAGACCTGCAGCCAGCAAGGAGGATGAAGACAAGTGAACACGCCCTTGTGTCACCGGCTGCCAGAAGTCAGGAAGGAGGAGTGCAGAATGTCCTGGGAGCCCAAGATCTGAGGACCGGGGAAGGCGTCCCAGGAAAAATTAGCCCAAAGCATGAGGATACTTTTCAAGTAAAGGCAGACATTGTGTTCCAGGAGTGAGAGACCTGCAGCCAGGGAACAGGCCCAGATAAAGGGCAAAAGAAGTTTGAGTGGCTGGATCTTGTGATGGAGGTGTGGGGTGGTTGGCGGGGCTAAGCACACACACACACATAAATATCTACATTTACACAGCTTATTTGTGAGACATGGAGACTTAAAGGCCCATATTTTTGGTTAAAAATAAGAATATATAGTTTTAAAATAATTTTTAAATATTAGAATATGTTTAGATTTAGAGAAAAGTTGCAAAGACAGTACAGTTTCCCGTATTCCAGACATGCCTCACCAGATTCCACTGTTGTTAACATCTCACATTCCTATGGTGTTTCCAGAACATACACTTCTGAAACTTTCTATAGGTCTATTTTCAGGATTTGTACCAGAGAAACATCTTTAACAGTCATTTTTTAAAAATTATTCTTAACTTTCTGATAGTAGACCTAAGATAACCAATTTTGTGAAATCCAATTGTATGGCTTTGTAATGAGATTCCATGCGAAATGTTTTGGATTAAAAACAATGAAACACCATGAATTTATAGTATTTTTCCCTAGACTTTACTAGTCTTACATACTTTGAAATTATATGGATATTTTACATTCACTATAAAGAATAAGATGAGCACTCAGGATTTTTATGGTAGCAAGAATATAACAAAGTGACCAAAAAGTCACTAGTATGGGATAAGTGACTCTAAAGCAGTAATTCATATAGTTGAATTTTTAGTTTTTCTCTTACTCTTCCTTTTTCTAAAACAGTCTAAAGAGTTCTGAATTTTGGTTTCGATTACTATGGACAATCTGAAGGAAAATAAAGATTTTTTTTTGTCCTAGGTATTATTTTTATTTAAGACCAATAAACATGAGAAATAATGTTTCTGATGCTATTATCTTCTTGATATCCCAAGGTTATCTTAATCATATTTATAAGATGAAGGAATAGGGCTTATTGATTTTTTGATATGTACATGTGATTACAGTAATCCCTTAAGGTTTGAATTTGCAGAGAGATAAAAAATTAAATAGCCTTTTTCCTGCTTTAAAAAAGCTAGATTACCTCATGGTATACCTAGATCTGAATTTCAAAGTCTATATTTCTTGGTAATGTGTTTATGTATTTGAAATATCTTTTTGATCTGGCAAACCCAATGCCTTTATTCCAGTTTATAGCCGTGAGTTCAGAGTTTTACCTGATTACCACTCGGCTGATACAAAGAATGGTTCTTGGAAAAGGCACCGTACCAAACGTCTAAGTAATGCAGTATTTCTCCTGTTGATGTATACACCCGAAATGTTAAGAGGTGTGCTTTTCCCACAGGTGTGAATTTGCTGGCTTTCCTCATCATTGTGTTTTCCTATACTGTCATGTTCTGTTCCATTCAAAAAACTGCCCTGCAGACTTCAGAAGTGAGGAGTCACATGGGAAGAGAGGTGGCTGTTGCAAACCGTTTCTTTTTTATAGTGGTCTCTGAGGCCATCTGCTGGATTCCTGTATTTGTAATTAAAATTCTTTCCCTCTCCCGGGTGGAAATACCAGGTCAGTCCCTTCTATGATTCCCAAGCACGTTGTGTCTTCTTTCGTCCTCTGTTTGACGAGGCCAGAATACAGGGTCTTACGTGTAGTAAATTCTCCATAAATACCTGCAGCTTGAGTTATGATTTCCTCAGTGTTTATACATGCATATATATATATACATATATAAATAAAATATACTATATATTTCATATATATTATGTATAAATAAAATAAATATATATGTGTATGTATATATAATTTCATTTGCTTTTTACTGTGCGGGCTTCTCATTGCAGTGGCTTCTCTCGTTGCAGAGTGCAGGCTTTAGGGCGTGTGGGCTCCGCAGTTGCAGTCCGTGGGCCCCAGGGCACAGGCTCGATAGCTTTGGTGCACGGACCTAGCTGCTCGGCAGCATGTGGGATCTTTCCAGACCAGAAATCAGACCCATGTCTCCTGCACTGGCAGGCGGATTCTTTAGCACTGAGCCTCTAGGAAAGCCCTCCTCTGTGCTTTATAATCAGTCTTTTAAGATAGGAATTGGATAATGGTGTAGCCCTGACTAGAATAATAAAAACACAGGAGATAGAGAAAAACTAAATCTTAGTGTCTCCCTTCCACCTGAGCTAGATAGTGGTGCTTCATCAAGGGTACAGAAAACAGAACAAAATATTTATGCCCAGCTTCCAGCCTGCCTCTGAATTCAGTCCCTAAGGACCAAGGCCTACGTATGGGTATTTTAGAAAAAGATCCTGCTGTGATTCTAGGTGCACCCCCTGGTTAAGAACCACTAGTCTGCTTCATGGCCCTGGCCCTGTGGTTGTCACACTGGGCCCTGTGGAGGCTAAGTAACAAGTGTGTGTGCGTGTGCTTAGTCGCTGTCGTGTCCAACTCTTGCAACCCCATAGACTATAGCCTCCCAGGCTCCTCCATCCATGGGATTCTCCAGGCAAGAATACTGGAGGGGGTTGCCGTTTCCTTCTCCAGGGGATCTTCCCAACCCAGGAATCAAATCCAGGTCTCCTGCATTGCAGGCAGACTCTTTAAGTAAAAAACTCCTGCAACTGTTTATGTCCCTCTGCCTTGTCAGATGTCTCACAAATGCCACACAACACCCACCACATGCCTTTAACCTATCAGCTTAGTCTCACGACAAGGTTTTCTGATAGTAGGGGTTGTGGTAGTTCATTAGTTGCTAAGTTCTGTCTGAGTCTTTTGGGACCCGATGGTAGGGTAAGTAGCCCGTCAGGCTCCTCTCTCCATGGGATTTCCCAGGCAAGAATACTGGAGTGGATTGCCTTTCCCTTCTCCAGGGGAGCTTCCCAACCCAGGGATGGAACCTGCATCCCCTGCTTTGCAGGCAGATTCTTTACCACTGAACCTCCAGGGAAGCCTGACAGGAGGGGTAGTAATCGTCATTCTTGGAGAAAGTCTAAGACATTTCAGACCATGATGGGGAACCAGATCAGGAAGAAGTTACCATGAAACATTATTGGGCCACACGTTAGTCTTTCTCTACAGTTTATAGTTCAGCAGTTTGAGGTTTGTCTTGAATGCCACAGTGGAACCAGGAGAGAAGTCTTTACCACACTTGACTAAGCCTCTCCTTCCTTGCCCAGCTTCCCATGGTGTTGGGAAGACCTAAACCCACCCCGTCCCCACCCTCCAAGAACTGTGGGGTCTTCTCCACCATGGCAGGTGGCCAATAGTACCTGGGCTCAGGCACAAAGGTAAGCTGGCTTCAGCCCTCCCATCTCAGTCCTGAGATGATGCTAACCTTACATCATCCAGCGACCCTGAGGCTACCGGGACGTCTCATTCCTGATCACAGCTTCCTTTAAGGACTCAATAGACCAAAAAACTACTGTTTTTCTTCCATCACATACTCTTTGTATCTAATTTTTTAAAAATTAAGGACAAGAAATATATAGTAATATAAAACTTCATTGAATCAATCTAAGATATGCTAAATACAAATGTTTTTCTTTCATATTCTTTCCAGTTAAAAAGAAATAAGGAAAAGAAAGAGAAGACGGGATGAAAAGAGGAGAGGCAAACATAGAAAAAGGAGAAGGGAGAGGTCAAAGGGAAGGAGGAAGGGGCAGATAAGTAGTCAAAGAGATGGAAAGCAAAGCAGAAGAAGAACAGAAAGGATGTAGGGAAGAGCGGGACAAAGAGAAGAGCAAGCAACAGTGTGTGAAGGATAAGAAACTGCGGGGTGGGGAAGCAAGGGGTCGCAGTCACAAAGGAGTGGGAGTGGGGAAGGAAGGATGCTGGTCCCCCGAAATGACAGTTCTCTGACTGAAGATAGGGGAGGAGGTGGCAGAGTGTGGTGGGTCTGGAGAACCACAGGGCTTAGTGCTGAAAAGGGACGTCCGCAGAGCCGGCCCAGCTCCCGGACATCAGTCATGTAAGTTATCATCAGCCCCTTTCACAGATAAGGCAGTTGAGGTCTGGGGAGCTTAGTCGATTTGCCCACAGTCTCAGAGCTAAGAGGTGTGCAAGCCTAGAATCGGGCTCTATTTGAGGAGGAAAACACATTTCATCCTAACCAAGTAAATGATGTAGCCGGCCCATCGTACCTCGGCATTCCAAATCCATGGATTCAACCAACCGCACACCAGAAGTATTGGGGGAAAATTTTCCAGAAACTTCCAAAGAACAAAACTTGAATTTGCCTTGTGCTAGCAAACATTTGCATAGTATTTACATTGTGTTTATAACTCTTTACATGCAAGTACATTGTATTAGGTATTATGAGTAATATAAAGATGATTTAAAGGATATGGGAGGATGTACCTAAGTTACATGCAAATACTATGCCATTTTCTATAAGGGACTTAAGAATCTGCTGATTTTAGTATATGTCCCACCGTGGATATCAAGGGACAACTGAATTCAGAAAATGCTCTGTCATCCAAAATATCTCCTCCCTTTTTGTGAAACATTTCCCTTATATTCTATTAGCCTTTGAAAGGCTTCACACAGAAGGAATTCACTGAGTTTGGAGATATATTTATTTTTGCTCCTCAGATCTTCTGACTCCATTCTGAATATAATAGTGTAAGGCAGGAAGATCTTCAGGACTGAAATTTAGACCAAGTTCAGATCTGACTCTAAACCAGAAGATTCCTGGACACTGTCCAATTAATTGCTCTTTTTCCTATTTTTCTATAAGGAAAGGCAATAAAAACTAGAAAAGTACATATCAATTTATAGTTTATAAAGTGTTTTCACATAATGTTTCCTCCCATGTTGATTTACGACAAACTACAGAGTAGTTACTGAAACTCAGAAAAGTTCATGTAGGACCTTGAATCCGTAGCTCCTATGCTCTCTGGCAAAGATTTTCCATAAGGTGAGAGAAGACTTAGATGGAACAGGTAGCCCTCTCAAAAACAGCATGAACTATAGCATGTAATGTGTTTTGTGTGTATTAAATCTTCACCTTTCTTTCACGTTTCGTTTCCTTCTCCAGGCACAATCACCTCCTGGGTCGTCATTTTTTTCCTTCCAGTAAACAGTGCCTTGAACCCAATCCTCTACACTCTCACAACCAGCTTTTTCAAGGACAAGCTGAAACAGCTGCTGCACAAACATCGGAGAAAATCGATTTTCAAAACTAAGAAAAAAAGTGTGTCTACTTCCATCGTGTGGGGGGATGACTCCTCTGCACTTAAACTTGGGGCTTTGAACAAAATAAACCTCGAGGACAATATAGTGAAACCAGTTTCCTAGTCATGGTTTTGGAGCACTGGGCTTCAAATAGACTACCTGAAAAAGCACAGCGTTTGGAAGATGACGCCTGCAACACTTTTCATCTTTACTGAGAGCAAAACTTGACTGCACTGGGAGCATAGTAGGAGGGTGTCAGGCATGACGTTCCGATGGCAGCCGTGGTGTTTAACTGAGGACTGTACCTGAAGGTCTCCTCACCCCAACATGCCTGCGATGCACTAATGGATCCATAAACAGCAGGCTGATGGGCAGTGGATCTCTATCTCTGCAGCACGGCCAGCCTACCAGTGGATGCCCACCCCTTGGCCCTGCACAGTCTGCTCTTAAATTGAGTTGCACTGTCATTAAATAAAAACATTCATGACATCTAATTCTAGCGTGGCCATAATCACATGAAGCCTAAATCGCTTTCCTTGCTTTTCCAATGTCAAATGAATCCATCAGCATCCTGCTGAAGTGATAGCAAAAGGACTTCTGAGGAAGTGATAGCAAAAGGACTTCCACCTCAAGGCCTCCCTAAGGAGGCCAGTGGAGCGGCAGCTTTGAAAACAGAACTTTGCACAGGGTTCGAAGTCTAATATATGACCAGAGAGGCGTGCTGACTACCTGGTATCATTCACCTTTTTGGCTTGTATGTGATGTCAGAAGAGCTGCCCTCTCAAAATATTTTTCTTAAGGTTGCCCATACCACAGAGGACAATTGGGCATTACAACTGCCAAAAACTACATTTCCATACGTTTTAAAATATAATTTCTGTAGAGCATCATCCCTATTGCTGGCAAGTTCTGCCTTCACAGAACACGCAGATAAGTGTTAAGGGGGATTTAAGAATACTGGACTCAGATATATTCCCATTGTTTTTAACAAAAAAACGAGTAAATTTGTTCTTTTATTTTTTTGGAAAATGAAAAGCACTTGTGAAGGCCTGGACATGTTTTTGTACTGAAAGATTATATGTGAAAAAAAGAATCAGGTAAATAAAATTCTATTTTGCAATTGTCTGTGTATTATTTTAAGTTCAACAAAGACCGCATTCATGTGCTCAGTAGCTTCAGTCATGTCCAACACTATGGACTGTAGCCTGCCAGGCTCCTCTGTCCGTGAGATTTTCCTGGTAAGAATACTGGAGTGAGTTGCCGCACCCTCCTCCAGGGGAATCTTTCTGACCCAGGGATCGAATTTGTGTCTCCCATGTCTTCTGCACTGGCAAGCAAATTCTTTTCTGCTGAGCCACCAGGGAAGACCAGCAAAGACCACTGATAGGGCTTATTGACTATTAACCATTTTTTTCTCTGGCAGAGAATATAACTCAGAAACAAACACATAACCTCAGTTAACAAGATGCTTTTTACATTTTTTTTCTTCCCCCCTTTCCAAATCATGAAGCAGTAACTTAATTTCTTTGTTTTTCACTTCCTTCGGAGTTCCCTTAACGAGATGAAATGTAAGCAGGTGAGAACCCCAGACCACCTCCCACTGCATATTTCTCTAGTAGCATCCATGATGAAAGGAATCCCAGAATTGATGCATCACAACTGTTTTGGTAATGTACTGTTATTATCTAATATTGACTAAAACCATCACGTGAGTTCCTTTATTTTGATCACGTGAGATATTTCTTACATCAGTAAAATCTTTCCACATTTATTCTAGAAATAATTTCCCTACCCATCGACTAAGCTGCCCTTTTTTCTTACAGTTTCAAATTTTCCTCCTCTTGTCTCCTCGCTATGATTAGTCACTTCCCCATGTGCCTATTTGATTAAATGTCCTTTCCAGTCCTTGAACATCATATGATTTATTTCCTAATACATTTCCCAACATCAGAAGCATAAATAAGGAATAGACCCTGAGCCTTGGGTATTTCAATCTTAGCACAAATGTGTATCACCCAATTTCCCATTCCTGAAAGGCATCAGGCATGGGCCAGGAAGTGAGGCTCTGGGAACTGCTTTTGAGTGTCTGCACTCTTGCTATTGAGCTTTGGGCATGAGGAGAAACACAAGAGCAGATGTACCAGGGAAACTAGCAGCATATGTCAGAAAAAATGGAAGTTATTTATGCGTATTGGTCAGCAGCATGCCAACAAATAGTACAAAATTGAATTCTAATAGCTTAGTGATTTACAATCTTATTCTGTACTGAATATATAAACAGAAAACCATCAGAAACTATCAGAAAACCATCAGCTTTATTTGTGCTAGACATAACCTGGCTTTATTTTTTTCCCCCCAAGGGGAGGGTTTCTATTTAATTTTTTTAATTTTTTTTACTTTACAATATTGTATTGATTTTGCCATACATCAACATGAATCCGTGTTCCCCATCCTGAACCCCCCTTCCACCTCCCTCCCCATACCATCCCCCTGGGTCATCCCAGTGCACCAGCCCCGAGCATCCTGTATCATGCATCAAACCTGGACTGGCAATTTGTTTCACATATGATATTATACACGTTTCAATGCCATTCTCCCAAATCATCCCACCCTCGCCCTCTCCCAGAGTCCAAAAGACTGTTCTATACAGCTGTGTCTCTTTTACTGTCTTGCATACAGGGTCATCATTACCATCCTTCTCAATTCCATATGTATGCGTTGCTGCTGCTGCTGCTGCTGCTAAGTCGCGTCAGTCGTGTCTGACTCTGTGCGACCCAATGGATGGCAGCCCACCAGGCTCCCCCGTCCCTGGGATTCTCCAGGCAAGAACACTGGAGTGGGTTGCCATTTCATTCTCCAATGCATGAAAGTGAAAAGTGAAAGTGAAGTCGCTCAGTCGTGTCTGACTCTTAGCGACCCTATGGCCTCCAGCCTACCAGGCTCCTCCATCCATGGGATTTTCCAGGCAAGAGTACTGGAGTGGGTTGCCATTGCCTTCTCTGATATATGCGTTAGTATACTGTATTGGTGTTTTTCTTTCTAGCTTACTTCACTCTGTATAATAGGCTCCAGTTTCATCCACCTCATTAGAACTGATTCAAATGTATTCTCTTTAATGGCTGAGTAATACTCCATTGTGTATATGTACCACAGCTTTCTTATCCATTCGTCTGCTGATGGACATCTAGGGTGCTTTCATGTCCTGGCTATTATAAACAGTGCTGCGATGAACATTGGGGTACACTTGTCTCTTTCAATTCTGGTTTCCTCGGTGTGTATGCCCAGCAGTGGGATTGCTGGGTCATATGGCAGTTCTGTTTCCAGTATTTTAAGGAATCTCCATACGGTTCTCCACAGTGGCGGTACTAGTTTGCATTCCTACCAACAGTGTAAGAGGGTTCCCTTTTCTCCACACCCTCTCCAGCATTTACTGCTTGCAGACTTTTTGATAGCAGCCATTCTGACTGGTGTGAAAACGGTTAGTACCTCATTGTGGTTTTGATTTGCATTTCTCTGTTAATGAGTGATGTTGAGCATCTTTTCACGTGTTTGTTAGCCATCTGTATGTCTTCTTTGGAGAAATGTCTATTTAGTTCTTTGGTCCATTTTTTGATTGGGTCATTTGTTTTTCTGGAATTGAGCTGCAGGAGTTGCTTGTATATTTTTGAGATTAATTCTTTGTCAGTTGCTTCATTTGCTACTATATTCTCCCATTCTGAAGGCTGTCTTTTCACCTTGCTTATAGTTTCCTTTGTTGTGCAGAAGCTTTTAATTTTAATTAGGTCCCATTTGTTTATTTTTGCTTTTATTTCCACTACTCTGGGAGGTGGGTCATAGAGGATCCTGCTGTGATTTATGTCGGAGAGTGTTTTGCCTATGTTCTCCTCTAGGAGTTTTATAGTTTCTGGTCTTAGGTTTAGATCTTTACTCCATTTTGAGTTTATTTTTGTGTATGGTGTTAGAAAATGTTCTAGTTTCATTCTTTTACAAGTGGTTGACCAGTTTTCCCAGCACCACTTGTTAAAGAGATTGTCTTTTCTCCACTGTATATTCTCGCCTCCTTTGTCAAAGATAAGGTGTCCATAGGTGCGTGGATTTATCTCCGGGCTTTCTGTTTTGTTCCATTGATCTATATTTCTGTCTTTGCGCCAGTACCATACTGTCTTGATGACTGTATACTACTGTTGCTGCTGCTAAGTCGCTTCAGTCGTGTCCAGCTCTGTGCAACCCCATAGACAGCGCCCACCAGGCTCCTCTGTCCCTGGGATTCTCCAGGCAAGAACACTGGAGTGGGTTGTCATTTCCTTCTCCAATGCATGAAAGTGAAATGTGAAAGTAAGTCGCTCAGTTGTGCCCAACTCTTAGCGACCCCGTGGACTGTAGCCTACCAGGCTCCTCTGTCCGTGGGATTTTCCAGGCAAGAGTACTGGAGTGGGGTGCCATTGCCTTCTCCGATGACTGTATAGCCTGGCTTTATTATCTCACCTTGTTTTATTCTTGCTTTATATCTTATTAAACTAGCCCATTCCCATCAGAAAAAGACCCCGATGCTGGGAAAGATTGAATGCAGTAGGAGAAGGGGGTGGCAGAGGATGAGATGTTTAGAGAGCATCACCGACTCAATGGACATGAATCTAAGGAAACCCTGAGAGATAGGAAAGGACCAGGAGCCTGGCATATTGCATGGGGTCGCAAAGAGTCAGACATGACTCAGTAACTGAACAACAATGCCCATCACAGTTGCTGAAATAGCTTGAATTAGGGATATCAGAGCTTTGTGTAAGTAACAGTATCACCTCCCCCCAAACTCATCTTGCACCCCAATTCTGTAGCTTCATCTACTGGACTGTGTAGCATCAAGGAGCCACAAAAGCAGACCCATCTCTCCAGCGTTTGTCTCCTAAGGATGACGTTGTTGCCAGATCAAGTAAGTATTTGGTCATTTGCTACCTATCTACTCATGACACGTTTTTAAGATTGCGTCTCATGCCCCAGGTAAATCTTCTCCCTGCTTTAGCATCCTCAGGTTCATAAGCAGAGATCCAAAGAGTGCACATGTTAGAGGAGAGAAACAGTAAAGATTTCATATTCATCATGTCTACCCTATCATGTGATAAATACCCCAAGGGAGTCTGAAGGAAATGTATCTTCCAAAACTAACAAGGAATACATGTAAGACGTTATTTCTCTTTTATTTTTGCAGTGTGACATAAACAGGCATACAGTTCTATTTAATAAATAGCCTTAGGCAACTTTACTCAAGAAACAAAACATTGAAGATAAGAATTTGTGTTTTTGCCTATTTCCTTATCCTGGTGAGTAACAAAGAGTGATTACAAAGCTCTCTTTATGTGTATGTGTTTATTTGTTTATGTATGTATCTGTATATCAGTTGTCTGATATCTTATTTATGAAAGACAGAAGATGCATATTTAATAATGATAGTGTTTATTTCTGAACCAGGAAAATGAAATGAGAGGGTTCTCCTTTTAGATGGCTTTTCAGTGGGAGATCTCAGAGTCCTTGAGAAATACTTCCGAAAGCCCTGTAAGCTAATTGAAACCTATTACTCAATGTATTTCATCACACTCATCTTCAGGATATTTCTCCACATGACACAGACAGAAGAAATAAGTTGAATAAAGGAAGAAATAGCGAACAAAAAGTCCAAATGACAAAACTGCAGATCCGGGAGAGGGGACCTTCTGCTGTCTGAACAGCCTGGTCCTAGCCCATGGTGGCACTCCTACCTCTAGGACCTAAGCAGACTCATAATGAACTTGAGTTATAAACTCGTAACTACTTTATGAAACAGAAGAAATTATTCCTGGTCTATATGGAACCTAGTAAAGCATTTACTCATTTAGTGATTCTCTAAATTCATGGTTCAAAGGTGTTTGATTCAGTATAGGTTTCATAATGAAAGCCATATACTTTCTAGACAAAGATAACACACATTTAATACAAGGAAAAACAGTATCACAAGTGAGAGGACTGGCACCATAATTCCAGGTCAGCCATCAACTACTTACAGGGCCTCAGACAAATATTTTTCAATCTCTTTCATTCTATGTAACCAACTTTCCTTAAGATTATATCACAGAAGCTGATGTCTTGTCCCATTTCTGGAAAGGTCTGTTGTGTAGATTAAAACATATGCTGAAGGTTGGTGTGGATTAAAAATCTCAAAGTTTACACAAAGTTCAAGGATTATTCGATTCTCAATTTCCGCTTTCTCAGGAAGAATCAATGCACAGAGCACCCGTGTTCTGAAATCCACCCCTTCCAGTGAATTTCCTTCCAGGAAGCTTCTCTTCTGGAAAAAAAGACTGAAGTGAAGCCTCAGACATTGAAGCTTCTTCTAACAACACAGCGGTAAGTACAACCTAAAAATTAGGCAGCCGATTGCTAGCAGAGTCCAGAAATGCAGTTCAGTTCAGTTCAGTCAACCAGCCGTGTCTGACTCTTCGCAACTGCAGCATGCCATGCTTTCCCTGTCCCTCACCAACTCCTGGAGCTTCCACAGACTCATGTCCATTAAGTCAGTGACACCATCCACCATCTCATCCTCTGTGGTCCCCTTTTCCTCCCATCTTCAATCTTTCCCAGCATCAGGGTCTTTTCAAATGAGTCCGTTCTTCGCATCAGGTGGCCAAAAGATTGGAATTTCAGCTTCAGCATCAGTCCCTCCAATGAGCACCCAGGACTGATTTCCTTTAGAATGGACTGGTTGGATCTCCTTGCAGTCCAAGGGACTCTCAAGAATCTCCTCCAACACCACAGTACAAAAGCATCAATTCTTTGGTGCTCAGCTTTCTTTATAGTCCAGCTCTCACACCCATACATGACTACTGGGAAAACTATAGCCTTAATACACAGACCTTTGTTGGCAAAGTAATGTCTCTGCTTTTTAATATGCTGTCTAGGTTGGTCATAACTTCTTTTCCAGGGAGCAAGCATCTTTTAATTTCATGGCTGCAGTCACCATCTACAGTGATTTTGGAGTTCCCCAAAATAAAGTCTCTCACTGTTTTCATTGTTTCCCCATCTATTTTCCATGAAGTGATGGGACCAGATGCCATGATCTTAGTTTTCTGAATGTTGAGTTTTTAAAATTTCTGAATGTCAACTTTTTCACTCTGCTCTTTCACTTTCATCAAGAGGCTCTTTAGTTCTTCTTCGCTTTCTGCCTAAAGGGTGGTGCCATTTCCATATATGAGGTTATTGATATTTCCCCCGGCAATCTTGATTCCAACTTGTGCTTCATCCAGCCAAGTGTTTCTCATGATGTACTCTGCATAGAAGTTAAATAAGCAGGGTGACAATATACAGCCTTGACGTACCCCTTTTCCTATTTGGAACCAGTCTGTTGTTCCATGTCCAGTTCTGATTGTTGCTTCCTGACCGCATACAGATTTCTCAGGAGGCAGGTCAGGTGGTCTGACCTGTCTTCCCATGTCTTTAAGAATTTTCCACAGTTTGTTGTGATCCACACAGTCAAACACTTTGCATAATCAATAAAGCAGAAATAGATGTTTTTCTGGAACTTATTCACTTTTTTGATGATCCAATGGATATTGGCAATTTGACCTCTGGTTCCTCTGCCTTTTCTAAATTCAGCTTGAACATCTGGAAATTCACAGTTCACGTACTGTTGAAACCTGGCTTGGAGAATTTTGAGCATTACTTTACTAGTGTGTGAGATGAGTGCAATTGTGCGGTAGTTTGAGCATTCTTTGGCATTGCCTTTCTTTGGGACTGGAATGAAAACTGACCTTTTCCAGTCCTGTGGCCACTGCTGAGTTTTCCAAATTTGCTGGCATATTGAGTGCAACACTTTCACAGTATCATCTTTTAGGATTTGAAATAGCTCAACAGGAATTCCATCACCTCCACTAGCTTTGTTCATAGTGATGCCTTCTAAGGCCCACTTGACTTCGCATTCCAGGATATCTGACTCTAGGTGAGTGATCACACCATTGTGATTATCTGGATCATGAAGATCTTTTTTGTATAGTGCTTCTGTGTATTCTTGCCACCTCTTCTTAATATCTTCTGCTTCTTTAGGTCCATACCATTTCTGTCTTTTATTGTGCCCATCTTTGCATGAAATGTTCCCTTGGTATCTCTGATTTTCTTGAAGAGATCTCTAGTCTTTCCCATTCTGTTGTTTTCCTCTATTTCTTTGCACTGATCACTGAGGAAGGCTTTCTTATCTCTCCTTGCTATTCTTTGGAACTCTGCGTTCAAATGGGTATATCTCTCTTTTTCTCCTTTGCCTTTTGCTTCTCTTCTTTTCACAGCTATTTGTAAAGCCTAGTTAGACAACCATTTTGTTTTTTTGCATTTCTTTTTCTTGAGAATGGTCTTGACCACTGCCTCCTATACAGTGTCATGAACCTCCGTCCATATTTCTTCCAGGCATTCTGTATGTCAGATCTAATCCCTTGAATCTATTTGTCATTTCCACTGTATAATAAGGGGGTTGATTTAGGTCTTACCTGAATGTTCTAGTGGTTTTCCCTACTTTCTTCAATTTAAGTCTGAATTTGGCAATAAGGAGTTCATGATCTGAGCCACAGTCTGCTCCTGGTTTTTGTTTTTGTTTTTGTTTTTGTTTTGCTGATTGTATCTTTGGCTCCATCTTTGGCAAAGAATATAATCAATCTGATTTTGGTATTGACCATCTGGTGATGTCCATGTGTAGAGTCTTCTCTTGTGTTGTTGGAAGAGGCTGTTTGCTATGACCAGTGCATTCTCTTGGCAAAACTCTATTAGCCTTTGCCATGCTTCATTCTGTACTCCAAGGCCAAATTTGCCTATTACTCCAAGTATTTCTTGACTTCCTACTTTTGCATTCCAGTCCCCTATAATGAAAAGGACATCTTTTTTGGGTGTTAGTTCTAGAAGGTCTTGTAGGTCTTTATAGAACCATTCAACTTCAGCTTCTTCAGCATTACTGGTCAGGGCATAGACTTAGATTACTGTGATATTGAATGATTTGCCTTGGAAATGAACAGAGATCATTTTGTCCCTTTTGAGATTGCATCCAAGTACTGCATTTCAGACTCTTTGGTTGACGATGATGGCTATTCCATTTCTTATAAGGGATTCTTGTCCACAATAGTAGATATAATGGTCATCTGAATTAAATTCACCCATTCCAGTCCATTTCAGTTCACTGATTCCTAAAATGTTGATGTTCATTCTTGCCATCTCCTGTTTGACCACTTCCAATTTGTCCTGACTCATGGACCTAACATTCCAGGTTACTATGCAATATTGCTCTTTACAGCATTGGACTTTACTTTCATTACCAGTCACATCCACAACTGGGTATTGTTTTTGCTTTGACTCCATCTCTTCAGTCTTTTCTGGAATTATTTCTCCACTGATCTCCAGTAGCATATTGGGCACCTACTGACCTGGGGAGTTCATCTTTCAGTGTCCATGAATGCAGAGATCAGGGTAATTAACAAGCAAACCTAACTACAAATCATAGACTGGTCTCTTCACATAAGTGTAAAAGTGGGTCTACTGTCACCTGTATTATCCTCTGAAACAGACATAGATGCACTGGGATGTCCAGCCCTTAGGACTCGGTATACTTCTAGGGAAAGCATTGTTAGGATAAAGAGATTATGATTTATTTAATTCCCCCATGGAACCAGCTTAGAACATGTGGTTCTTGTTCCAGGATTGATCTCTACCTCCAACTTTGCACCGTCAGTCATAAACTGACTCCTTGCTAGTCAACAATTTCTCCCTCTTTCTACTGGCTCTTCCTCCTCAGCTGGTAATGCTCATAATTCTCAGCAATAAGAAAATAGTCCTCCCATCCTGTACCTTCCTTTAGAATTTGTCTTCTATTTATGGCTAAACGTTTTGAAAGAACGATGCATTCTTGGTCATCAGCATCTCATCTCCTATGACTTCTCAACAACTGACCTCCACCTTCACCACTCCACTGAGCTGCCCTCCTGAAGACTGAATCACCATGTTGTCACATGAAACCAATATGAGGTTATGTCAGCTACGCTTCGGGGCTTCCCTGGTGGCTCAGACAGTAGAGTCTTCCTGCAGTGGGGGAGACCTGGGTTTGATCCCTGGGTCAGGAAGATCCCCAGGGAGAAGGAAATGGTAACCCCCCTCCAGTATTCTTGCCTGGAGAATTCCATGGATGGAGGAGCCTGGCGGGCTATAGTCTGTGGAGTTGCAAAGAGTCGGACATGACTGAGCGACTTCACTTTCCTTTTTCCTTTTCAATTATGCTTCAATGAAAATGTCAATAAGTTACTTTGTTTTCATTGAAGTGTATTTGATTTCCAAGGTTTCAGGTGTCCAAGGGTCTCTGGCTCTCCCACCACTTCCTGTGCAGGCCACAGGAGGGTGAGAGGGGAGGAGGGTTTCTGTAGCAGCTCCGGGTGACGATGTCTAAAACTGCAGGGTGACTGACTCCTCCCTGAATGGACTCTGTCCACAGGAGAGAGAAGAGAAAGGCGGGCCAGCAGATCAGTTGCCACTGTCCTCCTCCAGTTCACTGCTCCTAGGAATATGTCCCTCCATGGCCTACCTCCAGAGACACCCCATTTGGCCAAGTGGGTCCGCCTGCCCAGCCACTCTTCTCGGCTTGCTCTGAAGCCATGGCATTTGCACAAACCTTGCGCTTGTCCTCATCCTTCTCTGCCCTGCATCCTGCTTCCCTGAGCCCCCATGCTCTAGGGTTGGCTTCCTAGCAAAGCATCAGCTCTTAAGCCTTGATTCAGGCTCTGGCTTTTCTAGGGGCTCCAGGCTAAGACATCCCACAAACCAGCAATTCAACTTGCAGGTGTTCACCCTAGAGAAACTGAAACACGTGGGCACAGAGAGATGAATACAAAGATGTTCAATGTTACTATGTGTGTTCAGTATTTGCATTTGGGTGAAAGCAGAGGCAATCTAACTGTCCTGTGGTAGGAGAATGCATGAACAATGATAATTAAAACAATTCTTATACAGCAGTTAAAGTGATCTCATGTACCAAAATAGAGAAATGTCAAGAGCATAATACTGATTAAAAGCAAAATTATAAAAGATAAACAGTGTAAGTTATAAAAGATGAACAGTATAATATTTACCCAAAATTTTAAAATACAAAACAATATATCCCCTTACATATTTAAGCCATGGGAATGATATTCTGCAATTTTAAGAAAGGATTTACCTCTGGGAAAGAGAGAAAAAAATTAATCTGTCTTTAACAGTTGTTCTTAAAAAAGACCTAAAGCAAGGATCACTAATGTGATTATCTGTTTAACTTTGCCAGTGTATACATTGTTATCAGTTATATTAGTTCATAAACCTTTCTGTGGTTCCACCATCTTTTTTAAAATTTTATTTATTTCCTTACAGTTCCTCTGGGTCTTTGTTGGTGCTTGCGGGCTTTCTCTAGCTGCAGTGAGTTGGGTCCGCTCTTCATTGCAGTGCAGGGGCTTCTCATTGTAGTCAGTGGCTTCTCTTGTTGGGGAGCCTGTGCTCTAGGCACTTGGGCTTCAGTAGTTTGCAGCACGTGGGCTCAGAAGCTGGGGCACACAGGCTTCAGTTGCTCCGCAGCAGGTGAAATCTTCCCGGACCGGGGATCGAACCTGTGTCCCCTGCATTGGCAAGCAGATTCTTATCCACTGTACCACCAGGGAAGTCCCCACCATCATTTAGAATTAAAATGTAAATATCTCAAGCCCTCATCCTGCAAATCATGGCATTAGCGTGTCCAGAGGTCTTGTCAATCAAGATTTCTTTAAATTCTCAGGGGATTTATAATTGGCGAAGTCAGTTTGTCTTCTGTGAGCCCTTTCCTTCCCCCCGACCCCTTGCTCTGGGCTTCCTCTAGCCTCGTCTGTCTGGGCCACAGGCCTTGGTCCTCCCACCAACACAGGTGCAGAGCAAAGGGATGTTGTAGGCAGGACTGGGTTACCCCTCAACACTGTGCATTATGGCTAACACAGGGCTACTTGTTTGCAGACTTAGAGCTGAGGATAATGAAGACAGATTGCAGTTCAGTCAAAAAAAGAATTTGAATAAAATGTGTCTAAAACTTCATTCAGCCATTTCCATCTCTGCATTTAGGTCCACACTGTCTCCATCTTTGGGGGCTTTTCTGTTAAACACACACACATGCATGCACATATACCTTCTCCCTACCCTGACTGCCAGCCTTCTGTCCCATAAATTCTGTTAATCCCTTCTTCAGAAGAGCTTTGTTTTTTAACCTCTGCCCCAAACTGAGTTTCAAGCCTACCCTTGCTTATCCAAAATATGAATCTACGTTGCTAAACAAAGGGCCTTCTATTTAAGGTCTCCACCCTTTGGCTGCACAAAACAGAAGGAAAAGCTTTGAAATTTTCGGTTTTCCTTTAGCATGAAAAAATTTTATGAAAAATAGCTTCCCCCTACAAGTCTTTCTAAAAACAAAAGGAAACAGTATGAAAATTCACTTCATATCTGTTTGAAATAAGTTTGCAAGCTTGGTGAAACTCTCCCATACCCAACTCAGCCCCCCTATCCATATATATAAACACTAGAAGCCCTGAAATCTAGGTCCATTTAGTACACGGGCAAATGCTTCATCCACCTTAGTTGACACCAAAGAAATATCTGTATTATGGCCCAGTGTTAGAATGACTGTCCATAAGGATGATGCCTTAGATGTGAATAGCTTTCCATATTTTATGAAGAACTTTTATATAGAAAACAATCTCTAGAGAAATATATGTGTGTGTTAGTCACTCAGTTGTGTTTGACTCTTTGCAACCTTGTGGCTCAGATGGTAAAGAATCTGCCTGCAATGCAAGAGACCCAGATTCAATGCCTGGGTTGGGAAAATCCCCCAGAGAAGGGGATGGCAACCCACTCCAGTATTCTTGCCTGGAGAATTTCATGGACAGAGGAGCCTGGCAGGCTACAGTCCATGGGGTTTCAGTTCTACTAAAAATTATTTGTGATCCCTTATATATTTCTCTGGGCTTCCCTAGTAGCTCAGATTGTAAAGCATCTTCCTGCAATGCAGGAGACCTGGGTTTGCTCCCTGGGTCAGGAAGATCCCCTGGAGAAGGAAATGGAAACCCATTAAAGTTCAGTTCTCTCAACACTGAATATTATTCTTTACACCCTACCAAACTGTATCTAATCTTCTGTCACCAAGAAAAGATTAGATTAGTATAAGTGTTCTATAGAAATGATGCTTTTGAACACTGGTATTGGAGAAGACTCTTGCGAGTTCCTTGGCTGCAAGGAGATCAAACCAGTCAATCTAAAGGAAATCAGTCCTGAATATTCAATGGAAGGACAGATGCTGAAGCTGAACTTCCATTTGGCCACCTGATGTGAAGAATTGACTCATTGGAAAAGACCCTGTTGCTGAGCAAGACCGAAGGCAGGGGAAGAAGAGGACAACAGAGAATGAGATGGTCAGGTGGCATCATTGACTCAATGGACATGAGTTTGAGCAAGCTCTGGTAGTTGGTGATGGACAGGGAGGCCTGGTGTGCTGCGGTCCCTGGGGTTGCAGAGTCAGACATGACTGAGTGACTGAACTGAACTGAACTGACTATAGAAAGGATCAAGTGAAAAGAAATATAAACGATTTCAGAAGGAATTCATTCCAAAGTTTAAGCTTTGATGGATAAATGGTTACCTAGAATAGTGCCAGGAGAAGGCAATGGCACCCTACTCCAGTACTCTTGCCTGGAAAATCCCATGGACGGAGGAGCCTGGTGGGCTGCAGTCCATGGGGTCGCTAAGAGTCAGACACGGCTGAGCGACTTCACTTTCACTTTTCACTTTCATGCATTGGAGAAGGAAATGGCAACCCACTCTAGTGTTCTTGCCTGGAGAATCCCAGGGATGGGAGAGTCTGGTGGGCTGCCATCTATGGGGTCAAACAGAGTCAGACACGACTGAAGCGACTTAGCAGAATAGTGCCTAATGCATAGTAGGTGCTCAAGAATTTGTTGAATGAATTAATGAAATGTGTATATCCTTGGCTGCCTGAAATCACTATTTAGTTATCCAGAATGACTCAAGGGTTTTAGATGGCTACAATGGTGTTATCCAGGATGCTGGGATGTATGAACACATCTCCCAGCATCTTGGATAAATGAAATTTTCTGGCCCTTATTTTATATATATATATATATATATATATATATACACACATACATACACCAGCTGAGCCACCAAGGAAGCCCTATACATATATATATATATATAAATTTCTAAATATATATATTTATATAAATTTATAATACAGTTCTAAGTTTATGTATAATTTCTAAATATATATATATATATATTTCTAACTTTCTAATATATATATAATATAAATTTCTATCTCTATTACTCTCTTCCTTGCCTACATCCTTGGTCTTCAAAGCCACATTAGAAGGTAAAGATTGTCAGTATACAAGAAAACATACACAGGGATATGTCTACCTAGAGGAAGACCCTGAGATTCCGGTAAGAGTTTTTCACAACTTTGTTACCTACTGAATAGAGTACCTGTTGTGTAATTTTCGGTGACATCAGACTTTCTTAAAGGAGCAAGCTTATGTGACAACCTTCTTCTTGGCACTGAAGATGAATGTGGCTGTGCAGAACACAGAGATGATAGAAGGTGAGTAAAGCCCTTGATTTTGATTCACGATATGGGGAAAATTTGCTCAGAGAATGGAACACATCAGAGAACAGACCTTGGAGTCCCAGGCTTGGAAGAGACTTCCCAGTGGCTGAGAAAACAGTAGAGTTTCATTTGGCAGAATTTGCTTCACAGAGTAAGAGAAGAGAGAAGGGATTCAAAGAGAAAGAGTGCAATCAGGTTTTAAACTTTCATACCAAATACTTGTCAGGCTTGAAGCACAATGGAGAGTTTAGAACACCAAACCAAAATAGAAGCAATGTCTAACGAAAATGCCAGAGCGTTCTTAAGTCATCTGCAAAGCACATTCAAGAGAGGAGAGAGGTCTTTGCAAGAAAAGACAGCAATCCCTGAATGGGTTCCTGGTCTATGACCATGCGAAGCTTAGAAAATACACCAAATATTGAACTTGCATGATTGTGTTGAATTAAAAACTTGTTAAATGATTCAAACATCTTATGACAAGTGAACACGAATCCAAAGAAACAAAATTCCATTAACTCAATGCAATTTTGAATCAGCAGATATTAAAATTCAATTTAAGAATTAAAGATTTTGTAATAGCCTCTAGCAAGAAGATAAGGGCTTTCCTGGGGCTGGATTCAGCCTTCCCAGATGTCCACAGCTGCTGAATAGCTTCCTCTTCCAGGTCTATTCCCCATCTCTCTAAACCCCATCTCACTGCTGAGATTCAACAGGCTCACTCCCAGGTTGACAGTGATGCTGGCAAAGCCACAACTGGTGGTTCGTCTTCTCAACAATGTAAGTAATATCACACAAACTAAATTATGGCAAAATTGAAAGAACAAACAAAAAAATGCAAACCACCCGCAATCCTACAACTTTAATATAATATGACTTTCATTTATTTATTTTCTGGCCCTTATTATGTTAATATATACATTTCCATCATTTCAAAGCATATGTATATATGATTACATTGTGCTATTTTTCAAGAGTGTAAAATCTTTTTCATGTTCCCTAGTTTTCATAATTGCTGTTTTTTCTACATTAAGATGTCTGATTTTCCACTGAAGTATTAATCCTAATTGATTTAACAACTTCCCTACTGTGAACATTTTGGTTCTTTCCAACTGTGTTTATTCATTTGGAAAGCATGAAGTGCCTTTTATGTGGTAAACACTGCACTAAACATTAGAGACGTAAATAGTCCCTGCTGTTGATAAATTCAGGAGGAAAGAAATACGGTCACTGAAGGGGAGACCTGGAACCACACTGCTTGGATCCAGAGCTCCCGAGGCATTGGTCCTGCATCCCAGCTCACTTCTCCCTCTACCTGATCTGCCTCCTCCCACTCCCTTCCACAGGTGTCAACCCCGAGTACACCCTGACGAATCCCTTCAACACTATACTCTGTCTCAGAGTCTGCTTTCTGAATATACCAACTGGTAAAACACCATGAGGAAGATGAGGTTGTCAGACCCTTGGGTAGAAATGGAATGTGAATCTCATATCAGGCATCAAAAGACCTGGTTCAAGTCCCAGATCAGCCACAGAGAAGCAGTGTGATCATTGTTTTTTTTTTAATTTATTTTTTTATTTTTTTAATTATTTAATTTAATTGGAGGCTAATTACTTTACAATATTGTAGTGGTATTTGCCATAAATTGACATGAATCAGCCATAGGTGTACACATGTTCCCCATCCTGAACTCCCCTCCCACTTCCCTCCCAACCCCATCCCACTGGGTCGTCCCAGTGCACTCTGTCTCATGCGTTAAACCTGGACTGGTGATCTATTTCACATATGGTAATATACATATTTCAATGCTATTCTCTCAAATCATCCCACCCTTGCCTTCTCCCACAGAGTCCAAAAGTCTGTTCTTTACATCTGTGTCTCTTTTGTTGTCTTGCATATAAGGTTATCCTTACCATCTTTCTAAATCCCATATATATGTGTCAATATACTATATTGGTGTTTTTTCTTCTGAATTACTTCACTCTGTATAATAGGCTCCAGTTTCATCCACCTCATTAGAACTGATTCAAATGCATTCTTTTTAATAGCTGAGTAATATTCCATTGTGTATATGTACCTCAACTTTCTTATCCTTTCATCTGCTGATGGACATCTAGATTGCTTCCATGTCCTAGCTGCTGTAAACAGTGCTGTGATGAGCATTGGGGTACATGTGTCTCTTTCAATTCTGGTTTCCTTGGTGTGTATGCCCAGCAGTGGGATTGCTGGGTCGTATGGCAGTTCTGTTTCCAGTATTTTATGGAATCTCCACACTGTTCTCCACAGTGGCGGTACTAGTTTGCATTCCTACCAACAGTGTAAGAGGGTTCCCTTTTCTCCACACCCTCTCTAGCATTAATTGTTTGTAGACTTTTTGATAGCAGCCATTCTGACTGGTGTGAGATGGTACCTCATTGTGGTTTTGATTTGCATTTCTCTGATAATGAGTGATGTTGAGCATCTTTTCATGTGTTTGTTAGCCATCTGTATGTCTTCTTTGGAGAAATGTCTGTTTAGTTCTTTGGTCCATTTTTTAATTGGGTTGTTTATTTTTCTGGAATTGAGCTGCATGAGCTGCTTGTATATTTTTGAGATTCATTCTTTGTCAGTTGCTTCATTTGCTACTATTTTCTCCCATTCTGGAGGCTGTCTTTTCACCTTGCTTATAGTTTCCTTTGTTGTGCAGAAGCTTTTCATTTTAATTAGGTCCCATTTGTTTATTTTTGCTTTTATTTCCAATATTCTGGGAGGTGGGTCATAGAGGATCCTGCTGTGATTAATGTCAGAGAGTGCTTTGCCTATGTTTTCCTCTAGGAGTTTTATAGTTTCTAGTCTTACATTTAGATCTTTACTCCATTTTGAGTTTATTTTTGTGTATGGTGTTAGAAAGTGTTCTAGTTTCATTCTTTTACAAGTGGTTGACCAGTTTTCCCAGCACCACTTGTTAAAGAGATTGTCTTTTCTCCACTGTATATTCTCACCTCCTTTGTCAAAAATAAGGTGTCCATAGGTGCGTGGATTTATCTCCAGGCTTTCTATTTTGTTCCATTGATCTATATTTCTGTCTTTGTGCCAGTACCACATTGTCTTGATGACTGTAGCTTTGTAGTATAGCCTGAAGTCAGGCAGGTTGATTCCTCCAGTTCCATTCTTCTTTCTCAAGATTGCTTTGGCTATTTGAGGTTTTTTTGTATTTCCATGCAAATTGTGAAATTATTCATTCTAGTTCTCTGAAAAAATACCGTTGGTAGCTTGATAGGGATTGCATTGAATCTATAGATTGCTTTGGGTAATACACTCATTTTCACTATATTGATTCTGCCAATCCATGAACATGGTATATTTCTCCATCTATTTGTGTTATGTTTGATTTCTTTCATCAGTGTTTTATAGTTTTCTATATATAGGTCTTTTGTTTCTTTAGGTAGATTTATTCTGAAGCATTTTATTCTTTTTGTTGCAATGTTGAATGGAATTGTTTCCTTAATTTCTCTTTCTGTTTTCTCAGTGAATAGATACAAGTGTGGGATATAAAATTAACACACAGAAATCCCTTGCATTCCTATACACTAACAATGAGAAAACAGGAAGAGAAATTAAGGCAGTGGGATCTTGAACAAGCTTCTTATTCTTTTGAACCTCAAGTGTTGGTTAAGACAAATGTAATTCCTCCCCATCTATCTTACACAGTTATGGTCCTTAGGACTTAACAGGAAGATAATATATGTCTTGGGAAAACACTATGGAATGTAAGAGGTTCAATAATTTGTTATTCAATAGATTCTGGAGTTGTTCTTTTCGTTGCTTATTATTTAAGTTTATCCTTCTCAGCATTAAACCATTCAGATTGCTCTACAAAAATATTCCCCTGGACTATTCTCATAGGTGGTTAGAATTAACTCTTCAAGGCTCATGTGCACGTGAATGCTCAGTTGTGTCTGACTCTTTCTGACCCCAAGGACTGTAGCCTGCCAGGCTCCTCTGCCCATGGGATTCTCCAGGCAAGAATACTGGAGTGGGTTGCCATTTCCTTCTCCAGGGGATCTCCCTGACCCAGGAATTGAATCTGCACCTCCAGTGTCTTCTGCATTGGCAGGTGGATTCTTTACCACTGTGCCAAGTGGGCAGCCCCTTTAAGGCTCATAAAGAGATATAAAAAATCAAGAACTCTGAGTGACTGTCAAAGGACTCTGCAAATTTCACACAAACATTTCTATGTAAGGGAATTCCCTGGCCATCCAGTGATTAAGACTCAGCACTTTCATTGCTCTGGGCCTGGGTTCAATTTCTAGTCAGGGAACTAAGATCCTGCATGACACAGCCAAGAAATTTTTTCTACACAATATATTTTATGACTACACTCAGATCCTAGGCTACACGAACACCTGTAGTCTTGGATATAAATGAACTACATGAGACATAAGAGAGCTCACAGTAGACAGAAACAGATATAAAGGAGATATATGGTCCCAAGTCCTGTCAATGTATAGGAAGTTATCCGTTCAGTTCAGTCACTCATATGTCTCCAACTCTTTGCAACCCCATGGACTGCAGCACTCCGGGCTTCCCTGTCCATCACCAACTCCCAGCACTTGCTCAAACTCATGCCCGTTGCATCGGTGATGCCATCCAATCATCTCATCCTCTGTCGTCCCCTTCTCCTCCTGCCTTTAATCTTGCCCAGCATTGGGGTCTTTTCAAATGAGTCAGTTCTTCGCATCAGGTGGCCAAAATATTGGAGTTCAGCATCAGTCCTTCTAATGAATATTCAGAACTGATTTCCTTTAGGATTGACTGGTTTGATCTCCTTGCAATCCAAAAGATTCTCAAGAGTCTTCTTCAACACCACAGTTAAAAGCATCAGTTCTTTGGTGCTCAGCTTTCTTGATAGTCCAACTCTCACATCCATACACGACTACTGGAAAAGTCATAGCTTTGACTAGACAGACCTTTGTTGGCAAAGTAATGTCTGTGCTTTTTAATAGACTGTCTAGGTTGGTCATAACTTTAATTTCATGGCTTCAATCAACATCTTCAGTGATTTGGGAACCCAAGAAAATAAAGTCTGTCACTGTTTGTGTTGTTTCCCCATATAGGAAGTTATAGTACAATGATTTTATGGGGAAGGGGTTATATTGCTAATGTGTCAGCCCATCCTGGACTTCCCAGGTGATGCAGTGGTAAAACTCTGCCTGCTAATGCAGGATACACAGGTTTGATCCCTGGGTCAGGAAGATCCCCTGGAGGAGAGCTTGGCAGCCCACTGAAGTATTCTTGCCTGGGAAATACCATGGACAGAGGAGCCCGGCAGGCTACAGGCCATGGGGTCGCAAAGAGTCAGACATGACTGAGTGAGCACACACACACAGAGCTCATCCTGGCTAGAGAACTTTGTCAAGTACAACTTGGTTCACTTTTCTTCCTGTCATTGAAGCATCTTCATAACTAGGAATCTCATCAGAGAGATAGTAACTCAGTTGGAAATCAGGACAATGATGGACTTTTGGATTTACAGTGGAAGGAGAGACTGATGATGCAGAGACTGGATGTAGTGGGGTCGGCAGCTCTCCAGTGGAAAGTGTCAGTTGGAGCCTCTTGCACTGAAAAGTATGCTTGTCATCTCTCATTGTTACCAAAAGGTATGCATAGTGTGTCCGACTGCTCACCACTCAAAAGCCAATAAGCAGGCCAGGATGGTGGAAAGGAAAGTTTGCTTTATTTTAGATGGCAACTGAAGGGGAGGGAGCAGGGGATGGCAAACATCTGTCCAAAGGCTGACTCCCCCCACCCTCTGACAAGCAGAGGGTGAGAGCATTTATAGACAGGAGTCTGGTCAGGGGGATTACATGCAGAAACAGCACAGTCATCTCTAACAGTCATTTCAAATTGACCATCTGTGGTCTGACCAATATCATCTTGAATGTTTTAGGTGCAGTTAATCATCAGTTCCAGGGTTCATTTGTTCCCATTCTTTGAGGTCATTTCTCAGAATTGTGGCAGCTGAAGTCCTGGGTATAGTCCGGCCATCGTGTAGTTAACTTCTCCACCTGGGGTTTTGGTATCTATAAGGCAGCTTACAGGATATGGCTCCGAATACTATCTACAGCCCTTGAGAAAGAACTAAAAGTCCTTGACTAATCCTAATGACCACATTATTATTATTATTTAGTCTCCTTAGACTGCTTTTCTTTGTTTCAGTATTTCTCACTTCTTTGATTAAACTTACTCTTTGATTAAAATTTTGCACAGGCAAAAGGCAGACAGAGGACATGGTGGGACGGTGGGGGTGGGGGTGGGGGGAAGGGTCATATGGTCCTGCTCTGTTTCATTACCACCGGCCCTATGGCAGGTCAGTAAGTCATAGCATCCAGTGAACTGTAGCCACTGCAAATATTTCATCTATCATCTATCTATCTATCTGTCTGTCTATCTATCATCTCTATCTTGTTGAGAAAGTCTCAGGTTAGTGTAACAATTCATTTACCAATTTGCTTGCTATAAAAGAAAAATTAGGGGCTATGATGAGGGTCTTAGCCTGTCTATGCTTCCAGCAACTTTCAGAGGTCTTTGAGTTCCTCATTTTGATTAACTAAAAAACAGATTATTAATCAAAAGTTAAAGTGTTTTCCCTTTGGTAAGGACAGTGATCTTTCTCTTAGCCCTTTTCCAGTGCTGATAAGGACAAAGCAGATCCTATTCAGAAAGCCCACTGTCACAGTTTACAATAGCCAAGAAATGGAAGCAGACTAAATGTCCATCAACAGAGAAATGGGTAAAGAAGAGGTGGAATATTACTCAGCCATTTAAAGGAATGAAATTGTGCCATTTGCAAAGATGTGGATGGACCTAGAGACTGTCATACAGAGTGAAGTAAATCAGAAAGAGAAAAACAAATATCATATATTAATGCATATAAGAGGAATCTAGAAAAATGGTATAGATGATCTTATTTGCAAACCAGAAGTGGAGACCAGTTGTAGAGGACAGATATATGGATACCAAGGGGAAAAGGAGGGGTGGGAGGAATTGGGAGATTAGGACTGATATATATATAGTATTGACACTAAGCATAAAATAGATAGCTAGTGACAACCTACTGTACAGCACAGGGAACTCTGCTTGACACTCTGAGCTGACCTAAATGGGAAGGAAATCCAAAACAGAGGTGGTATTTGTTTACATACTGCTGATTCACTTTGCTGTATGATAGAAATGAACACAACATTGTAAACCAACTACACTCCAATAAAAATAATTTTTTAAAAAAACAAAACAAAGCAAAACAAAAGCCTACTCTTGGAAATGGAACTGCTCTGTCAACATTAGCAAACAAAAGTGAACAAATTATCCTTGATTTTCTCCCAAAATATTAACAAATAATTAACAGAGAAAGTGGAGTCCATTTGATAGTAAATAGAATAAGATCTAGGCTAAACAAAGAAAATGCAAAAAAGCAAATTGGTTTAAGTATCTCTTCTCTACCCTTCTTTGTTTCTCTTTTCTCTGACTCTTTAAATCTACCAAACTTTGCACAGATTTCTTCTCTTGCTGTCCCTTGGTCTCTCAAGCTCCTCACCCTAATTTGGCTCTCCATGACTCAGAGTCTTGATTTTACCTCCAACCACCAATCCAAGGCATGTACTATTTCTCCACTTATAACCCCAATAGTTAGTAGGTTCTTATGCCCTTGGGTTTTAAAGGCTAACTAGCTAATCCAGAGGCTACCCAGGTGGCACGCTGGTAAAGAATCTCCCTGCCAGTGCAGGAGAGGCAGGTTCGATCCCTGGGTCGGGAAGATCCCCTGCAGGAGGAGATGGCAACCCACTCCAGTATTCTCGCCTGGAGAATCTCATGGACAGAGGAGGTTGGCAGGCTACACAGTCCGTGGGGTTGCAAAGAGTTGGACACGACTGAGCACACAGCTAATCCAGAGGCTAACATAGTCTTACAGAAAGAGTCTTGCAGGGATGGGCTACTCCCAGATAACATGTAACAAATGCATGTTACTAATAACCTCCTAAAGACAAGTGGTCCGTGGGAACCATTTTTCCCATGAGAGTCTAATGACAGACACTCACACTTGCCAGCTAAGAAGGGCCAGGCTCCATCTGCCTGGGAATGCACAGATAACTGCAGCCAGAATGACCGCTCTCACCCCAATCAGAGGAGGTTCCTCCCAGCCCTGATCTCTTGATGTCGAGGCCCTCTACCTCCAGTTTCCTTCCTTCAGAGTTCTGGGAACATTGATGCTATCTCACCAAAAGCCTTTCTGATTCCCTTAATTCCCTCAGTCTGGTAGTACACTTGGCTTCAGAACAGAGAGGGTTGAAATGTCTGTCAATGATGATCTCCTCTGATCTGGCAATCCTAAAGGATAAACATGCCAAAATGAGACAATTAAAGGAGCAGTGTCCTGTGCATAAGAAAGAACTATGATGTATTAAAGTATGGAGTGCCACCCAAATGATAAGGAGTAAGGTACCCAGACATGTTGTCAGTATTTTCATTTTTATATTTAAAAAGAAAAAAAACCCATGAAGCTTTAAAACTCCTCCAGTGAAAAGAATCTTTAAAAAAAAAAAAAAGAACAGACTGGATATATATAGGGCCTTCAAAGGTGACTCAATAGTAAAGAATCTGCCTGCCAGTGCAGGAGACACGGATTTGATCCCTGGGTCAGGAAGATCCTCTGGCTGAGGAAATGGCAACTCACTCCAGTATTCTTGCCTGGAGAATCCCATGGACAGAGGAGCCTGGTGGGCTCCATGTGTCCATGGGGTCACAAAGAGTTGGACAAGACTGAGCATGCACGAATATACAACTGATTCACTGAACTGCACTCTTGAAACTAACACAGCATTGTAAATCAGCTATACTCTAGTAAAATGTTTAAAAGAAAAAAAAAAAATTCCCCCAGCAGAATCATTCTGCATTTCCTGATGTAGAGGCTGTGAAAACAGAGTGAGATTGCCAAGGGTATATGGGGAGGCTGATCAGCAGTGACATTAAACAGCAGTTTCCTGTGAGAAGCACAGCTGGCATTTGGACAGGGTGGGAAGAGCAGAAACCGAGCAAAGGGGACTCGAGAGATGGCGGGAAGTGAAGCAGGATGAATGGAGACGCCAAGCCATGACAGTGAGCAGTAACGTACCGATGAAGACCTCAGCAAATGCCACTGCTCACAACACACACCCGCCACCATCTCTTGATCTCAGGACACCTGAAGCATAAACCCCCACACAGCAACCGTTCCTTTGTTCTTTTAAATTGGCAACAGGCTCACATCACTCATGTTGCACCAAAGTCCTGACTATACAAAATAACTAGAGACAAATCATTCACTCATTCAGTGAAATGAATGGAGTAGACAGTGGGGGATAGGGACAAGGGGGACAGATTTCATCAACTTCCACACATTCCAGAATGACCTTTATGTTTGCAGGGCTTCCCAGGTGGCCCAGTGTTAAAGAATCCACCTGCCAAAGCAGGAGATGTAAGAGATGTGAGTTTGATCCCTGGGTCAGGAGGATACCCTGGAGTAGGAAATGGCAACCCACTCCGGTATTCTGGCTGGAAAAATCCCATGGATAGAGGAGCCTGGAGGGTTATAGTCCATGGGGTCGCAAAGAGTTGGACACGACTGAACAACTAAACACATTTTATGTCTGCCTTTCACTTGGATGTTAACATACGTATGTAGTTGAAAGAGACTTTTATTCCTCTTGTTAACATATTTGGGTACCTGTGTTTCACATGATTAATATACAGGTACATGATTTAAATTTGGTCAATTTTGCTTATTTTTGTTTGTGCCTTTTTATCAACCTCTCTCTATTTTTTCTCCTCCCTCCCTACCCCAGGGCAGCCACTTTTCTACACTTTGTTTGACATTTCCAAACTTTTATTTCATTTAGTCATTTATTTCAGATTCCACATATAAACAATATCATGTGGCATTTTTCTTTCTCTTTCTGGCATATTTCACTTGGCATCATGTCCTCAAGGTCCATTCATTTGTCACAAATAAGAACATATCCTTCTCTGTTGTATTATTCTGTCTGAATAACACTCAATTGTATTTACAGATCTTTCTTGACTTATGATAGGGTTATACCCCATAAACCCATTGTATGCTGAAAATATCATAAGTTGAAAATGCATCTGATACCCCTAACCTACTGAATGATGTAGCTTAGCCCAGTCTACCTTCAGTGTGCTCAGGACACTTAACATGAGAGTATAGTTGGGCCAAACCATCTAACACAAAGCCTATTTCACACACAAAAAAGTATTGAATATTTCATGTCATGTATTGAATTCTGTACTGAAAGTGAAAAACAGAATGGTTGTTATGGGTATGGAATGGCAACAGGCATGTCCGCTGTACACTCACGTGTTCCTCTGGCTACCTGGGAACCAGGCCCCCAGAACCACACAAGAGAATAGTGTAGCATGTTGTCACTAGCCCAGGAAAAGATCAAAATCCAAAGTACAGTTTCTACAGAATGCGTATCACTCTTGCACCAACATAAAGTCAGAAATCATAAGTCAGACTATCATAAGTTGGAGGTCGTCCATATATACATCACACCTTCTTTATTCATTCTTCTGTGGATGGACACTTGGATTGATTCCATGTCTTGGCTATTGTGAACAGTGCTCCTGTGAATGTGAAAGTGCAACCATCTCTCTGAAACTCTGTTTTCATTTACTTTGGATGTATACCCAGATGTGGGATTGATGGATCAAACGGTAATTATATTTTTAAGTTTTTGAGGAACCTCCAAACTGTCTTCCTCAGAGGCTAAAACAATTTACGTTCCCACCAACACTGCACAAGGGTTCCCTTTCCTCTCTGCATCCTTGCCAATGCTTGTTATCTCTTGTCTTTTTTATTTTTCATTTTTATTGGAATATACTTGCTTTACAATGGTGTGTTAGTTGCTACTGTATAGCAAAGTTAATCAGCTACATGTGTATATATATCTCCTCATTTTTGGATTTCCTTTCCATTTAGGTCACCACAGAGTACTGAGTAGAGTTCCCTGTACTATTCAGTAGGTTCTCATTAGTTACCTGTTTTATATAGTAGTATATGTATGTGAGTCCCAATCTCCCGATTCATCTCACCCCCTCTCCCCCTCTTGGTGTCCATACATTCATTCTCTACCTCTATGCCTCTATTTCTACATTGCAAATAGATTCATCGGTCTTGTCTTTTTGATGATAGCTATTCTAACATGTGTGAGGTGATGTATCAATGTAGTTTTGATGTGCATTTCCCTGATGATTAAGAAAGTGAAAACATTCCCACGTACCTTCTGATCATTTCTATGTCTTCTCTAGAAGAATGCTTATTCAGTTCCTCTGCCCATTTTAAAATTGAATTGTTTGGATTTTTGCTTTGAGTTGTATATGGTTTTTTATATATTTAAAATATTAACCCCTTAGCAGATGTATGAGTTGCAAATATTTTCTCCCATTCTGTAGGTTGCATGTTCTTTCATTTTGTTGATGTGCAGATGCTTTTTAGTTTGATGTATTCCCACTTTTTAATTTTTGCTTTTGGTGTCAAATGTAAAGAAAAAGTCACTGCCAAGACCTAAGTCAAGGAGCTTACTCTCTACGTTTTCATGTAGATCAGTTCTGTCAACTTAGTCAGTTATAAAGAAACTTTATTCCTGAATAACTTGTTCATTGAGTTGTCACTGTGAAAAGAAAACAACATTAAAATACAGACTTAGAAACACGAAAACTATAGCAAGTTTTTGCAAGGTTGGAGTGCTACTTACTTTTGCTCAATATCAGATTGTCAAAATTAATAATCATCACTGCAAGAAAGAAATAATTTATTTTTTCATAGCCTTGGCTAAAGATTCAATTTTTACAAGATGGAGAACAAATTGTATTATTATTTTTGAGATGAAGAGTTTATTCAATTTGCTTCAAGGCCATTACATAACTGTTTATTTTGGTTAGCATAGTATTTTGTTGTGCAATTAGTGCTATTAATTTATGCCATCAAATTGTATGATTTTTAGCAAATTTCCCCTTAGTATCTGAATAATATTTTTCTAATTAAGGAACAAAATTTTTAAAAAAGAAATAACATTTAAAAGAAAAGTTCAGTTGTGTCAATGTAACTAATGGATATTTTAAAATAAACCATATTATTGGATTGGCTTCCTTTCCTAATAATTGACCCAGAAAAGAAGTTAATTTCTTGGAATGTAAAGTAGGACTATTTCCTTGTATTTGTCTGTTAGTCAAATATCTTAAATCCAAACTTATAATGGGTAAATATAATACATCCGGCATTAAATTGTTTTAAAAATTAAGTACTTTATTTCTCTGACCCAACAGCTATTACTGAATACTACAGAAATGTCTGTAATTGTGTTTATGTGCACAGCTATAATGGTTTCTGAAATATGGTTTAAAAATCAATATCTAAAAGTATTTTAAATGCATACTTGGGCATTATTCATCATAGAGCCATGCACATTTTATTTTCTAGAAAAATCAAAGACATACTTTGTCAAACCAAAAACTGCATTTTCAATATTGTCTATATATTTGATTGTGCAGGGACAATACTTAGATTTAACCAACTTAGAGGATGAACCTAAAAGATGAAAGAATATTAAACTTGAATATCATTTCCCTGATGGCTCAGCTGGTAAAGAACCCACCTGCTAATGCAGGAGATACAAGAGACATGAGTTTGATCCCTGGGTCAGGAAGATGCCCTGGAGAAGGAAATGGCAACCCACTTCAGTATTCTTGCCTGGAAAATTCCATGGACAGAGGAGCCTGGTGGGTTACAGTTTATAGGGTTGCAAAGAGTTGGACAAGACTGAGTGTCCATGCACGCACACACACACACACACACACACACACACACACAGGGGATGAACAAAAGGATGAAAGAATATTAAACTTGAACAGCATAGATATAGATTTTCTGCAGCTAAAATTCTGTGTTTTAGTAATATGTAGCTACCACAGCCACTGACTAATGATTAAAGTAAAAATTAACTGTAAGGTTCCCTTATCTTAACATTTCTTTTAAAGTATAGGAAAAAGAGCATTTATATTATTTATGAGCTTAGTATTATTATCCATTAATTATGTAATGCTTATTTTATTCCAGTCCATTCTGAAGGAGATCAACCCTGGGATTTTTTGGAAGGAATGATGCTAAAGCTGAAACTCCAATACTTTGGCCACCTCATGCGAAAAGTTGACTCATTGGAAAAGACTTTGATGCTGGGAGGGATTGGGGGCAGGAGGAGAAGGGGACGACCGAGGATGAGATGGCTGGATGGCATCACTGACTTGATGGACACGACTCTGAGTGAACTCCGGGAGTTGGTGATGGACAGGGAGGCCTGGCGTGCTGTGATTCATGGGGTCACAAAGAGTCGGACATGACTGAGCGACTGAACTGAACTGAACTGAAGTGAACTGAATATATGTTTGGAAAAACAAGATAACAATATTGTAGGGAGTACATTAATGAAGAACAATCACTAAATAACAAATCAACAACATTTATAACAAATATAAGGTAATTGTTAGGGTATTTAAGTCCTTAGGAATTTTTGAATATTGAAAGAGCAAACAGATATAAATATATTTTGCTTTAGTTCAGGTTTGTAATTTTTCTTTCCATGGTTACTTTTAGGGAAATTAAGGCACATTTTTATGGAAAAAAATTTACTCTATAATTACATAATACTTCAAGATTTTAAAATTCATGCTCTATGCTTGGGGCTGGTGCATGGGGATGACCCACAGAGATGTTATGGGGAGGGAGGTGGGAGGGGGGTTCATGTTTGGGAACACATGTAAAAATTAAAGATTTTAAAATTAAAAAAATTAAAAACTAAAAAAAAATAAAATAAAAAATAAAATTCATGCTCTATAAATAGACTGTAATCAAACTAATTAATAATACTACATTAACCTGGTTCATACAAATCAGGCTACAATTGATTCAACACTCATTACTGTTCATCTTTAGTTTATGTATAATTGAATGTAAAGTTGATTTGTTTCCAAACAAAAATGTATTAGGAATATAATTTTTTTATAATAATTAAGTGTGCAAATCCACCAAAATAATATATTTTGCTAATCCTTTGGCACTAGAGAATCTATAACTTTTTAGCACATGCCTGAAAATTATAAATTTACAATGTATTGTAGTTTTAGTTGCCATCAAATAGTGACCTCAAATTGGAAGCTTTAACTGTTAAATACTCAGAGCTTCTTACTTCAGACCTTGGTAGGTGTTGGTTTGAAAAGATTTTGAGAGAAATACGTTACTTAGAAACATATAGTCTAGGGTGGAAATGAAATACATAAAGATTTCACAAGAAATTCTGATGTCTGCAGGCAGACCCAAGGACATGTCCACTGAACCACACCTGGCCCACAGAGTGGCAGAGGACAAGCTAAGTGCAAGATGGAAGCTGAGAATAATTCTGCAAATGTTGCTGAAAACAATCCAGATCCTCTCAGTACAGTCTCTCAATCTCCACATTCCAACTCAGGTGGGAATCTCCCTCCCCTTGTCCATTCCCATCCCTCAAGCTGTAATTTACACTTCTGTCTTCAAGGTGGCTGCTGAGTTTAGTTTCACCTGATTTCATTTCAATAAGGGAGACGCTCTCTCAAGTAAGGGAGACGCTTGCCTTCGGGGATTTCCAGACTCTGTGCAGGGGTAGAGGTAGATCTGACCTGATCGTCGCCTCTTCAGGCCCTTGCAGGTGGCCAGTCTCCACATGAGCCCTCCACGTTGCCTAGTTAACAAGAATCCATCTGATTTTTAAAAAACTATATTATTTATTTATTTGTGGATGCACTGGGTCTTTGTTGGGCTTCCCAGGTGGTGCCAGTGGTAAAGAACCCATCTGCCCATGCAAGTAGACATAAGTGACACAGGTTCGATTTCTGCGCTGGGAAGATCCCCTGGAGGAGGGCACGGCCAACCACTCCAGTATCCTTGCTTGGAGAATCCCATAGACAGAGGAGTCTGGCGGGCTACAGTCACTAGGGTTGCAAAGAGTCAGATGTGGCTGAGCAGCACAGCAGCAGCAGCAGCGTCTTTTTTGCCGCGCAGGCTTTCTCTAGTTGCAGCGAGCCGGAGTTACTCTCTAGTTGTGGTGCGTAGAGCTTCTCATTTCAGTGGCTTCTGTTGTTGCAGAGCATGGGCTCTACGTTCTCGGGCTTCAGTGGCTGCAGTGCTTGAGCTCAGTAGTTGTGACATAATGGCTTAGTTATGTCTAAGCAACTAAGTGGAGCTTAGTTGCTCTGTTGCACGTGGGATCTTCCTGGACCAGGAATCGAACCTGTGTCCTATGCACTGGCAGGTGGATTCTCAGCCACTGGACCACCAGGGAGGTCTCAGCATTCATCTGATTTTTAAAATCACACTGAGGGTTGCAGAACACAAGGCCTCAGGAACCAACCTAAAACCTTAAGACACTGCTGTTGTTAGTTGTTATATATCGGAGAAGGCAATGGCACCCCACTCCAGTACTCTTGCCTGGAAAATCCCATGGACGGAGGAGCCTGGTAGGCTGCAGTCCATGAGGTCGCTAAGAGTCGGACACGACTGAGCAACTTCACTTTCACTTTTCACTTTCATGCATTGGAGAAGGAAATGGCAACCCACTCCAGTGTTCTTGCCTGGAGAATCCCAGGGATGGTGGAGCCTGATGGGCTGCCGTCTATGGGGTTGCACAGAGTCGGGCACAACTGAAGCGACTTAGCAGCAGCAGTTGTTATATATAGTATAAGATATACAGGGTTCTTCCAGTAGTCAGGTGTCTCTTAGCCTGGTAAAAGCAGTGAAGTGCTAGCTGGAAATGAGAACCAAATCTGCAGAATGAGCTTAGATGACTCAACTCATCCCCTGAGCCAGTCTTGAGACAACCCTCCATCTATTGCTGTCACCACCAATGTCAGAGCTCCTCTAGTCCATTTCATAACTAGACCTACATCTTCTGAAAAAACGTAACATGATTGTTTCCATGTTAAGTGGTCAAAGACAACCTGGCTATAGTAGTTTTTAAAAGAAATAAAAAAGAGAGAGTTAAGAAGTAAAAAGGATGAGTTCATTTTTTGAGACAAGTTTAGCTACATCAAAAAATGCTTCAAGTCAATTTAAAAAGGAACAATTTCACTGTCAATCTTCTCCATATGCCTCCTTTGGGTTTTGTTTTATTATCATTTGAAGGTAACTAGAATTGCAAACATCAGCTTCTCTGAATAATCACTAAGATGCCTTCCAAAAGAAAGTCAAGGGCTATAATCCTAGTCTAAATTTTTGGATGGCTTCCCAGTTAAATGTCAAAACAGTAGCTTCTTTTGGGATAGCTATTCCTTTTTATTGTACTGAAGAGCCCTTTTAGTGGCTTGTTCTAAATAATTACATATCATGCTTGACTTTCCTTTTACATAATATGAAAATTTTTTATTTCCTTATCCTCTATGGTAACAGCCAAGTTGCTTCAAGCCTGTTTCTTTTCTCTCAAGTACAAAGCCATTTTCCTGGAAGTGGAGGTGGGGGATCTGTCATACATGCAGGCAGAGAACGTAAAGCAGTTCAGACGAACAGAAACACGCACCCTGTCCGCACTCCATCTGCATCAAGTCAGCTTGCTTTCTCCTGAAGCCATGTGCATATCCTCACCCCGGGACTTCCGAGGTGCTGTTCACTCAGCATAGAATGCTCTTCCCTCCTTCCCATCCTCAGGCTACTGTTCGTCACTCATCTCTCACTGTCAGCTCAGAATCCGTCCCTATCATGATGACTTTCCCCCGATCATCCAGACAGGATCCTGTGCTCTTTTCTCAGCTAGGGAGAGGGTGTGCTTAGTCGTTCAGTCGTGTCTGACTCTGTGACCCCCGTGGACTGTAGCCCGCCAGGCTCCTCTGTCCATGGGATCTCCCAGGCAAGAATACCCGAGCAGGTTGCCATTCCATTCTGCAGGGGATCTTGCCGACCCAGGGATCGAATCTACGTCTCCTGCATTGGCAGGTGGATTATTTTACCACTGTGCCACCTGGGAAGCCCAAGGAATGGGTCCCCACTGTGAACTTTTAAAAGTATGCAATAAGTGGTAGTATTAATTTTGATTTTTTTTTTAAATTCACAATTTTCACAATACCTACAAAACTGTTCTTTTTCATGGGGTTACCAACGTTTGTAGTCACCATCTGCATGTATCCTTTCCTGAAATATTGTCATAAGATATATTAATTTTCCTAGAACAGAAAGGGGAACACCTGGCTAGCTGATTGGACACACCAGCATTGAGCAGACCACTCAGCAGGGGAACATGCTGGCTTCCTCTGTCTTGTTTTGTTGTTGTTGTATTTTGTATTTATTTTTTAACTGGAGGAAAATTGGTTTACAATTTTACAGCAACACGAATCAGTCATATATATGTTCCTTCTCTCTTTGATTGACTTTTCTCCCACAGAAGCAGGTCGCATCAATATCCCAATGGCAGAGGCAGTCACTGTCCCAATGGCTCTCTGCCAAGTGACCTGGAACGAAGGAAGGCTGCTTAGAAGGCTGCTGAGCCACGGCTTGGGGGCAGATGATGGCTGACAGCCCCTTGAACCCCTCCAATGGCACCTCTTCCCTCCTCTCGAGGACTGCTCCCACACTCTGTTTGTTACATGTTAAGTCGGTTAAGTTTGTTACAGTTAAGTCTGTTGTGTTGGTGGTAGCTGTGTCGTGTCTGACTCCTTGAGACGCTATGGACTGTAACCAGCCAGGCTCCTCTGTCCACAGAATTTCTCAGGCAAGAATACTGGAGTGGGTTGTCATTCCCTTCTCCAGGGTATCTTCCCTACCCAGGGATCGAACCCACATCTCCTGTATTTGCAGGTGAGTTCTTTACTACTGAGCCACCTGAGAAGCCCTCTGATTAAGTCAATCCTTTTGTGCAAAGCCCTTGTTTCCCTAAATCTATTAGGGAAACTATCATGTTCATCAGCTTTTTATTTTTATCAGTAAAGGATACTTATTTAGGGAGCTGTCTGTCTGGGACTGATGATATTTGATAACATTCACAAAGCAGTTTGCTTATTTTCATTATCTCATTTCTTGCAGCGCATCCTAACTCCTCGGGGAGGGCAACATCTGTTCCTGCAGGGGGAATGTTTCCAGCCTTCTCGTTGGTTCTCCCCCCAGCTTTAGACTCCAGGGAAACCAGCTCTCCCTCATTCTTGTGGATTCCCTAGGTTTTTGCACGGAGATTTATGAAAAAGAGACTTGTAATGCTTCAGTGTTAATTAGATATCACAGTCTTGTGAACGATAAAAATGAGACTAAAGTGATCTGAAAAAAGAAAAGCAAAGGAGATTTAGAAAAGATTTCAAAGATTCTTTAAAACCACTAGGAAATTCTCTCATCAGAAGGAAAAAAAAATTCTACAACAAATATGAAAATTATTCTGCTGTCAAATACTTAGCTTATTTGCTGTTAAAATATTAATATTGTGCCTTCCTAGACTGAGACTAATTTTTAAGTTTCAGGCATTTAGATTTAGAGTTCAACTCACAGCTTATGAAAGTGTGAAGTGTGATTCTCTAATATTCTTACAACTGTGCCCAGAACTCCAGAGCATACATACTATATGGGCCAATTAATTTTCAGATTTCATAAAGTATGTCAGTGCTATAAACAATTAGTGAGAAAAAAAAAATGATGCCCTTTTTGATGGTAAAATGACATGGAGCACTTAAACATTCATTGAGGGCCTGTTGGGCTCCAATGGTAGGAATGGGGGTGGGGAAGGGGACAGGGTAAGGATGAATGGAAATGCGAGTGAGGGGAGGGGAAATCAGGAAATTCACAAAGAACAGTACCTGCTTTCAAAAGGTGTCCACTATCCCATGAGGGGGAAAGAAAAGGTGGAGGAAAAAAAAGTGCTGTTGGTATGCTGACAGTTGTATCATGACAAAACATGTAGGTAGCGTCCAGTTTTCAAATTGTTGAGCCACTTTTTAAATAAAGCCTGGAATCCAGGAGTTTCCAGCATAGGCCCAACTAAGGAGTTAAGGAGATCAGTAGCTGTTTTGTTTTTTTTTTTTCTTTCTCTTTGTCCCCCTTAGGGCCTGTAATAATCCTACTTCCTGATCAAAAAGTAGATCAAGTGTAAAAACAGTTTCATTCTCTGCAGCTTAAAAAGCTTTCTTAGCTCTAGAGTTCAGTGATGCAGTTCTGTCCCAGCTCCATTATTCAGAATTCTCGAGGCCTTGAGTGCATCCCCTCACCGCTCCACCTTCAGGAGAAACTGCAGGAAAGCCCTTCGTGTGCTAAAAAGGTAGAAGCAAAGGCCAGTTAATGGTACTATGATACTCCAACAAGATGATGGAACTGGGTTTAGAGTAAGACCGTTCACCGAAATTGCACACTATACCAGGGATAAGAAAGACCCAGAGGAATTCAAATTTTCACGTCCTGATTAAGCTGTCCCTCTTGAACTGAGCTCTGATCCACCGTGATATTTTGTCCTGGGAGTAACTGTCCAGCTTCACTTTCTGCCACACTTCCCACCCTGGGCCACATCAGCTGTCACTAAGACACCCAACTCCAGTCTCTCTATGACTGTGCCAAGGTCCTGTCTTAGGTCTTAGTACCCAAAGCTGTGAGAAGTGGGCCATAACAAAGGCTGAGCATTGAAGAATTGATCCTTTTGAACTGTGATGCTGGAGAAGATGCTTGAGAGTCCTTTGGACAACAAGGAGATCAAACCAGTCAATCCTAAAGGAAATCAACCCTGGATTTTCATTAGAGGGACTGATGCTGAATCTCCAATATTTTGGCCACCTGAGTCGGGAAAAGCCGACTCATTGTGAAAGACCCTAATGCTAGGAAAGATTGAGGGCAGGAGGAGAAGGGGATGACAGAGGATGAGGTGGTTGGATGGCATTGCCGACTCAATGGACATGAGTTTGAGCAAATTCCGAGAGATGGTGAAGAACAGGGAAGCCTAGTGTGTTGCAGTCCATGGGGCCAAAAAGAGTGGGACACAATTTAGGGACTGAACAACAACAGCCCTAAACCTGGCACTGTTTTACCTCCTTGGAATGACAACTTATTGTATTGTAACAATTGCCCCCTAACAGTGTAGGCACCCATTGAAGACAGAGACCGTGTGTTATTAACCTTTGTACCTTGTCAGTGTACTTGGCAAAGACATATGGCTTAGTGAATGAATGGGTACATGTACACAAATCATAATTTCTGCCCATAAAGAACAGGATTGTGACATACTCCAACTACATGTTTCTGTGTGTTTCCCTAAAGCACTATTACTGTCTATATAGTTTTATAACAACTTTACTGATATGTAATTCCCAGGTAACCTCAGCTTTTCAAAAGTTTACTGAGTCTGAGTGAACTCCGGGAGTTGGTGATGGACAGGGAGGCCTGGCATGCTGCAATTTATGGGGTCGCAAAGAGTCTGACACGGCTGAGCGACTGAACTGAACTGAACTGAACTGGGTATCACTTGTTACAAAAAAAACTACATTAGTTACCATTTTCGATCACCAAAAGAAATCCAAAGAGACTTTTTGCTTTTATGTAAAAGGCAAAAGGCAAAAATAGCACTCAGCACTTGATTTGCAACAAGCTTATACAGCGGCAGTGTCAAGCTCCACCTCCCGCCCCCAACTATACTGGGCATCTCAGTATCAATCTGTCATAGATTTGAAATAAGTCTGTGAGCATCTGTGCTTTATCCTGATTGATTTTGTGTGTTCATTAGCAAGATGTGCCCCAAGGAATTCTTTTGTGCTTTCTGCCCTTTTGGCTTATGAAAGGTTTCATAGAAACACTCTACTTCAGGTAGGGGGTAAGCTTGTACAAGTTCACTCAAAGTGTATTAATATAATGCAGTGGTTTTTAGTGGATTCAGAACTGTGCATCCATCACTACTAACAAACTGAGGGAACAGTCTCATCACCTTCAAGAAACCCCAACCCATTAGCAGTCACTCCCCAACCTGCCTCGCGCCCCTAGCAACCATTAATCTACCTTCTGTCTCTATGGATTCTTAATTTCTTGTTACACTGTGTCCACAGCATCAATTATTAGAACGCATCTCTGTGCCTGACTGAGACGTAAGAGCTGAAGCAGTTTTGAGTCAGCGAAGAAGTACAAAATCAATCTCCTTGCTTTGTGACCTTGGGTAAGTTGTTGAACTGGATTTAGTTTCCTCCTAAAAATGAAGAAGTTTGGACTGTGTAAGAGGTTAAAAAAAAAAAAAAAGCAAAACCCGTTTGGCTATAATTCCAACAGGCTTCTTAATACATGTCTTCCCGTAATTAAGATTTCACACCAGAACTGCTGCAGCCGCTGCTTTCCCTGCGAAGGGCCCTAGAGAAAACGTTTTCTCTTTCTCTGCCCTTTGTGGGTGTCTATTCCTGGGCGGGCCAAGGAGAAACTGCAGGGCCCAGGAGCGGAGTCTCTCGCGCGCGGCGCCCGCAGGAAGCCTCGCCCAGCTCGGGACCGCACCCTCAGCGGCGCCCCCGGGAGAGAGCCGGCCGCCGCGCGCGCCACGGACGCGGGGAGGAGCGCGGCCTTGGGGAGGGGGGCGGAGCCAGCGGCCCGGCAGCCAATCCGGGCGGCCGCGCGTCCCGAGGGCCGCGGCTCGCCGGGCGCGCAGGGGGCGGGGCTCAGCTTGACAGTGGCGGTCGCCGGGCAGCGGAGCCCGGGCGCAGCGAGCGCGGCGCTGCGCGGGGAACACGGACGGCGGCGGCGCAGGGCCCCCGCTAGCTCAGGGTATCGGCGCAGCGGAACAGCCTCCCGCGGCTGCGGCGGCGGCGGCGGCGGCCGGGCGATGCAGCGGGTCTCCTCAGGCGCCGGTGTCCCGACCTCTCCCTGAAGGTACCGCGCGGAGCTCGCCCCCTCGCCCCGGGGCGGCGCAGCGGCGACCCCGCGGCTTTGTGAAGCCCCGGCTGGGGCGCTGGGTGGGTGGGGCCGGGCGGCGCGGCTCTGTCTGGGCAGCTTTCCCCGTGAGGAAGAGGGTGGCGGCGGAGGGAAGCGGGCTGAGGGAGGAGGGCTGTCTCCCGGGCGCGGCTGGCGGCCCTGCCGCCCTCCATCCTCCTGCCACCCCCACCCTCCCCACCCCACGTGGCTCGAAAGAGGTTTCGTTCCAGGAGAAAGTTTGGTGCTGAGACTCTCAGAGCCGGACTCGGGGGTCCCTGAGGCGCGCCCCGGTAGAGGGGAGGCAGGTCGTCCTTGCCGGGGACGCCCGTGACCTCTTATGGGCAAGCGGGAACCCAGGCCACTTTCTACCCTCTCCCCACACCCACTCTCCCCCCAGCAGCATTCCCGACGCAGGCCCTTTCTCGAGGGAATTCCTCGATGGGGATTTCCACCTCCCCCCCACCCAATCGGAGCAGGGAACAGGCACGCAGAGCACCCCCCCCCCCATCCCCGCTGTGGCTTCTGCCGAAGGTAGTAGTTCAGTCTCCCGCACCTTCTAATTAAAGGTCCCTGAACAGTGTGTCGGAGCTGCCGGTGATTCCTCTGTGTCACATCTTGAATATTTTTTTATGCCACTAAGGCTTGCAGTTGGCTTCTCCAGCGTGCTGGGGTGTGGAGCACAGGAACGGGAGTAGAAGCTGTGGCCCATCTCTCAGGGTGCAGCGTGGGGAAAAAAAAGAATACAGAACGCACTGATCCACTTGAGATGGGAGAAAGTTTCAGCCTGCAGAAAAAGATGGGTTTCCATGTGGATTATTTGCTTTGAGGAAACTTCCTCAAATGCAGAGAAGTAGAGTTAGTACTGAGTTTTACACAAGGTTGTAGGAACACAGTCTGTCATCACGGTAGCTGGGAGTAGAGGCGGTCATGTGTTTATCACAGGGACTTGAAATGAGCAGATGTCGATAAGTGTGTGTTGAATTCTGTTTCATTCTCATCAGCCTGATACCTTTCTGATCATACGTGTGGGTTCTCACAGTTACTTTATTTCTTACCAAGAATATTCATACCATAAGACAATTTCATAATACCTTCGGTACCCTGCAGACCGCCTTAGCCAAGGACATCGACCTCTTGTTCTGGTCCACACTGTTTCTCCCTTCACCAGGTCCCATCACTTCCATAAGAATGTTTACACAGGAAAGAGCAGGAAACCTCCTTCGTCCATGGTGACAGGATATATACAGCATATACACAGTGCATGCAGGTGTCTTAGATATTTTGTATGTAACTTTGATTCTCATAGTCACCCTGATGTGTTCTTATCACTTCCCCTGTTTTAGGATTTAAAGAGTTTTGCAGTCTTCCCAAGATTGGAATTTGAACCTGGATGTCTTTGACTTCCTGCCTGGTGCTCATTTCCACTAATCTATGCTATCTCTTGGCCTCTCTGGAGAGAGAGTTACCCTTGTGATGATACAGTAGGAAATCCCAGCGTGGCAACGTACACTGCGTCTCCCGACCTCCTGGGTCAGAGCCCTTTATGGAGTGTCTTCTCCTGGGAGCCCACCACTGTGTGCCCAGCCGCTGTGACATCAGGGTTGACATCAGGGACTGACATCATGGGCTCCGCACACTACCCCCACTCCCCTACCCCAGGATGTAAGTCAGATGGCAATCTCCAAACATATAAACACCTTCCCCTTCCTAATACCTTGGTTCCAGAAGACAGGTGACCGAGTGTTTTCCCTTTCTGCCGCTTAAGGAGCAGTTTCTCCCCTCTCAGCCATTCAGGTCTATTTTAAGTCTGCACAGATAAGTACACGCCACCAGCTGGCAGCCACGCGTCCCCTGTGGTGTTCACAGGGACACACTCACCCTCCTGTACCAACTGTCAGAGAATTCCTCACACAGCCCTGCCTACTTACAGCGGAAGGCTGAAACAAGGTCTCTGGGGAAGATGATATTTGTCCAGGGAACCCCAGGATTCTCCTCTACTGACCAGAAAGGAGACTCACCCAAAGACCCTAGGGGCAGGAAGCAGGCCTTCTCAATAGTACCACATGCCATGTGTGTGGTGGCCTGTTGTCAACACTGTTAAAGATAATGTATTCATGGTATAGAAACGCTTCTACCGGTTGTCTTCGTGATGGATGGAGGTGATCACCTATTTCTGATTTGATTACTCACTTTTACACTGAGGCAGTTGTCACCTGGGTGAAGGGTCTGGAAACCTGGTATCACAGTTGTGATAGTGAGTTTGAAGCTGTGTCTAAAAAAAAAAGAAGTGTCTTTTATTATAACCTACAGCTACTCTTTTATCACTTCTCTTCCCTAGGCGGGTTGTATGTATGTCTATTCTCTCCCTTGCTACAGTCTTCAGCTCTTCTCTGGTTCCGAAATGGTTTGCAGTACTAAGGCTAAAAAGAGATAAATGCATTTTTGAGCTATGACCATATGCTGCCTGGAAGCCTATCCTCGTAGTTGGCATTTTACTCATGTTACTCTAGTATCTCAGCATCTCAGAGTCCCATGTGCATGCTTTGGGATTTCACATGGGCTCTCCTGTCTAATCATTTTACTCCATCCCCCGCAGCGTGGTGAGGTTTCAGTCTAGAAGACAGCCCTGGCACCTCCCCTCTGACAGCTCTAAACTGTGGAAAACTGGAGCAGCACTAATTAAAGTTGGGAAAGTGGAACATGAGGTGTGCTCGTTGTCACTCTCGCACCAGACTGGGAAACGTACCAAAACCATTTGAAAGAGTGAAGCCAACTTCTTTAAATGACGGGATCTGCAAAACGGTACCAGATGATTGACATGGTACAGTCAACCTGAATTTGGGAGCATGCAGATACCTCACTAACTTAAAAGTGTCCGCAGTCAACAAACTTCCACTCTGCATTCTATTCAGGTTTTAAAACCTCTTATTAACTGGCAACCCATCTTTATTTCTGTATTTCATCAAATCGGGAATGTCATCGGAATGTAAGACATAGCATGATTTTTCTTATGCAGGGAGGAAAAGAAAATACTGCCAATTATATTATGACTTGCCACTCTAACAGTGGTCTTCCAGGACACTGCATGAAACTGTCATGCTAGCATCTCGCAGCTTTCAAGGTTCATCTCTTCCATCAGTTGTGGTACTTTTTACTGCTGGTACCTCAGTAGCATTGCTTATGGTGTGATAGGCAATCAGTTTGTATATGTCTTAGTTACGAACCATAACACAGATTCCTCTTCTGTGTTTTCCTTCAGTCTAGTTAAGCATTTGGATTTTGCTTTGCAAGGTAATGTGAAAACACTAAACAAAGGCAAATGTTTCCTTTAGTAACAGAACATTTAGACCCCACTACTCTGTTTGCCTTGGTGCACACACAGTAACATCTTTAAGTGCCAGATCATAGTGTAATCTTTTTCAAAGCCATTTAAATGGCAATTTAACAGAATACGTGCAATGCCAATGATGCCTCTTAGTGGAAGCGATGACAAAATGAATAGCAGTGACCAAGTTGATGCAAATACAGGGAACTGACGATTGTGCTGTGACTACTGCCAAGTTGTCAGTCATTTTAAGATACTGTCCTTATTAAGACCCATCCTGATTTCAGAGATATTAAAGTGCGGGGGGGGGGGGGGGGAAATGAACCTTATCAATGAAATATGTTAATCTGTGCCCATTTAGTTTGGGGAACTTGACCTGCCTACCATCTTGCGTGTTTTCATTCATTCATTCATTCACAGAGTCATTCATTTTGTTAAACTCCAAGCTTCAAAGGCTGATGATGAGAGCTGGCAGAATGGCCCAAGTGAGAGAGCCAATAAGGAGGTGGTTAGGAGTGTGGCCTCAGGATCGGTTGGTTTGCATATGAAAGGCTTGTGGGAAGGCCAGTCTTTTTATCTTTAGGAATTGGCTCAGCCTGGGAAGGGCACTCCCTCCAGGGTCCTCAAGGCCCCCCTGAGATGTCAGAACGTCAGGATACAGAAAATAAAAGGCTTGGTTAATTACCTGGAGATTTTTTTAAATAGTCAACTAATGGATTCAGCTCAGGTGCAGCCAAGCGTGCAGAGGTGCCTAGCTCAGGATGTAACACATGGTCTCATCCAGTCAACATTCATTAAATCCGAGTTGTGGTGCCAGATGGTCCAGCCGTGCTCACAGTCAGACTGTGCTGGATACTGTATCAGGTGTGCACTGTTCATCTTGAGAGAGAGCAAAAAATGAGAGACTGCACACTGCCCAGAGGACCCCCAGATGAAAGATGAGCCACCCAGGACAAAGACAGAACACAAGTCTCTAAAAACAGCAATGAACCCTTAAGCAGATACATCTTCAGGTTTAAGATCTGAAAATCTGTAAGGCAATTATATATTTGGGGCTTATTCACTGTGGATTTGGAAAATCAATAAGAGTCAGGAAGCATGAACAAGTTAGTATTAGTCACTCAGTCATGTCTGACTCTTTGTGACCCCATGGACTGGGGGTCAGGTTCCTCTATCCATGGGATTCTCCAGGCCAGAATTCTGGAGTGGGTAGCCTTTCCGTTTTCCAGAGGATCTTCCCGACCCAGGGATTGAACCCGGGTCTCCAGCATTGCAGGCAGATTCTTTACCAGCTGAGCCCCCAGGTGGTTTGTCAGAGTGAAATTAGAGTTGGGAAGTGTCAGTGAGTGGTGTGCTCAGGAGTCGGTCACTAAAGGTGAGTTACTCGAAATAGCATGAACCATCCTTTTCTTCTCAGCTGCAGGCAATATCGATCAGATGAGCAGATGATTTACATACACAGAAAAGAATGTCACTGGAGAGAGTTATTTAAAGGCAATTAATAGGATGTGTGGTGGCGACAAGTCTAGGTGTAGAATATTTCACATATACCTGACTGACAAGTGTCCACTTTGAGGACGCTGATAGAGAAGACAATGAGTGGGGTGGACCTGGGTTTAGATTCAAGGCATTGCTCTTAATAATGAAAACAGGGGTGTTTGAGGATGGCGTGTCTGGACCCACAGTGAAATAAATGAGTCCTTCCTCTGGGCAGCCTCTTGACTTTTCTTTGTGTGGCTGATGGTTATAACGTCTTCAGAATCCTATGACTTTTTCTTAGACTCTTGACCATGCATGTTAAGAAATAATCATGAAAACGTAAGCAGGAGGTCAGTCTCTTCATGTAAGAAGGGTAATTCCTTTGTAGTGAAAGTAGCCCTCCGCGTGCAATTCCTCATAGTCTGTGACTTTGCACACATCATTCTTGTGTTCGTGTAGGAGCTTATCTGTGTTGATGGAAGTTGTAGAAAGGCAGCTGCTCTGCCTTTGTGTTTCCACACTGATGTCATAACTCTTTAGTTAAAGTAGTGGTGGTAGCCGAAACTGGCCAGTAAAAGCATTTCTTACGTTGCTGACCTGAATTTGACATTGGTCAGGATGGTCTTTGGGTTTATCCACTCCAGTGATGCATTACCTCTCAACCTCACATACATTTCATAATCCAGGCTTTTATGGGCTTTTAACCTGATTCCCTACATGAATTAGGCCCACGTGAAAATGGAATATTCAGTCGAATGAGATAATATGCAGAAACATGTGAATCGGCCAAGAAATGTAACAGACAATTACATCAAGCTGAATATTGCTTTCAGGTGTTACTCAACATCAGCAATCCTTGGGCGTCCTTGGCTTTCTGGAGCTCTTTCTTTGTGATGATTCTTAAGTGAGACCCCCTATGGAAGGCTGAGGGGAGAAGGGACAGCCTTCCTGGAGCTATTCTTGGTAATTATGTTCTAACTTTAACCTTTGTGAATTTGAATGGCTCTCTTCTGGGAGTGGCTGGAAAGAGGCATCTCCCTGCTGATCTCTTCAGCCCTGGAGCCTAGAAAAGTGCCTGCAGGTGGCAGGGGCTTAATGATTATTTGCTGAATTAAGAAATATCCTTTGACTGGTTGACACAGGAATGCCCATCCTTCTGTGGTCCAAAGATTCTTATTGCTTATGAGTAGAAATCCTCACAAAATACCTTATGATTTCATATCTAAATCATTTAGTATAAAGAATCAAGGATATCAAACCTGAAATTTTAAAGAATGGAAGTCATGAAGATAAACTCTCCTTAACAAATTAAAAAAAGGTATTGCTAGTGATCATTATTAAAATTCTATAATATTGGATTGTAAAATAGGAAGACTAAAAATAATGGTATAGAAATTCCAGATTTTGACTCAGATTATTTAGTGAGCTTAACACATACAAATACGAAATACAGCTGTTGAAAAAAGACTCAGTTACCTAATGAAGCTTGCTAGAACAACAGAATAATAGCTTGAAGAGAAAACAGTAAGAAAGAGAATAATTTACATTTTGGTCTTAAGCAAATAGTGCATGAATTTCTGATAAGTGTTGAATGTTGGAGAGAAAAAAAGAAATACCATAATGATGGATACATGTCATTATGTGTGTGTCTGAACCCACAGAATGGACAGCACAGAGAGCGAACCATACTGTTAACCATTAACCATAATGGACTTTGGGTGATTATGAGGTGTCAGTGTGGGTTTATCAGCTGTAACAAATGTCCCCACTCTGGTGGTGATGTTGACAGTGAAGGAGGCCGGGTATGTGCGGGGACAGAGAATATATGGGAAATCTCTGTACCATCCCCTCAACTTTGCTGTGAACCTAAAACTGCTCTGAAAGAATAAAGTCTTATTAATAAAAAAGGAAAAGAGAGGAAGAGGAGGAGGAATGGACAGACAGAAAGCAGAGTCATTTTTCTATCCCAAGTCTGAAGGCAGTGAAGACTTTTCTGAATATTCATGTCATCTTATAAGACAAATACATTAGAATATAGAAACTTGATAATCATTTAAATAATGAACTGTAATAAAACCATCCTAAAAGGCAGCATGACAGAACATGGCTAATGGAAGCATATCTAAAATCTGTGGGGGGTTGATATGAATATGGGATATGTGGCCTGGTCACACATCCCAGGGGTTGAGGGAGGGAAGCAGATGTTTTGGTCCTTGGTGTACAAATGTGAGATCATTCCATGATAGGACCAGAGTGTAAAACATATACATTAATCACTACCACTTAAAGGTGTAGTTTGTGTTTTGACAAAGATCAAAGATCAGAAGTAATTGGGAAGCTGGAATTCTGTATCCACTGACTGCTTGTTCATTTGCTGCACTACTGGAAAAAAAACAACCAACCAACCCTGCACAGGAAGCTCAGTTTAGTGCTCTGTGATGACCTAGATGTGGGGGAGGGAGGTCCAAGAGGGAGGGAGGTCCAAGAGGGAGGGGATAAACGTATATATACAGCTGATTCGTTTGGTTGAATCACACAACATTGTAAAATAATTGCACTCCAATTTAAAAAAAACACCTAAAACCCAAAAAACAACAGAAACCATCCTTGAAACACCACTCAATAGTAAGGGCTTTATTCAGAAACCACTTGAGACAGAATTACATATCAGAATTTTCTTCTCTTGTTTTTCCAGACAATAGAAACTAATCTCACACTTGGAGGTATTAGTAGCACATTAGACAGTGTCTTTGCCTTAGTTGTGTGCCTTAAAAGTGCACTTATCTGAAACAGTAGTTCACGGTTTGAAATCTGCTCTCAATTCTCATCACATGTCCACTCCAGCATTGTTTTTCTTATCTCTGTGGGAAGTGGAGGTAGAAGCTCTGTCTCTGTGAGTATTGCATGTGGCTGGACAGTGACCTTCCAGCCCATCGAAAGGATCAGAACAGAGGTTGGGAGGTCCCTTGAGCAGTGGCTATATTATATCAGGTGTGTCTAGGGGATGGAAAGAGCTTCGACTCAGACTGACACGGGCTTGCCATCCCCTTGTCATGGAGTGAGAAGTGCATCATTGCCCGGTGAGGGGGCTGTGTGGCTGATACCCAGGTAGAGGCTATCTGTTGTCTCCCTATGCCATTTAATCCTCATACAGCCTCTGGGCGGTCAACCCTGTTACTGTCTCTGTTTTGCAGATGAGGAAACTGAACAACAAAGAGGTTAACTATTTTGCTTTGGGTGACCTTGATAGCAAGTGAAGAGGCTGAGAGAAGAACCTGGAGCATCTGACTGGGATGCAGCACCGACTTTATGCTCCCATGGGGTGTGCGTAACACCCTTCAGACTTAGCTTCCTTGTCTGTAAATTGGGGCCATTCATTTCTATACTCAGCCAGTTGGTGGTGAGTTTGCAAGAGAATATGAATAAGGTATCAAGCACTTTATAGCCCAGTGCGCAGTGGTTACCTGTTATTATTGCTGTCTTTTCCCCTGGTGATCCAGTGGCCAGAACTCCACACTCCCAATGCAGGGTCCCAGGTTCAATGCGTGGTCAGGGAACAAGATCCCACGTGCTGCAACTAGTTCACATGCGGCAGCTCAAAGATTCCGGTGCCGCAGTGAAGACTGAGGATTCCACGTGCTGCAACTAAGACGTGGTGCAGCTAAATAAAAATTGCAAACAATCTTAATAAAGTTTAAAAAAAAATTAGCCCATTGCCATAGCAGCCACTCTATCCTAGCTCTTCACTGATACAGGTCTACAGGAGCTTCTTTACTGATGTCCGTTAAGTCCCGTCTAGAACCCTCTCTTCTCCACCTGGATGAATATTTTCTTCCTTCTGAAGAGTGACTGGATGTGAGGGAAGCAGAAGTGGAAGAGGACGGACTTTAAAAGGGAGGGAGGCAGAGCAGCCTTAATCCTTGTGGGAACCTCACCCCCTCAGCAAAACAGTAGACTTAAACCCACTGAAAGTAACACAGAAGGCACGTTTTCACTCAATGCTCCGGTGCCAAGAACTGGGGAATCTTCATCTCCATCTCTTATCCTTTGAGTCCTGTATCTGTTGTGTTCTCAAGTAAGAAGAAAACTATAGGCAACCTCTAGTGTACTCTTGAAGCAGTTAACTATATAGAAAGAGTACATTTAATTACAAGGTCTTAAGTAGTTAGTGACCTTCAACATTCTTGTAAATATATTGTAGCAAGTGAAACCTACAGTGTATTCCTCTAGACCTTAAAGAGATTCTGGTACATCCACTTTGAAGTATTTAGAAATCAATTAAGAGATAACTTTTTGTTTTCTCACAAGTCCAGTGTCATGTTTATAGAACACCTCATTTATACATTTGTAATACATTTTAACTTATTTAAAATACGCTGCGGCTTCCCAAGTGGCGCTAGTGGTAAAGAATCTGCCTGCCAGACCAGGAGATACAAGAGACATGGGTTTGATCCCTGGGTCAGGAGGATCCCCTGGAGTAAGAAATGGCACCTCACTCTGGTATTCTTGCCTGGAAAATTCCATGGACAGAGGAGCCTGGCAGGCTACAGCCCATAGGGCCGCAAAGAGTCAGACATGACTGGGAGATGGAGCACAAAATACATTAGATATATTTTTAATGTTAGCATGTTTTATTATGCAAGTAATATGTTCAGTGGGCTTCCCTGGTGGCCCGGATGGTAAAGAATCTACCTGCAATGCCAGACTCTGGTTCGATCCCTAGGTTAGGATGATCCCCTGAAGAAGTGAATGGCTACCCACTCCAGTATTCTTGCCTGGAGTGTTCCCTGGATAATGTTGAAAATTTTAAAGATTTAGTTAAGCAAATAGAAGAATATAAAAACCATCCATAATTCCACCTCCTAAATATCATCACTGTTTGCATTTTTGCAGATTTTCTCCCAGATTTCCTTTTTTCATGTATAGATGTATTGTATACAAGATTGAATCATTTAGTATACTGTTTTATAAGCTGCTTTTTTCACATAGCACAGTTTATCCCAGATCTCTCACCATGACAGTAAACCGTTACGTAGATTTATTAGACAAATGTCAACAGACCTTAGCCCTTGTATTTCAGGATGCTAGAAAGGCCTCCACTTAGCCCCGAGGCTGAGGACGTTGTCCAACTCTATACAAAACATGCTGTCTGCCTGGTGGAGCTTCTGAGTCCCCGAGCTGGGCCTCACTTGCACAGTGTGAGGTCTACATCTGCACTCCTACCTCTGCCCAGTACCCTTCTCATCCTGAGGCCTCTGCTGTTTATCTCCTGAAGGTTCTCGGTGTCACCCTGGCGTTTCTTGACACGGAACTGCAAATGAGCTTTTTCTGCCTCCCATCTTCTGACGGGTGAAGGTCAGGAGATACACAGCCCTGCCAACTGGCTTCTTAAAACCAGGACCATCTGCCGATAAAAACCTGCCATTCAGAATGCTGACTCCCTCCCCATTTCTACAGCTGGCTCTCAATTACTGCTTCCCCTGGGAGCCAAGATCCCCAAGATCATTAAAACCCACAGTGGAAAACCAAACTTCACGAGAGTTTAAAATTTCCTCCTTGTCCGTCTTTCAAGTAGAGCTGCTCACAAATGCACTGATTTGAGTTACTTCTCCTTTTATCCCCCTGATTCAGAGCCTAATGAGCAATGAGGTAGCCAAAGTGTGGTTATCAGACAGACGAGCAAGCAGCCTGTCTTTATGATCCTACAGTTTGAGTGTATGTCTCTGAAACCTCTCCTGCCTTCACTGTGAAGGGTACTAAGCAAGGTGTTTTATAAGTTGCTTTTTGCTACCTAGGTTTTCCAAAAACCCATCAGAGCTCTTCACATTAAGTTCTAAGTAACTGATATTTTTTTCTTTTTTAAACACTATTTCCTCTGTTTCAGTCTGCCATCTAATTTCCAACCTTCTGCAAAAAGCAACTATATACACACACAAGTCTGTGTATTTCTGTGTATGTATATTCATACAAATACACTTTTTAAAAAATGAATCATCTGTACCATCTTTCTAGATTCCACATGCTGCTGCTAAGTCACTTCAGTCGTGTCCCACTCTGTGCGACCCCATAGACGGAAGCCCATCAAGCTCCCCAGTCCCTGGGATTCTCCAGGCAAGAACACTGGAGTGGGTTGCCATTTCCTTCTCCAATGCAGGAAAGTGAAAAGTGAGAGTAAAGTCGCTTGGTCGTGTCTGACTCTCAGCGACCCCATGGACTGTACCCTACCAGGCTCCTCTGTCCATGGGATTTTCCAGGCAAGAGTACTGGAGTGGGGTGCCATTGCCTTCTCCTAGATTCCACATACATGTGCTCATATACAATGTTTGTTTTCCTCTTTCTGACTTACTTCACTGTATATGACAGACTCCACGTCTCTACAAATGACCCAATTTCATTCCTTTTTTATAGCTAATATTCCATTGTATGTTGTATATATCCACATTTTCTTTATCTGTTCATCTGCCAGTGGACACTTAGGTTGCCTCCACGTTCTGGGCTATTGTAAATTGTGCTGCAGTGAACACTGGGATGCATGTATCTTTTTGAATTATGGTTTTCTCAGGGTATATGGCCAGAAGGAATAGAGATGCAGAGGTGGGGAACAGACGTGTGGACAGAGGGGTCGGGGGCGGAGAGGGGAGGATGAGTGGGGAGATTGGGATGGACGTGTGTGCATTGCCACGTGTCAAACAGGTAGCAGTGGGGACCTGCCCGAGTGGCACGGAGCTCAGCTCGGTGCTCTGTGGTGACCTAGAGGGGTGGGATGGGGGAGGGATTGGGAGGGAGGTCCAGGAGGGAGGGGATATAGGTATACACACAGCTGATTCACTTCGTTGTACTGAAGAAACTAACTCAGCATTGTAAAGAAACTATACCCCAATTAAAAAAAAAAAAGAATCAGAGTCACCATTGTCTAGCCATGCATGTTTTTGTTCTTACACCTTCTCCACCGAGGAGCACTGAGCCTTGACATCGCTGGGCATTCAACACGCCTGTGTGCGTGCACATCCATCCTCTCCTCCTCGGCCAGCGTGGGGCAGCTGCTTGTCCTGTCTGCTCCTCTCTCCCCAGCTTCAAGCCTGCCTTTAGTCCTGACATATCTCTTCTCGCCCTTCTTTCCTGCTGGTCAGTGCTCTGACATTCTCGTCCTCTCAGGGAAGACATGTGATACATTTGAAAGAACAAACTTTAGGACCACGGCATTCTCTGCAGCTGTCACAGCCATTAACATTTCCTGAAACAGCACTCCCTGTTTAAAAGATTTTGGGGTTTGGGTTTCTGTTTTTTCTTAAAGGAAGCCTTTCTGTGCACTGGCTTTCACGGCACTCTGTGGCTGGAAAGGGCTACTGCCCTCCGGTTACGTCATAGATGCTGAGAAGGGCCATTTCAACTAAGGCACAGCCAGCACTTAGTTCTGAGCATTCTAACCGTCTTGCTGTATAAGTGGCTTATTCCTCAGCAACAGTAGTGATTCAGGCCCCATGGGACCACTCCGGCTTATTTGAATAAGCTATCAATAACATTAAAAGCCTTTCCAGACATCGACATTTGCCAGCACTTACAGGCCAGTGCAAATGGGATGAGTGGCTTTTGGACATTTTCAGTTTCTCCCCAGTGTTTGTTAAACAGTCAAGGTATTTATCAGAAATGGCCATGGGACACGAACACCTTCTAGTATGTGCTTTTAATTGTATTTTTGCTGAAACTGTCAGACTCGATTTCTTGTTGGATCATGTCTTTAGCCCTGGAGAGGAATCCTGGAAGTGCTGAAAAGAATTCTATGTGAATTACTCCTATTTAGAAGAAGACCAGTCAGAGCTGGCATAGCGACCTAAGCTTTCAGCCAGGGCTGAGTGTGAGGACTGCCAATTAGGAGGCAGGAAGGGGGCCCAGATTTGTGCCCCCTCCTCTCCTTTCCCACTCAACAGAGCGCCCCAGGCCCACTGACCCAGCCAGGCGCCAAGTCCGCTGGACCCCAGACTAGAATCTGAGCAACACAATCCAAAGCTAGCAAGGAGCCTAGGGAGGTGGCCATGGCGTGACTGATTTCATTTGCATCCTGGATGAGTTTCAAGATGACAATGACCTCTCTCTCGAAAATGTGTTTTTCACACAAACACCTTCTTTTTTCTTTTTTTGGAAAGAGTCCACTGCTTCGATCAAGTTCTTCAATCTCAGAGGAATCCATGGCTACAAAGTGCTTAAGATCCATGGTTCTAGCTTTTCTCTCCTGTTGAAAATAGCCTCCCCTTTGCTGACTTCTAAGTTTTATTCAAGTCCTGAAAGGAAAGAAATTTGAGGTGTTCTAAACCTCTGAGTTAAGCTACAGGGGTTTAGGGGGCATTTTAAACCCAAACCTTTACCTTACTGAGCCCAAGAAATCACAGAATCAGAGGAAAGCTGCTCTGATGATGTTTAACAGTGTGTGTGAGAGGGCTGACACTGTCCACTCCCAACATGAGCTGAGGACTGTGGGGAGATGCTGGACCATATAGTGGAAGTGGGCAAAGTGGTTGCCAATCCGGCTTGGCAAAAGAACCTTTATTATTTTTGCTAAAATGGACATAAAGTCCTACAACTTTGTGTGTAGTCCCAAACAGCTAAGGTCCAAATACACTTTTAGCAATTCTGAATTCTAAAATACACCCTACTGACAGTAATTTACATGACCTTTTGGATCAGAAGTATAGTGAGAATTGATTATATTCATTTGGTTTTTCACCTATGATATAATTTCCTCAGGAGTATTGGTAATATTGGTCAATACGGAAAGAATAGGTGCCTGAATGACATATATAAATTAAACAGCCTCCTTTTTAAAACATGACTGATCTGAAATAACACAAACAAGAATACCACCAAGTCATAACCAAGTCCTTTTCATACGGGATGAGGTTTTGAGAGTTTAAGGGCTGTCCTTTATTGTCACACGTGGTGATGAACTGACCAAATACACATACAGGAAGAAGAAGTAAAGATATTAAATTTTTATTTTTAAAAGTTTGCTGTTTGTATCTGGGCTTCCCTGGTGGCTCAGTGGTAGAGAATCTGACTGCCAGTGCAGGAGAGCATGGGTTCAATCCTTGACCCCGTAAGATCCCACGTGCCGCAGAGCAGCTAAGCCCGTGTGCCACAACTACTGTGCCTGTGCTCTAGAGCCTGGGAGCTACAACTGTGGAGCCCACGTGCTGCAACTGTGCAAACCCGTGAGCCCTAGAGCCTGTGCACCGCGACAAGAGAAGCCGCCACAATGAGAAGCTCAGCTCTCCCCAGGCAGCAATGAAGACCGAGCACAGCCAAAACTACGTGAATAAACAAAATTATTTTTAAAAGCTTGCTAATAATATCTTCAGAGCAACATTATTATCGGTATGGTAGAAAAGGCTAAAGCTTATTTTCGAGGGGAGAGTTTAAGTAACTTTTATTTGGCCAATGTGACTAGCTAAACTCCCTTCTGGTAATCTTTTAAAATACTGGATCTACTTATGAGTTTTATCTGTGAAGTTAAGTGGAGTTTCTGGATTTTCCTGGATGGATTTACTTATTTGCAATACTTTGCAAGGTGGCCTCTATTTTGCTTGAAAGCCCATTAAATAAGAGGATATGCTTGACTGAAAGGAGAGCTTGAGGATTAACCAGCCAAAGCAGAAGAAAGCAATGACTGAGTGAAGTTAATCTGATTGTCCCAGAGTTGATCCTAAACCATTACTGCCTAAGCCTTGGTGGATCCCTCTGTTTACAAGGAGGACACTGCCTGTGGCATCAGCAGGAGCTTAGTGTGCTGTTTGGAGGGCTTATGCAAAGTCGGTCACTCAAAATTTCACAAGCACAACAAAGCCTCACTTATCTGTTGTTACAGGGCTTTGCTGACAAAGGTCCGTATAGTTAAAGCTACAGTTTTTCCAGTAGTCCTGTACAGATGTGAGAGTTGTATCGTAAAGAAGGCTGAGTGCCGACTGATGCTTTCCAACAGTGATGCTGGAGAAGACTCATTGAGAGTCCCTTGGACAGCATGGGAAACAGACCAGTCAATCCTAAAGGAAATCAACCCTGGATATTTATTGGAAGGACTGATGCTGAAGCTGAAGCGCCAATACTTTGGCCACCTGATGGGAAGAGCCAACTCATTGGAAAAAACCCTGATGCTGGGGAAGATTGAGGGTAAGAGAGGGGACGACAGAGGACGACAGTAGGATGGCATCATCAACTCAATGGACATGAGTTTGAGCAAACTCCAGGAAATAGTGAAGGACAGGGAAGCCTGGTGTGCTGCAGTCCATGGGGTCCCTAAGAGCTGGACATGACTGAGCTAATAAACAACAGTAACAGGGCTTCCCAGGTGGCTCAGTGGTAAAGAATCTGCCTGCCAATGCAAGAGATGTGGGTTCCATCCCTGGGTCTGGAAGATCCGCTGGAGGAGGAAATGGCTATCCACTCAAGTATTCTTGCTTGGAGAATCCCATGGACAGAGGAGCCTGGCGGGCTACAGTCCGTGGAGTCAGAAAGAGTCGGATGCAACTGAGCACGCACACACAGGGCAATGCATTCCAAATATGTTAGTTTTTCACATAACATAAACTAACTTTTTTGGAAATCTATTAATTAAAGGAAGACACTGTCTTCTGAAACAGTGTGGAAGTTAACTTTCCCTTTTCTGGATGTCTTGGGCATGGATGTACCTCGTGCAGCTGTAAAACTAGAAATGTGAGGTCATTTGTCCATTAAGCCAAGTTACTCCGGATGGCTGTGCTTTCTTCCCTGCCCTGATTTTGTGGACCCTTTTCCTCCACAGATCCTTAGGGAGGAAATGATCTTCCCATTCCTGTTGGAGTATTTAATGTATATCTGTTACCTGGGTGGCTCCACACCTTTCTTATGCTAGAGAGAGCACTTTGCAAGTTCTGTTCTTTTAAAAATAGAGAGGGACTTCGCTGTCAGCCCAGTGGTTAAGACTCCCAGCTCCCAGTGCAGGGGACCTGGGTTTGATCCCTGGTCAGGGAACTAGGTCCTGTATGCCTTAACGAAGATCTCACGTGTGGCAACTAAGACCCTGAGCAGCCAAATAAACAGATAAAATACTAAGAAAGTTAGTGTTGACAACATGTAGTTCAGGGTAATGAAACTCATTGGCTTTAATTATTCTCGAAATGGATTTGGGTTAAAGAATAGCTTCTAGTTCATTATTGTGATTGGTAAAATTCTGAAATGGACCTTTCAATTTAAAAATTTTGAGCTCTGTAGAAACTGTAAGAGCAAAGCCCTGTGTCTAGCTTCATCTGAAGTCAGTCTCCTAATTCTACCTTGACCAGAAATTTTGACTTAATTTATGTTGTATGTGTTGTAAAGGCTTCCCGGGTGGCACTAGTGGTAAAGAACCCGTCTGCCAACGCAGGAGACTTAAGAGATGCGAGTTTGATTCCTGGGTTGGGAAGATCACCTGGAGAAGGAAATGGCAACCCACCCCAGTATTCTTGCCTGGAGAATCCTATGGACAGAGGAGCCCTGGCGGGCTACAGTCCATGGGGTCACAAAGAGTCAGACTCAACTGACATGACCTCGCACGCGTGTGTTTACATGTTGTAGGGTAAATAACACAAGTGATAAAATAATGCAAATGATAAGGACCTAAGGGGAAAGTAAATGGGAGTTTTGAAGAGCTCACATCATCACTATGCATGACTGTGTAACTTTTTAGTAAGTATGAGGTGAGAAGTGAAGTGAGTGAGAGTCGCTCAGTCATGTCCAACTCTTTGTAACCCCATGGAATATGCAGTCCATGGAATTCTCCAGGCCAGAATACTGGAGTGGGTAGCCTTTCCCTTCTCTAGGGGATTTTCCCAACGCAGGGATTGGACCCAGGACTCACGAATTGCAGATGGATTCTCTACCAGCTGAGCCACAAGGGAAGCCCAAGAATACTGGAGTGGATAGCCTATCCCTTCTCCAGGGGATCTTCCCAACCCAGGAATCAAACTGGGGTCTCCTGCATTGCAGGCGGATTCTTTACCAACTGAACTACTAGGGAAGCCTTTAGTAAGTATGCTGCTGCTGCTAAGTCACTTCAGTCGTGTCCAACTCTGTGCGACCCCATAGATGGTAGCCCATCAGGCTCCACCGTCCCTGGGATTCTACAGGCAAGAAAACTGGAGCGGGTTGCCATTTCCTTCTCCAATGCATGAAAGTGAAAAGTGAAAGTGAAAGTGAAGTCTTGTCCGACTCTTAGCGACCCCATGGACTGCAGCCTACCAGGCTCCTCTGTCCATGGGATTTTCCAGGCAAGAGTACGAGAGATTTAAATATATTTAGAGTTGTGTTTCTCTCAGATTTAAGTTATTGGCTACACACTAAATGGCTTGATGACTTGGTTTCCATGCATGCTGCTGCTGCTGCTGCTGCTAAGTCGCTTCAGTCGTGTCTGACTCTGTGCGACCCCAGAGACAGCAGCCCACCAGGCTCCCCCAGCCCTGGGATTCTCCAGGCAAGAACACTGGACTGGGTTGCCGTTTCCTTCTCCAGTGCATGAAAGTGAAAAGTGAAAGTGAAGTCACTCAGTCGTGTCCGACTCTTTGCAACCCCGTGCACTGCAGCTTACCAGGCTCCTCCATCCATGGGATTTGCCAGGCAAGAGTACTGGAGTGGGGTGCCATTGCCGTCTCCAGGTTTCTATGTATATAGCCCTACAAGAGAATCTTTTCCAGTACATGCTTAACAATCAAAAAGTAATTTTTATTTATTTTCAGTGAATTAATTCTTCTGTGGAATGGAGACAGTATCTCCATATTTCATACGCCTATTCCAATATGTATTTATTTCACAATTCTTTTTTCAGCATTGCGAGTAGATACATTGAGACAGTAGATGTAAACATGTACAGTTTGCTTGCTTTAAACGTCTGTATAGTCGTGGTGGTGGTGGCTGTTAATAGCATAACTAGATGCTATGGAATTAGGCGGAAACATACTTGTTACATAGAAAAGTCTGGTTACCACAGCAGCTTCTCCTTTTGTCCTGGAGCAGCATTTAAATTTTTTTTTTCCCCTTTAAGTTCCAGACTAGAGTTCTTTACAGTCTTTTTTTTTTCCTTCACAAATGCCAGTTGCCTGGAGATATGGCAGCTGATCAACACAACTGATTACTCTGCAAGTGTAAACCAGATCATTTAGGCCTCCAAGCCATCCGGGACCAGAAATACTTAGTTGCTTTTCTTCATTAGGGAAATTCACGGGATGGTTCTGTCAATAAATCGTCCCTTTACACCTTAGGTTTGAAAATCAGACCCTCATCACAATGCCATTGGCTTCCCTGGTGGCTCAGCAGGAAAGAACCCACCTGCCAATGTAGGAGACACAGGGTTTGATCCCTGGGTCAGGAGAATCCCCTAGAGAAGGAAATGGCAACCTACTCCAGTATTCTTGCCCGGCAAATCCCAGGGACAGAGGAGCCTGGTGGGTTACAGTCCATGGGGTCACAAAGAGACAGACACGACATAGCGACTAAACAACAGCAACACAATGCCGTTTAACCGGTCTGGGTGGGAGCCTGCGTATCTAGGTGAGCCGCTTAGATGAAGTGAGACGTCAATAGGTCAGAGCGAGAACGTGAGTTATGGGACCACTCCAGCAGCATCATTATTATTGGTCAGGGAAAGGCACTAAGGTCACTTTATCTGCTGGAGTGGTAGGGGATGGTGACTTCATCGCATATGGCTTTTGATTAGAATGTCTTAATGAGATTGGCAGTGACAGGGAGATGAATCTCGGAGAACAAGTTTGGATTGTGTGTAGGTATGTTTAAGTAGCATCCTAATGACTCTCAGAAATTACCTGAGGAGGATGTAATCAGCTAGACCATACTGGCTTATCAACATTGGGCCATGTTCTGCATTTCTAATTTGATTACCTGGAAACTAATATCATTAAAGTAAAAGACATCTGTGCTGTATGTCTTGATGGCGGGGATAGGGGGGAGGGACCAAAGAAAGATTAATGATACTTTAGGAAATGCTCTGATTCTGTGCTGGAAATTATCTCTTCTCACAAATTTTGCATTCCAGCCTAAAACAGCCCTGTCTTTGCTCTATAATTAGAAATATAATAAACAGTAAAACCCAGGCACTAGGAAAAATGTCAGATTTGTTTTCTCCACCCCTATTTGTCCTATATTTGTTTGGTTTATTGTTCTCTTGGTCAGTGAAGAAATTTTATTTATATGTGAGTGGCAGAGAGCATAAAAGTAAATGATTCAACAAATTTACCATTTGGAGTATATTCTATTTTTATAGTAATTAACCATATTTTGGGACATAAAGTACAGGAAGGCTTCCCTATAGTATTTGTATGGTAACTTTTCTCTCCACAGAAATGTGTTGCATTTTAAACCCATATGACAAGCAAATACTTCTATCCTAAATGTCTGAAAGAAAGATATCTAGTATGGTTTCCTGTGCACAAAGATGTGGATTACAAGGCTTTCAAGAGCTGTAAAGTAGGTTTTCTGTTTAGACCTCCCTCATATCTAAGGTATTTAGAAATTAACTGGTGCAAAATAATGTACTACTTACTAGAAACAATTTTAAAGTACCGTAGCCTATCATCTCTTTCAAATAATCTTTACTGGGGACATTCACACGAGCATCCTGTGGCCTGGTGCATGAACTTGCTGTTACAGTGTTGGGGACCACTGCTTTCTCAGATTTTACACTGGATCAAAGACAGTCTTTATGCTGATAGATGATACTAGAGGAGTGTCAGTTTCCCTGGACACTCTCAGAAGCTACTCCCATCCTAGAGTCCACTCACCAGGTAGGCCCAGAAATCACCTGCTCAGACCAGAGACATCACATGGGTGTCCTTGCCTAAGGAGGCGAAGACGGTGCAAGAAAAATGCAGGACAGAATTCCAATCTATAAATAACTCAAAGGCCGTGGAAAAGAGATGAACATAAGAGAAACAAGGAACCAACTAAACTATGGAAAATTCAGTCCTCCATTGTGTGAGGTTCACCGTTCTTTTCTTAGAGAACCAATCAGGAGGGAAAGGAAGCCCTGAAGCAGGGCTGATTTTGTTAGACATACAAAAGGTCAGAGCTTTCCAGGTGGTTTTGATATGATGTAGGACCAGAGCTTGTGGCTCAGGGGTTAAAAGAATACACTCGCCAATGCATGAGATACAGGAGACGAGAGTTTGACCCCTGGGTTGGGAAGATCCCCTGAAGGAGGGCATGGCAACACACTGCAGTATTCTAGCCTGGAGAATCCCATGGACAGAGGAGCCGGGGGGCTCCACAGGATCACAGAGTCGGACACAACTAAAGTGACTGAACACATGCCCAGGGCCAGGGCTTGGTACCTCTTAGTACTGACTCTTGGTTTTAATGGCTGATGCTGGAACAGACATCCTGATCCTGAACCACCCTCGTTGTGTACTTGCCCCGTCGCAGTTTAGAAAAGGCTGTTTGGCATCAGTGGAGAAGCTGTGCTTCATCTGAGGTGGAGATGAGTCTCCTGTGTATAACGGGAGACCCCTTGACAGCAAACCACATGACAGGCAAAGAGTTTGTCCATAATCTCCTGGGGGGTGGTGGGGAGGAAGAGAGAAAACGAGCTCATTTGCATCACAAAATTTTTGCTAATAGTAGTTCTACTTGTTTTTGTAAACTGTGGGTAGAGCACTTAACATGAGAGCCAGTCTTTTTTTAAAAAAGAATGCTTGAATTTTATTATTTTTAGCTACTCTCTAGTTGCTGTGCCCAGGCTTCTCACTGCAATGGCCTCAGTAGTTGTGGTGCACGGGCTTAGTTGCCACTTGGCATGTGGAATCTTCCCAGACCAGAGATAGAACCTGTGTCCCCTGTGTTGGCAAGTGGATTTCTTAACCAGCAGACAACCAGGGAAGCCAGGAAAGATATTCTTTTAACAAAATTCTTAAGTGTACGTTCCAGTGTTGTTGACTTTAGGTACAGTGTTTTACAGAAGATCTTTAGAATCTATTTATCTTTCTTAACTGAACTGTTAATGTCAGTTGACTAGTAACTTCCCATCTTTCCAATCTTTGATTCAAGGAATTTGACTGTTTCATTAGATAGCTCGTGTCTGTGGAATCATGCAGTATTTATTCTTCTGTGATTGGCTTATTTCATTTAGCATAATATCCTCAAGGTTCATCCATGTTGTCACATGTTGCAAAATTCCCTTCTTTTTAAAAGATGAATAGTCTTCCATTGTCTGTATCTGCCACATGTTCATTCATTTATCTGGGCCGCTTATGTTGTTTCCACATTTGGCTACTGGGAGTACTGATACAATGAACAAGGGAGTGCCAATATATCTTTAAGATTCTGATTTCAATAATTTTGGTAAATACCTAGAAGTAGGATTGCTGAATGTTATGGTAGTTTTATGTTTAATTTTTTGCGAAAGTTCTATACTGTTTTCTGTAGCAGTTGTACTATTTTGTGTTCCCACCAACAGAATGCAAGGGTTCCAACTTCTCCACATCCTTGCCAACACGTCTTGTTTCTTGTTTGTTTGCTTTTCCATATATAATAACCATCCTGACAGGCGTAACATGTCTCATTGTGATTTTGACTTGCATTTCCCTGATGATTAGCAACATTGAACATTTTTTATATATGGCTCCACCATCAGTATGTCCTCTTTGGAAAAATGTCTATTTAAGTCTGTAGCCCATTTTTTTGCAGAGTTGTAGGAGTTCCTTATATGTTTTGGAGATGAGCTCCTTGTCAGATGTATGGTTTGCAAGTATTTTTTCCCATTCCATAAGTTGCCCTTTTATTCTGTTGATTGTTTCCTTTGCTTGAAGGTGTTTAGTTTGATCTTAGAGGAAAAGCTTTCAGTTTTTCACCGTGAAGTATAATGTTTCCTGTGGGTTTTTCATAATTAGTCTTTATTATGTTGAAGTAATTTCCTTCTGTTTCTAGTTTTTGAATTTTTATTATGAAAACCTGTTAGATTTTGTCAGATGCTTTTTCTGTATGTATTAAGATGATCGTGTGATTTTTATCCTTTATTCTGATAGTATGGAATATCACATTAATTAATTTTCATATATGAAACATTCTTCCATCCTAAGGATAAATCTCACTTGGTTGTGGTATATAATCCTCATGTGCTGTTGGCTTCAGTTTGCTAGTAATTTGATGGGGAATTTTGCATCTATATTCATCAGATATATTGGCTATAGTTTTCTTTTTTTGATGTGGACCATTTTTTAAAAAAATCTCTATTGAATTTGTTATAATACCGCTTCTGTCTTATGTGTTGGTATTTTGGCTGTGGGGCCATCTCAGCTGCCCAAGCAGGGATTGAACCCATAGGCCCTATATTGGTTAGTCTTAACTACTGAACCACCAAGGAAGTCCCTGACTATAGTTTTCTTTTCTTGTGGTGTCTTTCTGGTTTTGGTATCAGGCTAATGCTGGCCTCATGAAATGTTTGAAAGTGTTCACTCTTCCTCCATGTTTGGAAAGAGTTTGAGAAGGATTGGCACTAATTTTTCTTCATTTGATAGGATTCATCATGAAGCCAAGTGTTTTTGTGCTTTCCTTTTTTGGGAGATTTTGATTATTGATTAACCTCTACACTTACAGATCTGCTCATACTTCCTATTTTTTCATGATTTAGTCTTTCTAGGCTCTATGTTTCTAGGAATTTATCCATTTGTTCTAGGTTATCCAGTTTGTTGGTCTATTGTTGTTCATAGTAGTCTCTTATGATCCTTTTAATTTCTGTAGTATCAGTTGTAATGATTCCTCTTTCATTTCTGATTTACTTGAGTCTTCTTTTTATCTTAGTAGGAGTTTGTCAATTTTGCTTATCTTTTCTAAAACTAACTGAAAAATTCTCAAGTATGTGGAAATTAAACAGCCTGCTCTTGAATAACAATTAGGTCAAAGAAGAAATAAAAAGGGACATTAGAAGATACCTCTAGACAAATGGGGGGCTTCCCTGGTGGCTCAGAGGTTAAAGCGTCTGCCTGGAATGCAGGAGACTCGGGTTCGATCCCTGGGTTGGGAAGATCCCCTGGAGAAGGAAATGGCAACCCACTCCAGTACTCTTGCCTGGAGAATCCCATGGAGGGAGGAGCCTGGTGGGCTACAGTCCATGGGGTCGCAAAGAGTCGGACTCTTTGTTTTCATGAAAATGAAAACAAAAACTACCAAAACTTAGGGGATGAAACAAAAATAGAAGAGGGAAGTGCATTGCAATAAATGTTTAGATGAAAAAATGAGAAAGATCTCAAAGATTACACCTCAAGGAGCTAGAAAAATGAGAACAAACTAAACCCAAATTTAGCAGATGGAAGGAAGTAACAAATACTAGAGCAGAACTAAATGAGATATAAAATAGGAAAACAACAGGGAAATGTCAAAACTAAGAATTGGCTTTTTGAGTGCCACTTTTCTCAACTCTGAAATCAAGAAAATAAGTGCAGTAGCCACTTTAATTGAAGCAGGTATCTGTATGCACATGATTTGGGGCAGAAATATGATTCAGTTCAATTCGGTTCAGTCACTCAGTCCTATCTGACTCTTTGTGACCCCATGGACTGCAGCACGCCAGACCTCCCTGTCCATCACCAACTCCCAGAGTTTACTCAAACTCATGCCCATCGAGTCGGTGATGCCATCCAGCCATCTCATCCTCTGTCGTCCCCTTCTCCTCCTGCCTTCAATCTTTTCCAGCATCACAGTCCTTTCAAATGAGTCAGATCTTCCCATCAGGTGGCCAAAGTACTAGAATTTCAGCTTCAGTGTCAGTCCTTCCAATGACTATTCAGGACTGATTTCCTTTAGGGTTGAGTGGTTGGATCTCTTTGCTGTCCGAGGGACTCTCAAGAGTCTTCTCCAACACCACAGTTCAAAAGCATCAATTCTTCAGTGCTCAGCTTTTTTTATAGTCCAACTCTCACATCCGTACATGACCACTGGGGAAGCCATAACTTTGACTAGACGGATCTCTGTTGGCAGAGTAATGTCTCTGCTTTCTAATAAACTGTCTAGGTTGGTCATAACTTTTCTTCCAGGGAGCAAGTGTCTTTTATTTTCATGGCTGCAGTCACCATCTGCAGTGATTTTGGAGCCCCCAAAAATAGTCTCTCACTGTTTTAAATTGTTTCCCCATCTATTTCCCATAAAGTGATGGGACCAGATGCCATGATCTTAGTTTTCTGAATGTTGAGTTTTAAGCCAACTTTTTCACTCTCCTCTTTCACTTTCATCAAGAGGCTCTTTAGTTCTTCACTTTCTGCCATAAGGGTGGTGTCATCTGCATATCTGAGGTGATTGATATTTCTCCCAACAATCTTGATTCCAGCTTGTGCTTCATCCAGTCCAGCATTTCTCATGATGTAGACTGCGTATAAGTTAAATAAGCAGGGTGACAATATACAGCCTTGATGTACTCCTTTCCCAATTTGGAACCAGTCTGTTGTTCCATGTCTAGTTCTAACTGTTGCTTCTTGACCTGCATACAGATTTCTCAGGAGGCAGGTCAGGTGGTCTGGTATTCCCAACTCTTGTAGAATTTTCCATAGTTTGTTGTGATCCACACAGTCAAAGGTTTTGGCATAGTCAATAAAGCAGAAGTAGATGTTTTTCTGGAACTCACTTGCTTTTTCAATGATCCAATGGATGTTGGCAATTTGGTCTCTGGTTCCCCTGCCTTTTCTAAATCCAGCTTGAACATCTGAAAGTTCATGGTTCAGGCACTTTTGAAGTCTGACTTGGAGAATTTTGAGCATTACTAGTGTGTGAGATGAATGCAGTTGTGTGGTAAGTTTGAGCATTCTTTGGCATTGCCTTTCTTTGAGATTGCCTCTCTTCCAGTCCTGTGGCCACTGCTGAGTTTTCCAAATTTGCTGGCATATTGAGTGCAGTACTTTCACAGCATCATCTTTTAGGATTTGAAATAGCTCAACTGGAATTCCATCACCTCTACTAGCTTTGTGCCTAATGATGCTTCCTAAGGCCCACTTGACTTTGCATTCCAGGATGTCTGACTCTAAGTGAGTGATCACACCATCTTGATTATCTGGGTCACGAAGATCTTTTTTGTATAGTTCTTCTGTGTATTCTTGCCACCTCTTCTTAATATCTTCTGCTTCTGTTCAGTTCAGTTCAGTTCAGTTGCTCAGTCGTGTCCAACTCTTTGTGACCCCATGAATCACAGCACGCCAGAACTCCCTGAACTCCCGGAGCTCACTCAGACTCACGTCCATCGAGTCAGTGATGCCATCCAGCCATCTCATCCTCTCTCGTCCCCTTCTCCTCCTGCCCCCAATCCCTCCCAGCATCAGAGTCTTTTCCAATGAGTCAACTCTTCGCATGAGGTGGCCAAAGTACTGGAGTTTCAGGTTAGGTCCATACCATTTCTGTCTTTTATTGTGCCCATCTTTGCATGAAATGTTCCCTTGGTAGTTCTAATTTTTTTGAAGAGATTTCTACTCTTTCCCATTCTATTATTTTCCTCTATTTGTTTGCACTGATCACTGAGGAAGGCTTTCTTATCTCTCCTTTCTATTCTTTGGAATTCTGCATTCAAATGGGGATATCTTTCCTTTTCTCCTATGCCTTTTGCTTCTCTTCTTTTCATAGCTATTTGTAAGGCTTCCTCAGACAACCATTTTGCCTTTCTTTTTCTTGGGGATGGTCTTGATCACTGCCTCCTGTTCAGTGTCATAAACCTCCATCCATAGTTCTTCAGGCACTCTGTCTATCAGATCAATCCCTTGAATCTATTTGTCACTTCCATTGTGTAATCGTAAGGGATTTGATTTAGGTCATGCCTGAATGGTCTAGTGGTTTTCCCTACTTTCTTTAAGTCTGAATTTGGCAATAAGGAGTTCATGATTTGAGCCACAGTCCGCTCCCCCCCCCCCTTTTTTTTTTTTGCTGATTGTATCTTTGGCTGCAAAGAATATAATCAATCTGATTTCCATATAGACTATCTTGTGATGTCCATGTGTAGAGTCTTCTCTTGTGTTGTTGGAAGAGGGTGTTTGCTATGACCAGTGATCACACCAGGACAAAATGTGTATCAGCTTACTCATAAGAAGGTTTTACCATGCCTCTTAGTTTAGGGATATAGGAAATTAGAAAATACAGAAAAGCATGAAGCCTCTTTAGGTGATAGTTGAAGTTACTGGTGGGCTCTTCTGTCAGTGACTGCCAGGAGAAAGGAGTGCAGATTCATCACATTCTATCAAACTTTTTGGACCATTTGCTATAGAAATATCTCAGTCAGCTCATGTCTACAGCAGTCTTCAAGACTTCCCTACAGTTCTTTATTGTTCACTCATTCTTTGTCAGGGTGTGCCATGAAATGATGCTGGGAGTCTGGTTTCTTGCTTTGATTCACTCTTTTTCCTTATCTAAAGCACTTCCCAGTGGGGACAATAACCTAATACACTGAGCTCAGTGTAAACAGGAAATCTGGCAGCAATAACTGGACCAAGGGCTAACTTTGCAAAGCCAAGTTTTAATGAGTAATTTGCAAAGTAATTAATCAGGAGGCTACTGTCCTTAGAAAATGGGGCAAGTGCACACCACGCTGACTTGGTGCCTTTCCTGGCTGCCTGAGGCGACAGCATCTTATGGACTCCCGCCCTCCTTATGACCAGCAAGCTTCTCTTAAGTCATCTGCTGTTACCAGGATTGAAGGGAGAAAGTTAGTGAGCTCCAGAATCCGCTTCTGTAGTCTCAAAAAACTGCAGACCATGAGCTGTTCATGACCGATCAGTGGATCAGAAAATCAGCTTAGTGATTCAGAGTCTTCGTCCCTCAGTCGTGTTGATTCTTTGTGACCCCATGGACTGTAGCCCGCCAGGCTCCTCTGTCCATGGGATTTCCCAGACAAGAGTACTGGAATGGGTTGCTATTTCCTTCTCCAGGGAATCTTCCTGACCCAGGAATCAAACCTGGGTCTCCTGCATTATAGGCAGATTCCTTACTGTGTGAGCCACCAGAGAAGCCCAAAACCAACTGTCAAAAAAAAATTAAGTGGAATAAACTAGAAACATCAGTGTGTCATATGCTATGAAGTTAAATATTTCGCAAAACTAATTTTTTACACACATATAGATATGTACACCTATGTTGGTACTGGATTATAATATAATATGTATTTCTTACTGTAGATCTTGGTCAGAAAAGCTTAAGCGTCATTACACTATTTAACAATTTTTGAAGCATGGAAATATTTTCTCAATTACATTTTAGATAGTGATCAAAAGATAGTTTATTTATTTATGCTTAGGAAAAATAAATTTTCTAGGAAAATAATGAATGTACATAAAGTTTCTGTAATTAGACAAAAGAAATGAATATGTTTGTATGATTCTCCCCAAAATGTGACATTAAGTGTAAACTGTTTGATAGCTCATGCTATTAAGTATCCTAAATATTTCAAAGCTATATTTATGATATATTTTGTATGCAGATTAATGATAAGGCAAATAATACAAATATTTAAACATTTTAAATAGCATTTCAAAATGTAGAGTCTTGACACTAAAAAGAAAAAAGTAGAATCGAATTTTTAAAAAGTACAAACAGCAAGTCTACAGTTTCTTCCAAGGAGCAGAGAAGACAATTGAGCTATTTCAAGGCTGTCATCAATATATTTTTCAGATATTATCATAGAAATTCTATAAAGCCCTATTACTTTTATTTGGTATTTGAGCAGTTTTCTTCATCATCTACAGTGACACATTTCTTTGGTGCGGGGGGAGTAAGGGAATCATTTTGTTTTAAAGAATCATCATTTTTATGTATAATATGTAAAACAAGAAGCAACATAGGAACATAGACTCCAGAACCAGATTGCTTGGGTTATGTGACCAAGAGCTGGTGCTTTAACCTGTCTGTGCTTCACTTTTTCATCCATAAATGGAGGAAAAGAGCAGTGTCTGTATTAAGGAGGATTAAATGAGTTAATATTTATAAGTCGGGCAGTTAGGAAGTGCTCTTGAAGTGTTTGCTGTTTCTCATGGCACCTAGTCAACCTTTGTTTATTCAGCAAACATTCACATCTCACCTAGAAGATCAAATGCTGACCTGGGGATGGAAGAGCAGCCTCCAGCATCTGAAGAGTGCAGCTAGGTAGATCAAGTCCCTGAAAGGGTAGACGGGAGGCAGGACGCAAAATGCTACTTTGGTGATGGGGGAGGGGGAGCTGGGGTAGACAGTGAGTGCGAAAACTCACTTTTCTTAAACAAATAATGGTTGCCCACAGTCTAAACAAAGTCCAGATGTTGACATTTGTTTTGGATTTTCCCCTTGACCAAGCAGCCTAATTCCTGGCTTCTCCCTTCCTTACCACCTCGCCCTAAGCTTTTTGTTGCCATTTCTGTAGTCTGGCTTTTCTCTAAGCGTTCGGTCTCAATGGAGCAGTTGAAGGGTTACAGTTGGGATTCAGGAGCGATGGATCACACACAGGACTCCAGGCATAGGTGGGGATCTCTCAGTGCTGATCCATATGCCTGTGGTTGGTTGGCCCATTTACCAGAGGTAGAGAGAGGGATTACTGCTTTGGTTTACAGTCCTTCTTACCTCCCCTTCCCAAGCCAACTGCTCAACTTGCAAAATGCTTCAAATATCCTCTAATCATACTTGGTATATAGTATAAATCTTCTAAAGTACGTTTCACTTGTGAAAAATGTAACCTGCGTGGTTCTGATTTCCCTAATAGTTTGTCATGCTGTGTATTTACTCATAAACTCAATATTACAGAAGGAAAATTGGGCATTTGGGTCCAGGGTTGAGAGTGAGGGAGCCATTTCAGGAATGTAGAAGTCTTATTCATTAAGCACTTGGTAAGCCCCAGCTGTGAGGATCCAAATATGAATCAGACTCTCGCAGGGCTGAATGTGGATGGGGAAACAGATGCGATTACAAGTGTTAGGAACACTCTAGTAGAAACACAGACATGTTTCAGTGGTGGCTTACAGCAAGGCGTGGTCAGTTAATGCTTTGGTGCTGTTAGGGACCTCATGTTAGCATGTTACTATCTGGAGCACCAGCACATGTTAACCAAGGACCTTCTGCAGGTGCAACACCACACCCAGGAGCTGGACTGTCCACCAAGATAGGACAGTGAGAAGGTAGATCAGGAAGCCGCCCAACTCGCCACCTTTAGCCCAGCCCTGTATACACATGACCGCATCTGAACTGAGGTCATGTCCCATGTCCCACATCTATACACCATTCCAGTTCCTATAGGGATGGCTTAGAAGTTATGTGCCTGTCTGTGAAGGCACAGGCGGTGGTGAAGCAAGCGAATGAAAGATAAACCCCTACCCAAATGGTCAACATCACCAAAGGAAAAACTTGATGCAGATGTAACCACAGAAAGTTAACAATGGTAAAGAATAGGAAGAAAAGGTTTCAGAAGGAGTATGACTTTGAATAGATGATTCACAAGCAAAGAATAAATGCTTTGTTCACCTTGACCCTAAAAATGAAAAGGTTAATTGAATGCAAAAGGAGGAACATTATGATAAAGAATTCAAGTGACTGAATGAAATGAAAAATGATTTATTAGGTGATGGAGATTCAGCAGAAAGCTCAATTTCCCATCTGGGGGAAAAAGGGAGACATTAACCTTCTATGTGACCCTCCAGAGCTCAGTAATAATAATGTTGAAGGAGAAGTGAGGGGAGCCTTGGTGAGAAAAATCAGGAGAGTTAGTCATGCACCAAAGAGATGTTTTCAGGTTGGGATCAGGAAACCAAGATGATTAAATCAATGGAGAATTACTGTGTGCAACATGATCAAAGTAATGAAAAGACCCATCTTCTCAAACTGTATATGAGCAAGGAAATCCCAGGATGGCAGTGGCAGGGGTACATGTGGAGGACAGAAAATGGTATCGGGGGTTCAGGAACCAAGAAGTAAAACAATAACAATAACAGCACCCCTGTAACCTGTAGACCTCAATGTAACACCTCAGAATAAACTGAAAGGCATCACAGTGCTCTTTCCAAGCCACACCAGGCATCTGTGTTTGCCCAGCCACCTGTCTCCTGAATTGGGAACATTGCCAGATATAAAAACAAACAAGATGAAAGAAAGAACAAAGCAAAACACTAAGATCCTGATGCTGGGAAAGACTGAGAGCAGGAGGAGAAGGGGGCCACAGAGGATGAGATGGTTGGGTGGCATCATTGCCTCAATGGGTATGAGTTTGAGCAAACTCCGGGAGACAGTGAAGGACAGGGAAGCCTGGTGTGCTGCAGTCCATGGGGTCGCAAAGAACTGGACACGACTGAGCAGCTGGACAACAACAAAAGATTCAACCACATGAGCCTGATGATTTCAAACTTGAATTGGAAAGGGCAGCAATGTCATTAAGTGAGTGGGGGGGGAAAGGAGGTGATTACCAGGGCATGGACAGATCTTAAGAAGGAGACAGATTCCCCGAATTCTGATCTCATTGCTGATCCCACCTGGCTTTGTGGTTCTGGTGAGGGGGTTTCTCAGTGTGTGGTGGTGTTTTTTTTTTCCTTGCCTGTAAAACAAGAGTCTTGGAATAAATGAATTCTAAGATCCTGACTGCACTTAAGTATTTCCATAAGGATATAGAGAATATAAAGTGAATTCAGTTCTCATGACAAGTTCAAAGTGAATTCACTACTCAGGATGTAAGAATGAAGTTACTATCCAGTTGGTCATTTACTTATTTTCCTTCTTTTTTTAGTTTGCCAAACCACTCTTGATCTATCTAGGTTCACACTCAGAAAACCTGTTCCATCCGCTTCCTCAGAAGCTTCCTAGAATATCACAATGTCTTCAAAGGACTTCTCTTCCAGTTTCAGTAAAAATGGGCATATTTTGCACCATTAAAGGCATAATGTCCAAAGTTTGTCCATATTTTGCCAATTTTGTTCCTGCTGAGCTCCTTCTAGAGATGTCAGGGCCCTTGGTTTACTTGGTTTTGTGGGTGGATACTACCTTTTGGGGAATATAGTAGCCAAGGGATCTAAACCATGTCTGTTTAAAGTTGCATTGCAGGGACCTCCCTGCTGGTCCAGTGGCTAAGACCCCTTGCTCCCAGTGCAGGGGGCCTGGGCTCCATCCCTGGTCAAAGAACTAGATCCCACATGCCGCAACTAAGAGTTTGCATGCTGCAGTGGAGATCGAAGATCCTGTGTGCCTCAGTGAAGACTTGGTGCAGCCAGATAAGTAAATAAATAAATAACTGGAAAAAAGTTCCGTTGTGTGGGTTAGGGGAATGGGGGAAGGTGGCCCAAGGGTACAAAGCTCCAGTTATAAGATAAGCAAGTGCTGGGAGAGTAATGTACAGCATGGTGACTAGAGTTAACAATAGTATATTATATCCTTACTAAGACAGTAGATCTTAAATTCCCATCACAAAGGAGAAGAATGTGTGAAGTGACAGACGTTAACCAAACCAACTGTGGTGATCATTTTGTAGTATATACTTATATCAAATCATTACGCCATACATGCTAACCTCGCCTAGTGTTATATGTCAGTTATGTCTCAGGAAAGCTAAGGGGAAGTCAAGTTGCATTGTGCAGTAGGATATTGCTTGGTAGCTTCAGTTATAGTGCCTGCGTGGATGCTAAGTCACTTCAGTCGTAGCCCGCCAGGCTCCTCTGTCCATGGGATTCTCCAGGCAAGAATACTGGAGTGGGTTGCCTTGCCCCACTCCTGGGGATCTTCTCAACCCAGGGGTGAAACCCGCATCTTTTATGACCTCCATCTCCTGCACTGGCAGGCGGGTTCTTTACCACTAGTGCCACTTGGGGAGCCCCATCTGTTGCAGTGGTAAGCGTCTAATGAAGAGTGTGAGGCACATGCATCTCATGCCTTCTGCAGAGTCCAGTGCCTTTTCTCTTCAGTGTAAATGGGCAGTAACACACCTAATAAAGCCAAAGCATAGAATGGTCATTTCAGCCTGCCAATTTAACGGGGCATTGCTCTGACTTTTATCCCTTGGGTGCTAACGTGATCCTAAACACTCAGGAAAGTGGGACCCCTCTCTTTTCTGTAGGTTCAAAAGGAAAGAAGTTGCTTAAGAAAGTTTCCATGTCTTCCATGAAAATGCACCTTCAATAGGATTGAACCAGAGGCTCTGCAGGGACTTCCCCGGTAGTCCAGTGGTTAAGACTCCACGCTCCCAATGGAGGGGGCTCTGGGTTCAATCCCTGGTCAGGGAGCTAGATCCCACATGCCACAACTCAGAGTTTGCACGCTGAAGCTAAAGATCCCGTGTGCCACAGTGCAGCCAAATAAATATTAAAAAAAAAAAAAAAAGAAAAGAAAAGAAAAAGAAAAAGACAGTCTTGCAGCCAGAAGGGGCAAATCTATGAGAGTGGAGTTAGAGAAAGATACTGGAAGCCAAGGGTCAGATGACAAGACTAAGCCACCCAGGGGAAAGTCCTGCTAAGTTTTAGACAACAATCTTGGTCAAGTTACACTTGAGTTACCAATGAGCTGCCACATAGAAGATGCTGCAGAGATAGCTGACAGTTAAGATTCCGCAGGATGAAGAGATCTGGGCTGGGCAGTTGGATCAGGGACCTGCAAACATAGGGCAGATAATAGAATTTGAGGACAGGCGATCAATAAAAAGAGTAGGCAGTCGACCAACAGTAGAATCTATTAAAAATAATAATAATAACACGAGCAAGAGAAAGCAGAGTCTTCAAGGCTATGTCTACACTAAACTTGCAAGTGAGGTTGAAGGGTCCAGAGCATCTCTTGCTGTTCATCACCACCCTGCAACCTGGAGCTCCCCAAGAAGTTTTTGAAACGGATGCTCCATCTGCATTCCAGGTAAGATATTGCTTGGAGTCGGGGGGGCTCCTTTTGCTCTGTTTTGATTCTCTTATGGAATATCTGCTGTTGTCAACTGTGGTACTCCGTTTGATCTCTGGGTTCAGAAATATGAACTTTTTAAAGAATTGAAGCTTGGACGTGACCTGCCTTGAAAGCGCACTTGGAAAGATTATCAGGAAATCCTGAGAAGGGCAGTGTCATTAAGAAAATTCCCGGAGATGGACTTCAGGACAAGGAAAGTCTCAGCTAGAAAAATCTACCCCTCGTTGGATGAAGATAAAGGGATTCTAGAAGTGGTTAGCATTGTTCACAAGAAGCCAAATACTGGTTTTAATTGAGATCAAAAAAAGACAAAGAAAAAAATTAAAAATTCAGTAAAGCACCAGGGAAGAAAATAATGATTATCACAGAGTATATAACAAAGGTTTCTGTTAAAGGGGAGGGAAAGAAAAGAGCATGTTAGGCAGGAATAGCCATTTGGTTCAAAAGAGGCTTTTATGAAAATTAGCTTGAGAAAGTGACATTCATAATTAATGACCTAAAGGCAGGAAAATGTTTCCTGCACACTCTTATCTTTTTAATTTAATTACTCCATATCCTCTGAGATACACCAGGGCACTGATGATTTTGCAACATTAGTTATCTGTTCGAGTTGAATATTATAGATGTAAATGTCTGTGCCTTACATAGTAGGGCAAGAATGTGAGTCTGTAACTTTGAGTTCAGATTTGAGAGTCTTAGCCCGGGTTTAAGCTTAGCTTAAATTAATAGAATTTAATTAAATGACAGCCAACTGATTCTGTTTGAATGAAGATATGTTTTCTTTTTTCTTCTTACTCCACAGCGAAGTTGTTAAGTAAGTTTTCAAAATTTCTACTTCAGTGACATACTAGAAAAAATTAGAATGGAGGCAGAATGAAAGCTCACTCGCAATTTTAACCCCAAGATAGGCTCATTTCTCCCTTGCCAATAGAGGAAATCTACAGGGACCTTTTTGTTTCCAGACAGATGGAAAATTCCTATTTTGGGAATCCACCCCTACTATTTTTAAATAGTATTCAGCCATTACTTAATCTGAGGCCTGGCTTTTGATCCACTGCTCAGAGGATTAAGTGGAATTCTGGGTTTCAAGTGAAAAGTCAGCAGATGCAATATAGCCTGTGCTGAAAAAGTTGAGTCAAGTGGTTTGTTACTGCTCACGCATCCCTGAGATTCATTTGCGTGGAACTAGTCGTTTGTTTCAAGTTTCTTGTCAAATATTTTTTAAGTACTTTTTAACAATTGTTCATTATGATCTTGTAAGGGAGACCCAAATTCAGTTTTATACGTTGTTTGCATTGAAGCCTCTATGTTTGCTAAGCGAAATGTTGTAAACTGTGTCAATTCATGACCATGATGGATGCCCGCACACAACTTCCAGTAGCCCCATACCCTGAGCTTCATTGCAGTCTAACTGACTGCAGATTAGGTAACAAATGGAATTGAGATGCACTGGAAACATGAAGCTAAGTCAGATAAAGAGCACTAGCATTACCCTCAGATGTGCATCAGAGTGGAAGAGGAATCTGGGAACCCGATGTTGTGATAGCGGCGCCTGAAATGTGATGCTGTGAGCCTATGGAGAGACCTGTTCATAACATTTTAGTGTATATCTGTTTAGAGGGGACCATCTATGATATGTATGTATATAAATATATGTGTACACATATATATCATAGATGATAAATATATATGTGTTAGATAATCCCTTCAAATATATATGCATATGTGTATGTGTGTGTATCTATATATAGGGACTGAGGGCAGGGAGGGACTTCGTTGGTGGTCCAGTGGTTAAGACTCGGTGCTTTCAGTGCAGGGGATGCAAGAACTAAGATCCCACATGCCATTCTCTGTGGCCAAAAAAATAAAAGTAAAATAAATGAATAAATAAAATCTCAATTTTTTAAAAGAGAGACAGAGATAGTTCACCCAAGCATGTGTATGAGTGCATGTGTGTGTGTTCTGTGGACAAATGTATGCATGCACATGTATGTATGTACACTTATATTTAAGGATATATCACAGATGGCTAGAAATCTTTCTCAGATTGTTTCCCTGCTTTTTAAGTACCTTCCTGAGCAACAGAACAGTTGTAAATGTCTCTAGGTTCATAAAGCATTATCTATCATTTGTAAGTATGATAGTTCAGTTCAGTTAAGTCAGTCAGTTGTGTCCGACTATGCGACCCCATGATCCGCAGCACGTCAGGCCTCCCTGTCCATCACCAACTCCTGGAGTCCACCCAAACCCATGTCCCTCGAGTTGATGGTGCCATCCAACCATCTCATCCTCTGTCGTCCCCTTCTCCCGCCCTCTATCTTTCCCAGCATCAGGGTCCTTTCCAATGAGTCAGCTCTTCGCATCAAGTGGCCAAAGTATTGGAGCTTCAGCTTCAACATCAGTCCTTCCAATGAACACCCAGGACTGATCTCCTTTAGGATAGACTGGTTGGATCTCCTTGCAGTCCAAGGGACTCTCAAGAGTCTTCTCCAACACCACAGTTAATTCAATTTAATTCTATTCTGGGTAGATAATGTCTCAGCTTCTTGATTATAATACATTTTTTTGTTTTCTCTGTAACAGTTTTTCTTTCTTAAAAAATAAAGGCAATGGGAAGCTTTTCCAGTGATTTTTTTTTTTGTATGTGAAATTAATTGTTGGCCTCAGTCCCAGGCCTTAGTGGGTAGACATCATTATAGAACCCAGGTACCAGCTGCTGTCATGACATTAGGACTAACTTTGAAATGTAATTTCCATAGGAGCCCATGGTTCAAATGTGAGGTGTCCCTAACTAAATCCAGAATTTTCAGATTACCATGGAATCAAAATTTATTTCTTGAGAAAAAAAACCTTTATGCCTAGTGGGAACATAAGCTCTGAGATGCCAATATTCAGGTGCTTGTGAGTTTTATCTTTGAGATTGTGATGGCTATTTCTGAAAATGTACCTGCTCCCCAGGAAAGCCTAGAGATTTGCTTCCAACTTAAAGATATATATGATATAATATTTATTCTATATCATCATAATATGGCTTTCCCAGGTGGTAGATTGGTAAAGAACCCACCTGCCAGTGCAGGAGATACAAGAGATGCGGGTTCGATCCCCTGGAGTAAGAAATGGCAACCTACTCCGGTATTCTCACCTGGAAAATTCCATGGGCAGGAGACCCCAGCAGACTTGTTTTCTGAGCAGCACCATGAGCTTAACAGTATGCTAAGCATTATTCTTGCAAGCAATCTGCTGATGATCAGAGTCAGCAATCCTCATCCAGGCACTCCAGTGTTGCTGTAGGGCTTCAGTGTGCTGGCGCTCTCCTAGACTGACAGAGACTCCTTTGCATCCATTCCAAACACTTGTATCCTAGTAATTTATATTCTTCCAGACCTCATGCGTATCCCCAACCAGTCTCATGAGTACTGTTTCTCTTCACTTAATTTTGTGTGTTCTTGGAACGTCTTACTACTCAAAGCCAAGACTCATTCAGCCAGCCTAAGTCGACAGTAGCCTCTGCCTGATAGCATTGTGGGTGAAGACTCTTACTGAACCTACGCTCTGAAAATGTTCTCACACGGCAAGCCGACAATGGCGTGAATGAAAACTTTAAGGTACAAAACCTTATAATCTATTCTGAGTGTCCGGTGGGAGGAGGCAGCTGTCAATAGGTCTTATTTTTAAAACCAAGAGCAAAGGATCATGTGTGTTTGTGCTGCCAGCTTCATGTTTCAGAAAATAGTTGACTTCTGATGGTTGAGTTTATAAAGAAATGGAATGTTTCCTTTGCCGCTTCAAATTCAGTGAGCTTTTGGGTTGTTCGGGGTATCTACAGTATTCCTCTCTCCTGTTTAGCAAGACATAAACATTGTTCTTGAAATGCACGAGAAAGCCAGCATAGTTGCTTCCATGTGAAAGGCACTTGTCTTGCTATTTTTATCACTACTAATGTTAAATGTGATTTCTTTAAAGCCTTCCTTTCATCTGTGCTAAGTCGCCTTCAGTCGTGTCCAACTCTTTGTGACCCACCTGGTGGGACTGTGGCCCGCCAGGCTCCTCTGTCATCTGAGATTCACTGAATTCTTAGTGCTCCTATGAAATGTCAGTGAATGGAATTCAGCAGGCAGTGAAGCAGAGACAGAAGCTACGTTGGCATAACTACATTTTAGCATATATATTTTAGGGAAAAAATAACCCAAGAGATGGGAAAAGTATTTTTAAAGGCATCAAGGGACTTGTTAGCAGTGAGTGCTCTGACACACCATTTTTATTACACATTTTGATCTTGGTGTTCTCCAGTATTCTTGCCTGGAGAATTCCATGGACAGAGGAGCCTGGCGGGCTACAGTTCATGGGGTCACAAAGAGTCAGACACGACTGAGGAACTAACACTCTGGGCTTTCCTGGTGGCTCACATGGTAAAGAATCTGCCTGTAATGCAGGAGACCTGGGTTTGATCCCTGGGTTGTGAAAATCCCCTGGAGAAGGGAATGGCTACCCACTCCAGTATTCTGACCTGGAGAATTCCATGGACAGAGGAGCCTGGTGGGCTACAAATAAATGTGTTTGAAAGTAATAGAAGAGCCATGATTTCAGATTTTTGCGACTCCCATAGACAGAGGAGTCTATGGGGTCGCAAACAGTTGGACATGGCTGAGTGTCTAACACTTTCACTTCACTGATTTTAATACATCTTCTTTGCTAAGAAAAAGAGTAGTAATTTAAGTGATATCTTTGCCAAAAAAAAGAAGAAAAAAACCAGTTAGAATGATCCTTATAGTCTTGGCTTGCAGTCTTTTTGTCCCATACCTGCTGGAAATTAATTGTAACAGTCCACTTATTTAATTTAATTAAATTAAAAGTTTATAAAAAGCAATTTATCCAGTAAAATCATAAATTAATGGCTCTTTGGAAATGCTTAGTAGGCCAGCAGTCTTTATCCTTTACAACAAGAATTGTGGAAAGGATTTAGATGAATGGATTAGGTTTCATTTTAAAGTCATCTATTTTGTCATCGTCAATATCAATACTTCCTCGAGAGTCAGACCTATATAGGATGATCCTTCTGTAGAAATAATTTATGAGATAAAGGAGAGAGAACAAAAAAACGAGGGACTTCCCTAGTGGACCAGTGTCTTTAAGACTCTGCATTCCCAGTGCAGAGGGCCCAAGTGCCATCCCTGGTCAGGGAACTGATCCCACATGCTGCAACTAAAGATTCTGGATGCTGTAATGAAGATTGAAGATCCTACATGCCACAGCTAAGACCCAGCACAGCCAAATAAATAAACATTTGGTTTTTTAAAAAATAATTAAATGACATAAATAAATATGAATAGTTTACCTTGTAAGTTACCATAAGTACCCTAGGTAAAAGAAAATAGGAGCCAAATACTGGAGTGGTTATAAAGTTTCAAAGCAACGGTGAGGTATGGAGAGGAATAAATGTGTTTGAAAGTGATAGAAGAGCCATGATTTCAGGTTTTTATGTGAACTGTAATTGATTTAAATAATCAGTTTTTTCCACCCTGGAATTGTTTTCTTGCTTAATAAATGGAATGCACAGTTATGCATTATAAGGAGTTGATATTGAAATGATCGTTCCCTCTGGGGAGAAGAGTTGTAGAGATATTCTGTAATGGAAAAGGCATATCATGTGAGCCATACATGTCATTTTAAATTCCCAGTGGATGCATATAAACAAGTAAAAAAAAAAGGCAAGTGACTTAATTTTAATCATACATTTTAAACCCAATCCATCCAAAATATTATCATTTCAACATGTGATGAATATAAAACAATTAGTGGGATATGTTCCATTTTTTCCCTACTGTCTTTTGAAAGCTGGTGTGTATTTTATACCTGCAGCACATCTCAGAGTCAGACTAGCTTCATTTCCTGTGTTCAGCAGCCACCTGTGGCTTGTGGCTACTGCCCTGGGCAGCACAGCTCTAGACCGAGGACTTACAGGGACTAGAATGTTAGGAAAATGGAGCAAGAGGCCACATGGTGCCAGTGATTAGCTGTGACTTTTCTAGAATGAGCCAAACTGTTCTCAGCCCAGCTCATTCCTGCCATAGCCCTTGGGCTGGCAGATTTTCTGATTTTTATTTCAAGGAAACCAGAAATTCAGAGTCCTGTGACAAACGTCTTGATTTTTAAGTGTTGGCAACAAATTCAAAATTTTCAAAACATCTTATGTGTCTGGCCCTCAGATTGCCAGTTTGTGGCCTCTGTTCCCAGCATTTTGTGTTTTAAATCAGTTTTTCTGGCTCATCCAACATGCAGTATTAGGTTTGGTTAAGGACAATAAAGGATCCTTAGTTTTCACAAATGCAAATGTGTGTGAACATATTTTTAAATGTATAGATGTATCCCACATCTAGGCAGTGGTTGCCGAGCTAATTCAAGTGCCTTTAGGAAAGAAAATTTCATATATTCACAGAACCTGGAGCTGGAAAGCCTCCGGGATAAGCTCTTCATTCGTTCAGCTGACTGCATTCCTCCTTTTTAAAAAACACATCCTACCTGTGTTTGTTCAGCACCCCTGTGCTGTCAGGCTGCAGGCTTCTCCAGGGCAGGCAGAATCTGTCTTGCTCCTCACTGAAGCCCCAGCATCTTGTAATGGCAAGATTTGTGCAAGTGTCTACTCAACGGATGAGTAAATAGCTTAAAAACCCAAGGAGGAAATGTTGGTGAGAATGTGGAAAAACTGGAACTCTTGTGCACTGCTGGTGGGGATGTAAAAGGGTGCATCCACTTTGGAAAACAGTGTGGCAATTCCTCCCAAAATTAAAAATAAAATGTACCACATCATCCAGCAATTCCATTTCTGGAGATATATATATATATATATATATATATATATATATAACCTCCAATCTAGAAAGCGAGGACACAAAGAGGTGTTTGTACACCCATGCTCATAGCAGCATTATCCACCCTCGGCAACAGGTGGAAACAGCCTAACTGTCCATCAATGTGTGTTGTGTATTCAGTCGCTAAGTCATGTCTGACTCTTGGCGACCCCATGGATTATAGCACACCAGGCTTCCCTTGAGATAAATAGATGCAATGTCATACATATGTATTAATAAAATAAAAAATGGCTCCATGGCTATTTAGCCTTGAGAAAGAAAATCCTGTCACATGTTATATATAACATGCATGAAACTTGAAGACGTTGTGTTAAGTGAAATAAGACATTGTGCTGAGTGAAATAAGCCAATCACAAAAGAATAAGTACTATACGATTCCACTTACGTGAAGTATCTAGAGTGGTCAGACTCATAAACACAGAAGGTTAGAATAGTGGTTACCAGGGACTGGGAGGAGGAGGCAGTGGGAGTTATTTGATGGGAACAGAGTTTCAGTTTTGCAAGATGAAAAGTGGATGGATGGTGGTGATGGCTGCATGACAATGAAAATGTACTTATTGCCATTGAACTGTGTGCTTAAAAACGGATAAAATGTAAATTTTACCTTATATATATTTTGCTACAATTAAAAACATTAAAAAAAAAAACAACCCAGGAAGGTTAAATGACTTATCCAAGGTCACAACATACTTCTCTGGAGTTTTTAACACATTGTTGATCAGAGATGAATTAATGCCACAGGCATCAGTTTCTGCAAAAATCCCCCAGTCAATAATGTGTTAGAACTATCCCAGACTATTTGCAGTGTTTTTTGAGGTAGCACAGAAGTGAAAGGAAGGACCTAAAGGTGGGAACCAGGAGGCTGAGATCTTGAGAAGTCCTCTGAGGTCTCGGTGCCTCATTTCCCACACGTGCTGTGCTGTGTCCCTCAAAGCAACCGACCAGTAAGGTTAAGAGGATGAAATGAAGTCTGTATGAGAATGTATGTATGCTGGGTTAATCTGGGCTGAATTCATTATACTCTGGGGAATGAGTGTGTTATTGAGATAGAAACTTCCAGGTAATGCAGGAAATACATGAGGTCCTTGGCTGAACCGCTGCCCAGTGTGATCATTCCTCAGTTCAGCTGAACGGTCGACTGAATGTAAAAGTTTGCCTCCGTTCCTGAGCGAGTTTGTTTCACTTTGTTGTTGTCATTATGATGCTGATGGTTTTATTTCAAATCGGTCTTGCGTGTATGCTGAAATGCCCTTGGAGTCAGATTCATCTTCTCTTGGTCTCAGAGTAAAGTGAGGTGGGAAGAGAATCTGACACCCCAGTAGGATATCTAGTCTCAAGACGGCAGTGCCCCACCCCCAGGAGCAACATCTCCAGGTGACCTTGACCGGCTCAGGAACTATGTGAATGTCTACTCTTCAAAGCAGCCAGATTTCAGCAATTAGAGGAGAAAGCATAAGTGATTGAATATCTTCATTCTCTAGAGATTTGCTTTCTTAGGAAAGCAAACTCTCCCTTGTCCGTCACGTGCTGTATCAAGTCTCATTGTTGAAGATGATATTATCTTGAAGCCGAGAAAGTAAACGAGATTCTATACTAGTTCTGCATCGCAGATGGTCCAGTTTATCCACCCTTATGTTTTAAAAATGAACACAGCCACATGCCTTGTGCGTTGCTGCTTACAGATCGATTCTTCCCGTTGTTGGGAGAGCTTTCAGTTACATCATGCACTAAAATAAATTCAGGATAGATTAAGTGAGTTGAATGTAGCAAATAAAACCATAAAAATCAAGGAGAAAATAAATTTGGAAAATTAGTTTGGGGAGAGGCATAAATGCAATGAAAAATGCTGCAGAAGAAAAATTGATAATAAATTTAACTGCAAATAATCTCTACATATCAAAAATATAAAGCAACATTTTAGGAAAGATTTTGCAGTGAGTATGATCAGCAAAGGGTTAATATATAAATAAATCTATAATCAATTGTAAAAACCTTTGCCACCCCTAGAAAATAATGGACACAGGACATGATTTGTTATTTAGTCGCTAAGTCGTGTCCAACTCTTTGTGACCCCAGGCTTCTCTGTCCATGGGATTTCCCAGGCAAGAATACTGGAGTGGGTTGTCATTTCCTTCTTCAGGGCATCTTCCTGACCAGGGATTGAACCTGTGTCTCCTGCACTGGCAGGTGGATTCTTTATCACTGAGCCACCTAGGAAGCCCATAGGATATAACTAGGGACATGATTTTTCTTTACAAAAGAAGAAATGTAAGTCACTTGTTAGTGTAAAAAAGTCATTATCTCTAGAAATTAAAGATATGCAAACTTAAATAAGATGGAGATTATTTCTACTATTAAATGGGCAATTCTTTTTTTTAAAGATAACATTTAATACCAGCATTCATATATTGCTAGGAGGAGTATAAATTAAAATAGCCTTTCTGGAAAGCTGTTTAGCAACAGATACTTAAAGCTTTAAATGTGGTCATACACTTTGACTCAGAATCTTTTCTAAGGAAATAATTAGAAATACCAGTAAAGATTTATATGTAAGGATGTTTCCATCAGCATTATTTGTAGCAGTGAGAAATTGAATATAACCCAGGTGAACAATGATAGGGAATTATATGAATTATGATTCATTGATGACAGTGTTAAAAATCAGGAGTCCTAAGAACATTTTTTAAAGTGTTCAGTGTGAATTGTGCACATTTATATGTGTAATTGTGTGAATGTGTACAGCCATATACCAAGATGTAACCTGGCAAATATATACATTTCCATTGCTCAGTTGTGTCTGACTCTTTGTGACCCCATGGACTGCAGCATGCCAAGCTTCCCTGTCCATCACCAGCTCCCGGAGCCTGCCCAAACTCCTGTCCATTGAGTTGGTGGTCGGTGATGCCATCCAACCATCTCGTCCTCTGTCGTCCCCTTCTCCTGCCTTCAATCTTTCCCATATATATATGCCTTGAAAAGAGATTACATGACAGTTGTCAAATACGTTAGAAACAGTTATTTCTGCATGGCCAGATTACAGATGCTCTCAGTTTTCTTTATATGTTTCTGCCTATTTCACATTTTCTACAGTAAAAATATATTATTTTTATTAGTGGGAAAGAAAGTTTTTTAAAGTGGAATTGCAACCAAAACAGATTTATTGTGAAAAAGACTCAACATCTTTTCTGTAAACTTTTTCCTGGCACCATCACTCACTTCATCATCAATGACTCGACCTTTTCCCCCCAATCCATCAGATTTCCAGGTTCTATAAAGTTTTCCTCCTCAATGCTTCCTAGACCTGGCCCTTCACTTCCCCTCCTACAGTCAGTCCTATCATTTGGGTTGGGTGTGTGTGTGTGTGTGTGTGTGTGTGTGTGTGTGTGCACACGCGCGCGTGCACATGCTCAGTAGTGTCCAGCTCTTTTCAACCCCATGGACTATAATCTGTTAGGCTCCAACCCGTGCCTCCTGCATTGGCAGGCAGATTCTTGACCACGTGAGCCACCTGGGAAGCAGGTTGGGTTCCCTTCTCCAAGGAATCTTCCCAACCAGGGATTGAACCTGGGACTCCTGCATTGCAGGTTGATTCTTTGCCACTTGAGCTTCCAGGGAAGTCCCATTATTTATCACCTGGTCAGAAACTTCCATTGTCTCTCCTTTGCCCTGGGGTTTGAACCCTGATTCTGAGCCCCACATCTACCACTCTTGGTGACATGCCCCTCGTATCACATTCACATGTTAGTCCTCAAGCTCCCTATCCCTTCAGCCACACTGTCCCTGTGCGTTCACATCTCTGTGATGTTCCTTCTGCTGGCAATAAGTGTTCATTCATTCACTGATTCATTCAACAGCCATTTGCTGAGCAAATGTCCCATGCTAGGTGGTCCAGGGCACAAAAATGAATCAAACACAAGTCTCTGCCTCACTGTAGCTCAGAGTCAACTTGGGGGAGACAAACGAATAAGGAACTAGTTATGTTTTGTAAGATAAGCGCTAGTTATGTTAAATAATCTCTCCAGTGATGGAACGGGATTTGAACTCAGGTTAACTTGCCCTTGGGGCTGCCCTGGTGGCTCAGACAGTAAAGAATCTCCCTGCAACATGGGAAACCTGGGTCGGGAAGATCCCCTGGAGAAGGAAATGGCTACCCACTCCGGTATTCTTACATGGAGAATCCCATGGACAGAGGAGCCTGGTGGGCTACAGTCCTTGGGGCTGCAAATAGTCAGACAGGACTGACTAACTACCAAGTCCAAGCTCACTCTGCTTGCCACAGGAGGGGCCAATGAATCCAAGAGACGAGTGATTGCAGCGAGGAAGAGACTTTGATAGGGGAGTGGGCTGACCAAGAAGATGGCAGGCTAGTGCCTCAAAATTACCCTCTTACAGAGGTCTGGGTGCCAGATTTTCCTTTACAGATCAGAGATGGGGGAGTAGGTGAGGAAGCAAAGTGAAAAGGCCATTTATCCTGCAAACATCTAGAATGGCAAGCCTTAGGCAGGGGATGTGTTCATTTCTTCCTTCCTGCCATTTACAGGTGGACAGGGTTCTGAAAAAGGCACTTTAGTTTACAGTCAGCCAGAGGGGCAGGGTTCTCTGAGGCAGGCCATTCTGTATGATTACAATAACAAAAGCAAGTCAGAGGAACAGTTCCAACATGGAGTCAGAATTGGCTTCTTTTCTGCAATAGAGTCAGATATGGCTGGTGCTGAGTCTGTGTTGGTGGAAGAGCAGGAGCTGAACCTCAGAATGGCCCGTTTGCCATACTGAGCGGGTTGCAGCTTAAACCTCTTTGTAGCTGGAATAACAATAGTTAATAACTGATACTCTGTGCCAGGCTTTAAGTACTTTGCATACTGACTTAATTCATCCTCACAACCAGTCTATGAGGGAGGTCGAAACAACTGTATCTTTTTAGAGATAAACTGAGACACAGAAAGATTCAATCATTTGAACAATGTCACATAGCAGCTCCCTGGCTGCAGTGTCTGAGCTCTTCGCCAGCGTGCTTCAACAGTTTCTTTTGTGTACTTCATTGTCTCTTTAGTTAGATCGTAAAACATGGAAAGTCAGCGACTTTCCTAGGCACTTTTGCATCCCTAGCACGACTCTGTGTATTGACAGCAGTAAATAGGAGTTGAATGGAATTGAACCAAGAGCCTTCACAGACTCCTGTGAAATATTCCTACTGGTTTTGATAATTATCCAGACCTGTGTTTTGGGGGGGAAATTGAAGAAAAAGCAAAGAACTGTTGATCCTTCCATTTTAATCCCGCATTGAATGTCCTTCAGAAACAGGTAACATGCCTGCGTTGGCTGAATTCACATTACAGGGTTCCTTCAAGTCAGAACCAATCCGGCAATGACCTTGTTGAACCGCCCACTGGTTCAAAACTGTAACTTGACTGAAAGACACTGAGAACGGGATTCCAGAATGTGAGAGACTCTTGCTTTTTTTATACTCACTTGTTCTAAAGCCTGTAGTTCTTTAGAGGAGATTACGAGCCCTGCCGGGTTGGACTCCAGCATAATAGAGTCCTAATATGCAAGTTTCTCGGGGATGCTGGGCAATCACCACTTGTTTCCTGTTGGAACCCTGAGATAGGGCACTGTACTCAGGAGGAGTCTTGTGTTTTACATCCTGAGGGCGGGTGACTGACCTGCGTGGCCACTATAGGAATGTCACTGGACACTAGCAGCCCGTGTGCACAGAGGTTGGACCATGTTAATCCTTTCTCTCCCCTACCTCCATGCTCACTCACACATGCGGGAGGAGCAAGCTGCCATGAGGTCATGCAAGGACACGCAACACTTCTCATTCCAACCATAGCATCACGTTTGCTTTAGCAGAGCTGCCGGATGGAGGGGCGAGATGGGAGGGGGGTCGGTAGTGAGGACATGTCACACCACCCTCTCCTGCCACGGCTTTTGTCACAGCTTCCCCTTCACAGCCTGACCTCCATGCCAACAATTCAAAATAATGTTGAGCCTTTGAGGCCAGGTCCAGCCAAGGCCTCATTAAGAACATTAGTAGCAGCTAACATTAATTGAGCCTGTCCACCAAGTGCCAGACGCTGTTCTTTCCATAGAGCAATGCTTGTAACACTGGAGGGCTGTGTCCGTTGTTCTTGTCTGCATCTACCAACTGCAGTAGCTGGGGCTTGGAGTAGTTTGGTGAATTGCCTGGGATGGAGGAGCCAGGACTCCGCTCCGAGCTGTGTCACTCCAAAGCCCGGGCTCTAAGCCTTTTTGATTCGCCTTCTTGGCCACAGACTTCTGGCCTCCAGGAGTTCCCTGCTTTAGCCTCCAGCCAGAAGTCATTTATCCTCCTAAGAGATTCTCACAGTGCTTGATCTGCATTTCTTTCTTGGGACTTCCCAGTTCAACACCCGATTATCGTTACTTGTATAAACTGTTCACTTGTCCTATTCAGTGGCGGGGTTGGGCCCAGAGGCAGAGTCCATTTCTTACTCCTCAGCGTATTTTCCACCGCCTGGTGTAATATGTAGGGCCCTCAGGCAAGACTAACTAATGAGTGAGGCTGTTTTTGATTAGATCTGCTCCCTGAGCACCTGCACCTTGATGGGAATTTGGGAATCAAGAAAGCTATTTGTTGAAATTCTTTGGCTCAGGTTTCCCAAAGAAAAGATTTACCTGAGAAAAGTTGAATCATGGTTTTCTTAACAAAAACAGGTAACTCTTACCCTGTGTTCCACCTCACCCTGCCTTACTCATGATGCCCTGGTTCCTTGCTGTCCTAGAGGCTCAAAGATCATCAGCATCCCAGACTGCACAGATCCTCCCCTTGTTTATGGTTCAGATTTCTTATCCCTTCTGCGCCATCACATTTATTTAGTATCTGGGTTGATGCTCTGTTGGATCCCCTGTGACAGGCTGCAGAGACACTTCTGTCTCACGTTGCTTCAGTTCAGACCTTAGAGGATCTAGTTACTACCTGTACTTGGAGGTTCTACTGTTACATAAATTTATCCACACAGATTTCAGAACATTCTGGGAAATGCCTGCTTAGCTATTTCTCATACCAGGAATGCACACCCGTCTCTCTTTCTGTTTCTGTCTCCCTCTCTCTCTGGAAGTCTGCTTCTGTCTAATCTTGCTTCTTGTCCTGTGACAAATGAGAAGGGTTTGAGGTTCATATCTTGATCCAGTTTTTGGCAGAAGAGAACCCTTTTGAAGATGAACCCAGCCTTATAATACCTCCCACAGTCCACCCTTTCTGGATGCATTACTCGAGACTTTTATGTTTTTCTCTTTAACCATTTCATAGTTACTGGTTTCTAAGCTATCCTAGCACAGTATGTTGTGCATAATTATGCACAAATAATGAATAATGAGGCGAATGAACTAATGAGGGGGAAAGGGAAGAAAGAAAGTAGTATGTGCAGGGACTTCCCTGGGGGCTCAGTGATTAAGAATCCGCCTTGCAATGCAGGGAGCACAGGTTCAATTCCTGGTCTGGGAAGATCCCACCTGCCTCGGAACAACTAAGCCTGTGCTCCACAGCTATAGAGGCTGTACTCTGGAACCTGGGAGCCACAATTACTGAAGCCTGTGCACCACAACAAGAGAGTAGCCCCTCTCACCACAACTAGAGAAAGCTCACACAGCAACAAAGACCCAGTGCAGCCAAAAATAAATATTAAAAAAAAAGGAAAGTGGTGTGTCCAGTTGCACTACCACAAGCAAGCCACCCCTTTTCTTCAAGTGCAGCCCTAAACAAGGTGTCCAGATGGAGCGCCCCAGCCCCTCCCCTTGCTGATTTCAGTAAATCACAAGGAGCTTCTGTTTGCCCCGGGGTCCGTCTTGGTGTCTGAGTTGCCTGCTGGGGAGCAAAGTCCACAGCTGGCCCAGATGTTGGTGTGCATTTGTCTGTGTGTTTGCATGCACCTGTGTGTGTACACTTTGTGTCCTGTGTCTTCTATGCAGAAACCATGCTTGTCTCATCATGGGCTGTGGGGAAGCAGAGGTTGGCAGTCGCAACTCAGGAGGCCCCCTGCCTGCTGAGCCACCCCCATGCCTGCAGCCTCATTCACTTTGGGTTCTGCCTCCCTTTCTGCAACCTCCAAATACTTTCTTCTTTTCTCAAAGCCAGATCACACATTCGTGAGTGGTTGGGCTATCTTTGAACCCTTAGTTCTTGCAGGATGACTGAGGGGAAAGCCAGGAATGGTGATAAGGAAGCAGTAGAGACATGGCATGTCATCATGGCCACTTAAATAATTCCTGTTGCTATTTTTAAGAGTTGCTCAGTTTAATGCTCAGAATGAACGTCTGTTGTCAGTGCACAGTGCATGCTGTGCTTTGGTATATGGGTGCTGCCTGAGTAGGATTTGCCAGGCTGAATCTTTGGCAGGTATCCATCTGCCTGCAGATTAATTGAGGCAAGTCAATATGGGAGAAGCCCCTAAACTCCTGAAGAATGTGGCTGAATGACTGAATGCCTCAGGGGCAAGCGCAGTGCACTACAGCAGTTCAGTGGCATCAGTGAACAAACCACCGCACAGTGAAGCTCCTACTAAGCACCAGGCACTCAAGCATCTAACTCTGCAGCCAGCTGCTGCCAGCATGCTCCGTGCTCCCATGGTCGCCTCTTAGATGCTAACCTTCATGTCAGTGCCCAGAGTATTTGGAAAACATCATTAACAGATATGGCAATTCATTTCCTTGAGACAGTACTCAGAGTCACGAGGAGGTTAAATGAAAAGGAACACAACAGGGCCAAGTTTCCAGTCCTTTCTCTTGTGCATAAATATTAGTAGATATATATAATAGGTAATAGATTATATAATAGAAATATAATACATAAATATTAATAGATAATTGGCAGAAGAGTTCTTCAGCTTTGGCATCTCTTGTGATAGTGGCAGGACTACGGGTTGGTTGTTCACTGTTAATTCTCCATTTGCTCGTCTTTGGTATTCAGCATATTTCTCTGCCCCCAATGAGGGCATGACAAACCAGAGCAGTCCAGCAGGTAGAAGCAAGTGAAGATAAATCTCCTTGTGACCGGGACTTCTTGTCGCATCTCCTGATCTGCTTAAAATATAAAAGGAAGACATTCCACCTTTAAAGACACTCTATACCTTTGCTCATGGAATGGAACAAACCTCTGTTTAGCTGGGGATTGGAAGGGGGTGTTGGCTTTGTTTTCAGTGCATCAAAAGTAACATTTGTCTAAAACTAAGGGTTGACACGAAAACATCTCCAAAGCATATTGACAAGAGGGACTTATGATTTAGGGAAAGATGAGGCATAAGGCTTGGGTCCTTTGCTCTGTACAGTGAGACACATCCACTCAGGCAGTCACTCCTCTGAGACAGTTTCTGCAGGTGCCGTAAAGGGTCCCCAGAGCAGCTGTGAGTTTGCAGTGAGGTACATACATGAGCATGCTCTGAGCTCAGAGCACCACTCTTTCTATCCCCTTTTTAATTGTCTCTTTATTGCATCGTGAACAGTATCCTATAACCGGCATCATTTGACACAAAGCTGTCTGCTGTTTCAGTCTCTTTTCTGTGGTGACTAGCATAGAACCGTGCACACAAGATGGCCCGGGATGCCGTCAGGCCCATCACTTGCTCGTCTGAGTCCTCGAGTGCCTGTCACACAGGAACGGCCTGTAAAGTAGCTTTTCTAATCTTAGACACAGATCAATTATTCACCCGCCTGGCTCCTCTTGTGCGTTATCTTATAGAATTCACCCTGGCAACATTGCACCTCGCATCTAAATCTTAATCTGAAATTGATACATGGATATTAGGTTTCTTCTGCTTTAGATTGTTCTAAATGTCAGCCAATTGTGAAAATGGTTTTAAAATGTTTTCTCCTTCCCTGGCTTTTCCTTATGAAGGTTACTTAGCTTTGTATGAAGCTTGATAGGAAGTTTAAGAAACTAAGAGCTGGCTCTCCTTCTCTGCCTTTTAGTGTCATTTATGAGATCAGACTTCTGAAATATCAGCCATTTAGCTTTAAAGAAGAAATGTAGAAGCAAGAATTTCTGCTTAAATCTGTTTTTTAGTTGCATATAAGAATTGCGTGTATTTTTTAATTAATCAACCTTATTTATTAGAGCAGTTTTAGATCTACAGAAATTTGTGTGGATAGTAGAGAAAGTTCTCGTTTCACCCTCGATTTTCCCTTACTAATATCATCTTGTATTAACATACCATATTTGTTAGAATTGATAAACCAATGTCACTATATTGTTAATTCAAATCTATATACTAGGGCTTATTTTTTGTGTTGCAGAGTTTTCAACATAATTAAAATTTATACAATTTTCACACAACACCTAGATACACATTCTATTCAAGTTCAGTGTCTCCCGGTTTATAGTCTCTGCTTAAATCTATTTTATATACTATGTTGTTTTTGTTGTTGAATGCAATGGTATAAAATGTGTTTTCACTTTTCAAATAAGTGTCATTCAAAATTACACATTCTACAGTTATTCTTTTTCACTGCATATGGAGAAAACTGTGTATAGTATCAAGTTCCTGATAGTTTCATATGTAAATCAGTAAGTCCATGATTGTCAGAAAAGTGATGTGGACATGAAGAAATTCATTCATTCTATAATGTTTTTATTTTCTTTTTTACCATGGGTACAAGCAAAGGAAACAAAACCATGTTGAGGGAGGGGCCACATCATGTCATTAATTGGCTCTCCTGACAAGATGGATAGTTGTGCTCTTGAGTGCCTCGCATAAAAGAACTAGTGGTTCCTGGAGAGAGTCTAACCAGCTCAGGAAACAATTGGAGACTACAACGATAACATTAATAGCCTTAATGAGCGTGTGTACGTTTATCTTCAGCGTGAAACAGTGCCCCTTAGTCCACACTCTGCCGTCAGTCGGTGCTTTCATGTCGTAGTCATGAAAATTAAACAGTGGGTGATTTCTCGCTAGAAAAGTAACATTCTTTTACATATATATGTGTGTGTGATTTTATTTATTATTTATTTCTGGCTGTGCTGGTCTTCATTGATGCACAGGCTTTGCTCTAGCTGTGACGAGCAGGGGCTTCTCTAGTTGTGGTGCACAGGCTTCTTGTTCTGGTAGCTTCTCCCGTTGCAGAGCATAGGCCCTAAGGAATGAGGGCTTCAGAAGTTGCAGCTCCCGGCGCTAGAGCGCAAGTTCAGTAGTTGTGACGCAGGGGCTTAGTTGCCCTGCAGAATGTGGGATCTTCCCAGATCAGAGCTAGAATCTGTGTCTCCCACATTGGCAGGCGGATTCTTTAGCACCAAGACTCCAGAGAAGCCCCAAAAGTAACATTCCTAAAGAGATGTCAGAACAACACAAGTGGACACGCTCCACGTTTAACCCCATGTGCAAAGGTGGGCCCAGGAGGGCTGCCCATCAGTAATCCTTCTGTTGCTTCATCACACATCAGACACGTGGGAACTGATTCAGCCCAGGTCAGGGGTCAGCAAATGAACAACAGGAGGGAGAGCCTGCAAAGTCTGAGAGTCAGGTGCTCAAATGAGTGGCATTTTAGGACATAAGGTCTAAGTAAATTGAGGATCCAATGAAGGAAATTAATAATATCGCAGTTAAACAATGAATATATTCTCAAGCATCTTCAGGGTCCTGTTATGATATCATAGAACATTTTCATTCCACCTTTGAAGAGTTTAGATTGTGCTTTGCTGACTAAGGTCCATCGAGTCAAGGCTATGTTTTTTCCTGTGGTCATGTATGGATGTGAGAGTTGGACTGTGAAGAAAGCTGAGTGCCGAAGAATTGATGCTTTTGAGCTGTGGTGTTGGAGAAGACTCTTGAGAGTCCCTTGGACTGCAAGGAGATCCAACCAGTCCATTCTGAAAGAGATCAACCCTGGGATTTCTTTGAAAGGAATGATACTAAAGCTGAAACTCCAGTACTTTGGCCACCTCATGCGAAGAGTTGACTCATTGGAAAAGAGTCTGATGCTGGGAGGGATTGGGGGCAGGAGGAGAAGGGGACGACCGAGGATGAGATGGCTGGATGGCATCACTGACTCGATGGATGTGAGTCTGAGTGAACTCCGGGAGTTGGTGATGGACAGGGAGGCCTGGCGTGCTGTGATTCATGGAGTTGCAAAGAGTCGGACATGACTGAGCGACTGAACTGAACTGAACTGAACTGAAGTAGAATATACTGAGATATTTCTGCTTATTTCTTCAAAGACTATTTCTTAGAGCAGTTTTAAGTTCCACAGCAAAAGTGGAAGAGAAGGTACAGAGATTTCCCATTTCCCACTGTGCTCACACACGAACGGTCTGACCCATTAGCAACACTCCCACGCCTACTTATTTTCACAAATATTTTTGACAATATTTAACTATCCAGATCTTTTCAGTGTTTGTTAAGTTCTCCCCGCCACCATGGGCCTTTGTCTATTTGTTTATTTTTTTTAATTTGTTGGGACTATATTTGATTTAAAATGTTGCGTTTCAGGTGTACTGCAAAGTGAATCAGTTATACATATACATATATCAAAGCGAATCGGTTATACATATATACATATCACTTACACATGTACATCTATCCCCTCTTTTTTAGATCCTTTTCCCAATACTGGTTATCACAGAGTATTGAGTAGAGTTTCCTGCACTGTCCAGTAGGCCCTTATTAGTTGTCTACTTTATATACTGTAGTGGGTGTGCATCAATCCCAGCCTCCCAGTTTATCCCTCTTTCCCCCTTCTCTGATCAGTAGCCTTAAGCTTGTTTTCTACATCTGTGACTGTACTTACAGCTTATAGGCTATGTAACTTTGCACAATTTACTTCTCAGAACTCCAATGTCCTGTCTATAAAATAAAAATAGTAATGTTTTATGGGGAATAAAGGTACAGTTTGATCCTTGGGATACACAGGGCATTGTATCTTGCTCATGACGCACACCTAGTGAACGCTGGTGACAGGACTTAACCGGAGCAAGTACAGGGCCCGTCCAGCTCTCTGTGGTGGCCCTGATGGATTGTTATAGTTGATGTCGTATCAGTGGGAAAAGTGTTCAAAACACTCGACGTAGCTATAGACAGATTGTGATTCTCTTAAATTGTAATTTTAACAGAACGTTAAGAAAAACAAATTTAGAGATGTTCAGGGTGTTAGAGATGTTCAGGGTGGGACAGATACAAGCTGGAGCAATTAGAAACGTTCTCAAAGATTTGGAATATTCTTTGGAAGGACTGATGCTGAATCTGAAGCTCCAGCACTTTGACTACCTGATGCAAAGAGCTGACTCACTGAGAAAGATCCTGATGCTGGGAAAGATTGAGGGCAGGAGAAGGGGGCAGCAGAGGATGAGATGGTTGGATGGCATCACCAACGCCAATGGTCATGAATTTGAGCAAACTCCAGGAGACAGTGGAGAACAGGGAAGCCTGGCATGCTGTATAGTCCAGGGGCTCACAGAGTTGAACACAACTTAGCAACTGAACAACAACAACAAAGATTTGGTGCTTGAAGAATGAGTGGGAGGAAGGGGTATTCAAGTTCAGGAGAATTTTTTTTTTAATATTTATTTATTGTTTGGCTGTGTAGGGTCTTAACTGCGGCACTCAGGACCTTCGTTGTGTCTCAAAGGCTCAGTAGTTGCAGCTGCTGCTGCTGCTGCTGCTGCTGAGTCGCTTCAGTCGTGTCCAACTCTGTGCGACCCCATAGACAGCAGCCTACTAGGCTCCCCCGTCCCTGGGATTCTCCAGGCAAGAACACTGGAGTGGGTTGCCATTTCCTTCTCCAATGTGTGAAAGTGAAAAGCGAAAGTGAAGTCGCTCGCTCAGTCGTGGCCGACTCTTAGCGACGCCATGGACTGCAGCCCACCAGGCTCCTCCGTCCATGGGATTTTCCAGGCAAGAGTACTGGAGTGGGGTGCCATTGCCTTTTCCGCAGGCAGACTTAACTGCCCCCGCTGTGTGTGGGATCTTAGTTCCCCGACCAGGGATCAAACCCTTGTCCTTTGCATTGCAGGGCAGATTTTTAACCACCAAACCATCAGGGAATTCCCTGGGAAAGTGTTTTGTGCTCACTCGCATAAAGATTTCAATGTGGTTCAGTGCCAAGCTTGACGAAAAATGCCTCTGTGTCACTTTGCTGGGAAGAAAATCAGCAGATAGCAAGCCTTTTAGGGTTGCTATTAGGCGTTCCAGACAAGCCTGTTGTGAAGAGGCACCCCCAGTGGTGAGAGTCGCTTCATTTAGAAGATGCTCATCTGAAATGACTGACAACTGGAGGAGGCCCCACCCTCCCATCTACCCTGCCCCTCAGGCCCTAGTCCTTGACAGCAGCCCCCAAAAGGGACTGCAGAGGCTTATTCTGTGACCGCGACACTTGTGGATAAGAACAGTGACCCCAGCACACAGGGGGAGGCAGGGCGGTCCCTCTCCTCCCCCGGGCCCCTGACCAGCCCTGTGAGCACTGCTTTCCCACCCTCACAACAGGACTCCACCTCAAAATAAAGCAGACGCCATCCTAGCTGCCTAAGCAGCCCCGTGGGGTTTCTGGAAGCTGAAAACCACAGCAGAGCTTTCTCCTGACTGGGCATGACTCTGAGACAAGAAAAAGGATAATTTTAGACCACCAACTTTGACCTTGCGAGTACAAGGAGAATGGTATAAAGAAAGAAAAATAAAGTGGAAGAAATGAGCAGAAGATGATAGGATTTAAACCACCAGATCCTAAGATCAGACCTAGTTTTTTGAATACCCTAAAACCTCATACTGGGGAGTTTAAATCTGAACTTAGCTATTGTTTCTTGTATTTATTTTATGTGTAATATAAATGATCATTGTTGTTTAGTTCCTAAGTTGTGTCCAGCTCTTTTGTGACTCCATGAACTATATAACTCGCCAGGCTTCTATGCCTTACCTGGGATTCTCCAGGTAAGAATACTGGAGTGGGTTGCCATTTCCTCCTCCAGGGGATCTTCCCGATCCAGGGATTGAACCGTCATCTTCTGCACTGCAAGCAGATTCTTTACCCCTGAGCCACCTGAGAAGCCCAATTAGGAGCTGCTTAATATTAATGCTCTTCTGACGCCTACTGTTTATCGACATTTTGTCTTGTGCAGATCACACAGAATGCCCCATGCACCATACTCAGTGTATTAGTTACTTTTGGCTGCTGTAACAAGTTTCCACAAATTTTGTGGCTTAAAGTGACACAGACCTATTCTGTTACATTTCCAGAGACCGGAAATCCAAAATGGGTCAACAGGGCTGCATTCCTTCTGGAGACTCTAGGGAAATATCCTTTTCTTGCCTTTTCCTGCATTTCTTGGCTTCTGGTCCTGCCTGTCCTGACCTCTGCTTCCGTAGTCACGTCTCCTTCTCTGACTCCCATCCTCCCGTCTCCCTCTTATAAGGATCCTTATGACTGTATGTAGGGCCCACCCGAGTAATTCAAAATAATCTCCCATCCTGAGATCTTTAACTTAATCCCATCTGCAGAGCCTATTTGGGCAAGCAAGTGACATATTCCCAGGTTCCTGGGACTGGAATGTGGACTTCTGAGGGTTTGTTGTACCACACTGAGGCTTCCCGTGTGTTAGACCATCAACCTAGGCTGAAGTCCATCAGAGGAGAAAATGGCCAAATGTTACAAGTGGAAGGTTGTGTTACAAGTGGAAGGTTGTGTTACAAGTGGAAGGTCAGTTTGTTCCTGTACAGAATTCTATAGGTTAATATATTTTATATGGGTTTCCCAGGTGGCTCAGTGGTAAAAAAAAAAAAAGAAATGCCTGCAGTGCATGAGACGTGGATTCAATCCCTGGGTTGGGAAGATTCCCCTGGAGGAGGAAACGGCAACCCACTCCAGTGTTCTTACCTGGAGAATCCTATGGACATAGCACAGTAGTACATGCATGCTCAGTTGAGTTCGATTCTTTGCAACCCCGTGGACTATAGCCCGCCAGGCTCCTCTGTCCTTGGGATTCTCCAGGCAAGTGGATTGCCATGCCCTCCTCCAGGGGATCTTCTCGATCCAGGGAATCAAACCCAGGTCTCCCGCATTGCAGGCAGATTCTTTACCAACTGAGCCACCAGGGAAGCCCACGAGTACTCCTGCTAGTATGGCTACTAGTACATTTTATATGTGAAAAATGAAAATGTATTAAAGTGTTATATTCAGAAAGAGCAAGTTTCTCCCTTAACATTCTGTAAATATTTTAATATGTGGTCCACAGCATCTTCTCCTTCATCCTGCGGCCTAGCTAACTGTGGGCCCTCTATCCTCTGGGGGCTGCTGTCAACTCCAGGCGAACCACTTAAGGCAGCTCATTTCTTCTCAGGCACAGTGTGTCTTTGCTTTATGTTTAGCATTTAAACCGGTTGTCAGCCCTGCCCCAGAACAGTGACCTGAGCTTGCAGTCTGCACACGTGCTAAGTCACTTCTTAGGGACGCCATGGACTGTAGCCCGCCAGAGTCTTCTGTCCATGGGATTCTCCAGGCAAGAATACTGGAGTGGGTTGCCATTTCCTCCTCCAGGGGATCTTCCCGACCCAGGGATCGAACTTGTGTCTCTTAAGTCTCTTGCATTGGCAGGCATGTTCTTTATCACTAGAGCCACCTGCAGTTTAGCACAGCACATCCTCTTAAGTACAACAGTGTCTTTCTGGCTTCCTCCTGTGGCTTGTGGTGGCTTGAAGAAGCAGGAAGAAAGTTCAGGGTAGGCAACACCCTGGAGTGGTGGGAGAGGGGGCGGTTAGCAGATGGCACCCTGGCAGTAGAGGAGGCTTTCTGGGCGTTGATGGGTGACAGGACTGTGTGCTGATGGTCCCAGCAGGAACTGCCTGCAGAGGTTGGAATTCAATTCCCGTGCAGATGGAGGAGCTTGCTGTAGAAGCTTCACATCCGTGGATGAGCTAGCAAAGATGTCAAAGAGGTACTTACCCTCCTAGAGAGTGTCGATACCACAGCATTGTGACTCACTGCGAAGCCAAGGGCTTGCTGGGGGCACCTGCTCAGCTTGGACCCTGGAAGCTTGGGGATCTCTAAGTGACACTCGGCGTTGTCCCATGTGTGCCTCCTTAGAGGCTGCTGGGGGGCCACGTTCTCCTTGTACTTAATTCAGCTCCGTCAGGACTAGATTATGGTGAGATTTGGTTGTATTTTTAATTTATGGTGACCAGACATAGATGTACTAGTTTCCTACTGATGCTTTAGCAAAGAACCACAAACTTAGTGGCTTAAAGCAACACATGTTTGTCTTCTTACAGTTCTGTCTGTCAGAAGTCCAACATGTATCTCACTGAGCCAAGTTCAAGGCTATAATTCCTTTCTAGAGATTCTGGAGCATCTCCTTTCTTGCCTCTTCCACCTTCTAGGGGCTGCCTACTTTCCTTGGCTCATGGCCCCTTCTACCATCTTAAAGCCAAGCAGAATCCTTCTTCTTCTTTTTCTTTTTTTTTTCTGTTACGGGAGAGTGACTATTTCTTTTCTTTTCTTAAATACTTGTTTATTTGATTGCACTGGGTCTTAGTTGTGGCATGTGAACTCTTAATCGCTGCACGTGGGATTTAGTTCCCTGGCCAGGAATTAAACCCAGGCCCCCTGCACTGGGAGCATGGAGTCTTAGCCACTGGACCAGCAGGGAGGTCCCCAGAATCTTTCTTATATTCCCATCTCACTTACAGTCTTTTTTTTTTTTTTTAGAATCGCATCTTCCTCTTCCTTTCTTTTCTGATATCTGGGTTCTGAACATTTTGGGATTATGTCATTCTCTTCCAAAACTTTGTTACCAGTGTTGTGGCTGCATTTCAACTAGAGAGTTATGAGTGAGGAAATAGTGATCAAGGTGAAAAGAGAGAGTTTCAGAAACATTGTAGCCAGGGATCAGAAGCATGGGTAGGTATGAACAACATAGAAAAAAAAAGAGGGTAGGGCACCAAGAAGTATGTCCTGGTGAGTCTGAGCTTTTTATGTCAATAAAACTTGTGTTTTTCAAGTAAATGAACTTTAAATGCTTGTAGAAAGCATCCATTGCTTTTGTTATTCAGAGGAAGTAATTCATGATAAAATAATAAAGAAGCTGTACAGATAACATAAGTACTAGGTGAATAATCACCTAGATAGTGTTAATGTTAATACCATAGAATTGCAAGGACTTTTTAGAGAAATAGAATTCTGTTTGGTTTGTAGAAATTATAATTCCCATATTTATTTTTCATCGATCTATTGCATTCTCCATTATAACTCTGGGAAAATATAAAAATTGACCTGTATCAAATAGAAACATGATTCTGGCAGCAAAGCAGGTTTCCGTAAAAATCGAGCAAAGTGGACAAAAGAGAAGAGCTAGGCAGATTTTATTACATTTATTTTTGTCCAGTCCCTCAGTTTTTCCTGATTTATTTTAAAACCCAGGTCACATGGGCCAGAATCTATATTTATTGTTAAATAAATATATCTGTTAGACTTGAACCATATATGGAAAATATTGCTAATCTTGATTCCAGTGGTATTTTAAAATATTAATATTCTGAGTTGGTTTAGTGACTTTAGCTTTTTTTTTGCCTCCAGGCTTTGCACTCAAATATGATTGCCAGCTTTTCTCCACTTTGCTCCGCTTTTCTTACTTCCTGTGTCCCATTAAAGCTTGAAAGGATATCATCCCTCATAGGACATGATTCTCATCCCCCCATTCTTTATTTCCATTCTTGCATTTCTGTCTTAGCTAAATGTTAGCCTCCAGTGAATAATTCCTTTTGGCTCAATGGACAAGAGAAACCAAGCAAAACTTCATTCTTGAAGGAAATTACTAACCTAATTTTTACACCATCTGTTTTAAAATTCCATAACTACTTCTTAATCGGACACTTTCGTTAAATTCTAGATGTCAGTGAGCAGAATCAAAGGCCCATAGTTATATGCTTTTCAGAATAAAGTATTGTTGTTGCCTCTAGCTTTGCACATTCTGATCTAAAGCATTAATATTTCATTTATTTTTGCCTCAGTCATCCGGTGGTATAATGCTTTAAAAAAAAATCACAGGAAGATGACTGAGGTTTGGTTAGTAGTGAAAGAAGGCAAGTCTTTTCAGAATCACAAAGAGCTACAGACAGTGTTTCAACTGTACTTACTACAGAGAGGTCTCAATTCATGTCCCAGTCTGTCCGGACTGAACAGCTGTGCCAAGAATTCTGGATCTGTGATCAACTCGTAATGTCTGCATGGGTACAGAATGTGAGAGTAGGAATATGTGTGTGTGTGTGTGTGTGTGTGTGTGTGTGTGTGCGCACCACATATTTACCATTCTTAAAATCTAGATGAAGGCTTCCTGACAACATTTTTTTTTTCTTTTAAAGACAGCGTGGGGGCAGAGGAGGAATTGGGAGGTTTGAAACTATGTATAAAATAAATGACTAATGAGAACTTACCGTACAGTACAGGGAACTCTACTTATTAAATGCACGGTAATGACCTGAATGGGAAGGAAGTCCAGAAGGGAGGGGATACATGTATATATATTGCTGATTCATTTTGCTTTACTGTAGAAACTAACAGAACATTGTAAAGCAACTATAATAAAAATTAAACTATCCTCTAATTAAAATAAATTTTTAAAGTACTTAGAAAAAAAAGTAATTTATAAAAGGCAGTATGGCAGTGGAAGGAACTTGGGTGGGTTCAGAAATCAGATCTGTTTGGGTCCAAATCTCTCCCGTGAGTGGGTGAGTGAGTGAGTGAAGGTGCTCAGTCATGTCCGACTCTTTGCGACCCCATGGACTGTAGCCCGCCAGTCTCTCCTGTAGTTTTATCCAATTGTATGATGCTAGGAAAGCCAACTACCATGTGTGCAGTCTTTATGATGGGATCGATAATGCCTGCATTTCACGGCAGTTGGAATAGTTAATCAGAACACTGCAGGGGAAAGATCGATAATGCCTGCGTTTCACGGCTGTTGGAATAGTTAATCAGAACACTGCAGGGGAAAGCCCGGGCCCAGGAGGGTCTTCATCTACGGTAGCTCTACTGCTCATTTCCTGTGTTATCTTGCCACACTGTCACCCACCGATCTGCCACAACAAGGCCTTCACCAGGCCATGGGGCTCCAGCAGAAGGGAAAGACTTCTCAACTGAACCAGTCACATTATACTGCTTCTCACTCAGATCAGACCAAAACAAGTTCTTCCTTGGGAAATTCGCACACTTAAGCTGGTGAAGAAGACAAGCTCTGTTGTCTTGTGCTCCCAGAGCTGAGGGTTCCCCTCCTGTGACAAAGCCTGTCCGCGGTGGGGAGAATGAACTCATGAACATCTCAGTGTCTAGTTCTAGAGCCTGGGCCCCTGGAGCGGCCCCAGATCCTGTCCTCCCAAAGCCTGGTCATCTTTTCATTTGATTCATTAAGCTCCATCCCCTACTCCCACCCCAAACACAGACTTCTAGTCCCGTTTAACTTTTTTTTTTTCAGAGTTAATCTATGTGATGTATTTGCCTACTTTTACAAACAAGACCAATTAAAACAGAAACATATTCAGAATTTAACCTGATTAAATATTTAGTTTCAGTCCTGAGCTTTTGATATTTAATACAATATAAAGTAATACCAAAAAAGATTTTAAATTTATTTGATTTGCATGCTACAGAGATTCAGCTAAACTTTGTTCATTTGGCTAGCAATATTCTTTTTGTACCTGTAACACTTAGATCCTGATATATAATATTGCAATAACATACTGATAATTCAAACTTGAGAACTAAATATTACATTCTTTTTACCCTGTGAAGAATAAATTCTACCTTTAAAAAATAGTATTTATAATATTAAAATTCATGTTGTCCAGATGGTTTTGTGATCAAGTTATTAAAATGTTTTGTCACTGTGAATCATTTGAGTTAGTACAAATACAACAGGATTGTTAAAAGCTGCCTATAAATACATAACACTATTGCTGATTTTTAAAGTGTGAAAAAGTTTTAAAAGACAAACTTATTTTAATAACTTTTTTTTTTAATGTAGTTGTTGTTGTTTAATCTGGTTGCACCGGATCTTAGTTGCAGCACATGGAATCTTTACTTGTGGCATGTAAACTCTTAGTTGCAGCCATGTGGGATTGCAGCCATGTGAGATTGCAGCCATGTGGGACCTAGTTCTCTGACCAGGCATCAAGCTCAGGTCCCTGGCATTGGGAGCATGGAGTCTTGGCCACTGGACCACCATTTAACTTTCAGCTAGATCCAAACTCGAAACAGTTCTGACTGATACACTAATTATTATTATGCCTGTTTTTTAAAGAAGTTTGATTTCTACAGATTATCACTAAATTCCATCATTGCTCTTCTCTTCATATTTTTTCATTTTCTTTGTACGAACAAGTCTTAAAATCCAAAAGAAGTGGATTTCAATGACTTTGCTTATAAGCATGTCATATTAAATAGCTGAGCTGTGAATATTTATGATTGATGCTGGTGCTGCTGCTGCTGCTGCTAAGTCGCTTCAATTGTGTCCGACTCTGTGCAACCCCATAGACAGCAGCCCACCAGGCTCCCCTGTCCCTGGGATTCTTCAGGCAAGAACACTGGAGTGGGTTGCCATTTCCTTCTCCAAAGCATGAAAGTGAAAAGTGAAAGTGAAGTCACTCAGTCGTATCTGACTCTTCGCGACCCCATGGACTGCAGCCTACCAGGCTCCTCCGTCCATGGGATTTCCCAGGCAAGAACACTGGAGTGGGGTGCCATTGCCTTCTCCTATGGTTGATGACATACTGGTAAAGTCTTTCTCTTGCAGTGGCTTAAGTAGATAACATTTATATCCAAAAATTAGCACTACTGAGTGGTCTTTTAGAAGTTTGGTGCCATATGACACAAATGAAGCCACAGTCATCCTTCCAGAACCTGTTCAGACAAGATAGGTCTCTAGAAAGAAAGCTCCACTCCATCTCACAGATGGTGCCTGCCAGTCTGGGGTCCTCAGGGGCCTGGGTAACCCTGGGAGGACCTCAGCCTCGGCGTCATCCTAGTGGGAACTGTGTCAGAAGGCATTTCATCTCTGTTACCCTCATTCCCGGGCTTCCCTCCTAGCTCAGTGGTAAAGAATCCGCCTACCATACAGAAGACACAGATTCGATCCCTTGTTCAGGAAGATCCTCTGGAGTGGGAAATGGCAACCCACTCCAGTTTTTCTTGCCTGGAGAACCCCAGGTACAGAGGAGCCTGGAGGGCTCCAGTCCACAGGGTTGCAGAAAGTCAGACACGACTGAACACGCACGCACACAACGCACCCTCATTCCCACCCCACCACCTGCAACCACCGACTCCAGTGTCTGGCAGTGGTTGGTCTTCAGGAATGCTTGTTTAATTTCGGTTTTGGCCACCCCTTGAGCATCAGGAGCTTAGTTCTTGGACTGGGGATTGAACCTGTGCTCCTGCAGTGGAAGTGCAGATTCTTAACCCCTGGACTTCCTGGGGGTCCTGTTTGTTTGATTGATTAGGACCTCAAGCAGAGAGAAAACATATTAATCTAGTACACCTTTTCCCTAAATCTCACCCCAGCAATTGTCCCTCACTACCTTCAGGCTTTTTCTGTATAAAAGCACCTTCCTTTCTACTTTAGTATTTCTCAGCTCCCTTAAGAAGAAAGTATGTCTTTAAAATGAAAATTCTAGATTCAGGAGGATGATTTTTCCATAAGCTGTATAGAAAAATCAGATCTACAGATTTCAAGTTACTACTTGTACACATATACACGACTATTCTTGCCCTTAAGAAATACTGTGTGTTATTTTATAAACTCATGCACATGAAATAGTTGGAAAATCACAAATTCACAAATTCTCATGATTAGGGAAACTGAAAAAGCAGCAGCCAGGGGGAGTCCTTTTTATTTTCCATTTTCCCCATCACAGTGCTAAGCATGAATAGAGCAGACATTTGCTATTAATTTGCACTTTAACTAAAAGCCTATATAATCCAATTCAGCTTTTTGTTGAACTTTAGTTGTTTCACCTAGATTGAGCTTTTATATCTTATTTGTTATTAATTCTTCATGAACCAAATTTGAATTATGCTTTTATGATTATCTTTTGGGTCCTAGATATACATTAAATATTTAGTCGATGCTTGATAACTGAATAGGAAAAACAAGAAAAAAGAATGTTTTCAGAAGCTGATAGTGTAATGGGAAATGCAGGATCAACTCAAAGATGACTGTAATTTCCCAAAGAGCATTCAAATGAATAATTTAACCAGCTTTCACTTTAAAGCTGACTGAAGATGGCATTACTCAGTAGGACTGAAATTGCTGTGTCCTAGAGCACACAGAGAAATATAATATGTAGGCCAATAGGCGGGTAGAATGTTCTGCTCAGTCGTATGTTCTGTTTAATATAGTTTCAGAATCTGAGGAATCATGAGCATCTTTAATCCAAGTCCTTCATTTTGTAGAGAGAAGTGACTTTCCCAGAATCACCCAGTTAACTTGAGATAGAAAGCTCTATCTCAAATCCTCAAGTTCCTAATTTTCTCATCTGGTGATGGCCATTCAGTCCCCCTGAGCCTCAGTTTTTTCATCCGTGGGATGAGAGACAGTATTTGACACTAGATTTCCACACCCAGTGAAACGTGTGTAAAGATACTTTGTTCATCCGTGGGATGAAGGACAGTATTTGACACTGGATTTCCGCACCCAGTGAAACGTGTGTAAAGAAACTTTGTTCCTTGTAAAGCTCCAGGGTAACTTGAGGTAGTATTCTTTCTGTTGTTGGGATCTTGAAATTGCTATGTAGAATTTCTGATACTAGAGAATGCCAGTTGAAGAAATGCAGGAAACACCTGGTTTTTTTACTCTACACTTACTTATCCAGGGATGTGACTTGGAAACATTAAAAGTAAAGGCTGCTTTTAGATAGAAGCTTTCAGAAGAAAGCTTTTTTTTTTTAAGTGACTCTCCATCTAGAGCAATAAAGAAAAACATTGTTCTGATTCATGTCTTAGCCGGCTGTCACTTATTAAAAATTATTTCCTCTAAGAACAGGTCTATTAACTAACCTGTATTTGTCCATCTCACACTGAATTTTCATCTCTCTGTTATGTTCCTGTTCAAATGGAGGCAGCTGTGCGTGAATATCAATTAAAGTTAATGGAAATTTGGTTCTCCTCTCTCACTGCTGAAAAATTGTGAATAGATGTTTTAACTGCTGTTTGCATAGTACTAGATTAGGCACTTGGGAGTGTAGCTGCGGTGGAGAAATTTAAATTGTCACCAACACAATGACAATAGCTCATGAGTGGGCTCCGCCAGAGGGGAGTGTGCTGGGTAGTCCTGCGTCCAGAGGACAGAGTGGGAGGTCCCACCAGCAACTCAGTTCAGTGGCTCCGGGTGGAAATTTCCCAGGCTCTTAATATGGAGATGGTCCAACGTGTAAAGACAATTGTCTAAGTAAAAACAGAAAGAATGAGAATCTCTGGGCGGGACACACAAGTCCTTCTTTTGATCACTAAGATTCAGTTGCAAGTTCTACACAAAGTTGGCTGTGCTCTGCAGTAAAATGGGAAAAATACGTCACTTGAATCATTGAAACCCGGAGATGCTGACCAAACATTATTTTAGCAAGTGGTTTCAGTTTTTTTCAGAAAAGGATGTTTTCTACAAAGGGCCGCCATTAATTGATTTTAATTTTATTCTTTTCCTGCATGGAATATCCTTGATTTTCAATAGAGTAAGATAAAGTAGGAAAGAAATAGAAAGGCGACCAATATTGATAAAGCCTGTTTTCAGTGTATGCGTTACGACATGTATTCATAAGGTTAGAGATATTTAGAGGCTTTCCTGGTACCTCAGAGGAGAAGGCAATGGCACCCCACTCCAGGACTCTTGCCTGGAAAATCCCATGGATGGAGGAGCCTGGTAGGCTGCAGTCCATGGGGTCGCGAAGAGTCAGACACGACTGAGTGACTTCACTTTCACTTTTCACTTTCATGCATTGGAGAAGGAAATGGCAACCCACTCCAGTGTTCTTGCCTGGAGAATCCCAGGGACGGCGGAGCCTGGTGGGCTGCCGCCTATGGGGTCGCACAGAGTCGGACATGACTGAAGTGACTTAGCAGCAGCAGCAGCAGCTGGTAGCTCAGCTGATGAAGAATCCATCTGCAATGCTGGAGACCCCGGTTTGATTTCTGGTTTGGGAAGAGCCCCTGGAGAAGGGATAGGCTACCCACTTCAGTATTCTTGGGTTTTCCTGGTGGCCCAGATGGTAAAGAATCCACCAGCAGTGCAGGAGACCTGGGTTCAATCCCTGGGTCGGGAAGATCCCCTGGAGAAGGGAACAGCTACCCACTCCAGTATTCTTGCCTGGAAAATTCCATGAACAGGGGAGCCTGATGGGCTGCAGTCCATGGGGTTGCAAAGAGTCAGACACGACTAAAGGGACTTAGCATGGATGCTCCCTGAAGTCACTTCCCTGCAGAGCAACCACAGTGATCTCTGAGAAGCTTTAATATTTATCACAGTCTCCTTCCCCCACTTGTAATTCCCCAGTGGTGTCCCCTCCGCCTGCCATGACATCCAGACTCTGTCCTGGATAACAAAGCCGCTGCCTCCCCTGGGTCCTGCCTAGGTCTCCAGTATTGTTTTCTGTCACTCTGCCTTTTTTTCACACCCCAGTATACTGTTTCCTTCTTGTTCTCTAACGCATCGTATATGTTCCCACCACTGAGCTTTTGCATAAATTCTCTGCTTTATGAGCTCTTGGCTCTCATCTCTGAGTGGCTGGATCCTTCTTAACTTTCAGATCTCAGCCTAATGCACCTGCTGGAAGATGCCTCCCACGACAATCCCTCTAAAGTAGTCACCCCCTATCCTGCCCCTCTGCTTTCCCTCCTGTGCATTTGTTGCTGTCTGATATTGTCTTGCTTATCTGTTTATTAATTTTTCACTTTTCAGTCTGCGTGCAGGCATGCACCCCTGTAGTGTAGGCTCTGAGAGCAGGGCCTTGAAAGTATTCTTTGCCGTGGTAAACTCAGTCCTTGGAACAGTGCCTGTAGGAGATGCTCAAAAAACATATTTGGAACAAATGAGTGCATGCATTCAAGCAACAGAGAAATCTGTTTAGGGGGAAATTGATGATGTCTGCTTTATTTCATAGTGAGGACTTGGCTGATCTTGCTAAATTACTAAGAACTAATCAAAAAATAAAAAGATAAAACTTCCTGTTATTTGGCCAGTTCAGTTCATTGAACTCCCTTTCTTCTGCATTTGTGATTAAGGCTGCCATAAAGGAGAAGCATGTTGGCATTGTGAATTTCTGATTAGATGCATGGAGGAGGTTAATGTGACCTGGAGACAGGATCCTTATGACCCAGGCTGTCTAGATTCCCATTGATTTGATAAGATTGTGGCCGTGATCTTCAGGTCTTTTGGCAGAACCAGAAAGCCTGCAGTACAAAGAACTGCTCCAGTGGATGGCTATAGTTCTCTCACCAGTCCTCCTTCCTTTTTTTTTTCTTTTCCTGCTACCAAATGAAATAAAAAGTACAGCAGGCATGGCCCTGAGATATTCTCAGTCAGAATTAACCGTGTGGAGATTCTCACCTGTGGGGCTGAAGCGCCCGTGTGAACCTAAGTCTGTCTAACTCTCAGCTAAGCTACACCCTTTCCCTAAGGAGACTTCTGAGGCCAAGACTGTTGACCCATTTAGAGATCCAGGGGTAAGGAGCTTTCTATTTATTTGCCAGTAAAGCACTATTTGTGGCATTCTGATCACACTTCACTCTTAAGACTATACTTACAGAGTTTTGTATGGGGAGAGTATAGAACACTCCTTGTAGGGTTTATCCTTTGGGGATTTAGGACTGAAAACATTGAAGATGATTTTACTTAGTATTGAACATAGTTGTATATGGCCTCTAGCCAGTTCCCCATTCCTTCTTTCTCGTTTCACAATTGCAGAGTGCTACTGGTGTAGTTTGCCTCTGTTTTGAGCCCCACCCTTCCTGTTGCTAAGCAGATGAACTGGGTTGCATAAATTGTCAATTACTCAGCTGTGACAATGAAGGCGACAGGACAGCCATGGGCAGAAATGAGGACAGCAACTTCTAGCCCTTGGATTTCAGATTAGATGATAAAGAGAGAGGTAGAAGGCAACAGGTGAAGTTATCATAAGTAAAAGTTTGATCTTTACAAACTGGTAAAATTTGAAAACAGAACAAAAATGCCCCCTCCCCTTGCCCTAATTTCCTTTACACATATTTTCAGGAAGACCTGAGCAAGCTCATTCTTCTTTTCAGAATATTTGTTTATTGAAAGGAATTCTTCCTTTAATGTAAAAGTCATCTCTTATCATGACCAAAAGTAAAAAAAGAGAAGAAAGGATATTATGGAAGGAAAAATGAAATAAAATTCCACTACTTTAATGCCACCTCATTAGAATTTCTGTGTGTTTCCTTCAGAGATTTGTATTTGTTATATTAGAGGAAATGGATTAGATTTGTTTGGGTATTCATTTCTTTGTTTGTGTCTAGTTACAATTTACATACTTTTATCCTGTAGTTTTGGGATTCTCTGGTGGCTCAGTGGTAAAGAATCCACCTGCCAATGCAGGGAACGCAGGTTCAGTCCCTGAGTCTAGAGGATCCCCTGGAGAAGGAAATGGCAGCCCACTCTGATATTCTTGCCTGGGAAATCTCATGGACAGGGGACCTGGCGATCTATAGTCCACAGGGTGGCAAAGACTCAGACATGACTGAGGGGCTGAACAGCAAACAGCAGTCCTTAGGTTCAGAACATTTATTGAGTAGCAGTTACTAGTTTAGTATTTCAGGTTAGGTTGACTCCCAGGTCTGAAGTCAGTTCTAAATCTGGATGTATTCATGAGCATATTTGCATTTCTGACCCAACAACAACAACAACAACAAAAGCTGACTTTGCTTTGGGCCATGAATCTTGACTCATCTCATTTACCCAGCTTCTTTAATAAAGCAGGTTTAGTGCGGCAGGTGTCCACCAAACCTTCAGCTCTCAGCACGTTGCTGTGACTTCCCATGGAAATTTTCCACGAAACAGACATCGACTAGGATTACAAAGATTTCCTTCTGGAGTCCTAGTGTATGACTCCACTCACCTGTAAGAGGCAGAATAAGCTCAGTGCCGGCTCTAGCCCCCCAGAGAGCGGTAAACCGTGTGTACAAGCATAATTAGCGCACCATCAGGTTGTAAGAACCAGTATTTGGCTTTCTCTGTTGGGATGTTTTCCTCCAGTGGCTTCCCAAAGAGCTCCTTTCCAAGTAGCTGTGGAAACTACTACAGCAAATAATGCACTCAAAAAAAAAAGGAAATTTAAAAAGAGCGTGCTGCAGATGGAACACTAGAGGGCACTAGAGTGACATTGTTATGTGATTGCATTTCCCTTTGCTCTGCCACCAAAATACTATTTTTATTGAAGTGCAGTTGGTTTACAATGTTGTTAATTCCTGTTTACAGCAAAGTGGTTTGATTGTTGTTGTTGTTCAGTCGCTCAACAATTATTGTTCTTGTCCGACTGTCTGTGACCCCATGGACTGAGGCACACCAAGCTTCCCTGTCCTTCACCAGCTCTCGGAATTTGCTCAGACCCGTGTCCATTGAGTCAGTGGTGCCATCCAACCATCCCATCCTCATCGCTCCCTTCTCCACCTTCCCTCAATCTTTCCCAGCATCAGGGCCTTTTCCAATGATTTGGCTCTTCGCCTCAGGTAGCCAAAGTATTGGAGTTTCACATGTATTTTTTTCCCCCTCATATATATATATATATATATATATACATTTAAAAAAATATCCTTTTCCATTTGGGATATTGAGTATATAATTCTCTGTGCTATTCAGTAGGACCTTGTTGTTTATCCCTTCGATATATAATAGCTTACATCTGTTAACCCTATCCTCCCACTCCATCCCTCCCCCAATGTCCTCCCCCTGTTAAAAGCTTTTAAAATATTGTGCTGCCTTGTCTTGAACACATTTGCTAGAGTTTACACAACATAGATTTATGATATGAGTCAAACGTTGGTTGTTATTTATCATTCTAATCAACGTTTTCTCAAAAGCAGGTCTTTTCTTCCTATGCTGAATTTAAAAGAATCTTTAGTCATTTCTTCTTAGTTTTGTTTTTGAAGGAAAGCACATCTTATTCTTCTAAGATTGTAACTTGCCTAATAGTATAATTTAATACTAAGGATATTAGAATCTGCTAGATATTAAAAAAAGGAATTATTCCCAAACCTGCTTTTAGACTCACAGGATGTGGTCATCATATCAATATGTGTCTGCTGTTGAATTTAAAATAAAGCATATGATTTCACCAGGATAATGTAGCAGTGCTAAAAAGTAGATAAGTATGGATAGTTAGAAAATTATACTGTCACTTAGTCCTAAACAAACGGTTTAACCAGAAGGTTTTCTTTTACAATCAATGTTAAGCTATTTTAGAATTCTAAATGAAGCAGTTTTGTTCGATATAAATTACCTTAAAAGTGGGAATTTAGTGTCTAATGTTTATGTGCCTGCGTGCCTAGAATTGTTTTTTAAATCATCCTTGCTTCCCCTCAAGACCTGTCAGTCTACTTGAAGAAACAAGGTATTTTCCTTTTAAGAAGTTGTCACGTGACAGTTTAATCCAAGAGATAAATAACACCTACCAAACATACAGAATTTTGCACATGTGTATCAGGTAAAATTGTGTTTAAAGGGTGGAGGTGCTACAGGAGGGGAGGGGCTGGGGGAAGACTTGGCGGAAGGGAAAGGGCTCTCTGGGCTTGAAGGCTGGGTAGGATTTGGGCAGAGGACAGGTAATTCAGAATCACAGCCCGACGAGAAGGGAGAAGGGTTAGTCCCTCAGTTGTGTCCGACTCTTTGCAATCCCATGGACTGTAGCCCACTGGGCTCCTCTGTCCATAGGATTTCCTAGGCATGAACACTGGAGTGGGTTGCCATTTCCTCCTCCAAGGGATCTTCCTGACCCGGGGATCAAACCTGTGTCTCCCACATTGCTGGTGGATTCTTTACTGTCTGAGGCACTAGGGAAGCCCTGGTGAGAAGGGAGGCATGCGTGCTGTCGTGTCCGGCTCTCTGTGACCACAGGGACTGTGGCCTGTAAGGCTCCTCTGTCCATAGAATTTTCCAGGCAAGAATACTGGAGTGGGTTGCCATTTCCTTCGGGAGAGCCAGCAAGAATTCCCCAGCTCCAACATACCGGGTATCTCCTGGTCCCTCCACAGGGAGGTCCCAATCCAGGGTTACACATGCCATTTGTTTTTATGTTATTGCTTTGTTTGTTTTTATGTTGGAATTTGGGGTAGTCGTTTTTCATTTGGGTTTTGTTTTGGAGTTTGTGTTGTTTGTTGTTTTGATGCTTCTTTCAGTTCAGTTCAGTTCGGTCGCTCAGTCATGTCTGACTCTTTGCGACCCCATGGACTGCAGCATGCCAGGCTTCCCTGTCAATCACCAACTCCCACTGATGCTTCTTTCATCAGGAAAAAAAAAAAATCCCACCGTTTGTAAGACAGCAATTCATTCTCTACCCCCAGTATTGCTGATCCTTTTCCTGGCCTTTCTCGGCTCTGTTGCAGCCGGATCTGTGTGTGCTGCTGTGATGCCCAACTGCACAACTAGGTTGCTTTGGTGGGGGTGCGGGGAGGGTCCTGAGCGTCACCCACCTGTCCTGATGCACCTGGAATCAGTCCCTCCAGGGACTGAAGGGAGAATCATGGCCTGATTTCATCTTTGTAGTCCTGACACTCAATACACATTAGGAGTTTGGTAAATATTTATTTTATAATTAAAAATATATTTTTGTTGGTATAAGAGCTGTGTAAATGCATTATGGAAACTTGGAAAATACATAAAGCAAAAATACTTTTGAAAAACAGCATATTCTCACATAGGTTACTATTAACATCTGAGTGTCTGTCCTTCCAAACTTATTTCTATACATATCTGTGTTAATTTGTCTTTCTTGTTTAAAAAAATTTTTTTTTAATTGGAGGATAATTGCTTGACAATGTTGTGTTGCTTTCTGTGTCACAACAACCTGAATCAGCCATGAGTACACATATATCCCCTCCCTTTTCAGTCTCCCTCCCACCTGCCCCCTCCATCTTTCATCTATCTATCTAGGTATTTTAAAATGAGGTTATGTTATAATACACAGTTTTATTAATGTGCACTATTTTCTAGTCTCTTTTTTTTCATTTAATAATCTCATTTATCCATAAATATGTCTGGTCTCTGTATGATTCCTAGCGACAAACACACTGCATAAAAATCTTCTAGGAGAATGTTTGTTACAATTCAGATTCCAGGACCTCCTGTGTAGTCCAGTGGTTTAGATCCCTCGTTCCCGATGCAGGGGGCCCAGGTTCCATCCCTGGTCAGGGAACTAGATCCCACATGTTGCAATCAAAGAGTTCGCATGCTGCCACGAGAGATCCCATGTGCCACAGCTAGGACCTGATGCAATCAAGGAAAGTGTTTTTTAAAAAATTCAGACTCCTAGGCCCTAGGATTGGAACTTGAGGTTCATAATCTCCAGGGTCTGGCTCTGAAATCTGTATTTTAGCCAGTGACTGAATGCCCAAATCAGTCACTGATCTACAGCGTCACCATGTGTGGGCTGGGGGTGGGATAAACCTACATTGTATGAATACACTGCAGTTTATTTAAGCAATCTCTACTGGTTTAACTCTTGCCCTCATCTTGAACCAAGTGATACAGGTCATTTGGTGATAAGTCGAGATGATAAACGTTTAAAATTTCTGTGGATGTCAGCGCAGCTTGATGTATTGAGCACTAGCGTTGCAGCATTTCAAATCTGCTCAGTATTGATAGAGGGCAATCCCAAGCCACAGGACGGGCCACCATAGAAAGGGCTGACCTTAAACTATGGCAGGGGCCTTCCTCTCCTTCTTCTGTCTTTCATTCACGGGCCCCGAGGACATGAATCTGTGTATCTGTGTGGGAAACCAGATAACTCAGGTCCCCATGTCTAGCACCCTCGTCTCTGGGTTATGTGGACACATTGACCCATTTTGCCTCTTAATCCTTCTGCTGTCTGCTGGCAGAGTCTTTCTTACCACTTAACACCAGTGATTAGGTGATAACCAGACAACTCTGCCCAGCCCACATTATTTCCCCCTAATGTGTGGATTTAATTGTCTGGTACTCCCAAGTTCTTGGCCACTGTAGAGAAAGTGTCTGCCCAGGATTTTTTCTTGTTTTTTTTTTTTCCCTCTTTCAATTATTTTCTGTAGTTCCCCAGGTTTCATGATGTAATAGCCATGGAATTAAACTTGAGCAGCTTAGAATTCAGAGAAGGCAATGGCACCCCACTCCAGTACTCTTGCCTGGCAAATCCCATGGACGGAGGAGCCTGGTGGGCTGCCGTCCATGGGGTCGCTAAGAGTCAGACATGGCTGAGCGACTTCACTTTCACTTTCATGCGTTGGAGAAGGAAATGGCAGCCCACTCCAGTGTTCTTGTCTGGAGAATCCCAGGGACGAGGGAGCCTGGTGGGCTGCCGTCTATGGGGTCGCACAGAGTCGGACACGACTGAAATGACTTAGCAGCAGCAGCAGCAGCTTAGAATTAGTAATTGACTGCATGACGCTTCAATTATCATTACTAATTGATCCCCGCCTACAGCTGGTGGCAGCATACTTCTCAGAGCTGTTATGGACATACGGGAAAAGCTCCATTTGAACTTTGATGGATGAGATTCAGGTAATTAGGTTAAAAAATGTTTTACAGAGCCCTCAGATGGGCCACATTTGTAAAACACTGTTTTTGGACACCTAGACATTATAATGTTAATATTTCCTAATCTATTAAGTATAAACTTACTGATTCTATTTCAACACAAAAGGTAAGGCTTAGAAATTCATTTATTTGTTCACTAAATAGTTACTGAGCCCTTATTGAATGCAGGCAGGATGCTAGGCACCGAGATTCAATTGGAGAACTAGATGGACCTCGTTCCTGCCCTTGTGAAGTTTACAGTCATGAGATCAAAGACAGACAGTTCATACTAACACAGCAGAGACAATTTAGCCCAGACTCAGAGTGCCAGCATAGGTTTCTCCTGTAAGTTCTGTACAAACAAATCGGTAGGAACTGATGAGACAGGGAAGGAGATTTCTAAGGCAAAGGACCAGCATCTTCAAAAGCCTGTGAGAGGAACTTCCCTGGTGGTCCAGTGGTTAAGAAGCCACCTTTCAATGGTGGGGACTCGGGTTCTATCCCTGGTCAGGGAACTAGGATCCCACGAGCTGAGGAGCTACCAAGCCCATGTGCCTCAATTACAGAATCCATGAGCCGTAACGAAGATCCAGTATGCTGCAATTAAGACCCGACGTAGCCAAATGCGAAGTCCATGAGGTACTGAGTCACATTCAGGGAGCGGAATGAAGCCCACTGTGGCTGGAATCTGAGCTTGACTGAAATGGCTGAGCCAAACCAGGTTACCCCATGCTTTGGAAGCCCTGGCAAGAAGTTTGAGCTTCACAGGAGGCGCTAGTGGTAAAGAACCTGCCTGCCAGTACGGGAGACATAAGTGACACAGGTCCGATCCCTAGATTGGGAAGATCCCCTGGAGGAGGGCATGGCAACTCACTCCAGTACTCTTGCCTGGAGAATCCCATGGACGGAGGAGCCTGGAGGGCTACAGTCTTTGGGGTTGTACAAAGTTGGACACAACTAAAGTGACTTAGCACTCAGCACATAAGAACAATAGGGAGCCATTGACCCTCTTTAAGAAGAGGGTTATAATCAGACTTATATTTTAAAGGTATTACTCTTGCAGAAGTAGGCACAATGGGTTGAAAAGTAGTGAGACAAGAGGCAAGGAGATTGGTTTGGGTCCCCTCTGCGTCACCCAACCCAGAGCTGCTGCTAACCCATGGGAGACAGGAGTCATTTCTGTTGTATTCATTTAGTGTGACTATTTGGTTTGTAATATTTCACTCAGCTGATAACACTGCACTTAGCTTAGACTCTTCCTGCCAGAAGCCAGGCACTGTTCTCTTTCAACAGTCTCTGTCTTTTGGGAGTTTACAATCAGGTGAGGAGAGACAGACAATAAACATGTTTTTTAAATTAATATGGGAATTCCCTGGAGGTCCAGTGTTGGGACTCAACAGTCTCACTGCCTAACCCTGGATTCCGTCCCTGGTCGGAAAACTAAAAATCACACACACCACATGGTGTGCCCCGCCCCCCCAAAATAAAGTTAATACATTAGCAGCCTTCCTCACAATGACCAAAAGTTGGAAACAATGTTAATGTCCATTGATAGATAAATGGATAAACCAAATATGGTGTATACATGCAATAGAATATCATTTTACCTTAAAAAGGGATGAAATTCAGATATATGCTGAAACATAGATGAACCTGGAAAACGGAATGCTCAGAATGCTCAGGGAGATGAGCCAGACAGAGCAGGACGAATATTGTATGGTTCCACTTGTATGAGGTACCTAGAGTCATCAAACTCATAGAAATGGAAAGAATAGAGCTTACCAGGGGCTGGGGTTCGGAACGTATGGGGAGTTACTATTTAATGGGAATAGAATTTTTGTTTGAGAAGATGAAAAAAGTTCTTGAAATGGGTAGTGGTGATGTTCGCACAACGTCGTGGGTGTACTTAGTGCCACAGAATTCCACACGTAAAATGGTAAATTTTACTTTATGTCTGTTATACCACAATATTTTAAAAAAGAAAACCTCGTTTCCCCCACAGCCAAACATTCTGTAAGGCACTGGGGTAAAGAAATGCAAGAAGTGGCCAAAACTATGTTTCAGGTAAATATGGGGTTGGGAAAAAAAAAGTAATATAGATGGTGATAAATTAAATGAAGCAATAAAGCAGATGATACTGGGGAGATTTCCCTGGGGGGCCAGGGAGGGGCTAGGCGCTTTCTTTAGGGGATGTGGTTAGAGAAGGACTAGAAGGAGGGGACAGTTAAGCTGAAACCTGACAGAAAGACTCAGCCGTAACCTGACGTGTGAAACTGCATGATCCGTGACTGTATGATCTGAATCACGTGAAAAATGAATGCTTAGTCGGGAAAATACACAAATGAGACCTGTAAGGACACATCAAACGGTAAATTGCTTGTGATTATGAATGACTCTGTTTTTTGCTTGTTGTGTTTGTTTGGTTTCCTATTATGCACATGTTTAACTTTTAAGAAACAAATGTTATTTTATAAATCTTAAAAAACAAAAAAGGATGACTCGGCCGTGCAGGGACCCAGCAGAGGAACCTCCTTGGTAGAGATGAGCAGGGACAAAGGTGCCAAGGTCCTCAAGCGCTTGGCAGAGAGAGTGATGATCACTAGGGCTGGAAGGCAGCAAAGAGAGCAGGAGGCAGGAATAAGGTGGGATTAAGGCAGGAACTGGACCCTAAAGGGCTCGCAGGTCATGGGAGGGAGGTGAGTTTTCTTCTAGCTGCAGTGGGAGGCACTGGAGGATTTTAAACACAGCAGAGATGCGATCAGGTTTATGTAACAGGAAGATCACTCAACGGGGAGGTCAGGGCCGTGGAAGAGGAGGGAAAGACATGAGGAGGTGCTGGCAGTGAGGGGGAAATGATGCCGGGACACGGAGAGGGGTGTGATTCGGAAGCAGCTGGAAGGCAAGAGTCCCAGGATTCCGCACTTGAACAACCGCAGACAGTGTGCATCTGTGATGCCCGGGTTTCCAGCCTGGGTTTCTGGATGAAGGTGGAGCCGCCGTTGGGGTCAGGTTGCTAGAGTGCTGGGTCCACGCTCGCCGTTGAGGCCGGCGTTTGGTTTCATCCCAGGAGTATGGAAGGAGAAGAGTAGTAAACAGTGAGAGCTTCAGCTTTGGGGTCCAGAGGCTTGGCTGTTCATGGGCATGACTTACCAACTTTGGGAAAGATAAATCGCTTTAAGCCTCTCAGAATGAGGCTCATAATAGGAAATCTGGGTGCAGTGGGACCTCTAAAAATGAGGGATGCCCTTCCCTTCTGTGAGCCCCACACCAGCCTCACAGCCTCAAAGTCAGTAATACAAGGTCTGGTCTGAAGGATCAGTCAGGCAGCTCTCAGGTAATATCCTGAATCCTGCTCTTCCCCAGAGTAGCTGAAAACAAGGAGAAGTATTAACCTGGGGAAAGCCATGAACCCAAACAGCCACACAAGCAAGGTCAACCTGCAAGCACCTAAAGGCTTCTGGCTCCAAAGAAAACCCATGTCAAGTAATGGGGGTCAAGGGGATGGGGCGGGGGGTGGTTCTCATTCACAATAGTAACAAAAGCTAAAAGGCAGGAATAAATCTAAAAGATATTCAAGGCCTTATAGAGAAAATTACAAAACATCACTGAGAACATGGAAGAGGAAGTGGCAACACACTCCAGTATTCTTGTGTGTAAAATTCCATGAGCAGAGGAGCCTGGCAGGCTACAGTCCATGGGGTCTCAGAGAGGGAGCACGCACGGACCGCACACTGAAGAACATGAAATAAGATGCAAATCAAAGGCAAGAGACCATGTGCCTGCATGGTGGGATCAATACCAAAACCAGTTTTCACCATCATTGATTTCAAAACTCAATCAAATTTCAATCAGTCTCTCAGCAGGTTGTGAGTGGGTGTGTGCGAGTGTGGCATTGTAGAAGCCAAGTTCATGTAGAAAGCACAATAAACAAAAATATCTAGGATGAGTTTGAAGACTATCAAGAGAAATTTCCTGTATCAAATACCAAAATTTATTTAGAAACTATACTGGTTTAGTCAAAGGAGCATTGGTGCAGGGATTAAACATAGACCAAAGTTGAGACCCAGAAACCAATCCATGCACATATAGAAACTCAATTTATGGCATTAGATATTGGCATTGCAGATAAAGTAGGGGAAGTGATTGATACTTGACTCGTAACACATACATACAAAAATAAATTCCAGGTAGATTGAAGACCTAAATGTTAGCAACACACATGTAAGAACAAATGTCTGCAAAATTTCATATCATGGAGGGATTTTATAGACAGGATACAGAAAGCACAATCACAGTTGATAAGTCTGCCTACATTAAAATGAAGGTTGTTTGTTCAACAGAAAATACTATGAGCAAAATGGCAAGCTACATAATGGAAGAAGGTATTTGCATTGGCTGTAAGTGATTAAAAATTAGTATCCAGAATTTTTTCTTTTTTTTTTGGCTGCACTGTGTGGCATGTGGGACCTGACGTTCCCTGACCAGGGATTGAACCTATTCCTGCTGCAGTGGAAGTGCAGTCTTAACCCCTGGACTGCCAGGGAAGTCCCTGAATATATTTTCAACCTATAAACCAGTAAGATATAGAAGCATAGCCTAACAGAAAACTGAGCAAAGAAAATGAACATAAAATACACAGAAGAAATTTAATTGGTCTGAAAAGACACCCAGCCTCCCTAGTTATGAGGTTGGAATGGCAGGGCTTTCCAGATGCCCACGCAATGGCTCAGTCTCCTGGGGACATTTGTGACAGGTCGAAGGCTCACAGTCCTTAGGAGTTCATGGGGTGGCCATGTGGCTTGGAGCTAGTTGCCAAGTTGATGCCCATCTCTTTCAACTTTGCCAGAGTTTAGAAGGTCAACAGCCAGGGTATTGTGTAATTCAGGTCTTAAGGTAAAACCACACAGGATGAAGACTTGGTGAGATGGGAAGGCTCAGAGCTATAGGGATGAGCACCCCCAGAGAGCTTCAGAGCCAGCGGACAGCAAAGGCCACAGGAAGCCGGAACAGGAGCTGAAGTTTATGGCCAGTTGATTCCCATTTAGCATGGGGCAAGTGAAGGCTGGGGGCTTCCCCAGTGGCTCAATTGGTGAAGAATCCCCCTGCAGTGCAAGAGACCTGGGTTCGATCTCTGGATCAGAAAGATCCCCTGGAGAAGGAAATGACAATCCACTCCAGTATACTTGCCTCAGAAGTCCCATAGACAGAGGAGCCTGGTGGGCAGTGAGGCAGCAAGGAGTTGGACGCAACCACATACACGCACACACATGCAAGTGAAGCATGGGGCTCTGGGCAGGCTGAGCCCCACATGGAAGGTGGCGACTCTGCAAATGATGTGATATAAACTTTGTGGCCACCTCTGGTCACTTGTTCACCTCTGTCCTTGTTAACTAATCTTAATGAGTAAGCAGTGTCTCTTGAGCAAGACTAATCCTCCAAAGTCAGAGTTGGTGTCTTGGCCCATTCCCTGGTTTGTTGGTAACGCCAATCGCTCATTCAGTATGAGATGACCAAGTGCCTCACAGCCCCTGAACACTGTTCTAGGAGCTTGAGACCTCTGTCCGCCTGGAATTTACACTTTAGAAGGGGGAGGAGGAGGGGATTATAAATCACCAAAATGAACAAGTAAATTACTTATCTCAGCCTCTACCCCAGACCTACTGATAGAAGAATCTGTGTTTTAACCAGTTCCTCTAGTGATGTTTATGTGCATAGAAGTTTGAGAAACTGTGAGTCTAGGAACCATTGGCTTTTCCATTCATAATTCTGCATCCAGTCATCACAGTTGGACTGACTTTCTGCCAAGTCAACACCCAACCTGTTTTTGGTAACAGACAGGACATCTCCTGCCAATGGGAAGTAGCACTTGTGAGCAGATATTATAGGCAACACTTAACCAAGTCTTTCTGGATTTGGGACTCGTTCCTTTGCTATAAACGTGCCTATTTCTTCTTATACTGAGCAACTCCTGGCTATAATTAAGGCAACTTTAACAGCAGCAAGTGGTTTTGTTATTCTATGCAGCTTGATATTCTGGACCAATTTATTTTAGTTCTGGTACATCTGGTTATACCAAAAAACTTGACTCCTTTGCTAAATAAAGGTGTTCTCACTGTTTTCTTCATTTTAACACAACGAGGTAGGCAAGTAATAAGAACAAGTGGTCAGAATTGTCTGAAGTGCTTTCTCATTTCCACACTTCGGCGTCCACCACTGCTTCCAGAAGTTTCTCTGTCAAAGTATTCCTTTTTGGTAGCCACTTCCTAGTTAGTCAGTTCCATTCATGTTTTCCTGCTCATCCCCAAATGAAGTAGTTATCTTTAACTTTCAACTCATTAGCACCTACAGTTACTATCTCTCTGATTCATTTTGAAATGAATCATGTACTGACATGCCAGCTCTTCCACACTTGTCTTGAACTGTCATTTACGTCTGGTGAACTGTCATTGAAGTCTCAGATTATTGTTTACATTCTCATACTTGATAGAGTTTAGATTCCTGATGGACAGGAACTCTGTCTTGTGTATTTTACTGTACTTCATACATCCCCTTAGTTATTGGATGCATGCTTCTTGATTTTCGTGTATGTTTGTTCTATCAGTAAAAGTTTTTTTTTGAAAAGTCAAGAATCCCATATATAAATTATAAAGTTTGAGGCTTACATCACACAGACATTTCCATTTGCTATTGGAGTAAAGCTTTAAGTCATATTTTAAGGGACTGAATCATATTTAGCTTGGAATGACATTCCCCAGGCAGCTGGTTTGTTCTCAGCTTGTGAGATGGTAGAGACTAGATTCTTGTTTGAAGAGCAAGGTAATTGGGCTCTGCCATTAGAAAGCAAGCAGAAAAGGTAGTTAGAATTCAAATTGAACACTATTAATTTCCAGTATGGCGTTCCTTGTACAATGTCATCACCAGACATTTGAAAGAAAGCTATGACTCAAATGTAAATAGCATTGTCATAAAAGCAGAAAGAATGTGAAAAGCATAGAGAATTTTTTTCATATAGCACAGTGGAAAAGCAATTCAATAGTGAATCTAGGACAGTTCCCGAATAAATGGTATAGATCACTACACTACAGTGTTTAATCCATTTATTCCTAACTGTGTAGTTTACCCAAGAAGAGATTAGCAAGAAATCTGAAACTGAGAGACTACACTAGAGCTAGGGTAAAAGATTGCCTTCCTCATGCAGTCTTTTCTTCTTCAACCGAAGCACATTCTTACTGTATCATTTTTCTTCTTTCCAAAGACCTTCCCTTTATATTGATGAAAGGAAGAAATGGGTTATCTCATTCTTCAATTATTTATAATAGCTCAGCACATCATTCTAAGCTTCATTGGGCCAACTGGGATCTTGCTCGAAACTGAACTCCAGATTTCCGAATGGGATGAGCTGAAGCTGCCAACAAAATTGAATTTTTGGAAGATGGGGAAAACAAAATAATAATAGTAAACACTGAAAGTTTATTTTGGAAAATACACAGACCCCTATTTCATGACTTTTTTAGGATTTTTACATGTACAAAGCTGTAAAGTTTCATATTCTAAAAATAAATCTGCTTATCTAACCCAGAATAAATAGCAACCAGAGTTTGAACAGTAGGAGAGCACTCATACCCAAATTTTCAGAAATCTGATTGACGATTTCTCAAACTCAGATGTATCTAAAGATAGAAAATGGGCTCAGAGGTCCCAGTGTCCAAGAAGCATCCGGTCACACAGAAGCCCATCTTAGTGGCCAAGCATTTCCTTATTAGAATGAATTTGCTCTTCCTTTCGCTCATCCGTCTGGCTCTTCAGACCGTTGCCATGAGTCATGTGTCGTGTGTGTGTGCTCCGTCATGTCTGACTCTTTGCAACCCTGTGGAGACGGGAAATGGAGATGGGCTACTCTTTGTAGCCCGCCAGGCTCCTCTATCCATGGAATTTTCCAGGCAAGAGTACTGGAGTGGGTTGCCATTTCCTTCTCCAGAGGATCTTCCCAACCCAGGGATCGAACCTGTGTGGATGTATTTACTCACACAGAAATGCTGGGTAAAAGATGAACAACATGACTCTTGGTTTATTTTTGTGAGACGTTTACTATGACCTTAACATGAGTGGGAAAAGTAATGGCTATATTAAAGATGGTTTCATATGGTCAGCATAAATAAGCTCTTACATAAGCCAAATTTTTAAACAATCAAAATCACTGATTATTTGACTTTGGTAGCATTGGCTCTCTCTGAAATATCAAATCATGGCGCACATAATCTTTGAGGGAGTTTTGCAAAAATTGAACTAGATTTCAAGAAGATTGTCATTAAACCACAAGATATTTATACCACTTGTTATATGGAAAAAGGTAAAAAAAAAAAAGTTTTACTGACATGTTTCATAGTCTGCTTAGGAGAGAGCAGGGACTCATTTGAGGCAGGAAGAATGAATTTTAGATAATTTCAGGGTTAATATCTTCCTGCATCAAATTATTTAAAAATATTTTTGTTGCACTTTCTTTCCCCTTGGAATTTAAAGAATCAGACCGTTTTACTTTCTTACAAGGCAAGCTCGCACTAACTCAGGCCTTTGAATCACAGCCATTTGGGTAGAAAAACATATTTTCTCTGAAAATAACTAAAGCAGTAAAGTAGGATGAGGAGAAAAGAATTAGGAGGCATTATTAAGACAACCGTTTTAAACCGCAAAAATCAGCTGTCTCTCCATACTCTCTGTTATTAAAGGTAGGGTCTGGTTCTGACATTATTCCAAGCCAGCTCACATGACTGTCCTCAGTTACTAAACGCTTACTGACCAAGCATGTGCTATCCCACAATGGACAAGACAGACACAGTTCCTGCCTTCATACAGCCTACAGTTTAGTGGAAAGTCCTTTAGGAAGCCCTCCTCCTTCAAAGGGCAGGTCACCCCAACGTCCAGTGAGTCTGCGTTGTATTTACGTTTTTGTCTCTGAAATTCCCCACCTTAAAAAGCTCTTGTCCCTTGAATTTCAACATATCATTGTTTTCACGTCTTCTCTAATTTTAGTTCTGATCTTTTTCTTTTCCATGTAAAGAAAAAAAGAACTGGATTCATACTACCCTTGCTTACCATTCTAAATTTCTCTTTTGGGGTCAGTCCTGTTTTCTTTGAATTCTACAACCACCCAAGGACAATACACTGATGACTGGTTCATCAGCCCCACACGGACTCTCCTCAGCTCCAAACTCCACACCCCTGCTGCTGCTGCTGCTAAGTCGCTTCAGTCGTGTCCGCCTCTGTGCGACCCCATAGACAGCAGCCCACCAGGCTCCCCCGTCCCTGGGATTCTCCAGGCAAGAACACTGGAGTGGGTTGCCATTTCCTTCTCCAATGCATGAAAGTGAAAAGTGAAAGTGAAGTCGCTCAGTCGTGTCCAACTCTTTGCGACCCCGTGGACTGCAGCCCACCAGGCTCCTCCATCCATGGGATTTTCCAGGCAAGAGTACTGGAGTGGGGTGCCATCGCCTTCATGGGGCCACAAAGAGTCGGACACAATGGAGCATGTATAGACATACATTCTTAGATTCATCAATTTTACAGTTTTCTAATTACTTTCTGGTTTTACATGTCTCTTAACTATTTCCCTTCCATATTGTTTAGATTTATGTTATTTCTGTCATCTTCGGTAATATATATTTAATTTGCTTGTTTAAATTTGTTCCTCTTTAATAATAGCACTCTCACATGCATTTTGTCCTCTAGAGTCACAGGTGTTTTGGAAGTGGAGGAAATTGTCAAAACCATATAATTCAAACCTCTTGTCTTCTGTGTTAAGAAGGCAAACAGACGTGTTTCACAGCCAGCTGCTTGCAGAAGCGAAATCGCAAACAATTTTTGTGATCCTCTTTTGCCACTCCACCACTCTGCATGGCTGCTTAACCAAAAAGAAGAAAAGAGAATATAGTAAAGAGAGATCATTTCTCGTGGGAATGTGACCTGTCTAAAGCTTGGGCAACCTCTCAAAAGGCCGGGACTTAGTGTAGCCAGCCTAAAGGCTTTCTGAGCGCTGGGTTTTTTTTTTTTCTGTCTCTGGGACAGAGGTTAGTTTGTGTTGACCCAAGCTGTATAAATAAACCCATAGATTCAGGCAGGGTGCAGGACCTGTAGAGGGTGGCTTTGGGACTACAGTTCAGACCACTGGAGCTGCACCTGTCCTAAAGGAGCTCACGTTCCTTTAACTGCTGGCTCCTAGCCAGACCTCCCGGTTGAGAGAGCCTCCCTCTTCCCACTCTGTTCCAGCCTGACCGCATCCCCCACCCCAGCCCATTGTTCCAGCCTCCTGACCTGACTGAGCTGCCTGGGAGAAGGACTGTCGTCTCGTCGAATGCTATGTCCCAGGCTAGTCAGCTCAGCAGCGGGGGCAGGGAGAGGAGAAGAGCAAAGGGGACAAGAGCAGCTGGGCTGCGGAAGCGTCTGGCCTGCGTGCCGCTGTGCTCCCTCGGTTATCTTCCTTTCTTGCCCTGACTTGTGTTAGTGAACGTGAAGGGATGGGGCAGGGGCCTTCCAGGTGGCTCAGTGGTAAAGAATGTGCCCGCAGTGCAGGAGACCTGGGTTCGATCCCTAGGTCAGGAAGATCCCCTGGAGAAGGGCATGGCAACCCACTCCAGTATTCTTGCCTGGAGAATCCCACGGACAGAGGAGCCTGGTGGGCTGCATGCAGTCCACGGGGTCCCAAAGCGTTGGATACGACTGAACGACTAAACAGCCGCAGTAACAGGGATAGGGCAGAAAGCAAAGTGGTGTAGACAGGGATTTGAAGATGAGTTTTTCTTCCTTTTTACTTACAAAGGCTTATGAAAGTTCATAGCTTTCATTTAACACTGGATATTGATGACCTTTTGAGAACAAAGATGTAAAAAGATGGATGCGTGCGTATACACATGTATGTATACATACGTATGTATATATTTATATGCACATACATTTTACACACCTAGAAGAGTCTGAAGCTCGCAGAAATCTTGTGATGGAGCATCTCTATGTAAAGTGCTGGACGTTTTTGCCATGGAAATCATTTTGCTCCTTTACTCCCCTCCCCTCTTTTGCTACTCAAGGCTTCTCCCGGCTGTTCTTTACAATAGCCAGACAGTCCATGAGGTCAGGTAGAGTTGTTCTCTTTGGTTCATTAAATTGTGATTCCTCAAGCTCAGGAATTTTTTAATTCTTTATTCCCACCTTCAACTCCCCAGGTACATAAAAAAGCTCAGTAAATATGGTGATGCATTGAACCATAGCATCATATATATGACCCCAAGGGGGTCAGCCCTTGGTGGGTATACTATTTGTACCTCCACAAGCCCCATGGTATGTTCAGAGACCAGTGTTTCCAGAAGGGGATTGAGGTTCACAAGGAGACACCATTCACAGTGGCAGACAGTAGAGCCAGGCCCCCACCCTTCCAGCCCATATATTAATATGTGTAATCTAGAAAATGGTACAGATGAACTTATTTGCAGGGCAGGAATAGAGATGCAGACATGGGGAACAGATGTGGACACAGTGGGGAAGGAAAGGGTGGGGCAAATTGAGAGAATAGCATTGACATATATACCCTACTATGTGTAAAATAAGTAACTAGTGGGAAGCTGCTGTATAACACAAGAAACTCAGCTTGGTGCTCTGTGATGACCTAGAGGAGTGGAGTGGGGGTGGGTTGGTGGGAGGGAAGGGATATATGTATATATACAGCTGATTCACGCTGTTGTCCAGCAGAAACTAACATGACATTGTAAGGCAATTTATCCTCCAGTTAAAAAATAAAAATTAAAAAACAAGAAAACACTTTACCCTTCTGCCTTCCTGCCTCTTCCCTTGGAATGGGGCTGCTGTCCTTGCTGAAATCTATTGTGTATCATTTAGATTCTAAATTAAGTATCAATTAAATGAATTAGCACTAGAATTCTCTTCCCTTCTTTCTCTCTTTTTCGGTACAATTTTTTTTTAAATAACTTTTTTGTGATTTTTTTTTTTTTTTTTTTTTTTGCACTCCTTTGAAACTTAACCAAAGCCGTTGTTTTATGGTCAGGTTTACACCATTTGTGAATCAAGAAAATCAACCTGGGAAGTTTAGAGTCTGGTTTTCAGGCCTTATCCTAACACATCAGCCTTTTACCTACATATTTCAGTGGGTGTTGAACTCATTTTCCTTTTTCTAACTTCCTTTCTTCCGCTGATGTCAGCTAGTTAGGCATTTGTATTAAAGTGTATGAAAATAAAATCCTGCAGCCCTAAACTGCTTCTAGAAGCTGCAAGAAATCAGGAGACACAGTTCTCCTGGAACCCACTCTGCCCTCTGCTCTTAGCCCTGGGAGCCTGGCTTAGGTGACCCCAATAAGTCAGAAGGGTGACCGTCCAGTGCCACAGCCCAGGGAACAAAGATGTGTAAGAAGTGAGTTACATGCCAGCAAGGGAGAAGGATACGTGGGCAGATCATAAGAAAACAGTGTCGGAAAGAAAGTGGGAATTTGAGGGAGCTAGGAGCTCAGAGATGCAACTAAAGTAGCTGGGAAAAGCCAGAAAGTTTCTTTCTTCCTTTTTTTCCCGTTCATTTATTTGGCTGCACTGGGTCTCAGTTGTGGCACATGGGCTTAGTTGCTCCACGACATGTGGGACCTTAGTTCCCTGACCAGGGATCAAACCTGTGTCCTTGCATTGGAACGTGGATCTTTAACCACTGGGCCGTCAGGGAAGTCCCCAGAAATAGTTTCTTAACGGAGCCTGGGGAATTGGGGGCAGAGTAGGAGAGAAGTGGTGCCAGAGAGGATGAAGGGAATTAAGGGATAAGGAGAGGGTGAGAAAAGGACCCCAGGAGAAGACAGCAATGAGAACTAGGACATTAACTGAGAGACGGCTGGGAGTGGGGAGTGGTCAGGATGTACCCATGTGCAGCTGAGCATTGCTGAGCAGGCCAGTGCAAAGAAGGCTGTCGTAAGAGGTGAGTGTAAGGAAGTGAACTGGCCCCAGGTCGTGGAGCGAAGGCTTAATGATGCCAAGGTATTGAGATGGAGCCTTCATTGGCTTTCCACCTATAGACCCAGGAAGCCATTAGGATGAGTCTAGGCAAGAGTTCATGGAGACCTGCACTGGGACAAGGTTGACAGGAACAGAGGAAGCGACGCATTCAAAGAGGTAAAATTAGCAGCACCAGCTAAGCACTCTATGTGGTGTCAGGGAGAGGAGGGAATTTAGAATGATTCCTAAGTTAGAAACTTGAGTGGTCAAGAAAATGCAGGGTGGGTAGCAATTTAGAGACCATGATGATTTCAGACCTGGACCTGTTGAGCCTTGAGTGATCTTGAATACCCAGATGGAAATGAACATCAGGTAGCTGGACATGAGCCCAATGATGAGGTGGTAGCGTGCATGCGTGCCAAGTTGCTTCAGTCCTGTCTGACTCTCTGACCCCATGGACTGCAGCCGGCCAGGCTTCTCTGTCCGTGGGACTCTCCAAACAAGACTACTGGAGTGGGTTGTCGTGGCCTCCTCCAGGGGATCTTTCCGACCCAGAAATCGAACCTGTGTCCCTTACGTCTCCTGCATTGGCGGACGGGTTCTTTACCACTAGCGCCACTGGGTAGCATAGGTCTGAGGAATTTATGTATCTGAAGAACTCACCATCAGTACTTGAGAATGAAAGCACAGGGTGATGAAATGTTATCCCTCAGTGAATAGTACCTGTCTAAAAGTCCCTGGTGACTCAGTGGTAAAGAATCCACCTTCAGTGCAGGAGACAAGGAGATTCGGGTTCAATCCCTGGATTGGGAAGATCCCCTGGAGGAGGGCATGGCACCCCACTCCAGTATTCTTGCCTGGAGAATCCCATGGACAGAGGAGCCTGGTGGGCTACAGTCCATAGGAAGATCAGAGTCGGACATGACTGAGTGCTTGAGCACAAAGCACGCACAAAATCCCAGGCTGCTTAGACATATAGATAAAGATACAGACGTGTGCACAGATACACTTATGTCTTCTGCTCCCCTCCCCCACTGAGGATTAGTAAAATAGTAAATCTTCTGTGAAGCATAGCATCAGAAGAAATGTTGGCAAGGAATGTAGACAAAACAACATTAACCAAAACCACATACCTCCTCCAAAAAAAGAGCACTGCGTGTAGAAAATTACAGCTTTTATCTATGTCAAGGAAGAGCATTTGACAGCTACAGGATGTGAGAAGAAGATGCAAATGACTGACTGGTTTGGGGAAAAAGAATGTTCACACAGAGTCACAAGAGAACCACTTACGTCTTCAGTATCCGATAAAGTCACCATTAATACTCCAGCCCACTCACCCTAACAGTGCATTTAATGTGATCACCTAGCCTCTGTCCCCCCTTCCCACCCCCTAGTAAACAGTACAGAATACTGCTGATTTTTAGATCTGGGCATTCACTGAAGTCATTTTGGTATTTCAAGGTGGAAGTTAAATTGTAGATGTTTTCTAGGGAAAGGAAGCTTCGTATGTGTATCTCTCTATGAGCTTCCCAGGTGTCTCAGTGGTGAAGACTCTGGCTACCATTGCAGGAGATGCAGGAAACGCAGGTTCGATCCCTGGGTCGGGAAGATCCCCTGGAGGGAGAAATGGCAACCTGCTCCAGTATTCTTGCCTGGAGAATCCCATGGACAGAGGAGCCTGGCGGGCTACCGTCCATGGGGTCCCAAAGAGTTGGACACAACTGAGCATGTATGCACTCACATATATAGTGTAATGTATACAGCTGGCCTTCCACATCCACAGGTTCTGCTTTCTTGAATTAAGCCAGCTGTGACATTTTACCAAAGAGGCTTGAGCATCTGTTGATTTTGATACCCACTTTTGGGATCCTGGAACCACTGCCCCTCAGATACTGAGGATGACCTTCTCAGTATTATCTTTAGTATTACCTTATAAATGATATCTCAGTGCAGGGAACTCGTATTGAGTGACTTAAAGAATTTTATTTCTCATGGTTCCTCTCCTAGAATGGGAAAGATATAAACATTTGTAATAGTTGATTAATATTCTATCACTTTTTCAAGTCTGAATTACACAAGAATTCCATGCTAGTTTCTACAAAACCCTAAAATTTTTCAGAATTCGTAAACATTTCATTATTGTAGGATTACTCTCTCAGTGTAGAAAATGGAAATGAGAGAAACCACAACACTAAATAAAAATAAAGGTTTGACAAAAATAGAAAAACATATGAAAGCTGGAGCTGAGGCAGTGGGTCATTTTTGAGAATTTCAGAAGAATTATTGTGGAGAAATGGAAAACCACAAAACAGCTTTTTTTCAAATTACTAGTCAAACCTCTTCTGCTGCTGCTGCTGCTGCTAAGTTGCTTCAGTCCCCGGCAGCCCACCAGGCTCCCCCATCTCTGGGATTCTCCAGGCAAGAACACTGGAGTGGGTTGCCATTTCCTTCTCCAATGCGTGAAAGTGAAAAGTGAAAGTGAAGCCGCTCAGTCGTGTCCGACTCTTAGCGACCCCATGGACTGCAGCCTACCAGGCTCCTCCCATGGGATTTTCCAGGCAAGAGTACTGGAGTGGGTTGCCATTGCAAACCTTTTCTACATCCCTATAAAGACTGAAATGAAACCACAGGCAGTCACAGATGGAAAAAAACTGACCTCCCTAATAGGGCAGCATTTCATTAAGGTGGTATGATAACTGATCGTTTGCGGAGAAACTTGTTCAACAACAAGAAAAATACAGGTTTGTGTGTAACAGAGTAACTACCGATTGAGTGAGAACACTGCTGAGTTTCAGTTATTTTCTGTCTACTTTGAGGACAATCTGTAGAAAAATATAATGATATTTTGACTTCCCTTGCCCCCTTCCAACAGTTGGTGTGTGTTAGAAGAGTAAAACCTCTTTTCTTTCGTTGCCTGGATAAATTATAATTATAAGGATACTTCTGTGGCTTGTATTGGATTTCTGAGTCTGAGTTAAATTATTTGAAGTTACTTTTCTCTGGTCCATCTCTTTCAGCACAGGCAACAGTAGTTGGTTTTGTATTGATTGCTTAGCCCTGAGATCTGTTCTCCTAGTAGGGGAGGGCGGACCTGGCACACAGCCTGCAAAGATGTAAAGCTTGTTCCTTTCTTCTCTGTGGCCTGTCACAAGGCCCAAAGAGGCCTTAGCAAATGGCCTTTTGTTTTGCCCAACATGAGGGCTTGAAGGACACTAATAATTGTTACAGAGAAAACAAGGGGAAAGAAGGTTTTCAATTCGACCACTTTTGGAAAATGCCAGTTAAACAGAGTTAAGTGGGGTTGGTTCTTTGCTGCAAGATTCAAGAGTCTACAACGTGGACTCTTGCATGGTGACTGTCCAAGAGAGGACAGTTGTTGGCAGAACTATCTAGATGTTTCTCTCCTGGACACAGCTCTGTCACTAGAGCTTTCACAGAACCCCTCTTTGAAAATGATGGTTTAAGGCACTGACTCAAGTTCTATGATGACTGACCATGTGGCCCAGGGAAGGGGGTTAAACCACAGGCCTCAGTTGATACATAGTTTTGGTTTCTTTGGCCTATGTCCTGTCTTTAAAAACCTGAAGTCAGGGACTTCCCTGGTGGTCTAGTGGTTAAGACCCTGAGCTTTCAGTGCAGGGGTTTCTGGCTTGAGTTTGATCCCTGGTCAGATAACTAAGATCCACATGCTGCACGGTGTGGCCAAAAACCTCCCCACAAAACTAGAAAAACAAACACCTGAAGCCAACATTTACAAATCAGGCTTCTTGTTGTTCAGTTGCTAAGGCATGTCCTACTCTTTGGGACCTCATGGACTGCACGCCAGGCTTTCCTGTCCTTCACTACCTCCCAGAGCTTACTCCAGCTCATGTCTATTGAGTCAATGATGCCATATAACCATCTCCTCACCCCTTTCTCCTCCTGCCCTCAATCTTCCCCAGCATCAGGATCTTCTCCAGTGACTCAGCTGTTCGCATCAGGTGGCCAAAGGATTGGAGCTTCAGCTTCAGCATCAGCCCTTTCAATGAATATTCAGGGTGATTTCCTTTAAGATTGACTGGTTTGATCTCCTTGCAGTCTAAGGGACTCTCAAGAGCCTTTTCCAGCACCATGAAAATCAGGGTTTCTGGCTTTTCTGGAAAAACCAGAGGATGAAGCACATCTGATCTTCGGTCCTCCACCAGCACTGGTCCACTGGACTTGAGAAGCTGCTGCCCTGCAGGGGAGAGATGTTCACTCATTTTTCAGTGTCTACCCACCGCATTTTAGTACACACAACAGCCCCACTCATTGGTCTCCCTTGGGTGGCTTTAGACACACTGGCCCCTCCAGTCACATGGTACCCCTCTCACAGATGAGCAGGGGCTCTGAGGTTGAATCTGGGCGGGTGGGAGATGGTAAGACAAAGCCTGGAATCTGGAACCAAAAATGCCAAAATGTCGACAGTGGTTGTCTTTTATTTATTACTTTTTTGTGCTTTCCAGATACTCTGCAACAAACATTTTCTTCGTAATAATAAAAAAAAAAAAGAATTTAGAAAAATAGCTAGAAAGAATCTGAAATAGGAAAATTTTTTTTAGATTTAGCTACTATGAAAATATCTGCCTTCCTTTCAATCCTAATTACTAATAATGCTTATAAAACCAGCAACAGAACCATGAACTTGTGCAAGAAACCAAAAATAGGTCTGCTTCAAGAGTTGTCTTAAGATCCTGTGTCTTAGCTATTCATCCGGAGTTAATAATATAAATTTGCAGTTATGTTTTATGGACGTCTCAGAGTTGAAAGATGTTAGTTCAGCTTATGTGAAGTTTGGTTTCTGATACTTCAACCTTTTCTAGCTTCGAGAATATGGTATAAATTAAATCACCTTTTATTTAGAAAATGATAAAAAAAAAATAATCAATAGAAGAACAGATAGATAGACCTTTCTGAGATGATTTAGAGGCCTAAGAGAATTGAAAATTTGAGGCCCACCTTACGGGTGAAGACAGGAGGAGAAGGGGATGACAGAGGAGGAGATGGTTGGATGACAACACTGACTCAGCGGACAAACTCCAGGAGATGGTGAAGGACAGGGAAGTCTGGTGTGCTGCAGTCCATGGGGCTTCGAAGAGTCGGGCATAACTTAGCGACTGAACAACAACAATTACGAGTGAAGATGGTTCCAGGTTTTCATACAGTTTCCTCGAAGCTGGCTAGGACTCAACAGTGAGGAAACAGACATGACACATGTTTAAATCTCGTGTGGAACAGACGTTTGGAACCCAGAGTTGGAATTTAATTCACGGAGAAAGGAAATAAAGTGGTGGCTCCTTTCAACACCCGAGGGAGAGATACTGGAAGGACACCATTTGAAATTGCTCATTCGATTCATTTGCTCTTTCTTGGTTATATATATATTTAAAAAAAGACCCAAAAATGAGGGTAGAGCAAAGAAGATGCTTTGATAAGGATCAGACACCAGAGAGAGGGAAGACAAAATCAAAAGAGAAGAGCCTGGAGATAGTTGGGAAACAAAGAATCACAGGGGAAATTATATATTAGAGAGTTTAGTATTAAAGGAAGACTAGGCTTTGTTGTAATTAGTTACTAATGCAGTTTCTCAAGGGGCTTCCCTAGTGGCGCCAACGGTAAAGAATCTGCCTGCAAGGAGGGAGATACAGGAAGATCCCCTGGAGAAAGAAATGGCAACCCACTCCAGTATTCTTGCCTAGGAAATCCCATGGACAAAGGAGCCTGGCAGTTTCTTGGCCCCTCTTTTGTTCATTTTTAACTTTTTTAAAATGCTAAAAATTTTAGAGTATAATTGCTTCAGGGTTTTGTTAGTTTCTACCATACAATATCATGAATCAGCTTATATATATATATACATATACATATACACACACACATATATATATGCCCTTGCTCTTGAGCCTTCCTCTCAGACTGAGAGAAAATATTTGCAAACAAAGCAACTGACAAAGGATTAATCTCCAAAATATACAAGTAGCTCATGCAACTTAATATAAAAAAAAACCAAACAACTCAATCAAAAAAATGGTCGAAACCCCTAAACAGACATTTCTCCAAGAAAGACATAGAAACAGCCAGCAAATACATGAAAAGATGCTCAACATTGCTCATTATTAGAGAAATGCAAATCAAAACTACAGTGACCTATCACCTTACACCAGTCATAATGACCATCATCAAAAAATCTACAAACAATGAGTGCTGGAGAGGATGTGAAGAAAAGAGAACCCTCTTGCATCTTGCACTGTCCTTGGCCCCTCTTAAAGAGTTTCCTCCTCTATAAAGTGGAGGCAGTGGTGGTACCACACTCATGAGGACCAAGGAAATACTACAGGAGAAATACTTAGATAGGACATGGCTAGGAGAATACATAACAAAGACTTATCAGCATTAGATTAAAAGAAAATGTTTGTTGCTGTTTTTTATTGACTCCCAGTTTTATTGGGTTGTGGTAAAAGAATATCTCATAGAGTATGATAAAAAACAAACTAGTATTTTGAATTTTGTTTCATGGCCTTGTACATGGTTCATACTGGAGTGGGTTGCCATTCCCTTTTTCAGGGGATCTTCCTGACCCAGGGACTGAACCCAGGTCTCCTTCATTGCAGGCAGATTATTTACTGTTTGAGGCACCAGCAAAGCCCATCATTTTTCAGATGTTCTAAATAAATTTAAGACATTATTTTGGGGTAGAGAATTCTCTGTCTGCTGGATCAGATTTTTAAATTATATTTAAATCTACATTCTTAATAGTTGTTTTTGGTCTGCTTAATATCAGTTTCTGTGAGACTTCATTTTTTACTTTTGTTTGCATAAGAAGCAATGAGATGTTTTTTAAGAATGCTAACCTTATAAAGCTATCTTGGGATTTAAATGGCGTGAATTATAAAGTTTTTCTATTGCGCAAGAGCTGACTCATTGAAAAAGACCCTGATGATAGGAAAGATTGAGGGCAAGAGGAAAATGGGGCGACAGAGGATGAGATGGTTGGATGGTGTTACTGACTCAGCGGATGAGTTTGAGCAAGCTCTGGGAGATGGTGAAGGACAGGGAAGCTTGGTATACTGCAGTCCATGAGATTGCATAGAGTCAGAAATAGCAACTGAACACCTGAATTTGCACAGAAGAGCTAGTTCAATGACTGACATTTCACGTTTTTTCGTTAAATGGGTGATGTCACCTAAATGATCAATGCAGTGTTGGATCCAGCTACAAAGCCAGTGCAGGCACTCACGCTGCCACTTAAGTCTAGAAGGTTCCCATAGGAAGAGTCCCAAGAATATCAGCAGCGTCTGAAACTGTGGGAAGTCTTCAGACAAGCAGGGGCTTTCCTGGTAGCTTAGCTGGTAAAGAATCTGCCAGCAGGGCAGGAGACCCCGGTTCAATTCCTGGGTCAGGAAGGTCCGCTGGAGAAGGGGTAGGCTACCCACACCAGTATCCTTGGGCTTCCCTTGTGGTAGAGAATCTGCCTGTAATGCGAGAGACCTGGGTTCAATCCCTGGGTTGGAAAGATCCCCTGGAGAAGGAAAAGGCTACCCACTCCACTATTCTGGCCTGGAGAATTCCATGGACTGTATAGTCCATGGGGTCGCAAAGAGTTGGACGTGACTGAGTGACTTTCACTCACTTTCAGACCAGCTCATTTCATCCAGCTCTCACTGGCTAGCAGGGCTACACCCAAGTCACTTAAGATAACCCATGTTTATCTTAATCTTGAAGTTCTTTGGCCTAAAAGATCACACTTTTTCTTGGTAGCTTGTAAGGAAACTTCCTCTTAAGACATGCCTTCATTTTTTTTTTCTTTTAATTGCAGTCTTTTACTCATTTACTTGTTGTTCATTCTGTAGTATTTATTGAGCACTTTCTCTGGGCAACTCACAGTGAATGTGTTACATGGGATTATCAGATAGACGTCTTTCAGGCATTCTTGGAGCTCTGCAGTGTGTAAACTGAACACTGAAGACATGATTCAGGTTAAGAAAATTCGTAAGTGAAAAGGGCTCACGTAACTCTTGAGTCCGTGTGTATTTTTTACTCCCTCTTGAGGCAGATGACATGAGTTTGAGTAAACTCCAGGAGTTGGTGTGGACAGGGAGGCCTGGCATGCTGTAGTTCATGGGGTCGCAAAGAGCGACACGGCTGAGCGACTGAACTGAACTGAGGCAGATGATGCAATCGGAATTTTTTCCACTTTTATTGGTTAATTTTATTAACTGAAGCCCAGAATATGTCTGAATCTTGGTTGAATGCACGGGGGAGAAGTATAACTTTGCCTTTTTAAAAAAAGTTGAATTAAGGCATAATTGCTGCTACTGCTAAGTCACTTCAGTCGTGTCCGACTCTGTGTGACCCCATAGACGGCAGCCCACCAGGCCCCCCTGTCCCTGGGATTCTCCAGGCAAGAACACTGGAGTGGGTTGCCATTCCCTTCTCCAATGCATGAAAGTGAAAAGTGAAAGTGTAGTCGCTCAGTCGTGTCCAATCCTCAGCGACCCCATGGACTGCAGCGCACCAGGCTCCTCCGTCCATGGGATTTTCCAGGCAGGAGTATGATGTATAATAAATTACTCCTGTGTGTGTGTGTGTGTGTGTGTGTGTGTGTGTGTGTGTGTGTGTGTGTGTGTGTGTGTGTGTGTGTGTGTGTGTGTATACTGTGTGCTCAGCTGAGTCTGACTCTTTGTGACCCCCTGGACTGTAGCCCACCAGGCTTCTCTGTCTATGGGATTTCTGCAGACAAGAATACTGGAGTGGGTAACCATTCCCTTCACCAGAGGATCTTCATGAGCCAGGGATCAAACCCACGTCACCTGCATTGGCAGGCAAATTCTTTACCACTGAGCCACTTGGGAAACCCGTCATACTTAAATGTATAGAGTTTGATTCCTTTTGACAAATGTGTACACCACCCACCGTTTCAGATCTAGCACACCACGGAGAAGTTTGAGGTGGGGCTTGGACTTATCGTCCTCGACACGCAGACAAAAGTTACAGTCGGGGCTGAGACCTTGGCTGATCACCACGGAGTAACAGTGCTGCTGAGGCCATCTGAGTGATAGCAGACACTTGTCAACCTGGTTTTGGCAACTGCATTTCTGAGGTTACACCATCTAGTATTTGGACAAAATAAACACTTCAATTCTCTTATGCAAATTTCTGTTCAACTCCTTAAAAAGAAAAAATTAGCTACCCATCCTTCCTCTCGAAGACCGTGTGGGTGTGTTGGGGGCAAGGAGGGAGATTTGTTTATGTTGTCCTCTCACCAAAGAGCTCCTCAACAAGCCCAGAAAAATGTGCCCTTAAGCCCTACCTTCATTTGAGAATAGTCCAGGCAGTTATGCAGGCATTTTGCTGAGACTTGCAAAATTGGACAAAGAAGAATGCAAGTGCAAATGAAGTTGGATTTCAAGCCAGTAAGAGCTGGTTTGAAAGCTTTTTTAAAAAAGGTACAGCCTGTATGACATTAAAAACTTCAGTAAGAGTCTACTTCCACAAGCCTCTGTATCATAGATTCTGGAATAAATAAAGATGGTTCAGGAGAAGGGTTACTTACTGGAGCAAGATTTTTTTTAATGTCTTTTTAAATTTTGTTCAGAATTACCAAAGTGTTTGCAAAGGTTGGAGTCAGTTTTTTAATACTGTTTTTTTTTTTAAAGAGATTGTCTTCTGTATGTCCAATTTGTGGTGGTGTTTAGAAATATGTATAATGCCAGCTTACGGTTTTTCCTTCTGTTCCCTATCTGCTGGGATTGCTCCGTCTCTTCCTGTGTCTGGCAGGCCCCAGCGTCTGTGCAGGATCGTGTGGGCATTCAGTGTGATGTCACGTGTTAGTGCCTTTACCCTCGTTCCCTCCATCTGTCTTGTGAACTCGCTCCTTCTCCCCTGAAAACCCTTCCCTTCCCAGTCCCCTCCCCACCAGAAAGAGCTGACAAAGTAGCTTTCTCTACCTCACCTCTGCAGTGATGACTCTGTGCACCAGTAACTTGTTTGTTATAGGTTTGCTCCCTTCCTAGATGCAGAGCTTCTTGAGGGCAGAGACCTTCGACTGCTCATGGTGTCAGGCACATTGTTGTTTAGTTGCTAAGTTGTGTCTGACTCTTTGCAACCACGTGGGCTGTATAGCCCACCAGGCTCCTCCATCCATGGGATTTCCCAGGCAAGAATGCTGGAGTGGGATTTCCTTCTTCAGGGCATCTCCCGGACCAGGGATCAAACGCAAAGTAGATGCCCAGTCGGTGGGCTGGCCAAAGTAAAGGCGAGAGCGAAGGAGCCCTGGAAGAATCCAGGCAGAGGGATCTGAGAGGTAGGGAGAGAAACAAGAGATGTTAGTGTCGAGGACACCAAGGGAGCAGAGGATCGGAAGAGGGAAAGGCTGGCCGTTAGTGTTAATTTGCCAGGGACAGCCGATGAGACAAATACTGAAGACCTCCATTGTATTTTTAGAAACTGATGGAAAATTTCTTCTGCCGTAGTCACATGCTGGATAATACTGCAGGTGCGTTAACAACACCAGGCAGAGAGTGTCCGCAGTGAGAGGCGGCATGTGACCTCTCAGAGGGATGCGTCGGTGGAGCTCGGCTTGGTGATATAGTCTTCATCCTGATATTCTGTACAATGATTTTTTTTCCTGGTGTCAAGCCCACTGAATAATGGGTCCTCTCAGTTTACAAACTGAATAGAGAGCTCAAAAATTCAGAAATATTTGCAGGATATAACACCGAGAGTCAGATTGAGTCAGACTGAGATTTGGGAGTTTATTGGGTGAATCTTAACAGGCCTAAAATCCTGGTGGATCATTTCTCAGGAGGTGATAATGAGCAAGATGGTGACAGTTATAAAACTGTACAGTTCTCAACTTTCCTTTCTCTCAAAAAATTCAAATAATTTAGATTTTTTAAAACTACCAAAATTCACTTTAAAATTCTCTTTTTAAAACTACCAAAATTCGCAAGAAAATTATAGCCATAAAATGAGAAAATAAATGTCTTTCTATGGAATATTTGAACACTTGAAGAGAAAGAAGACAGTGTCTTACTAGCAGGAAGAATAAAATATTCATGAGATGGTAACATCACTTAATAAAAAAAATACACAGCTTCTTGAAGGATAAGAAATTAGAATAATTCAAAGGAGATGAATATATTGGATTTTTGGGAGAATGGAAACCTTTAAAGCATCATGGTTATTAAAAGTATAGGAATAGAATATGTCCAATTATATATTTTAAATTACTTAATTACACTCTAAGATTTCTTTTAGCTCAGAGCCGAATATCATCATCATTGTTTGAACTACTTGAAAAAAAGTGAAATTCCACTTGTGACTGTTACCATGAAGAGGGAGAGACGGACTTAACATCACAGTCTGTGAATATTCTCCTTTAGCCCAAACCAAGCTGAATTCTTTGTGGCTGATTATCATTCACCGTGTCAGAAATATTTTGAAAGGAAAGTTTACTTTTTTCATGTTCACAAACTTAATGCTATTTTAAAATATAAATTGGCCCTTTTATCATTATCCTAAAATTTGAATAGTAGCACATTTAAGCTATTCTCACTTTTCCCTTTAAGAAAACATATTAAATGACTAGAGTCATATCTTTTTTTATTCCCAATGAGTGGAGAATAGTTGGGCAGGAGAGGGGTTACACTGAGAATATCTGGAACCCTCAAACCCTCTCTAACATCATTTTATTTTTAGAAGATCAGGAGATGAGGGACACCTTCAAGTGGGGTGGGATTCCCCCCCCATTATGATTTAAATCTCAGGAAAATGTAGTACATTTATCTAAAATGCATTTTAATATGAAAAGTCTCAACATGAATACATTTTCTTAAAGCAAGAATCTGAATTCTCCTGCTTTCTCTTACTGCCATTGCATGGACCTTACAGATGTCCTGACAGCTGGGTTATGCGGGGCGGGGTAGGGCTGGAGTTAGGTCAGCCAGACCCCTCCTCCCTCACTCGGTGGCGCAATGGAAAGGTAGAGAAAGACTTTAGAGTTCTTTCAGATTTCATGTATACATTTAAGAATGCAGCATGGCGTACTTTGAGTATGGTAGTTTTTGTTTTGTTTTCTTCAGTATGGTGTAGCTTAAAGCGTGGACTTGGGCAGAAGCACTGAAGGCAGGTCAAATCTGTGTTCTGATCTCCTCTCCTCTGGTTCCTTAGCATTTGGCGGTCTCGGTGTGCTCGTCTGTAGAGCAGGGGGATTAGGGGGCATCCGTGAGATGATGCATGTCCAAAGCTTAGCACAGAACCTGGCCGGTATTAAGTGTGCAGTAACCACAGCTGTTGTTACTGTGTTCCAGATGCCTGAGCTCTTAACCCTGTATTGCAGCCAGGCTCTCTGTGGGCAGCCGTGCCTCTCCCACACTGTATGTGATAATCACACCTTGTTTCTGAGGCTCCATTTCATTTCGTCTGCACTCTTGTTCAGCCCCCTGAGGATACTGTGAATTGGGAATGAGAGTCACTCAAAGCTCAAGTTTCAGCTTATCTTTGCTAGATTTCCCCCTGTTAACATCCAGTATTTTGTGGCCCAGGGCTCTACCCTGTTAGGGACTCAGAACTTCACCACTGTTCTCTAGATTTGTATTATGGAAATGTATTTTTTCTCCTGTTAAATCATTACCTCAAACTTTAAGTAATGCTTTACTTTTAATTTCTTTGCTGGGAAAAAAAGTGTGTTTTCATTAAGCTAAGGGAGATTCAAGAAGTCTCATGGGCTTTTCAAAATAGTTTTGTACAAGCCACTCATTGTTTTGAAGTTTGTGGTATGTTCCAACTTGACAAAATAGTTTTAAGTCCTGCAAGGGAAATGGTGTATAATTAGTAAAATAACTTAATAATCTAATATGTAAACAGCTTGCTGGATTATAATTATAATTTATGGGTTATAGCGCAACCCTAATCTGGACACACTTCTTAAAACAAAAAAAACTTCACTCTTCAGAAAATCTGTTGTAAAAAGAACTATTTGCTAAAAGGAGAAAAGAGAATGAAACTTATACTCAAGTGAAAAGACCCAGCTCCCAGATTCTATCAAATAATCTAATCTACTTGGCATACAGTAAACCAAAGTAAGGGCTTCCCAGGTGGCTCTAGTGGTAAAGAACCCACCTGCCAATACAGGAGACATAAGAGACGTGGGTTCCATCCCTGGTTTAGGAAGATCCCCCGGAGGAGGGCATGGCAACCCACTCCAGTATTCTTGCCTGAAGAACTCCACGGACAGAGGATCCTGGCCGGCTACAGTCCAGAGACTTGCAAATAATCTCTTCACACGCACGCATACAAGCACAAACCAAAGTAAACAGTGATTTCTGAGACAGCCTCTAAATCCCGTATAATGTTACGTATCTACTGATTCCAGGCACTGGGAAGAGAAAAGGCAGATTTTATCATCTTTACCTTCTGACTCACACTGCAGTCAAGCAGAACCTAAGGGGGGTGTGTGTGTGTGTGTGTGTGTGTGAGAGAGAGAGAGAGAGAGAGAGAGAGAGAGAGAGAGAGAGAGACCGAGGAGGAGCAGGGGAGAGGAGACCCAGCCCTGGGACATGAGAGGATAAATGATAGAAATATGAGTTCTGCAGAGTCAGTTAGAGAAAAGAGGGCAGAGCCTTTCCACATAAATAGAGCAACGGGGAAGGGAACAAAGGATGTATGAATGCAAAGTCCGGAAGAGAGAGAAAGCAAGCATGGGACAGGTCGAGCTGGAATCTGGTGAATGCTGCTTTTTCTCAGACCACCAAACCAGTTGACCACGTTAGTTGCAAGCCAGGCGGGATCCCAGCAGAGACCACAGGGTCATTTCCACTGGCTGAGTGGAGGGTGCCCTCCGTGGTAGGTCACAGCTCACTGGCTAGACCTCTGACTTCACCTTGTCAGACAGCTGACCTTTCCCAGAAGCCATCTTCCAGGTAGAGCGCAGGAGGGGAGGGGAGGGTGGGAGGCTGCACTGGGTTCCCGGCAGCACTGCTGCTCATGCACACCCACCCTGGGGTCCTTCCTGCTCATCCCAGCCATCTGTCATCTCCTCCGTCCAGCCCACTTCCAGTCGACTGCCCACCAGATAAGGAATGTCGTAAAGACAGACATTTGCTCTGTCTGTGTTGTGTGAAACAAAAAGGTAGGAGGGAATGTAAAAATGTTTTCCAAAGTTTCCCCAAAACTTCTATAAAAAAAAAAGTCTCCAAGAGTTTCAGAAAACAACAATAATTAGGCTTGTGATTTGCATAGGTATTCATTCTGAAAGAGTAAGTTGTGGTTGCTTTATGGCGTCGCACCAATAAAACAGAGATCACGCTCAGCACTCATCTCGCCCCTTTTATTACCCGTGTGCCACAGCTGTTGGCATTCCTCAGCCTCCTGCACCTAATGATTTTTTAGATCTCTCCTCCCCTGTGCTCTTTACTGTGGATAGGAGGGGCTGCTTAGTAATTCTACACCTGTTCAAGTCCACGCCTATCAACTTGCTAAGCTTCCCAGACAAGTGCGGGGCAAAGCATGAGAACTCCTGAGTGGAGAGGAGGGGTGGAGACGGAGGCGGCTGCGCCTGGATTTGGCTTTTCAGAATTTTTTGCCAGGAAAATCAAATGTATTTCCTACCATGGCGGTTGATGACAGCAATTTATATTCCAGGACGAAGAACAAACTAAATTCATCGCAAAATGATTATAAATCATCAAGACGGAGCAGCCTGCCACCTGAATTACTCATAGGAAATGATATTAAAGCAAGACTTCAAAGAAACTTTAGAAACTTGGAACCCATTCACCTGAGGCGCCCAAAAAAGAGACCATCCATATTTCCAGGTAGGATTTGTTTCAATTGATGCCTGCCGGTTAAAACAACAACAACAAGGATTGTATTTCATTTCTAATGATCAGATGTGTTACATTTCAGATTAACTTGGGACATGTCTGAGAACTTGAGGCAGTAAAATAAACATGTTTAATTGTAAAAAAAAAAAAAAGAAAAAAAAACAGTTCTTTCACCTGAAAGCACTCTCATCCTTTTTCTTTTCTTGATTTATTTTCATATCTTTAAGGGTCTGTAAATAGGTGTCTCTTTGACTTTTAAGTATCTGTAAATAGGCAGCTATTCTGTCGGGCTGAGGAATCTGGGACCTGCTTTGCTTGCAGTCCTGGAGAATTCCATGCTGCATTTCATTTTCTGACATATTTTCTTTATTTTGCAAGATTATTGGATTGTTGAGTGAAGCTGATGTTTGTGTGCACCAGAAATTAACGCCATTAAATACTCAAATGCATGCTTCAAATTCCTGTCTTGCATCAGAGCCTAAAACCATTTGTAGTAAAGGGCTCGATTAAGGTGGAGTGTACTGGAGCTCAGAAGACTCCCAGATTTCAATCTCGATAAAGAGACTCTGGTGGTGGCCTTAGGTGGCCAAGCCTGGTATTACAGGTGTGTAGATTGTATAAGGTGCCTGTGACAGTGGACTCTCGCTGAGGTATCACTGGTGCGTGATCCCTGGAGAGGATAATTATTTAGCCAACTTATTCCAGTACTGTTTGCGTTGGAATTTTCTGGAGAAACTGAAAGTGGCCTTTTGTTGTGATTGATTGATTGGTTAGATTGATAGATTAGACCCAACTGCTGAAATCTAATTCTGTGATGATAGAAAATAAACGAGGCGAATTCATTCAAGCTTTCCTTTGTCATAAAAATGAAACATACCCCCCTCACAGTCTTTGTACTGTTTTAGGAAATACTGAACAGCTAGGTGATGATTTAGAAATGTGGGCCACCAAGGCCGCAAGCTGAAAATTTCAGTTCATAAGGAAGTTCTTCTGTTCATGGAGTTCTTGGGTCAGTGATGCTACCCTGGTGTGAAAATACTCTGCGGGAAAAAGCAAAGCCCGGGCTGCAGTGGGCCAGAGGTGTATGTGTGTAGGTGCATTGGCAGGAGAAGGAAGGGGATGATGGAAACAAGACTTCGAGGAGGAGCGCTTGAGTGACTGGAGTATCTGAAAACACAGTAGCTTTCTGCCTGTTCTCTTTGATCTGAAAGTGACGAGGAGCCCAGACCTGCCTCGCTCTCCCGAGCCTGTGTGACACGAAACGCTTTCTGTAGAGCTGGTTCCCTAGCCCTTCTTCAGAAACCTGCTCCCAGGCCTGTTCTTCACCTTCTGCTCTTTCTTCTCCTTGTGTTTGGTTTAATGTATGGGAATCCATGTGGCTTCCCTGGTGGCTCAGTGGTGAAGAATCCGCCTGCCAAGGCAGGAGACACGGGTTCGATCCCTGGTTTAGGAAGATCCCCTGGAGGAGGAAATGGCAACCCACTCCAGTATTCTTGCCTGGGAACTCCCATGGACAGAGGAGCCTGGCGGGCTACAGTCCATGGGGTCGAAAAAGAGTGGGATGCGACTGAGCGACTAAATGACAACAACAACATTGGGATCCACGTGTGTCGTGATTCACCAGGCTTTTCTCTACCACCCCTCCCCCACACTTCCAGACAGCCAGATCCCAGAATATCTCACCCTCTCCAGCCCCCATTTCCGTTTTGCCTTCTCTTTCTAGAAGGTCATCTCGCTCCAGGCTGTCAGCTACAATCACAGAATTATGAGAAGACCTCTAGCTCGAACCTCACACAAGTCATTCCTTTCTAAGAACTTGGACTGTCCTAATTAATTGGACAGGGTGGAGCTGTGAAAGAGGCGTTGAACTTAGGGGACTTGGGTTCTAGTGTAGACTGTGTCCCTAAAGGGCCGGTCTCCAAGCCACCTCACCGACCCCTGTGGCCTTCAGTGACATTCTTTTTCTTCTGCCTAGTTCTGCTGCCATTCCCCACCTTGGGGACAGCAAGAGGGGATGAACTCTTAACAGCCTCCCTGTGTGCCACGGTATCCAGGTGACAAGGTGGAGAGTTACCTGCCTGAAGTTTGAACAATGCTAGCTACTTCTTTTTTGTCTAAATTCAACTTCAAATAAACCACAACTTCACTGTCATGCAGGCTGCACTAACTTCTTTTTATGACAGATGACTTAGAAATACCCTGGCCTGAAAAACCCACCGCAGCTCCTAAAGGTCAGCTGAAACAGAAACGTACATCAAGTGTGTTGCTGTGCTCAGGCACGTCTGACTCTTTGCGACCCCCATGGACTGTAGCTCACCAGGCTCCTCTGTCCACAGGGATTCTCCAGGCAGGAATACAGGAGTGGGTTGCCATGCCCTCCTCCAGGGGATCTTCCCAACCCAGAGATCAAACCCAGGTCTCCCACACTGCAGGCAGATTCTTTACCATCTGAGCCATGAGGGAAGCCCAAGAATACTGGAGTGGGTAGCCTATCCCTTCTCCAGGGGATCTTCCCAAGCCAGAAATCGAACCAGTGTCTCGTGCATTGCAGGCAGATTCTTTACCAGCTGAGCTATCAGGGAAGCCCCTGTATGATATGTAGTGACACGTAAAGAGCAGATACAATGTGGGACCAAGCATCAGGGAAATTTAGGCACCAACTCAAAATGATAACTATTGTTATCATTTGTCTGATGAGATTCAAGATTGAAGACGTGTCAGTGTTCTAATGTGTATTCACTCTGACCCTTACAGACTCCCAGATAGCATTATCCTCCGTCTCAAGTCCTGTGTTCTCAGTCCTAAGCCAAGCGATTGACTGCTGTGTTGATCAGTTCATTCATTCACTCATGCAATATTCATTTAGTTCTTGCACTTGGCTAGGTTGGACCATGAAGAAGCAAGCTACATGTTATTCTGTTCTTATTGCCCATTTCTCCTCTAAGGACCATCTCACATGTCAGATGGTTATCGACCCAAAATGAAAATGTGTTTGTTTCGTTCCCTTAAATTCTTCAATGACTTCCTTTGCTCTTAGGATAAAGTCCAGACTCCTTAATGCAAAGTACACGAGACTGCTTACCCAACCAGTGCTTCTGTCCTTGGCCCATCTCTTAGCATTCCTCCTCTTGCAGTCCTGCAAACCCAGCCCACTTCAGATCCCCATGGCCCATCACACCTGCTCTTCTGGGTTAAGTGCTGTATCACCTACGTGCCCAGTTTCACCTGACTAATTCCTACCTTAGCTTCAGGTGTCAGCTTGACCACCCTCTTAGGGAATGTCCAGGAAGTTTTCCTGGCCCTCCCAACTGGGTTGGGTCTATTCTCTGTTCCTTCTCTTGACACCTGGACTTTTCCCTATCATAACACTTATTGTATTGTAATTATCTGTTTACTTGTCTATATCTTCCACTAGCCCGGGAGCCAGGGACCATATCAGTCCTGTTAACCATTGTGTCCCTTGTACCTGTCACAATGCTTGGCACATAGCATGAGCTCAGTAAATATTTATTCAGTTGACTCAAATTGTGGTTGACTCAAATTGTGGTTGACTCAAATTGAGCTCCTGGCATGCCTGTGCGCTCTGTATGCCCCCTTCACTCTCCCATCCTCTCTTGCCTCCCAATACACACACATACACACACACACCGCACACACCACACACACTGCACACACACACCACACACACACACACACACACACACCACACAGACTGACTGCATACACACACCACACATACCACACACACACCACACATACCACACACACCACACACGCATCACACACACCACACACACGACACATATCACACATACACACCACACATACCACACACACACACCACACACACACTGCACACACACCAGACACACCACACACACTGCACACACACACCACACACACCACACACATACACACACCACACAGACCGACCGCACACACACACCACACATACCACACACACACCACACATACCACACACACCACACACACATCACACATACCACACACACACCGCACACACACACAACACATATCACACATACACACCACACATACCACACACACACACCACACACACACAACACATATCACACATACACACCACACATACCACATGCATACACCACACACACATCACACACACACCATAACACACCACACACACACCACACACACCACACACATACCATACACACACCACACACACACCACACACACACCACACATATCACACATACACACCACACATACCACACACACACCCCGCACACACACCCCGCACACACACACACACACACACACACACACCCCGTACACATGCACCACACACACACGCATGCACCACACACCGCACACATACATGACACATATCACACATACACACCACACATATCACACATAACACACACACTGCACACACACACACATACCACACCACACCCCACACACACACACCACACACACACCACACATATCACATACACAGCACACACCACATACATACACCACACACATACACCGCACACACATACACACACCACACACACACCGCACACACATACACCACACACACCACATGTACACGCCACACCACGCACACACACCGCACATATATACACCACACATACCACACACACATACACCACAGATACCACACACACACCCCGCACACACACACTGTGCACACACACACCCCCACCCCCACACACACCCACCCACCCCCCTACACACCCACCCCTGTGTTCCTGTTCTGCCCTTTCTTCCCTTCTCCACCTGGGCTTCAAGGCCTGATTCACAACTTCTGTCTTCTGTAATCACCCAGTCTTCTGGCCTCTCTTGGGTTCTCCTCTGTGCCGACCACCTCCTTGGCTTCATTACTGCATAAAGAGTCCTTCCCTTTCTTCCTGGGGTTGTGTTCAATTGTCTTAGGTTGTGAAAGGCTTCAGTACTTTGTTGCTTGGTGGCAACTGTTAAGTTTTGTACAGAAACTCTTTGAAAACAGGGACGTATATGTCTTCGAATGGCCCAGTTGTGTCAGAGAAGGAGTTGGGCATCCTAGGTGGTCAATGTTCAGTGAGGTTAACTAATTAACTTCAATTAGTGGTGAGTTAACTAATTTACTGTGAGGCAGGGTCCATCCTGTGGAGCCCATCTCATTCTAGCTCTAAAAGAGAACGAGTTGGCAGTAGAGACTGTCAAAGGGCAAGGTCTTTATCAATGATGTTCATCACTGTAGGAACTCCCGGTGAGGGGGAGTGCAGGTACCCCTGTCTCAGTATGTAATTCATTCATTAAAATGTGTTAGGATCCTCTGTATCCCAGGATCTATTCTAGCCCTTGGGAAAACAGCAGAAAAGAAGACAGTTTCTTATGTGACTGATAGGAAAGAATTTTCCTAGCAGGATGCCTTGCATACCGTATAATCCGGCAAATACCTCTTGAGTCAAGGAATGAGGGGACACCATACTCACAGCAATGAATCGTAAATAAAACCAGTACATATAAACATCCTATTCATATGATTTTTACCAAATCATCAAAAATTAACCATTTATCTTTCTCTTGAAGAAGCCTCAACTGTAGAACTAGTTTGAGTTGCTCATTTGAAGTTCCACCATCTCAGCTCCACCAGGCCAGGCATTAAGAATGTATGCAGGTCTCGGGACTTCCCTGGTGATCCACTGGGCTAAGACTCCGAGTTCCCAATGCAGGGGGCCTGGGTTCGATCCCTGGTCAGGGAACTAGATACCACATGCCTCAACTAAGACCTGGTGCAGCAGCCCCCACCCCCGCCACCAAAAAAAGTGTAGGTAGGTCCCTAGCAGGCAGGCAGCCTGACTTCCTCATCCTCCTGAAAGAATTCCAGCAGCTTCAGAGCAGAGGGCTCAGCTCAGTGATCTAAGAAAGCAAAGGAGGAGAGAGAAGTGGTCCTAACACATACCACACCCGTGGGCATGTCAGATTGAAGTGAGCATCTCTTCCTGCACGTGGAACAGAATGGGGCCCAGGTCCCAGGTGTCAGAGGCTGTTCACTCAGCGCTGCTAAGCAGACAAATTGATGCATCTCATCTGCTCAGTCTTAAAATATCCTACGGATTTTGCAGTCATCTGTTTGAGAAGCAAGGAGCCATCTGCCTGGAGGAAACAGGCCGTTCCGCGCGTACTTCCTTGTTGCTTAGAGGACGAGTGTGGGGAGTCTGCTGGGGCCGCAAGGAGCAGGGCCTTTCCAGGCAGGACTCACATAGCAGATATCCCAGCGATATAAGCGAACCTCCATTCTTGTTTTTAAAGCAGTTCTACTCCAGAGGCTTTCTTTTAAAAAGAATATCCACAATCTAAAAAAAAAAGTCATTTAAATCATTTTAATAATAAAACAGTATTTGAACATTTCTGGCTTCCTGGGTGTCTCAGTGGTAAAGAATCTGCCTGCCAATGCAGGAGACTCTGGTTTGATCCCTAGGTTGAGAAGATCCCTTGGAGGAGGAAATGGCAACCTACTCCAGTATTCTTGCCTGGAAAATTCCATGGACAGAAGAGCCTGGTGGACAAGAGTCCATGGGGTCGCAAAGTGTCAAGACACTACTTATCAACTAAACAATAACAACAGGGTAAAATTTCCCCTTGCTGCACGTAGGATTTTATTAGAAACACAGGGAAGCAGTAAGAACAGTAGCAGCTAGGTGGTTCTGGGCTCCCCGAGGTGGCCAGAAGGAGAGAGTGAGGCTGAAGAGTTGGGCTGGGTGCGCTCCTGGGAGCCTCTTATCCTGGGCGCAGGGAAGGACTGTAATTAAGCTGCCTCCCTGAGTACTGTGTTGGCTGTCAGAATTCTGTCACTCAGGCCTCTGTTGAGTAGTGATTGGATGACGGTCCAGCAGGGCCTTCCAGGGACCAAGAGGCCGCCATAGCGCCTCCTTAAAGATGTGCTGTAAACTGGGCTTCTTGGGATCCTGTGCCGCTGGGTTCAGTGGCTCCTCTCGGTGACATCAGGACCCATGTTTCCCATACCTGGGTGTCCTCACAACACCCACCTCAGGGCTCTGATGTGGGAGGTGCCCTGAAGGTGGTAAGATGGGCAGACAGGGTGGAGGCAGGTGCGAACGAATGTGTCATCACCGATCCAGGGCCCCACCCCATCCATCTGTCCTGCCCATCAGGTCATGTGACTTCCTTCTGCAGCAGCTTCCAGAGGTGGCCGTGCGCCAGACTAAGGTCAGGGAGCCCCAAAGGCACGAGTCTGAACTGCTTCTCTCATGAAAGGGTTCCAGCTGAAGGATTTCACAAAGTATCTGCCTCACAACCGGGTTCAAGTTCTAACCCCCCATCTTAAGAAATGTGTAACCTCAAATGAGTCACTTGATCTCGTAGACCCTTTTTATTTATTTATTTATCTATTTTTTCCTAGTTGCTGAACAAATACTTTCTGTTGGAAAAAATAGATAAGTAAATAAACAGTTGAGAAACTGAAATTAAGTGCAAACTTCCAGGCTATTAAACACTGGAGCCTTCTATTCTTCCTCTCAGAAACTTTTTTATTTCTTCATCTGTAACATGGGGATGAATATCCAGTGTCACCAAGTCACATGAAACTCAAATGAAATAGTGCATGATGATGAAATGATACACAGCTGGAATTGACAGTGTTCGCTTCTACTTTGGTGGTATCAAAGGTCTTGTTTCTCAAAATTTGTACTTTTCATGGGTAGGTGTGATTGAAACACTTTTGCAAATCTTCATGGTTGGAGAATTATCCTAAGTTGCTAACCAGACCCTCTGTGGATGTAAATTCTGTGTAAGGAGACGATGCTACTAAAAGACCTGTTAATTTCATTTTCCAAGAAAAAGAGGATAACACAGAAACTCTTGTCATGATATAAATATCCATATATTTTCTCAACATGAATTATCAAACTTGAGAGTGTTGTCATGACAGGCCTCTAAAAAAACTGTTCTGTATAAGTAACAACACTGTCGGTGATTTCAAAACTTAGTTGTGGCCTTGTTATGTTTAATAATTTTTCTTAGTTTTGTCTAAGGCCCTGCTTTTGGAAATTTATCCCTGGCTTTCCTTTGAACCAAAATTTGGAATAGGATGGTAATTGGTTTGTAATTATATATAATATATAGCTTATCTATATGATTATAAATGAATTAACCACTTGAAATTCATCTTTTTAAATATTAGGAGTATTTAGACTTCAAAACTTTTGGATGTCAAAAATTTGACATTTGGGGGAAACGGAGGTCAAGTGTTAGGACTTGTTGCTTTCACTGCTGGAGTTCACTTCCTGTTTGGGGAGCTTAGATCCTGCAAGCTACTTGGCACAGCCAAAAAAAAAAAAAAAGACATTTTAATTTAAAACATTTATAGCATTTTTCCAAGTCTGTGAGTCTGTTTCTGTTTTGTAAGTAAGTTTATTTGTATCATTTATTTTTAAATTCCACATATTAAGGATGTTATACAATATTTCTCCTTCTCTGTCTGACTTACTTCATTCAGTTATGGTTGTCAGGGGGATGGATGTGGGGAAGGGATAATTAGGGATTTGGAGATGGACAGATACACACTCCTATATTTAAAGTGGATAATCAACAAGAACCTATTGCATAGCACAGGGAACTCTGCTCAATGTTATATGGCAGCTTGGATGGGAAGGGAGTTCATGGGAGAATGGCTACACGTGTATGTGTGGCTGAGTCCCTTCACTGTTCACCTGAAACTATCACAACATTGTCTGTTAATTGGTTATATCCCAATACAAAATCAAAAGTTAAAAAATATTTACAGCATTTCTTACTCAAAAATATTAATGAAGCAAAAACTGAGGAATCCTCTTTTCTTAATCAAATGTATTTTTTGGACAAGTTTCTTCAGGAAGGCAAATTTTCTGTTCTCATTTTGCTTTGTTCTATTTTCTAAAAAGAGACAAAGCCAAAAACCTTTAATGAGGCTTAATATGGTGATCCAGTTACTTTTAAGGAAACCAAAAATGCTAATACTATAAACATGCATGATAAACAAAGGAAAATAAGTTTTACCTTTATGCAGGGACCCAGAATAAACAGAAGGTGTTAGATTTACAGCTTGACTTCAGACTTTTTCTTATTGTCATAAAAAGATAAATAAATACAAATAATATGGTTCTGAAGACAAGACTTACAATATATTAAGAGGTGGCTTAAACACTCTTGTTCTAAAAGCAGTTCATTTCCATTTGCTGAGCTATAGCAAATGTGTAGCTGTACAAACTTATTTCCATCCTTAACATTCTAAGTTCTAGTAGTCATATCTAGACTGTAAAAAGATTATGTATTCTTACATCCACGTAACTTTATATTAAGATCCCTGGTGGCTCAGACAGTGAAGAATCTGCCTGCAATGAGGGAGTCCTGGGTTCAGTCCCTGGGCCGGGAAGATCCCTTGGGGGAGAGCATGGCAGCCCACTCCAGCCTTCTTGTCTGGAGAATCCCATGGACAGAGAAGCTTGGTAGGCTACAGTGCCCAGGGTCACTAAGAGTTGGAGATGACTGAGCAACTTTATATTTACTCCAGCTACTTCAGTGATAATTTTAAATATTTTTTATTGTTCTCATGAGTAATGTACTCTTAACAAATATTTAGCAGGGGGAATGGTCATCCAGTTACCCAGTTAAATACATAAATGACCAGACCCCAACATTCCTTTACTTCAAATACTTTGGGAGTCTGTAAAGAATGTATACCTTCAAATTTTAACTAGAATACCTCCCACTTTTCTTTAAAGTCTAGGAAAATGTAGACTTAGGAATAGGGGTTTACAAAATGAGCTTAAACAGGTAGTCATGTTTGGGTGGCATGCATGTAAAAACTCTCATTACAAAATGGTCGGGTTGTTTTTCAGTCACAAGTTTAAAACCTCCCATCTTGAGTGGGACATGAGTTAATTTTTTTGTGTGCCACACAACTTATTATCAGAGCTGTCTTTGAACATCCTGGGAGTTCAGAGCCCCAAGGTGGAAGAACCAGGAAGAGGGTGTGTACTTTTGTCAGGAGATCAGGTTTCTCTGTGGTCCTCCCTCAGCTATCAAATCACGCTCTTCTGTCCCACCCTGATACTTAAGAAAGACTGAATCCTCTTGATGGATAATCAATACTGGATGGCATCTTGGAGCAATTATGGGCCAGAAAGATTCGATTTAATGAAACATTCTTTTAAGTATCAAAATAGCTCAAGGACAAGGACTTCCCTGGTAGCTCAGTGGTAAAGAAACCGCCTGGCCAGCGCAGGAGACACGGGTTTGATCTGTGGTCTGAGAAGATCCCACGTGCCATGGAGCAACTAAGTCTGTGCACCTCAGCCACCGAGCCTGTTCTCTAGAGCCTGGGAACTATACAACCACTGAGCCCACGCACCCAGAGCCTGGGCTCCTCAATTAGAGCAGCCGCCGCACCGAGAAGCCCGTGCGCCGCAGCTAGAGAGCAGGCCCTGCTCACTGTGACTAGAGACATGTCTGCCCAGCAATGAAGACCCAGCACAGCCAGACACAAGTAAATAGTTATTTTTAAAAACAGTGCCCAAGGATAAAGGAAGCTATGCCGTGAGAAAGACAACATCTATTCAACAAAAATCTAAGCTATCTTGTTGAATGTCTACTAGATGCAAAGCACGGTGAAGGCCGAGTTGATGGTTAAGACACTGATACACAGCAATTTGTTCCCTATCTAATTTTTTACTGGGACAGTTCAGTTCAGTTCAGTCGCTCAGTCGTGTCTGACTCTTTGTGACCCCGTGAATTGCAGCACGCCAGGCCTCCCTGTCCATCACCAACTCCCAGATTTCACTCAAACTCACGTGCATCGAGTTGGTGATGCCATCCAGCCATCTCATCCTCTGTCGTCCCCTTATCCCCCTGCCCCCAATTCCTCCCAGCATCAGAGTCTTTTCCAAAGAGTCAACTCTTCGCATGAGGTGGCCAAAGTACTGGAGTTTCAGCTTTAGCATCATTCCTTCCAAAGAACACCCAGGACTGATCTCCTTTAGAGTGGACTGGTTGGGTGCACTAATTTGGGTGTCCCTGCTTCTCTGTCACCAGCATTTAGGCCTCTGTGTTGCACCAGCTAATAGCAATACTGACACCGTGTCATCTAGCACAGAAGCCCTAATTGGCAGTGGAGTGTCTCCTACAGGAAAATGCCAGGGGACTGTAATTGTCCTCTGCATTAGGGGGTTTTGCTGAGGGGTTGTTTACCTATTGTAATTTGGGCCTCTTCTGCACTCTCTGGAACATAGCTAAGTGGGAGAGGGTCATAACTCCACTGTTCCCTCTCAGAGTCCAGCTCAGGAAGGGTTTCCTGTCTTCTGAGATTTTCAAATGCTTGTACAACTAAAGGAATATTAATTTAGCAACATAGGGCATTTATTTTCAATCAGTGTTGCAAATGCAAATTACTGAAGGGGTTTTTTCAGAATCCACAGCCCTGGAGAACTCTGGGGGGCAGGGGCTGGGCTTCTAACTGCAATGTGAAAATTTTCCCCACATACTTGGGAATTTTTTATTGTCCCCGTCCCCTAGTAGGGAACTCTTGACTTAAAAGAAGTAGAAAAGATCCTAAAGATCAAAGTCATTCTTAAACTCTCTCCTGTTTCACACATAGGAAGCAGAAGACCCCCACCACATCCCAGCTTCTTTTCATCTGGTCCCCTCCCTCTCACACCCAGCCACCACCCACCTCAACTATCAGTATGTTCTTGGGCAAGAAGAGAACCTGCATTTTTTCTTCCAGCAGTGCCTGGGTTTGAGTTCGATTATATAGAGACTTCCTGCTGGTTCATCTAGGTCTTTGTTCTAACCCCTGCTCACATCAGAGGGTGAAACACTAGGACTTTTCCTCCCGCCTCTTGGTCCATTTAAAAAATTGTAACAGTGTGCTATGGGCTGAATGTTTATGTCCCCCCAGAATCCACATGTTGAATAATCCCCAATGCAATGGCATTTGGAGATGGGACTTTTGGTGGCAATTAGGCCACGAGGATGGAGTCCTCATTAATGGAATTAGTGCCCTTGTGAAAAGATACAGAGGAGAGATGATCTTTCTTGATTTGTTTCTCTTTCCATCCCTGTGGTGGAGAGATCCCCTAGAGAAGGGAATGGCTACCCACTCCAGTATTCATGCCTGGAGAATTTCATGGACAGAAGAGCCTGGAGGGCTACAGTCCACAGGGTCTCAAAGAGTTGGAATGACAGAGCAACTAACACTCACTTTTTTTTCTGCTGTGTGAGGACACAGCAAGAAGCCAGGAAGAGGGTCTCACTAGACACCAAACCAGCCAGCACCTTGATCTGGGACTTCCCAGCCTCCAGAACCATGAGATGTAAATGTTTGCTGTCAAAGCCACCTGGTCTATAATAATTTGTTATAGCAGCCTTAATTAACAAAACCAATTGGATGAGTCATAAACATTTGAGACCTTAAGAAGAAACACTGTCAAACAGTGCAAGTAATGTAATAAAATATAGACATGTTTAATGAATAAAAGTTGATGAATATCATACATGATACTTAGTGCTGCACAGAAACTGCATTATTCAGAAATAAACTAGAATGACTTACTCCCTTTTGTTATTGAATCACATCCATAAATAAAAGTTGAGCAACTTCTCAAAAGAAATATTGCCAAAATGTAATTACTTTTAATAAAGATGCCACAAATTGCTACATAATTATTTAAATAAAAGGCAGTGCAGTTTTGGAAGACTCTATAAACATCCCAGTGTTGTAGCCTTGTACTTTGTCTTAGTTTCTGCTAAATTAGAAAGTGCTTTGCTGTTTCAAATATACCCGTACTATTCAGTCCTTTAGTAAAAAGTAGGTGACTAAAATCTATATGCTTAACCATGCTTAACAAATATTTATAATGATAGAAGCCATTTTATTGGCAGTAAATAAGCTTCTGATTTCTATGCCATATACTCCCACAAGCATAAACATGGAGGGCAGCAAGCAGGAAATGGTCTGGAATTATATCCTTCGTGAACAACCTGAACTGAAAATGCAAAATCTCCATCAATGGGGTCATGGTTGGGGATAAGGAAGTATAAAGGAAGTCGAGAAGGAATTTATGTAACATACTCAGCAGAGGGATCTTGGGGAAAAAAAAAAAGCAAGCAAAAAGAAAATAATATTATACTTTCATCACAATCACCCCTCCCATCACAGCAGGGAATATGTGGGGTGGTTTTTAGTTTAAAATTTTTACTGCTACGGACAGGGCAAAATGACTTGCAGAAATGAAACTGGGTTTGGTGCTTGCCTCTGGGGAGTAGAATGACTGAAAGTGTTAGTGAAGTCACTCAGTTGTGTCCGTCTCTTTGCGACCTGTGGACTGTAGCCCACCAAGCCCCTGTGTCCATATGGATTCTCCAGGCAAGAATACTAGAGTGGGTAGCCATTCCCTTCTCCAGGGGATCTTCCTGACCCAGGGATCAAACCCTGGTCTCCAAACATTAAAAACAATGATGAGCTAACACAAGATAAATAAAGTGAGACAGGAAGAGTGGAAGACAGGAAGTGTTGTTCCCCCAAACAACAATGGATTGTGTGTCTCTACCCTGGAGAAGGAAATGGCAACCCACTCCAGTATTCTTGCCTGGAGAATCCCACGGACGGAGGAGCTTGGTGGGCTACAGTCCACGGGTCGCAGAGTCGGACACAACTGAGTGACTTCACTTCACTTCACTTCTTCACTCCACCCAACCACTGCCTCGGGGACTTGATTTATAGGAAATTGGAGCAATGGGGAGGGTAACGGAGGAAGCCCGGAAGAGTCCATTGGCTCCTTGAAAGGCTCCCCAGCTCACCCTGTACATTATTGCTTTAAAACAATGTTAAGACCTAACTCAGTGGTATTTGGGCAGCAGAGGTAGAAATTATTGATATATGAGATGCTGGTGTTCAGACAGAAATCTAGCATTGTACATTGCTTTCTTTAAGTTGGAAAACACAATGCGTAGGAGTTGAAAAATGTACTCAAAAATCCACCACACTCTTACAGGGGCTATAGTAGAGGGTTCTGCTTCTTTAAAGTGTGGACATTTGAGGTGAACACATTAACATTGATTAATATGTAATTGTTGAGACTTCTTTAGTGGTCCAACGGTTAAGACTCTGTGCTTCCAATGGGGCTCAATCCCTGGTCAGAGAATTAAGATCCCACGTGCCATGCAGTGTGGCCAAAACAAAAATGTAGTTGTTGCTCACAAAATACAGGTTAATCAGCTGACCAGAGTTCTGTCTCTGTTCTGGGCCAGAGTGTTTCCAAGCCCTTGCTTACCCTACGGTTGTCATCTGAATGTCTCACATGGCTGTGTGCTACTGATCACTGGATGGAATGATCTCCTGCATTGGCAGGCGGGTTCTGTACCACTTGTGCCGCCTGGGAAACCCTCTTATAGTGTCTGCTCTACCAGTATTCTTCAACCTCTGGACATCTCGGTGTCTTCTTCTTTTCTTCTCCCATCTGTTATTTCAAATTCCTTTCTACCACCTGTCTCCAGAATTTCATGTTCTTCTCCCTCTGTCATACAGAACAGTTCAGATCTTTCCAGCTCTTACCCCCAGCTCTTCTTCAGGCCTATCACAGCACATCCAGAAACAATTGAGGTGCTCATTGAAATCAAAGGGCCATCTGAGGACAGTTGAGGTGCTCATTGAAATCAAAGGGCCATCTGAGGTTACTTCCTTTAAGCCCATGGTTATCTTAAGGGTACATAAGAACCATCTCAACTTTTGTTAAAATTAAATTCAGATGCTGGCTCATCCGGTTTGGAGTTGGCTGGGGAATACTTAGCTTCCCAGGTAGCTCGGTAGTAAGGAACCCGCCTGCCGATGCAGGAGACGAAAGAGATACAGGTTCAGTCCCTGGGTCTGGAAGATAACCTGTAGGCAAGCATGGCAACCCACTCCAGTATTCTTGCTTGGAGGATTCCATGGACAGAGGAGCTTGGTGGGCTACAGTCCACGGGGTCTCAAAGAGCTGGACATGACTTAGCAACTGGGCACTCGGAGTACTTACTTTTAATAGTCATGATTTGATTCTGATTGAGGAATGTTCTCAAATCTGTGGTTTTTCTGGTAGTCATGTATGGATGTGAGAGTAGGACTATAAAGAAAGCTGAGCACCAAAGAATTGATGCTTTTGAACTGTGGTGTTGGAGAAGACTCTTGAGAGTCCCTTGGACTGCAAGGAGATCCAGCCAGTCCATCCTAAAGAAAATCAGTCCTAGATATTCATTGGAAGGACTGATGCTGAAGCTGAAACTCCAATACTTTGGCCACCTGATGCAAAGAACTGACTCATTAGAAAAGACCCTGATGCTGGGAAAGATTGAAGGCAGGAGGAGAAGGGGATGACAGAGGATGAGACGGTTGGATGGCATCACCGACTCAGTGAATACAAGTTTGAGTAAACTCCAGGAGTTGGCAATGGACAGGGAGGCCTGGCATGCTGCAGTCCATGGGGTCGCAAAGAGTCAGACACAACTGAACTGAACTGAACTGAGGAGTCTTTAGCATCTTTGAGAAACTCTATAGTCTAATAAGGTTCATCCTCTATAGGAGACAGTTGGAGTCAGATAGCAGGGTTTTCCTAATCCTGGAAAGACCCCCACTGGGATGTCTGTCCATCATCCTATTTATTGCTTGACGTCTTACAGTGTAAGCCCAGAATCACTCTGCTTAGAAGCTGTGTCCATTAAAACTTTGGTAGACTCATTAGTAGCGGATGAGAGTCGTATTTCCTATCTTAAGAGGATTTGTCTTGTCAAACATGTTTGTGTTCACTTGAACAAGCCCAGTGACCCATGTAACCAAGTTACATAGAGGACAGAGCTTGCTCTGGGTTTAACCAGGGAACTTTGCTTCCCATCTTCCAGTGAGGTAGAACAGAAGACAGGCTTAAGGGATCAGGAAGTAAGACCATCGTGGCTTAGCAGAAGACCACATTATTTTCTATTTTTAATACCCAGAGTGGTTGTGATAAGTTCACATTGATTTGGGCGACATTTTTCGATATTAGCTTTGTTTTCCGCTCCATTTACAGGATAGCTATGTCTCTTTTAAGAGTTAATTTAATTATCATGCAAACCAGAAACTGATCAGAGGGTTATTGTAAATGTATAAATTATCCATACTATCAGTTAATAAAAATTAATAAGTTCTCTCACAGAATGCATATCCTTTTTTAAGAAGACTTTTTAAAAAATGTATTTATTTGTCTGTGCTGAGTCTTAGTTGTGGCAGGTGGGATCTTTAGTTGGTGCATGCCAACTTTTAGTTGTGGAATGTGGGATCTAGTTCCCTGACAGGGATTGAACCCAGGCCCCCTGCCTTGGGAGCTCAGGGTCTTAACCACTGGACCACCAGGGAAGTCCCCAGTAATGTATTTTTAAAAATTTGTTTTACAGAAATGTGCACTTTTCAGAAAGCTGTCAGTTCTGTTGTGTAAAGAAATATGTACACATCAATACCATCTTTCCTAATCGGTATACTGTCTTTTGTCTTATTTCTGTCATCTTTCTACCTCAATTTTCAGCTTTTTGATGAAAAGAGCCACATTTTCTATTTCTTTAATGTTCCTGAGACATTTATCCTGTGATTTCTGCTCTCAGTGGGTGTTCAGGAAAGTGCTGTGCCCCACCCACAGCTGTGTCATATTTTCCTCTCTTCCAGTAACAGAGTGTGGACCTGGATAAGTAATTTGGCCACCTTGTGCACCCTAGAATAGTCCTTGAAAAGTGGGATGAAAACAGCATCTGATCCCAAACATCTCTGCTATTTGAAGGATCCCTCTGGAGTCTGGAACTGCATCTGTCATCTTCTTGTAGCTTTTGTTCTTTTAAACATTGAGATACTTTCTAATAACCTGCATTTCCTTCCTGGTAGTTTCTTTACTTTCACTATCTTTACTACACCCTTGAGCATGGCATTGAAGACCCAGGAGCCCTCCCAGGCTGGCCCCATGCTCAGATGAAGGATTTGTCCTTCATCTGAGCATGTCCTTCATCTTTGTCCTGCACGTCTTCCCAGCCATTTGATACTATGGACACTCTCTGGTCCTACTCCTCTCTGACTGGTATGGGTCTTTACACAGGCTTCCTCATCTGCCCCCTTTGCTTTATTTGTTATATTCTTTTTCAAGGCTAAGCTCAGGGACTTCCCTGGTGGTCTAGTGGTTAAGAACCTGCCTTTCAATGGAGGGGATGTGGGTTTGATCCCTGGTCGAGAAGCAAAGATCCCACATGCCCTGGGCCGGCTAAGACCATGCACTGCAACCAAGACCGGATGCAACCAAATAAATAAATATTAAGGCTGAGTTCAAATGTTACCTTATCTCTCAAACTGTCCCTTGTATTCCCACCCTTAGATAATTTAGTTATCCTGCCTTTTGTTTTGGAGGTCTTTACACATTTCTATGGTGTTTAATGCTGTGTGTATTTGAAACAGTATATCCCATGAATGAATGAATGAGTGAACAAATGAAAGTGTATGCTCAGTTGTTCAATCATATTCAACTCTTTGCAACCCTGTGAACTGTAGCCCACCAGGCTTCTCTGTCCATGGGATTTTTCAGGCAGGAATACTGGAGTATGTTGCCATATCCTCCTCTAGGGGATCTTCCCGACCCAGGGATCAAACCTGTATCTCCTGTGTCTCCTAGCATTGGCAGATGATAACAGTGAGCTGCCAAGAAAGCCCCTGAGAAAATGAATGAATGGATACTTTTCCTGTCTGTCTACATATTAACTGCCTAGTCTGTCTTAGCAATCAATAACAAGCACAAAGCTAAATTATTTCTCAAGAAGTGATAGTCATCCTTGATATTAGTTTTCTAGTGAAAGTGGTTTCTTTTCCTCTATCCAAATCCCTCAGCTTTCTGGACTACTGTTGTTTTACTCTTGTCTCAGCATATCCCATTTCAAGAGGATTTTTTCCTTGTAGTATCAACTGCTTTAAATTCTTTGCAGGTTTGAATCAGTCCCTTATGGCTTAGAGGGTAAAGTGTCTGCCTGCAATTCGGGTAAACCCGGATTCAATCCCTGAGTTGGGAAGATCCCCTGGAAAAGGAAGTGGCAACCCACTCTAGTACTCTTGCCTGGAAAATCCCATGGACGGAGGAGCCTGGGAGGCTGCAGTCCATGGGGTCACAAAGAGTCGGACATGACTGAGCAACTTCACTTCACTCACTTTGAGTAAGTGAGAGGTATAATGTAATCTCTTCTGAGCATCATATGAGCTAGAAAGAGCTAGTCTTTCTTCCATCCAAGGCTGCATCATTTTTTCCACTTCCCTTCCCCACTTACTGTATCCTGTATAAAACTGATGTTAGCTGCTCGTGTGTCCATAAAGTTGCCTAATATTTTGAGTCAGTACCCTTTATTAATTTATTTTGCTCCTGCATCCATGATTGGCTAGAATTCTTTGACAATTTCTTTTTGGCTAATAGATTTATAAAATCAAAACTTTCTAAAGCGCTTCACTTTTGCTGGTATCATTATACATGTTGCAGTAGCAGAGAATATAACTGTGTTTTGTGCAGCGCTGTGGAAGAGTGAAGTAGGAAGAATGAAAAGAAACTCAACAAAAAGAAGTAACTGTAAGCTTGTCAGAGTGAATTTCCAAAAACTGTTCATATGGTGACAAGTATATGTAACTTCTGCATTAAATCATCAGGTATAAAATCATGTTCTGAAGAAAGCTCATCAGAATGATGGTTCTTTGATGTATGGAATGGATTGTTTACCTGATGAAGCAACACAACAGATATGTCAGGAATAACCAGCTTTACAGCTGACGGCAAACTCCCTCAGGCAAGGACTTTATATGTCTGGCACAATTATACTTATTGTGTATCAGTGCTATGTAAATATTTAATAACAGTTCCTTCCACACCTATTCCAGGCAGGTCGAGCCTTCCTGACTTGTCAGGTCGGTAATCAAATATGTATTTCCACATTAATCATTTGAGGTGTGGTGCCGCTGTTAGTCTGGTTTCTTTTGGGTGATCTATTTTCTCGAGGCTTGGGGTGTGCTCTGGGTGAGTGGAACATAGATAAATAGCTGTGAAAAAAAAATCTCTTCACTTTTAGAGTTGAATGACTTGCATAGAGTGAGCTATACTTTTTCTTAAAGGCAAGTCACCTTTGTTGGGGGTTACACCAATACCTGGACTTCTTCATCCAGGCTCTTTAATCCACAGCTAGCCTCTGGGCAGCTTTCTTGACCTCTCCTGAGGTCAGTTTGTTCATATGAAAAAGATCTAATCACAAAGGTTGTTTCTGGCACCAAAGTTTTATGTATTGCCTATTTCCAGATGTAATATTGGTGCTTCTTTACTCAGAAGGAGTAAATGTACTCATTCTTAAGTCTGTCTTTCTAGTAAATGTGGGAAATGCGCTACTACTTAAACTTTTCATCTGTTGTCTGATGTTATTTGTTCTTTAAGAGAAATTTATGCAATATTCTTTTTTTTTTTTTTTGCTTTTTTAAACTGTTTATGGGGTTTTCGTGGCACGAATACTCCTTGCCATTTCCCCCTCCAGTGGACCACATTTTGTCAGAAGAGAATCATTGTGGGAACAGATTGGAATTCCAAAGCACATACATAGAGAAAAGCATAGCTATTGAATTATGTGAATTTTAAAGGAATAGCATATTTAAATTGATCAGAAAGAACAGAATCTACTGGCTCTGGGAGATAAGTCTACTAATCCTAGGAACTCTGCCCCTTGGTTTCTTTATCAGTGAAATGGGATAAAGACTTAAAGGGCCATTGCATTTACAGGAGTCTCAGTTGGAATGTCTAAGTGCATGCTCAGTCACTCAGTCAGACTTCCTTGTAAAAAGATGCTTCAAAGGTTGGTGTTTCAAGTTTTCTGTCCTCACCCCTCTCATGACTTTTACCCCAGTTCCTTTATGTCTGGCTCCATTTGGAGCTACCATCTTTGCTCAAACTCAGCCCCTGTGATATTTGTTACTGGTGGTGCAGCCACACTGATCAGACCACTGTGCTTTGCTTAGTCTCTCAGTCGTGTCCGACTCTTTGTGACCCCAGTGGACTGTAGCCCACCTGGCTCCTCTGTCCATGGGGATTCTCCAGGCAAGGATACTGGAGTGGGTTGCCATGCCCTCCTCCAGGCGATCTTCCCAACCCAGGGATCGAACCCAGGTCTCCCTCACTGCAGGCGGATTCTTTACTATCTGAGCTACCAGGAAAGTCCAGACCATAGAAGGATTTAATCTGTTGTTTGTTTCCACCAACAATTTCCCCCAAAGGCCCAAGTTTATTTGCCAAAAGTGAAGTAGTTAAGGCCTCATAAAAAAGCTGTGTAAATCCTTTTGGTTTTATTCACCTTGTCTTCCTCTCCTATCTGGGAACTCCCAGTCTACAGAAGTTTCTGCACACTAAGGCTTCCAAGGGTGACTTGGGCAAATGGAAAAAGTTCTTTGGTCCAGGCCATTGGGATCATTCCTACTCACTTTCACCCCATGAACTCCAGGTAGGTTTTTCTGCAGGAGCACAGAGAGTCCACTGATCTTCACAGTTGGATGACCTTCATCACCTAACAGTAACTATTGTACTTCCCATTACAATGATTTACCCCTGTGTTACTCTCATGTTTAAATTATTAATATAATTGATCTATTAATATATCAATGCATGAATACACTGAGGATCATATAAGCCACTAACACTGTTGTGACATGTCTTATTTATCCCTCTAAACACCTTTAAAAATGTATACTTCTTCCAAGTACCCAGTTACGATTTTGACCTCTCCATCATTGACTAGGATCAACTTGCTTAATCCGATCTTTGTTTCTGTATTAGTAAATCTTGTAATTTGCATTGTTATGATGATTTTTCCACATTGATTCCCTCACCAGTGGCTGCAGTTCATAGAAGAATCATGTACCAGATCGTTCATTCAAGTCATTTATACTGCAAAGACTTGGAGAACTTACTGCATGCCAGGCAGTGGTCTAGAACTTGCTCATAAGTATTCCAGTGTCCTATGACATATACCTCATTTTATCATGCTTCTGTTTATTGTACTTCACAGATACTGCTGTTTTTAAAAGGCTTGTAGCAATCCTGCATTTTCAGACAATACTTAGCATTAAAGTATTTAAAGTATTCTTTTTTAAAGAATTAGGGAGATGGTTTTGTGTTTTGTTTTTGGCTGCACTGGGTCTTCACTGGTGTATGCTTCTTTCTCTAGTTGCAGTGAGTGGCGGCTAGTCTCTAGTTGCAGGGCTTGGGTTTCTCACTTTGGTGGCTTCTCGTTGCAGAGCAGTCTCTAGTGTGCATGGGCTCAGTAGTTGCGGCACACGGGCTCAGTAGTTGCGGCCCTCAGGCTCTGGAGCATGGACTCAGCAGTTGTGGTGCACAGGCTTAGTTGCCACTCAGCACATGGAATCTTCCTGGACCAGGGATCAAACCTGTGTCTCCTGCATTGGCAGGGTGACTGTTAACCACTGGACCACCAGGGAAATCCAACAATAAAGTATTTTTTAATGAAGGTATGTGTGTAGACATAATGCTATTGCACATAACAGATGACAATATGGTGTAAATATAACTTTTATATGCATTGGGAAACCAGAAAAATTCCCTGGACTTGCCTTATTGCAATATTTGCTTTACTGTAGTGGTCTGGAAATGAACTCATAATATCTAAGGTATGCATACCTCAGCTGAGACTTTAGTGACCCATGTTAGTGACATCAAGGATCACTGATCACGGATCACCATAGCATATATAATAATAAGAAAAAGTTTTAAATGCTACAAGAATTACAAAAATGTGACACAGAGACACCAAGTAAGCAAATACTATTGGGAAAATGGTACTAATAGACTTGCTCAGCAGAGTTGCCGCAAACCTTCAGCCTGTAAAGTATGTACTGTCTACAAAGTACAGTAAAGTCAAGTGCAAAAAAACAAGCTACGCCTGCATTTTTCCCTTCTACTCTGACAATATTTGCTTCATATTTGGGGGAGCTCTGATGTCTGTTGCATACATGATTGTTTTACCTTCTTGGTAAATTGAACTTTTTATCATAAAGTTCTTTGTCTCCTGTAACAACTTTTGATTTAAGGTTTATTTTTTCTGTTGTTAGTATACCACCCCCACTCTCTTTTGATTACTAAGATGAATTATGTTTTCCCATACTTTTACTTTCGAAGTATTTGTGTCTGTTAATCTTTAGAAGTAAGTCTCTTGTAGAAAGCATATACTTGGACTCTGTTTTTGGTTGTTGTTTTTTTTTAATCCACTGAGCCAGTCTACATCTTTTGATTGGGGAATTTAATCCATTTACATTAAAGTAATTACTTAAAGACTTCCCTGGTGGTTAAGTGGTTAAGCCTTTGCCTTCCAATGCAGGGGGTGTGAGTTCGATCCCTGGGGAGCTAAAATCCCACATGACTCACTACCAAAAAATCAAAACATGAAACAGTATTGTAACAAATTCAATAAAGACTTTAAAAATGGCCCACATCTTAGAAATAGTAATTACTATAGAAGGACTCGCTATTGCCATTCTTTGTTTTCTGTTTTATTGCTTTTTGTCCCTCATTTGCTTCCTTACTGCCTTCCTTTGTGTTTAGTTGATTTTTTTCTTGTAGTGACATGTTTTGGTTTCCTTCTCATTTCCTTTTGCTTATGTTCTGTAGATGTTTTCTTTGTGGTTGCCATGGGATTGCATTGGAGAAGGAAATGGCAGCCCACTCCAGTGTTCTTGCCTGGAGAATCCCAGGGGCTTCGGAGCCTGATGGGCTGCCGTCTATGGGGTCGCAGAGAGTTGGAAATGACTGAAGCGACTTAACCGAAGCTAAGCGATAACTTCAGCTGCGTACAGAAACTACTCATTTAAGTCTCTGCCCCACCTGTATTTACATTACTGACGTCACAGATTACATCTTGGTACACTGTGTACCTGTCACCATTGATTTATAACTGTTGATTTAAATGCTTTTGTCTTGTAAAGCCTATTTGAAAATGAGTGGTGGAGTTATGGACCAAAATTGTAAGAATTCAGGTGTTTGTACTTGTCCCTATGTTGATTTTAACCAGAGGACTTCTGCAGTCAAGTTTCAAGTTCCTATCCAGCATCCTTTTGTCCCAACTTTAAGAACTCCCTTCAGCATTTCTTGTAGGGTGGGTCTAGTGTTAACTCCCTCAGCTTTTGTTTACCTGAGAATGTCTCAATTTCTCTCTCTCATTTCTAAAGAACAGTTTTGCCTTATGTAGTATTCTCAGATGGTGATTTTTTTTTCTTTCAGTACTTTAAATATATCATCCCCTTGCTTTCTAGCCTGTAAGATTGCTGCTGAGGAATCCACTGATGTTATTCTTGAAATTTCCTTGTATATGATGAACCACTTTCCTCTTGCTGCTTTCAAGATTCTCTCTTTGTCTTCTGTTTTGGTTCTTTTTTTGATTATTATTTGATTATTGGTTTATAATAATCCTTTTTGGTTTATCCTACTTAGAGTTTATTAAGATTCTTCTATGTATATATCCATGTTCTTCTTCAAATTTGGGACATTTTCACCATTTTTTCTTCAAATAAATTCTCTGCCCCTTTCTCTCTCTTTTCTTCTGACACTCCCATAATGTATATATTAATCTGCTTAATGGTATCTCATAAGTCCTGTACGTTCTCTTCACTTTTCCTCATTCTTTTTCTTTTTGTTCCTCAGATTTAACAATTTCGAATGACCCATCTTCAAGTTTTCTGATTCTGTTTTTCTGCTTGTTTGAATTCGTTGTTGAACATCTCTAGTGAATTTTTTAATTCAGTTATTTGATTTTTCCAGCTTGGTAGTTTCTATTTGGTTATCTTTTTAAAAAACATTTTTACTGGAGTATAGTTTCTTTACAATGTTGTGTTACTTTCTGCAGTACAGCAAAGTAGATCAACTGTACATATCCATCTATCGCCTCTGTTCTGCATTTCCTTCCCGTTCAGATAATCACAGAACACTGAGTAGAGTCTCCTGTGCTATTTGGTTGGTTCTCATTAGTTATTTATTTTGTACATATTAGTGAAGCTCCAGTCCTTTGGCCACCTCATGCAAAGAGTTGACTCACTGGAAAAGACCCTGATGCTGGGAGGGATTGGGGGCAGGAGGAGAAGGGGACGACCGAGGATGAGATGGCTGGATGGCATCACTGACTCGATGGACATGAGTCTGAGTGAACTCCGGGAGCTGGTGATGGACCGGGAGGCCTGGCGTGCTGCGATTCATGGGGTCACAAAGAGTCAGACACGACTGAGCGACTGAACTGAACTGAACTGAACTAAGTGTATATATATTGGGATTCCCTGATGGCTCAGATGGTAAAGAATCTGTCTGTAACGCAGCAGACCTGGGTTCAATCCCTGGTCAGGGAGATCCCCAGGAGAAGGGAATGACAGCCCATTCCAATATTCTTGCTTGGAGAATTCCATGGGCAGAGGAGCCTGGTGGGCTACAGTCTTGGGCTTCCCTGGTCAAGAATCCACCTGCAATGTGGGAAGACCTGGATTAGATCCCTGGGTTGGAAAGATCCCCTAGAGAAGGAACAGGCTAACCACTCCAGTATTCTGGCCTGGAGAATTTCATGGACTATATAGTCCATGGGTTGCAAAAAGTCAGACACGACTGAGTAACTTTCAGCGTATATGTGTCGATCCCAATGGTTCTTTCTGTAGCCTCCAACCTGATGGCCAAAATATGTCACCATTCCCATCAACACTCTGAATCAGGCAGAAGGAAACCAGTTCCCATGAAAAACCAGAATGTTACAAACAAGTTCTATCATTTCATTGTGTCCTGAAGGAGGAACCAGAAATTGACTGACATCCTCCTGACCACGTCATGCTATATCAGGAAGGGATGGAGTAAAGGTGTGCAAAAATGTCCCAAATGTCTTACTGATTTTTTTTCTTTATTAAATTTGTTACAGTACTGTTCTATGTTTTGATTTTTTAGAAGGTGAAGTCTTAACCACCGGACCTCCAGGGAAGTCCCCTCTCTTATTGTTTTGAGTGTAGATTTTTTTTTTCTTGGTTAGGCATTCATTTGGTTGCTGCAGCTTCTTGATTGGTTCTCAAGTTCCCACAAAGCTGCTTTGGTGCATATGTTATTGATCCTTTGCTATATCCATGGGGGAACAAGGGCCTGCAGCTTCCTAGCCTGTCATCTTGCTGATGTCACCCTTGTTAATAAGTAACTCACAGTCCAGGGGGGAAGAGAGACACACAATGAGAAGGACATAAATAGCTTTGTGTGTTTGAAAAAAATAACTTAAGATTACACATCCTTGTATTGGGTTGGCCAAAAACTTTGTGCATGTTTTTCTGTAAGATGCTATGGAAAAACCCAAATGAATTTTCTGGCCAACACAGTACAAGAAAAAGTAAACTTCAGAGCCAGGGAAGCCACTGGAAACCTGTGTATTAGTCTAGGTGAGAAATGATAAGGGCCTGGACTAAGACAGAGGCATACATTTAAGAAATATTGAGGTACAGTTCTAAGGCTCAGTAGGCTATTGGAAGCATGTGCCAGGGATGCAAGGACAGAAAGATAGAATCAAGAAATAGACAAGTAGTAACTGTAGAAATAGACTCAGTAGCTCTGACTTTAAGCAAGTTTCTTAGCCATTCTATGCTTATTTCCTGATCTATTAAATAGGATGCCTGTGAAGACTGAAAGAGATAGCATGTGTAAGTGCCTCGTATGTTATAGGCATTTCATCAATTAGTTTATTTTTCCCTATCCCCCTACCTCTAACCAGCATCACTAGATTGTGCAGCTTGGTAGATGGTGATGCTGCTAATAAAAATGTAGAATAGGAAAAGTGCAAGCCAATCTTTTAAATCTCTGGATTTATTGGAGTTTTTTTAAAACTCTCACTCTTCAGCAATAATACACACTAGACAGAGTCTATATAAGGAAATGTTTGCATTAATGTTTATCTTTGTCAAATAAGCTGTCCTACGTGTCCTAAAATTATTTTCTGATTCCCAGAATATTCCCCTAAAATTAGGCAGGAAGCAAGGTCACTTTGAGCACATGATTGGTTCCAGGTTGTTCAGTAAATTTGGAGCAAAGTGATAAAAATAATTTCTGTCTCCTGGCTCTTGAGCCAATACTTTGTTATCAAGTCTGAGGCTTTTTAAAAATTCTGTGAGAATCTTCTCCAAATGGCTATGATTTGACAGATTTATGGCCATGTAAATAGATGTGTGCATTCATGATGACAGTTTAAATATTATGTTTAGAGATTATGAAAGGAAAATAGGAAAAGGAACTTCAACTAGCCGTTTTCCCCTTCTCAAGGCACTGACCTTTTTATAAATTATATTTTCCATAGGCCAAAATTCAAATTGCTATCAATAGTAGAGAATGTTGGTTTTCATGCAACTGCTATTTTGTATGGACTATGTCTAGCTTAACAATTCAATGTGTGGTATGTTGTAAAAGTTGACAAAGAGCAATTTAAAAACTTGTTCTTGAGATAATCTGAAATGATCAGGATATTGTGTTTAACCCTTGATAAATAATGCTGTAGTTAAGATCTATGTATCAGATTTTAGAAGATGGTCATTATATATCTGGGTATTTCGTTCTGGATAAAAAAAAAAAAATCCATTGGATTGTAAAATATAAAATCTGAGAAGTTGGGATGATCCAGGCTTCTAGCTGAGGAATGGCGTAAGCAATTATTGCAACTATGCCCTTGGGTTTTTCCCTCTAAGTCATACTCCACTTTCTCACACCACCCAGAAATGGAATTTCCCAAAGTCCTGCATTTTATTAATCATACTTTTTGAAGTCTTTTCAAGAAAAACAAAAGCTATAAAAATATCAAGTGGCAACAACAACAAAAAAAAGTAGCAGCATCTAATTCATTTCTGCTCATCCTATAGCTGTGGTCCATTTCCTGCATCGCATTGCTTATCCAGTGAAATAGTCAAATATGTCATTAGATGTTACCTCCCATAGAGAAAGTAGCAAGCACATTTTTGGGGTAGTGAAAATAATGAAACTGTGATGGGACTCTTATCATAACTCTATCATTATGCACTTAGAGATATTTTTCTTTGGCAGAGTCCTGATGACTGGAAAGACAGAACTGTTCAGTGAGTGACGTCTGCATCTGTTTTCGCATGTGATCTCTCTTATTCAGAGGTTTGACTTCAGAAGATTCATAGCGTTACATTTCTCAGAGATGACACATGGACATGCCCAGACACAGAGAATAGTTTTGCCTCATAAAACCTTATCTCTTTTCTAAATTTTATAAGTGGTGGAAAATTGCTTTACAATGTCGCGTTGATTTCTGCTGTTCAGCAACAGGAATCAGTCATGTTTACGTGTGTGTGTGTATGTGTGTGTGTGTGTGTATGTGTGTGTGTGTGTGCATTCCTCCCCTCCTTCCCCTCCCTCCATCCTACCCCTCTAGGTCATCACAGAACACCAGGCTGGGCTCCCTGTCTTATCAAGCAACTTCCTACTAACCATCTGCTCTGCATATCACAGTGTATATATGTCAATGCCACTTTCTCAGTTTGTCTCACCCCCACCTTCCTCACTGTGTCCTCAAGTTTGTTGTCTGGTAGGTTCATCAGTACCATTTTTCTAGGTTCCATATATATGTGTTAATACTTGTTTTTCTCTTTCTGACTATTTCACTCTGAAAGACACTAGGTTCATCTGCTTCACTACAACTGACTCAAATTCATTCCTTTTTATGGCTGAGTAATATTCCATTATATAAATGTACCACAACTGCTTTAACCATTAACTACGATAAGGTATCACCCCATACCATTCAGAATGACCGTCATCCAAAAAATCTACAAACAATAAACGCTGGAGAGGATGTGGATAAAAGAGGATCCTCCTGCACTGTTGATGGAATATAAGCTGATACAGGCATTATGGAAAACAGTATGGAGACTCCTTTAAAAACTAGAAATAAACCTACCATGTGTTGTGTTTCGTTGCTCAGTCATGTCCACATCTTTGTGACCCTTTGGACTATAGCGTGAAGGCTCCTATGTCCTTGGAATTTTTCAGGCAAGAGTACTAGAGTGGGTTGCCATTTTCCTACTCCAGGGGATCTTCCTGACCCAAGGATCAAACACACGTCTCCCAGTGTCTCCTGCATTGCAGGCAGATTCTTTACCTGCCCAGCAATCCCACTACTGGGCATATACCCTGAGAAAACCACAACTTGAAAAGACAACATGTACCCCAATGTTCTTTGAAGCAATATTTATAATAGCCAGAAGATGGAAGCAACCTAGATGTCCATCAACAGATGAATGGAAGAAATAAGATTGCCAGGAGAAATAGCAGCAAACTCAGATACGCGGGTGATACCACTCTAATGGCAGAAAGCAAAGAGGAACTAAAGAGGCTCAAAGAGGGTACAGAAGGAGAGTAAAAAAGCCAGCTTAAAACTCAGTGTTAAAAAAACTAAGATCATGGCATCTGGTCCCATCACTTAATGGTAAATAGAAGGGGGAAAGGTGGAGGCAGTGACAGATTTCCTCTCCTTGGGCTCTAAAACCACTGTGGATGGTGACTGCAGCCATGAAATTAGAAGATGATTACTTCTTGGCAGGAAAACTATGACAAACCTAGACAGTGTGTTAAAAGGCAAAGACACCACTTTGTTGACAAAGTTCCGTATAGTCAAGGTTATGGTCTTTCCAGTAGTCATGTTCAGATGTGAGAGCTGGACCATAAAGAAGGTAGAGCACCAAAGAACTGATGCTTTCGAACTGTGGTGCTGGAGAAGACCCTCCAAGAAGACTCTTGGAGATCCAACCAGTCAATCTTAAAGGAAATCAACCCTGAATACTTATTGGAAGTACTGATGCTGAAGCAGAAGCTCCAGTACTTTGGCCACGTGATGCTAACAGCCGACTCATTGGAAAAGACCCTAATGCTGAGGAAGACTGAGGGCAGAGGGAGAAGAGGGCGACAGGATGAGATGGTTGGATGGCATCACTGACTCAATGGACAGATGGTGGGGGAAGGGAAGCCTGGCATGCTGCAGTCCGTGGGGTTGCAAAGAGTCAGACACAACTTGGTGACTGAACAGTAACAACAACCGGTCTTTTTCTTTAAATTAAAAAAGAATTATGAAGAGTTTCAGAAACAAAAGAAAAAAAATATGGTATCAAATACTGTGCACCCACCCTCAAAATAAAACAGATGCTAATAATGTCAGAAATTATAAGTCTCCATTTCTGTCTCTCCCCCATTTCTTCCTCCAAAGAGATAACCATTGTTTCCTGCCATTGGTGGACTTCATTTCTATGAAATGTCTTAATGGTTCTACTATCTACTTACACTGTTGCTGTTTAGTCCCTAAGTCACATCCGACTCTTTGAGACCCCACGGGCTATGGCCTGCCAGGCTTCTCTGGACTATCTACTTATCCATCTCTACAAAAACATGTTTTTCCAGGAGCCCCAGATCTTGTTTCCTGATTCCACACTAGCCAAGTTCCTAAGTTCCCAAGAGCAGCCTCTGCTCCCCATGACTGTGTTACCATCACGTCACCTCGTGTCTCACTGATTGTCAGTTCCTGGGCATTTTAGGAACCCCGTGTTTCCCCTTCTCTCTTACAAAGTTAGCCATGCGTGTTAACAATTGTGTATTATGCTTTAGCCAGCACATCTGAGTGGTATAAATAGGAGTGTTTTCTGGTTTGCTCTCTCAACACTGTAAAAAGCAGTTCTAACTTCATTTTCATGGACCAGTCATTTTCCTGTAGTAATTCTTTCATGTCTTGTGTTAATGTTTTGGTTGGACCGTGCATAGTTACATACCATGTTTTGCATCAGTGTATAGTAGGACCCTTAGAGCAAGGCTCTCAAGCCTGTTTCTTCAGTTACCTTCTAAGTGTAAGATTCTGTATAAAATATTTTATAACAACTTTATTATAAAAACAAACTTCATTTCCATTGTTAAGAATACTTCCAAGAAGTGACCATAGATATTTTCTTAAGAAGACATGCATGATCATGAAATAAAATGATTTAATAAATGAATATGTTGGTTTGAGCAGATTATCTCAAAAGTTTGCATTCTTTTCCTTAACCATGATTATTTTGTAATCTTTTTCTTAACAAAGCTTCTTTTGGCCTTATCCACTCCTTAGTCAAGACCAGTGCCAAGTTTTTAATTATAAGGTAACTTACTTCATAAGCCTGAAGGAGATGAATCCTGGCTGATTCCTGGAAGGATAAAACTAGAAATCCCAGTTAAGTAAAGTTTCACCCAAAACATTCTGTTCCAACAGAGTCATTTTTCCTTCCAAAAAACCTGGCACAGGACTCTCTCCCCTGGGCCAAGTCACACCTATGTTTTCCAATGTCTCTAGAACTTTGCTGTGATGTACCTTTGTTCTCTTAAAGGCCAGTAGACTTAATGGGCTGTCTGCCAAACTGAGAGACAGCACTAATTTAGAATCCTTCCTGATGAAATGTGTCCTTATGGAGATAACTCATTCCTTGAGCTTCATCACTGCCCGGGAACACCGATGCACAGTCCCAGGTTGTTAGCATCAACTCCCCCAGCCCCAGCCTGGGAACTGCATGAAAGTGAAAATGTTAGTCACTCAGTCATGTCCAACTCTTTGCTACCCCATGGACTGAAGCCTGCCAGGTTCCTCTGTGCATGGAATTCTCCAGTCAAGAGTACTAGACTGGGTAGCCATTTCCTTCTCCAGGGGATCTTCTTGACCCAGGGATTGAACCCAGATCTCCTGCATTGCAGGCAGCTGCTTACCGTCTGAGTCACCAGGGAAGCCAGGTGGGAGTTGCTTAATGTACCATTTGTATGTGTGGAGCTTCAGAACTGCTGGCCGTGCCTGTGCCAACTCCCTATTCCCAACACAAAGTCTGTACACAAGACTGAAAGCCCTTTTATTTTGAGACTGTAATGGGATAGTTGTATTCCCCCATTATAAAATGGTTTTAAATACATTTTATATCACTTGGGAGGTTGAACATAAACTTAGGAAAACTGATTCTAATGGAAAATGAAGGGCCCATTGAAAGATCAGTCTGGTAGGAGAACCCTAGCAAATGATTCTGGGAGTTAAAGCCTTTGACTGTGTGGATCACAATAAACTGTGGAAAATTCTGAAAGAGATGGGAATGCCAGACCACCTAACCTGCCTCTTGAGAAATCTGTATGCAGGTCAGGAAGCAACAGTTAGGACTGGACATGGAACAACAGACTGGTTCCAAAAAGGAAAAGGAGTACGTCAAGGCTGTATATTGTCACCCTGCTTATTTAACTTCTATGCAGAGTACATCATGAGAAACGCTGGACTGGAAGAAACACAAGCTAGAATTAAGATTGCTGGGAGAAATATCAATCACCTCAGATATGCAGATGACACCACCCTTATGGCAGAAAGTGAAGAGGAGCTAAAAAGCCTCTTGATGAAAGTGAAAGAGGAGAGCGAAAAGTTGGCTTAAAGCTCAACATTCAGAAAACGAAGATCATGGCATCTGGTCCCATCACTTCATGGGAAATAGATGGGGAAACAGTGAAAACAGTGTCAGACTTTATTTTTGGGGCTCCAAAATCACTGCAGATGGTGATTGCAGCCATGAAATTAAAAGACACTTACTCCTTGGAAGAAAAGTTATGAGCAACCTAGATAGTATATTCAAAAGCAGAGACATTACTTTGCCGACTAAAGTCTGTCTAGTCAAGGCTATTGTATTCCCTGTGGTCATGTATGGATGTGAGAGTTGGACTGTGAAGAAGGCTGAGCACCGAAGAATTGATTCTTTTGAACTATGATGTTGGAGAAGACTCTTGAGAGTCCCTTGGACTGCCAGGAGATCCAGCCAGTCCATTCTGAAGATCAACCCTGGGATTTCTTTGGAAGGAATGATGCTAAAGCTGAAACTCCAGTACTTTGGCCACCTCATGCGAAGAGTTGACTCATTGGAAAAGACTCTGATGCTGGGAGGGATTGGGGGCAGGAGGAGAAGGGGATGAGAGAGGATGAGATGGCTGGATGGCATCACGGACTCGATGGACGTGAATCTGAGTGAACTCCGGGAGATGGTGATGGACGGGGAGGCCTGGTGTGCTGGGATTCATGGGGTGGCAAAGAGTCAGACACGACTGAGTGACTGAACCGAACTGAAGGAGAAATCCTGAGAGCCTGGATCGCGGTGGGTCAGGGAGGGGGGTAGGGGGGTGTGGGAATGTGAGCCCTTTAAGGTCCCTTGTCACTCGGGAGTTGTTGGAGTTCTCTCTTGCAGTATGATGGCTTCCCTGGTGGCTCACTTATAAAGAATCTGCCTGCAATGCAGGAGATTCAGGTTCGATCCCTGAGTCAAGAAGATCCTCTAGAGAAGGAAATGGCAACCCACTCCAGTATTCTTGCCTGGAAAATCCCACGGACAGAGGAGCCTGGTGGGCTGCAGCCCATCGGGTCACAAAGAGTTAGAACATGACTTGGCAACTAAACAACAATTTGGAGTATGGGAAAAAAGAATTAAAGTGACATCCAGACCAAGGGACAGAGAACCTGTATTTGAACCCTGGGTCTGTTTCAAAGTGACATCTTAGGACACAGGTCAATATACAGACCCAGTGGCCCATGGTTTCCTTTGTTTGGAGTTCTGCCAAGGTCAGAGTGCTGACCTTGGGAGTTCTTCTCCATCTCTAAAGAGCCTGTACCCAGCAGATGCCTTCCCAAATATAGCTGATTTTAATTGTTCCCTTTAGTATGGGTTCACATGATGTGGAAACCTGGCAGACATCTGCCATCATGACTTCATAGACATTCTCTCTTTACTTCCTTGACCTACATGATATTAAGTGACCTGCCCCTCTGTTCACTGGAAGCCTTTCTGTTTTCTTGAGATTCATTCCTCAAGGTCTTTACATTAGCTCAGTGCTGACATTAACATTTTCACTCCTCTAATCTGGTTTAACTAACGGGGCATCTATTGCTGATATTTCAGCCTTCCCACCATGCTCCTGACCTGCATCTGGTCCATTTATTCATTCATGTATTCACTCAACTAACATTAAGCATCTCCAATATTCCGAGTCCTGCAAAGTCTGGGGCTGAGGTTGCAAAGTGGACAAGAATGTTTTCTGTAGTACATTGCTCCAGTAAAGGTCAACTGGGGTCGTGAGACCACCCAGAAGGCAGCTGTTTGCTGTTATGTTCCTGGAACAGAAGATCTCAAATCTCCTGACGCTTAAATCCGCTACCGGCCAATAAATGGTATTCCCATTGTAACGCTTTACTTATTTCCATATTATTAAACCATTTTCTTCTACTTTGTATTCTAGATATTCATACATATATATATCTCACTTCTCACTTCTCTGTTCCCCATCTAGTTTCTAATTTCTTCAGAAAATGGTACTTACATTTATTTCTCTCTTCTTGACTATCATATGGAAAATATTGAGAAATCAGCTGCATTTGAAAACTGCTCCACAAAGAAAAGTTACTCTTTAAGGCATTGTACTTACTAGAAAATGAGAGATAAATATGTAACAGTCAACCAATTGTACTTACAGTTGGTTTATTCAAATATATTTATATTCTTCTTTTTAATTGGAGGACACTTGCTTTACAATGTTGTATTGGTTTCTGCCAATACAGCAACCAAACGGTTGCTGCCATACAGCAACGCGAATCAGCCATAAGTGTGTGTATATGTGCCCTCAGTTGCTTCAGTCGTGTCCAGCTCTTTGCTACCCCATGGACTGTAGCCCGCCAGGCTCCTCTGTCCATGGGCTTTCCCAGGCGAGAATACTGGAGTGGGTTGCCATTTCCTTCTCCACAGCCATACGTGTATAATATACTCTTCCTCTTAAGCCTCCCCACCTCACCCCTCTAGCTCGTCACAGAGCGCAGGGCTGGGCTCCCAAATGTATTTGTATTCTTAATGGCCTATTCTAGAGATATTTGAATGCCTTATTGTTGGGGATAATCTGGAGATGTGAGATTTGTTTAGAGTGTAGCTAGAAATCAAGGATATAAGTTTGTAAAGAAGAAAAGCAGAAACAGAAATCTAGATGAAGGTATGATGAAAGATGGCAATTAAATGCCATATTTTTCTGAAAAGATGACAGCCACTTTACCTATGTAGTTTAACTGGAAAGGGAGGAAGACTTAAATTTGAGATATCCAATTATCTATTAATGAAAGGAAGTACTTGAAGTTTACCATGTTGATTGATAGTTCCACAGCATACAGCTAGTTAGATTCAAACAGCTTAACCAAAGTAAAATGAAAGAGAATTTTAAGATAGAAAACACAGTGCCTATAATGAAAATTATAGAGAAATGTGAGGTATATAAACTGAAGACAATGCTAGAACCTGTGTTAGAAGGAATAATGCCGTAGACGCCGTGTATTACACGGAAGCTGGGTGGTGGCCTTAGCTGTCTTTTCTTCCAACCTATGGATGCCCGGCGTAATACCTCTGATACATCTGTTGGATTGTTATATGGTTCTTTGATCACTTCTGGAAATTTTCAGTGACACGGAGTTTCATCATTTAAAACTCTGTCTTTTTCAGTAGTGAGCAACTGTAATTTGCTAGAACCTAGTCCTCATGATATAATCAAATTAACCACCTCCTGTACCATCTCCCTGGTTCTGGGCTCTGAAGACACAGAAAGTAAATCCACTCTTTTTGTTTTTTTGTGACAGCTCTTTGTAAAGACTTGAAGAAACTGATTGTGTTTTTTCTTTTTTCTTTTTTTTTTTTGAGTATCTTTTTTAAATCTAAATATCTCCCATTTTACAACTAGTTGTTCCTGAGTTTGTTTCCATACTTCTTGATATCCTGGGCCTCAGTTTATCAAGGTTCTTTTTTTTAATTTAAGGGTTTTTTTTTGAAGTCTTTATTGAATTTGTTACAGTATTGCTTCTGTTTTATGTTTTTCCTGTTTTTATTTTTTTTGGCCATGAGGCATGGGGGATCTTAGCTCCCCAACCAGGGATTGAACCTGTGCTCCCTGCAATGGAAGGCGAATGTGGATCACTTAACCACCGGACTGCCAGGGCATCCCTAAGATTCCTTTTAAAACATGGTGCTGACACCTCCGATGTGGTCTGAGCATTGCCAGAAGGACAGATGGGCCCTTCATTCAGCCAGATCAAGGGCCTTTTGAAGGGTAGTCCTATCGTGTTATCATTTATAAAGAGAGTTTAGTACTTTCATTCCCAAACTTTCTGAACTTTGGGTATATGTATTCTATGTGTTTTGTTTGTTTTATTTACAAACACTGAGCGAGTACCACGCTATTTCAGGTGTAATGCTGGGCCCTGGGGACCAAAGGTGAGTAAGATTCTGACTAGAGGATTTTATGAAGTGCTAGAGGGAGTAACCGACAATAAAAATTAATTAGAGTGTGCTGTGTGACATAAACGTGAACTCAGGGCTCTAAGAACATAGGAAAGGGAATGAACTGCTTCGGAAGGGGAACTGGTAAAGACTCATCATCCAAATATTCACTCATTAATGAGTGAATGTTAACTGAGAAACTTCTGTGTGTTGGACACATAAGTTGACCCTTATTGGTATGATTGTGAAGTTCCCAAGTATGGAATCAGGTCTATATTTTTCTGGGTTATCTATAAAAGTTTAATGAAAGATTCTGCAAACTTCCTTCCTACATTTCCATGATCTTTTTAATTTACCAATAGGAAATGGCAACCTGCTCCAGGATTCTTGCCTGGAAAATTCCATGGAGAGAGGAACCTGGCAGGCTACAGTCCCTGGGGTTGCAAAGAGTCAGACAGAACTGAGTGCGCACGCGCACATACACACACACGCACGTAGAGGTTAATATCATGAACAACTATTAAAGAGTCAGACACAACTGAGTGCGCACACGCGCGCGCGCGCACACACACACACACACACACACACACACACACACACACACACAAGTAGAGGTTAATATCATGAACAACTGTTAATTCCTAATGATTACTGATTTCTTTTTAAAGTACTGAAAAGCTACTTGTTATGTAATTTGCTCTTGGATTTAAATATAAAATCCATGTTAGAGCTTTGCAGTTTCTGGAATATTTCTTCTCCCTTCTGAAAATTTCTTGCCCCCTTTCTTTGGAACTTACCGCTTCTTCCTTTTGTTGTAATTTCTCCAAGACCAATAACAGAAGTTTCATGATCTTCATCCTCTTACTCTCCTGAATCTCCTGATGTTGCTTTCTAATTCTTCCCATGGGAAAACCCTCCCTTAGCCTCTCCCACCCCCACAGGCCCTCAGCCCGTCACCACCCCCACCCCTCATTGAAGCATCAGTTTTCAAGGTTTGGTCTATTGATAGACCTTAAGAGGTCTTCTAGTGTGAAGAGATTCAATTCAGAGGCTCTGTAGAGGATTGTGTTGTGATGTAAAATCTTACTTTTGTCTTGTAAATAATAAGCAAGTCACATCTGATCCTTCCCTATTTGTCACAAGTGAATCCCCACCTAGTGCCCCAGCACAACCTTCCTTAGGATCCCAGTGCTGTTGATCTGACTGCGAGAGATGCAGGTTCTCATAGTCTACGCCAGTATGTTCAGTGTGTTACCACTGTAACATGTGATCAGTGTAAAAATCACTCAAGATATTTTACATTCTTTTGTCCTACGAAGTCTTTGAAATCTGATGTATGTTTTAGAGAGCACATCTTAAGAGCTCAGTAGCCACGCAGGACTGTTGGCTTCCATGTTGGATAGTACTGGTCTAGCCTTTGACTCAGTGAGGACACAAAGCATGCCTTGTGTCCCTGGCACAACACCCAGTGCCTGGCATATAGTAGATACTCAGTAAATGTGGACATAGAAGAGCAGAAGGGAGCCATCTGTGCCACCTCTGTGTGTAACAAAGCTCATGCTCATTTAGGTGTTTCTCTCTTTTGCGTTTCCTTATGTTCAAAATTGCCCTATTGTGCAAGGGATGTGCTTATGGAGGGTTGCTGCAGAAATACAGAGTGAAAGAAGGAGTTGTTATTTAGCTTTTCAACATCTAAAGCCAAGTTTGTTTGGTTAAGAAAGAAAAGGGATTTTCATAGTTTTTAGCTCTCACTGACGTATCAAAATTTAGATCTTATAGACTATCAGATATACTAAAATCTACTTATAATTCAACACGTCCAAGTGAAAATAACAGGAATTGTGTATATTATATACAGGATTATGTGTAGAATATATTAGTATATAATAAGAAATAAACAAAAGAAATATCACTATGCAAGGTGGCCAGATGATTTTAATGAAACTGAGACCTAGTTATGTAGTATTTAGATGTCCTGCAGGGTTAGGAGCAAAAGTCAAAATTTTAAAAATTAAGAATGATAAAATGCACTAATCATTTTCTAGGTTTTTGGCCATTTACACCAGAGATTCTTTAACATGTGGATTCTTGCTCCACCTTTGACCCATTCAGAATGTTCTCTCTGAAAAAATGTTGTAAACTAATAGATGTAGGGGAATGCTAGGGAGGAAGGATAGAGTGAATGGAGACAAAGGGCTGACTTGTTGCTCTTTTAGTTGCTAGAAAAGATCATTAAAGCCAGGTAGGATGCACGTGGTAAAAAGAGGGCACCTGAACAAACAGGTATTGAATTTAGAGAATGCCTGCAAGACTATTCTGGGCTGTGTTCCCAGGGCAGACTCCCAGGTTACCTGTCCTGCCAGGTACCTACTAATCTATCCCTCTCAGAAGGGAACATTTTCCCCATGACTGTAGGAGGGGCCTCTTGAAAGCTCCAAGTCTGATTTTTTTTTTTTTTCTTTTTTTTACATGCTTAACTGGTAAAGTGCTAAGTTTTGAATAATTACATCAAGTAATTCTTGGTGGTGGAATGAATCCCTGAAACTGCCCTCATGGTCTCACATGAAGGAAAGACTTCACAGACAGCAGTGTACCTACAGCTGAGAAACTGATGTCAGCCTCTGAATTGAGGCTGATGGTTCCTGGGGAGAATGCAAATTCAAGGTGAACTAGAAGACAACATGAGATGCCATCTGTGAAACAGGAAACTGAACACTTACTTAAATTATTGGTTTTCTCCTAGCCTTATAATCAGAAATGTAAAAAAGAGGTGCTTGGTATAGCCTTCTGGAGTAAACCACTGAGGCGTCTTTTGCCTTTCCTTATGATCTTACTATTTCGTATTTAGGGAATGTATAAAATATGCCGAGAGCTACATCCTTCTTTTTTTTCTGCGCCAGTGTGCCAAGTTGCTTCAGTCATGTCCGACTCTTTGCCACCCCTTGTGTAGCCCTCCAGGCCCCTCTGTCCATGGGATGCCATGCCCTCCTCCAGTGGATCTTTCTGACCCAGGGATCGAACCCACACTTTTTAAGTCTCCTGCATTGGCAGTTGGATTCTTTACCACTAGCACCACCTGGGAAGCCCCCTTTTACCCCCACACATTTAACAAAAATGTCGGCTTTTGATGAACGTGGACCCACCGGTTGCACACACTGTGTACCTCCTGGGTGGCAGGTTAGGTCACCATCTTCCCCACTGTGTGTTCTCCACTAGTGAAACTTTCATTATCCCCCACAAATACCCATGTTCTTCATATCCTGTCCCATCCAAAACACCCTCAAGAAAGGATTTGAAACTTTTACGTAAAACTGGCAGAACAGTCTCATCAAAAGGCTTGAACAATGGACCCTCCTGGGTATGTCTGTGTGTCTGTTTCTAAGATGCCAAGGAGTCTTGCTGTCTGCTCTTCTCATGGCGTGAGGAAGATGAATTAACTCACAAGGAAGAGTGAGATGTATGAAAAGCAATTACCTGCTCTTTCTCAGAATGAAAAATGGGGTGTTTTTTGAGGGGTGGGGGTCCTAAAGGCAGAGCCTTCTTTCTGATGAGCAATCAGAAAATGATGGAATTAATTTTTTGGTTTGGGTGAAAGGAGGGGTGGGAATCAGAGGAAAGTAGCCTTGTTGACCCACCTGGGCAGGAAGTGAGCAGAGTTGAGGGTCCTGGGAGAGGAGGATGCCCATGCGCTTGGCCCCTTCCTGTCAGGTGGAAGTGGGAGGGAGTGAGGCTTGAGTGGCTGGAGCTTTGACCTTGGGAGTCTGAGCAGGGGGCATCTGAGATCACCTTCAGGCAAAAGGGGGCTTCCCTGATAGCTTAGCTGGTAAAGAATCTGCCTGCAATGCAGGAAACCCTGGGTTTGATCCCTGAGTTGGGAAGATCCCTTGGAGAAGGGAAGGGCTACCCATTCCGGTATTCTGGCCTGGAGGATTCCATGGACTGTATAGTCCATGGGGTCGAAAAGAGTCGGACATGACTGAGTGCCTTTCACTCACTTCAGGCAAAGAGAGTGGAGTTCCTGTAGGGGACTTCACTTCAAGATACACCCTCATTTGAGATGGAAAGGGGAGCTGGTGAGACTTAGCCTCCACATGGGGGGAGCAACGTCAGACCTGAGCCCAAAAGCAGCATGTGGGGCAGGGATGGAGTCTGAGGACTTAGTGGGACTTGTTCACTTTACAATGGCTTGTTTTATACATGTGAATTTCACTTCACTTAAGAAAAATAAGAGTTTGATATTGAAACTCCAACTAAAAACCTTAATTTATCTACTTAAAAAATAATCGTCATATACAATGGAACTATAGGTAACTTTGTTCTGTATTTTCCAAGTCTCCTGTAAATGTGTTATCATACTTTCATAATTTAGAAAAATAAAAAAGAGAGAAAAAAAGAAAAGAAAAATAAGACTTAGCAGTGAGGACTTAACCGTGCTCAGCTTAGGAACCAGAAGACTGGCAGAACGTGTTGTGGCAGTCAGAGCCACCAGGGGTTCTCGAATGGTCCAGGGGAGGAGGGGAAAACCAGAGACCAGTAAGTAACAGGGGCAAGAGCTGTTACCAGCTCTGATTTGGTTGGAGAAGATTAAAAAGTGTTGCGTATTATAGAAATGCGTATCTAATATGCTATTCAAAATTTTGATGGTTCTCCATTGCCCATGGAAATAAGATCTAAAAACCATTTTAATGGCATTCCAGGCTCTCTGTGTGAAGCTCCAAATCTTTCCTTGGAGTTTTGCATTTCCTGCCGTCTTCCAGCCACCCTGGTACGATTGCTGCCCCTCGTATGATTTCCGCTTGGATATTTCGCTGCTTTTACTCTGTGGTGACAGTGGGCAGATGCCCGTTTGGGATTTTTAATGGGTTTCATAAGTGGGGAAGAGCCTCTGACTCTGATTTGCAGCAGACCTGCTGTCTGTCTGTCTCCTTCCTAGCTTCCTATTTCTCCCACACCTGCTACCTCCTGACCTAGTATCTTCCTGCATCACATAAAATCTTTACTATCTCAGTAAAAAGAAAATTTCATTTTGCATCCAATCAAACAGTTAAATACCTTGTCATTTCTTGACCTGATATTCATTCATTCACCCAAGTGCAAGTTGCAAGTGTTAGTTGCTCAGTCATGTCCGACTCTTTGCAACCTCATGGACTGTAGCCCACCAGGCTCCTCTATCCATGGGATTCTCCAGGCAAGAATACTGGAGTGGGTAGCCATTCCCTTCTGCAGGGAATTTTTCCCAACCCAAGGATCAAACCGGGTCTCCTGCATTGCAGGTAGATTCTTCACCGTCTGAGCCATCAGGGAAGCCCCAGCAAATGCTTAATTATCACACCAGGCGTGATACTTGCCTTGGGAATCCAGAGGTGAATAGGTCGTGGATCCAAAAGAAGACCTGTAATTCTGAAAGAAAACAAGAGAAGTTGTTTCCCAAGATGAAAGGCTCATCTTCAGTTGTGAAAGTTATTTGATTTTACGGATGCTTCCTTGCATCTGTTTGGAAGGTTGCAGAGTACAAGTGATTGAAAGATGTTTTGAGGACTTTGTGTTTGCCTCACTGACACAGTCTTTGTTTGCTTAAAGTATGGAACAACTAATAACAATCCCTTAGCATCCATTGTGGTACCTCACGCCTTTTTAGTAAAAACAATAGCTAAAAGGCCACATGCTCTGACACGGGATCTCTCAAAGTCCCTTTTCCAGTCCATTGCATCTTTTATTGTGAAGCATGAAAAGCTTGAAACGACATGTCACGGGAGAGATAATTTATCCAAAATAGGACATTAAACAGCACATGGGTCATAACTTGAGAAAATCTGGACGTAGGCGTGTGAACATGATGTTTTCTCTCTTCCAACCTAGGTGCCAAAGGAGGGAAGAATAATACACTGGACCGAATCCAATTAGAAAAAAAAAAAATAAGAAAAACAAAGCCCAGAGTTTTTATTTTCCCAAGAGATAAAATCTGGATAGGCAAAGATGATGGTATCCTAACGGACAGAGACATCCCCTGGGGAAATGCCAAATGTTTCTCAAGTTAATATCTCCAGTCATACATGAATATTCTTCTCTTGGCTGGGGTATTTTAATAGATGTTTATTTTGAAAAAGCGAGGCACAACAAAACATATCAATTTAAATTCAGTGATTGCTATGATGATGTCAATTCATTTCCCACAGGTTTTACTCTTTTCTGTGCATGCGGCTTGGTTGTGACCCTGTGGACTGTAGCCCAACAGGGTCCTTGTCCATGGGATTCCCCAGGCAAGAATACTGGAGTGGATTGCCATTTCCTTTTCCAGGGGAACCTTCCTAACTCAGGGATTGAACTCAAGTCTCCTGCATTCTTTACAGGCGGATTCTTTACTGGTGAGTGATGTTTTATCACTTATCACAAGAAGGAAGGGTTTCCTTGGTGGCTCAGCAGTAAATAATCCACCTGCAATGCAGGGAGCTTCAGGAGACACAGTTTCAATCCTTGGGTGGGGAAAATCCCCTAAAGGTGGGCATGGCAACCTACTCCAGTATTCTTACCCAGAGAATCCCATGGACAGAGGAGCCTGGTGAGCTACAGTCCATAGGGTCACAAAGAGCTGGACATGACTGAAGAGACCAGCACACATGCACCCACACATGAGAAGGAAACACTTTCTTAAAAGAATAGCTAAGGTTCGTTTCCTGGACAATGGTAAATAGATGATGTGGAAACTTACCTGACATGATGAGGTACATTCTGGAATGTAAATTACCCTCTCTCCATCCATAAAACCCTGTTTGTGGCTTAACTATTGACTATTTATACAGATTTTCCCAGCCCCTAGAGTTTATGGGAAAGAATGTTTAGCTCTGACAAAAAGAAAATGTTTCCACATATTATATTGTTTAGCTAAAAGTTATTGCCTTGAATTTTTTGCATCTGGATTACACATGAATGGTTCAGCCATTACTTTTGGAATATTTGGAATATGATTGGTTATATTAAATGCATTAACACTGGAGCATGCCCAAGTTATAGAAGATCATAGTTAGGAATAACATCTTCTATTTGTAAAGCATATTATGCTTTCATATATACCTAATATTTAATTATTAAGCTAATCATAGGAAGCAAATAATACTATAATCCCCAGTTGGCAAATGAAAGAACTAGGACTCTGAGTGTGTATGTAACTAAGAAACACTATAAATGACAGAGCTGAGTTCAAATCAAATTGTTTTGACTCCAAATCCAGCATTGATTCTATTTTTTTCCTTAAAAATGATTATTTTTTGTTTATCCAAAGCAGTGTGACTCTGGAATCAGGAGGCCTCTGTTTATTTATTTTTTAACATTTATTTTTATTTATTTGGCTGTGCCAGGTCTTACTGCGGACCACAGGATTGTTGATTGTCATTGTGGCATGGAGGGTCTTTAGTTGTGGCATGTGGGTTCTGGTTCCCTGACCAGGCATCAGATGTGGGCCCCCTGCATTGGCAGCATGGAGTCTTAGCCACTAGATTCCCAGAGAAGTTCCTGGGAGGCCTGAATTTAAATCCTAGTCCAGCCAGTTACTAAACATGTGGCCTGGATGAGGTATTTGACCTCTCAAAGCCTCGCTCCTAAGACCGAAATGTCCAAATGATGATTGACTTGCCTCTTGTAGTTGTGAAGATTAAATCAGATCATATTTGTAAAGCTCAAGCATGCAGTAACCACTCTATAAATGTTAGCTATTTTTATTCTTAAAACAACTCTTAAGGAAATGTTTTAAGAGTTGACATGAGATTTCAACTCTTTTAACCCTCAAATCTCTGAATGTCTGTCTGACTGAGTTCGTCAACCTTTTTTCTTGTTTTCCCCACCACTAATACGTCTATGACAGAGATGTCTAACTGTGCATGAGCCCTCCCCAAATTCAATGTTTCTGTTTGGTGTTCTCTTACCACACCTAGCGATGTAATCCCATTTGTACCACACTTGAGAGTCCTCTTTTTCCATTTCTTTCACAGGATGAATTTCCCCTGCTTATAAATTCACTTTAATTGACAGAGTTGGGAAAATCCTCAAGTCATAAGTCAAAAAATGTCATCCTGCTTTTCTGGAACTATACTTAGATGTTAAAATGTCTTGTTCTCTTAAGCCGGTGTCTTAAGCTGTTTTGCATCATCTGTCTCTTCCTCTGTCTGTGCTGTATTCTGGAAAATGTCCTCAGATACATCTTCCAGTTCACCAGTTCTTTCTTCCAGCTGTGCTGAATTTGTTGTTAAATCTGTCCATTTCAAACTTCAGTTGTGGGTTTTTGGCCACGCCCTGAGGCACGTAGTATTTTAGTTCCCTTGCATGCACATGCGTGCTCAGTCGAGTCTGACTCTGTGACCCCATGGACTGTAGCCCACCAGGCTTCTCTGACCGTGGAATTCTCCAGGCAAGAATACTGAAGTGGGTTGCCATTTCCTCCTCCAGGGGGTCTTCTTGACCCAAGGATCAAACCCGTTTCTCCTGTATTGGCAGACATATTCTTTACTGCTGAGCCACTGGGGAAACCCATTATCTTTGGGGTAGAGTAGACCACACCCAAGAAGTTCAGAGCAAAAGGCTAAATCACCCAGCAGGTGGATTCTCTAGGAAACAATAAGAAAGATAAATCTGGTTTAATTAAGCTTCTTGGCAGCTCTCTAGGCTCTTGAAAGAAGATCTTTTCACCTCGACCTGACTGCCCCCAACCATGACTTCCAGCTGCAGCTTTCTCCCTCATCCCTCTGCTCTTTGACCTGATATCATTTATCAAGCAGAAAAATACCTATATAAATAGGCATCCAAATCTTCTTCTTCAGAATAGTTTTCATAGCCTTTTAAGCAAGATAAAGACATATTTAGAGTTGTGGGTTACGGCAATAGTTTTAAGATTAAAAAAAAAAATTCCTGAGCCAGTTAAATACTTAGAAAATTAAAAGTGCTTTCAGGGAGGATTCAGTTTTTTATTTTCTAAGGATGTACATTTTTAACAATTTTGTGTCATTGCATCCACTCTTTGGCTACGCTGGGCCTTTGTTGCAGTGTGCGGGCTCCTCAGTGCAGTGGCTCCTCTTGCTTCAGAGCATGGGCTCAGTCGTGGTGCACGGGCTCAGCGCTCGCGGCCTGTGGGATCTTCTTGGACCAGAAATGGAACTAGTGTCCCCTGCTCTGGCAGGCAGATTCTTAACCACTGGACCAGCAAGAATGGTGGAAGTATTATTTTTAAACCACTTCAAGTTAGTTTCTCTGTTGTATCAGTTTGCTGCATAAGAACCAACCCCCTCAAATGCAGTGTCTTAGCAGCACCCATTCATCATCTTTGAGTATCTTCCGAGGCTCTTCTTTTCTGGGCCTGCTGGCCTGGAGCTGGGTAGCCTGGATGCCATCTAGCCCCTCAGGGTGGGCAGATCGGATGGATGGACAGGGCCTGTCTTCACTTGGTCTCTAATCCCAGAAGGCCAGCCCTGGCTCATTCCAGTGTGTCTCAGGGTTCTCTGCAGCAAGAGAGGAAACCCCAGCACACAAGTCCCACCACCCAAAGCAAGGCACACGCAAGCTCAGATTCGAGAGCTGGAGAGATGGGAGTCCTCCTCTTGCTGGAAGGAGCTACTGGGTCACAGTGCAGAGGGATGAACAAACAGGCAAGAATTGTGACCATTTCTGCTGCAGTGATAGTGAAGGACAGGGGACCCTGGCGTGTTGCCGTCCACGGGGTCGCAAAGACTCAGACACAACTTAGCGACTAAACAACAACAACTGCTACAGTCATGATTATCATTTCATAGCAATAAAAGTTAAGAAAAATTAGAATATAAGTTCTTCAAATATAAAATATTTAGTTTTATGAAAAAGAGGGCTTCCCTGGTGGCTCAGATGGTAAAGAATCCGCCTGCAATGCGGGAGACCTGGGTTTAATCCCTGGGTTGGGAAGATCCCCTGGAGAAGGGAACAGCTACCCACTCCAGTATTCTGGCCTGGAGAATTCCGTAGACTGTATAGTCCATGGGGTCACAGAGAGTCAGACACAACTGAGGGACTTTCACTTCACTTCACTTTATGAAAAAGAGCCTCACCATATCGTCCTTTATTCATCTTCTTCTTATTATTAATGGTACCATGGACTAGTAAGAACTTCATTCCTGTTCCCATTATTCTAGTGTTGGGAACTATGAAGTTATGAAACCAAATCTGGCAGCGTTGTCTCGGATTAAAGGGTAGGGAAACTAGAGGGAGGGAAGCCAGGTAAGAATCTAGATGAGAGATAACGAGAGAGCATGAAGTGACTACTGAAATAGTGAGGAAGCAGGGAAATGTGATAAATAGCTCAGAGTAGCATTTAGTACCAGGACAGAATGGGCATGTGTGTGTGTGTGTGTGTGTGTGTGTGTGTAAGTGTAGGGAAAGGATGAGTCCTAATTCTGAGCCTTCCAGATCGTCTGTATTATTTTCTGTTACTGTGTGACAAGTTGCCACTTGCTTAGCAATTTAAACAGCACTCACTTGTTACCCCACAGTGTCCTTGGGTGTGGAGTCAGGCGGGGGTCAAAGCTTCATCTCTGCTAGACGTTTTGTTGTTGCTTAGTTGCTCAGTTCAGTTCAGTCGCTCAGTCGTGTCCGACTCTTTGTGACCCCATGAATCGCAGCACACCAGGCCTCCCTGTCCATCACCATCTCCCGGAGTTCACTCAGGCTCACATCCATCAAGTCAGTGATGCCATCCAGCCATCTCATTCTCGGTCGTCCCCTTCTCCTCCTGCCCCTAATCCCTCCCAGCATCAGAGTCTTTTCCAATGAGTCAACTCTTCACATGAGGTGGCCAAAGTACTGGAGCTTCAGCTTTAGCATCATTCCTTCCAAAGAAATCCCAGGGTTGATCTCCTTCAGAATGGACTGGTTGGATCTCCTTGCAGTCCAAGGGGCTCTCAAGAGTCTTCTCCAACACCACAGTTCAGAAGCATCAATTCTTCAGTGCTCAGCCTTCTTCACAGTCCAACTCTCACATCCATACATGACCACAGGAAAAACCATAGCCTTGACTAGACGGACTTTAGTCGGCAAAGTGATGTCTCTGCTTTTGAATATGCCATCTAGGTTGGTCATAACTTTCCTTCCAAGGAGTAAGCGCCTTTTAATTTCATGGCTGCAGTCACCATCTGCAGTGATTTTGGAGCCCCAAAAAATAGTCTGACACTGTTTCCACTGTTTCCCCATCTATTTCCCATGAAGTGATGGGACCAGATGTCATGATCTTCATTTTCTGAACGTTGAGCTTTAAGCCAACTTTTTCGCTCTCCTCTTTCACTTTCATCAAGAGGCTTTTTAGCTCCTCTTCACCTTCTGCCATAAGGGTGGTATCATCTGCATATCTGAGGTTATTGATATTTCTCCCAGCAATCTTAATTCCAGCTTGTGTTTCTTCCAGTCCAGCGTTTAGTCATGTCCAATTCTTTTGCAACTTCATGAGTAGCAGGCTAGTGACTGTAGCCTGCTAGGCTCCTCTGTCCATAGGATTTCCCAGCCAAGAACTGGAGTGGGTTGTGATTGCTCGAGGCTCCATAGGCCAAAATCTGGTGATTGTTTTCACATTTATTAATCTCTTTGGGCGCCTTGGGTCTTAGTTGTGGCGTGTGAGGTCTTTATGGTGTCATGGCAGGTCTTTCTGTTGCAGCACATGGACTCTCCAGTTGTGGCGTGTGGGCTCAGTAGCTGTAATGCGAGGGCTTAGTTGCTCTATCTCATGGGGGGGTCTTGGCTCCCTGATGAGGGATTGAACCCACGTCTCCTGCCTTGCAAGACGGATTCTTCACCACTGGACCACCAGGGAAATTCCCAAAGTAGGGTTTTGATTGAGCTGGGCTCTGACCTGGAGGCTCAAAAGATGAATCCATGTTCAGGCTCATTCAGGCTATAGGTGGAACCCAAGTCCTTGTTATTATAGAACCAAGGGCCTGTTTCCTTGTTGGCTGTGAGCTAGGGCTCTTTTGCATCTTGCAGCCAGAAGTGGCACATTGACACTCCCCCTGTGCTTCCAAGCTTCTCCTCTCTTCTTCTGCCACCAGTCCAAGAAAAGTCCTGTGCTTAGAAGGGGTCCTGGGATCAGATCAGGCCCGCTCGGATAATCTCCCTGTTTTAAGGTCATTTCTGCCGTGTGACATAACATTACATAACATGATCCCATCAAATTCATGGGGATTAGAGCAGGACAGCTTTGGAGGACAGTTTTAGAAATTCTGCCTTTCACGTCATCTCTTGGAAAAAGACAGAGATATGATTAAACAGATGATTTTTTTTTCATGAAGATATAATTTTATTGTGAAACCACCATCGTCTCAGAGGATTATTGTTAGGCACTCATGATATCAAGAATAAGGAAATGGTTTGTAAACATAAAGAGCTGAAATGAGCACAGATGCAACCATTTGGACCATGATATCCACTACTTGCAAGCCGGATCATCTTAGGCAGGTCAGGGGTATCCAGCTCCCTCCTCCGAAGAGGTTTATTCCTTCTGTCTCTGGGGTCACTTACATGTCTGGGGAGAAGCTTGGCTCCTGGCGGCTGTTTCCTCAGTCTCAGGGCTGAATTGGACCAAGATCTGTGCAGCTCCCCTGTTGTGGAGTCCAGAATTCAAGCTCCTCATCCCTGGGGGATTCAGAAGCTCAGAGCGACCCTGAACAAAATCCAGCTCTCTTAAAGGTGCGAGTCACTCATTCACTTTGGGAATGGGGCTCATCATCAATGTGGTAGGGGTGGGGGTGAGGGTGCAGAGAGGGGTGGTTTGCGTTTCTCCTGCTTGAAACTCCTTCACCAAGATCTGGTGGCCCAATTCATTTTGGTGGGGAGGTGAAGTCTTCTTTTGTCCTGCCAGCCTCAGCCATGTGGCTTGGCACCGTCAGGGCAGGTTGTTGTTGTTCAGTCGCTCAGTCATGTCTGACCTTGTGACCCTGTGGACTACAGCACGCCAGGCTTCCCTGTCCTTCACCATCTCCTGAAGCTTGCTCAAACTCATGTCCATTGAGTCGATGATGCCATCCAACCATCTCATCTTCTGTCATCCCCTTCTCCTCCTGCCTTCAATCTTTCCTAGCATCAGGGTGTTTTCCAATGAGTTGGCTCTTCGCATCAGGTGGCCAAAGGATTGGAGCTTCAGCTTCAGCATTAGTCTTTCCAGTGAATATTGAGTTGATTTCCTGTAGGATTGACTGGTTTGGTAAAACGGGCCAAAATGAAAACCAGAGTGCCGATGTTCAGGGTCCAGGTGGAGCGGTGGAATTTTTTGTTGCAGAGACCCGTGTGAAACTTGGCTCTCAGGACCTGGACTGGGTTCACTGTTGTCCTTCACTAGGTCAAACAAATGAAGTTTAGCCTCACATCAGAGCCCCCGGGTTTCTAGGTGAGGAAGCTGGTGTGAAGGGGCTGAGCTGCTGCAGATGTGAGCCCAGGCGTGCTGCAGGTAGCTGATAGAAAGACCATAACTGATTTGTAGGAGAGAACTCTTGCCATGAAGAGCTCACTCCTGCAGGATGTACGTTGTAGGCTGAGAAAGAGACTGACTGCTCAGTCGCGCAGCTGTGTCCAACCCTTTGTGACCCCATGAACTGTAACCCTCCAGGCTCCTCTGTCCATGGGATTTCCCAGGCAAGAATACTGGAGTGGGTTACCATTCCCTTCTCCAAGGGATCTTCCTGGCCCAGGGATCAAACCCGGGTCTCCTGCATTGCAGGCGAATTCTCTACTGTATATGCCACTGAGGAACCCATTGTCATGGGCTAGCAGTCCTAAAGGGAGGCCCCTGGGCTTTCAAATATATGAAATGGGTTTTCACCTTCCAGTCTCCTATCACCCATTTCAAAAGAGGAAGTGGTTTTTCAGAGCCCCAGGCACCTAATTTGTAAAACTGGTTTAATTTTTTTCTCTATACTTAAAATAGATAAAGTATAAGAATATCCATAATACATAGTCCTGTGCTCATGAAACTATAATACATTATCTCATAGCAGGTGTTACTGTAATTATCTCTTATAATTCAGCTTAAATAAATAGATGAGGCCTGAATTATATTTTTCCTTGAAATTACTGTGCCACTCTGTGATATTTACTTGCAGATTTTTTAAAAAAATTTCTAGGTCATATTTTGCTTCCTGGCAGATATTTTGTGAGATTTGTTTACCCTCTGAAAAGCAAGGGAGGGGCTGTACATCATTGAGAAACAACTTTCGAGCACCTTCTTGCTTGTCTCCAAGATAGCTTTCAGTTGAGCATCTCTCCTCCCAAGGCTGTGCTTACATCCTCATTCAGCCTAGTCTACAAGAACATTTTGAGATGAGATCTTAATCATGAAGAATAAATTCCTTTAAGAGCAGAGGCCAAGGGGAAATATGCTTCCAGGCTTTAATGATTACCTTATTTGTCCATGACAGAAGATCTTCCCTGGAGGTCACTTTTTCTCCCAGAATATCCTAGAACATGAGGCACTTGGTTGAGTTAGAGCACAGTAAATCAAGTCTTGTCTTGTCTCCTGCGCATTTGTGGGTGTCACAGTGGGGCCAGGACAGAGTGGCCTCGTTTCATAGATTAAGCTGTTGAGTGACTCCAACCAGCAGCCCTGGGAGGAATCGAGTGTCAGAAATTGAGTGTTTCAGAATTGCCTGCCTGCATGGCAGGCCAGGATGCTCTTAGAAGCAGCCCAAATCTATGCAATAATAAGAGTAAAAATGACAACCAATTAGGATGGGTCGCCTTTCTGAAGCTCAGTCAAACCTTTATTTTTTTAAAAAAGGAAAAGTCAAAATTGTTTGTCTCTCAAAAATGAGACATCATATTCTACTCTAAAAATAGTCAGGGTTAGATTCCTGTTTAGCTGGTGACATACTTAAGAACTGTTTTGAGAATTAGCATTTTTCTCTCCTACCCAAAATAATAATTTTCTGAGCTGTAACGTTTTGTTCAGATTACTAATGTGTTGTAGCCTAAGGAGTGTGATTTTGTGTAGCCTTATAAAAGTGCTGTGACTGTCAGTGTGGCTCAATTTCTGTTTAAACTGTCCTATGCTACCATCGTATATAAACCCATAATTCCAAAATCATGTACCTCAAGATAATCAACATGCAGATCATTTATTTAAAATAGTTTATAATTCCAAATGCTTAAGATTGTATTTTTGCCTTTTTTTTTTTTTTTTTTTTTTTTTGTCTTTTTGGTCACACTGTGCTGAATGTGGGATCTTAGTTCCCCAACCAGGAATCAAACCTGTGCCCCCTGCATTGGGAATGTGGATTCTTAGCCACTGGATCACCAGTAAAATCCCTTAAGATTATTGTAAAATTGCTTTTAAAATATACTTGCGTTCAGTTCAGTTGCTCAGTCGTGTCCGACTCTTTGCGACCCCATGAATCACAGCACGCCAGGCCTCCCTGTCCATCACCAACTCCCGGAGTTCACTCAGGCTCACGTCCATCAAGTCAGTGATGCCATCCAGCCATCTCATCCTCGGTCGTCCCCTTCTCCTCCTGCCCCTAATCCCTCCCAGCATCAGAGTCTTTTCCAATGAGTCAACTCTTCACAGGAGGTGGCCAAAGTACTGGAGTTTCAGCTTTAGCATCATTCCTTCCAAAGAAATCCCAGGGCTGATCTCCTTTAGAATGGACTGGTTGTATAGCTGCCCCTAAATGAGTCTGTATTATGCTTATTTACTGCTGCCTCTGCTAAGTCACTTCAGTCGTGTCCAACTCTGTGTGACCCCATAGATGGCAGCCCACCAGGCTCCCCCGTCCCTGGGATTCTCCAGGCAAGAACACTGGAGTGGGTTGCCATTTCCTTCTCCAATGCATGAAAGTGAAAAGTGAAAGTGAAGTCGCTCAGTCATGTCTGACTCTGAGCGACCCCATGGACTGCAGCCTACCAAGCTCCTCCATCCATGGGATTTTCCAGGCAAGAGTACTGGAGTGGGGTGCCATTGCCTTCTCCGATACTTATTTACTGAATATATATAAATATGACTTTAATTTTGATATTGCTATAAAGTCACTCAGTTCAGTTGTCACCATCTCATGAATATTCGCCCTCTTGCTTTCCCTCACTATGACAAAGTCCCTTGGCTGTTTACTGTTCTTTTCTTCCTCTGTCCCCCAGACTTAGCTGGTGTCACTTTTCTAGCTGAGCCACCTTCCTGGTGGCCCACCAGCAGGCATACCCCTGGGGACTGGGTCGCATATGGGTGCCTCCTCTGTCAGATTCAGGGTGCTTAAGGTCAGGAAACTGCACATAGCATTTGTATGTTTAGCTATGTTGCAAGCATGTGAGAGCACGGATTCATATTATACTTCTCTGGTGGTGGTTTAATCGCTAAGTCATATCCGACTCTTGTGACCCCATGGACTGTAGCCGGCTAGGCTCCTCTTTCCATGAGATTCTCTAGGAAGGAATACTGGAGTGGGTTGCCATTTCCTACTCCAATACTTCTCTGGGTTTCCATTTTTAATAAATAAGTTCTAATGGTTTAAATGATTGTATCTTCTTGCTTTCTGACTTCTCTTTTGAATGAATTTTTTTCATTCCTCTTAGGTGGACTGTAATGGCTCATTCAATGTAGTAGTTGGTGGTAAAAATTTTCTCTATATATGTATGTCTGCCTTGCTTCTCTTTTCCCAAATCCACACCAGTGCCACTCACTGAAGGAAGAATGCAGAGATCAAATGGGATCTGCTAAAAACACCCACAGTGCAGAAACATAGCTGACTGTAGGAAGCCCTGTCATGGCATGCAAAGATAAAAGAGGAAAAATGCCAAAAAAGAGAAGATAGGAATTTGACCTCTTAATGTCAGGAACTTTGTCTTTAAATTTCTTTAGGAGCCTAGAACTAGTGATTCTCAACCGTAATAGGTTGATCTGATGATAACTCCCCCTTTTATCAGAAATATCTTCTCACATTTCCTTTATTATCCTGAAGTGAAATTGAAAGGTAATACAACTCACCTATCCGTATAATTTCTTTTTAAAAAATCTGTATTTAAATACCTGTATCTCATATCTGTGATATAAAAAGAGAAAGCTAAGGAAAGTAATCCGTGATAAACTGCTTGGAACGTCAGCACTTTCCATCCTCTGTCACTGTCACTCAGACACATTGAAAGAGTCAGGTGCCTGCACCTGTCCCAAAGCCATCATGAATGCATGCCTCCCAGGCAGACTGACCCAGATTTGGGCCAGGTGTAGCATTGCCCTGAGTGTTTGGACTTTCCAAATGCATGGCCAGTTCTTGTTGAAGCTTCTTCCACACAGCAAAGTACCGTCTCTTCTCCACTTACACCAACCAGTTGCATTCCTTGAAAATGTGGAAGATATGTAACCTATGCAAAAACACTTTGTTTACATGACCAAGAGTTAGATTCTGGACTTAAATCATTATAAGTGAGTTTTTCATGTTCAAGGATGTCAGGGGGAGCATGTGGATGTCAGTGGGACAGGAGATGGTTCTTCGTGAGCGGGAAAGCAGCAGGCATTGCAGGACATGGAGCCGTTCTGCCTCCTGTCCATGTGAGGCTGGCAGCCCCTCCTCCATCACTGGTGTGACCAAAACCATCTCCACACGTTTTAAAAAATCCCACTAAAGGGTTGTTTCACACCCTTTAAGAACACTGCCATTGAACATTAAGGATGCCTCGTAATAAATTTGATTCTATTTTATTATTAAGGGGGTGTAATTGTTATAGAAAGTTACATTTTAACCACTGTTGTATTGAATGATCACCGTTTTGTCTTGCAACCAGACCGTAAGCCTATGGAGGGTCAAGACCATATCTTAATGAATCCGAGTTTCCAACAGGGCATCAGGCAGTTAGTTGGTACTCAATAGCTACTTGGTCAATAATTGGACTCAGGAACAATCTACCGTGTTTTCACAGGAGCTGGTATCACCTTCATGTTATGAGTAATACATGCCACTTTTATCAAACTTCATTGTTATTACAAGTAAGCTATTAAACGCTAGATTGTGCAAACCTAGAAGAAAATCAGTGGTCTGTGCCCAGTTGGAGATCATCGTTCTTGCTTAATATATAAGAAAAGAAATGCTAGCCACTACAGAGTCTGTGGTGTTTTCCCTTAAGAAAGTACTCTTCCATTGTTATAAAAACAATTAAGAGCTTTTAAAATACAACAGAGCAGAGGAAAACAACAAAGATAGTCTATCCTCAAGGACATAAGGATCCATTTGGAGAGACGGGCTAAGTATCTAGAAGCGTTAAAGCTAATACGCAAGTGCCAGGAGGAATAGAGATGTCGTTCAATACACTAGGAGACTAGGAAGAGCTGATCACTCCTCTTGGAATGCGGGAGTTGGAGTATCATTGTATGTGATGGAGGGAATTTGAACTGCTGAAGAAGAACACATCCTAGGCAAAGGGAGGAGAGTGTAACAAAGACTTGGAGGTGGCAATGCACACAGTAGGTTGGAGGGGAGGCACCAGGGGAGTGGTCCAGGTGATGGTGGGGAGAGAACAGTGGTGCTGGTGATGGTGTGTAGAAGTTTGTCTGATGGGGAAAAATGTAGAGAAAGTGGCTTGGCAGAGTAGAGACCAGACTGATTATTTACTTTTGGCCAGAACTACTTTAAAAGACCTGATGTAAGTTCCATGTTTAAAAAATATTCTCAGAGGTTTATTTTTTTTTTTTCCATTTTCTTTGTGCCAGTGAAAATACAATGTTCATGGTTGGATTTTGGACTGAATGCTTAGTAATTCTCAACTGAAAATGAGAATTAGAAAAGAGAGAATGTTATCCATATTTTACTATAACAGTTTATTATTTTTTATTGCCTTCATTCAGATGACTTATGTTAGAGCCAGTGAGCACACAAAGTTAAAGGAAGGCTGTGTGCTGAGCTGTGCTTGGGTTCAGGATCAGAAATCACTCACAGCTGTATCACCTTAGGCAATAAGCCTAGTGAATCTCAGTTTTCCCATCTTCAGAATGGGGGTAATACCTCATTCTCTCTCACACACACACACACATACATGTACGTCTTTGGCTTAAGTGTGATAACCTGTAAAATAGCTCATTCTGTGGCACATCAGTTCAGTCAGTTCAGTCGCTCAGTCATGTCCAACTCTTTGCGACCCCATGAATCACAGCATGCCAGGCCTCCCTGTCCATCACCAACTCCCAGAGTTCACTCAGATTCACGTCCATCGAGTCAGTGATGCCATCCAGCCATCTCATCCTTGGTCGTCCCCTTCTCCTCCTGCCCCTAATCCCTCCCAGCATCAAAGTTTTTCCCAATGAGTCAACTCTTCGCATGAGGTGGCCAAAGTACTGGAGTTTCAGCTTTAGCATCATTCCTTCCAAAGAAATCCCAGGGCTGATCTCCATAGAAGGCACTTAATAAATATTAGGTCTCAGATTAAAATAAGGTATTTAACTCCATAAGATTAGGTGAAATTTATATTCAGTTATGGAACTAGTAAAGCTTATAAAAATTCCATCCCATCAGCCAAACAAGTATTTCTTATCTGAGTGACCTTGGATTCTCTGAACTTCAATTTTTTCATCTATTAAATAGGGATAAAGCACCAAACTCAGAGACTTGCTTTGACAATTCAGTGCAGTGGTACAGGAAAAGCGCTTCACATAGTCGCTAGCACAAAGCCGTCTCTCAATAAATATTATCGTCGGTGCCATGATGTTATTAATATCATTATGACGCCTCTGCCTTGCTGTGCACATACCCTATCTCTATCTTTACTATAGTCCTACGAGGTGTGTATTTTTTTAAATTTCATCTTTACTGAGGTATAATTGGCATTTAAAATGGAAAGATTTAAATTGTACATAGTGGTGATTTCTATACATACACATTGAAAATATTCCCCTCATCTAGTTAATTAATACATCCAGTGGTATGTATTACTAATGTGTGAGCCACCAGGTAAGCCTGCTTTTTTATTGGCAGGAGCTGAAGAATAGGGAAACTAAATGGCCTGCTTAACTGGTGAGATTAGACTTGAACACGGATCTTGCAGTTCCGAGTCTGATGTGGTTTCTGCCATGCCAGTGCCACCTCAAGCCTCTGTAATATGCCAGAGTAACGTTTTCTTTCAAAGTCCACTTAAAAATGATTCATAGAACAGTTTGAAAACCACTGGACAGAATAACAAATATTTCTTGAGACCCCCTGAGCCTCAAATGACATTTGATACATAGTACCAGTCCTGCCTTAGATGGGGAAAAAGTGGAAACTGACAGATTTTATTTTCTGGGGCTCCAAAAGCACTGTGAATGGTGACTGCAGCCACAAAATTAAAAGATTGCTTGCTCCTTGGAAGAAAAGTTATGACAAACCTAGACAGCATATTAAAAAGCAGACACATCACTTTGCCAACAAAGGTATAGTCAAAGCTATGGTTTTTCCAGTAGTCATGCATGGATGTGAGAGTTGGACCATACAGAAGGCTGAATGTCCCTTGAAAATCCCTTGGATAGCAAGGAGATCAAACCAGTCAATCCTAAAGGAAATCAACCTTGAATATTCATTGAAAGGACTGATGCTGAAGCTGAAGCTCCAATCCTTAGGCCACCTGATATGAGGAGCTGCTGCTGCTAAGCTGCTGCTAAGTCACTTCAGTCGTGTCTGACTCTGTGTGACCCCATAGACGGCAGCCCACCAGGCTCCCCCGTCCCTGGGATTCTCCAGGCAAGAACACTGGAGTGGGTTGCCATTTCCTTCCCCAATACATGTAAGTGAAAAGTGAAAGTGAAGTCGCTCAGTCGTGTCTGACCCTCAGCGACCCCATGGACTGCAGCCTACCAGGCTCCTCCATCCACGGGATTTTCCAGGCAAGAGTACTGGAGTGGGGTGCCATTGCCTTCTCCATGCTAAGAGCTGACTCACTGGAAAAGACCCTGATGCTAAGAAAGATCGAGGGCAAGAGGAGAAGTGGGCAACAGAGGATGAGATGGTTGGATGGCATGATCCACTCAATGGACATGAGTTTGAGCAAGCTCCAGGAGATGGTGAAGGATAGGGAAGCCTGGAGTGCTACAGTCCATGGGGTCACAGAGTCGTACACGACTTAGTGGCTGAACATCAGCAGTGACAGCCAGTCCTGTGTAATACGAGTCCTGCTTTGCCCGTGATGACGATAAACCTATCCTTGGCAACTCCTCTTTGCTGTCGCTGCATTTCTCCCAGTGTCTTCATGTTGGCGTCATGTATTAAGTTGGAGTTGGGTGGAAAATTTGGCTGTTAGCAATTATTCAGCATGGTTTACCTTTCAGTACTGAGCACTGCTACCTGCAGTGGTAATCATGTTTGACTTCTCACCATCTATGTCATAGCAAAGTTGTTTTTTTTTTTTTTTAATCTGATTGCCAGTCAGTGTTGATCATTTCTTTGGTTCCACTTGGAGTGATGAGATTCCTTATGAAAATAAATATTTTGGAGGTACAGCTAAAATACAAACAAACATGAAAGTGGAGGTATTGCAAACCTAGGCATATGTTGGGTTGCAGAAGTTGCCATCTTGGCTCCATATGGAGTGTTGTTCTGGGCACATGGCAGGATTTCAGCAAGTTGGAAATCAGGTTTCTGGGAGCCAGCAAACATTAAACATCTGCCAAAGTGAATTATGAAACAAAAATGTTCTTTATTGAAAATGTTTGTGCTTTTCAATTACCTGAACACCATCATGCTCAGTAAGTCCGAGCTACGTGAAGAGCCTGGAATCATGACCTTGGGATTTGGGATCTTCCATGGGTGGAGGAAGGAGGGTGTCCTGTCTCCCTTACTCTTTTGTTTTCAAGGACAGACCTGTTTTTCAAAATCTCTGTAAGGTCATCTGGTAGTTGTTTTTTTTTTTTTTAGCTGAATGGCTGTGATTGAAAGTGTACCGGCTCATCTGCTAGAGCAGAGTCTGTGCCAGAAGAATCTTTGGAACAGCAGCAAAATTCATGAGATTCTTGTGAGTTTCACTGTGTTCTTTGAATGCTGGCTTCTGGAAAGATCTATGGGCAGCCACAGGCACAGCGAGAATTAGACACAGCCAGAATTCACCATCTGCCACTGCTCTTGGGAGTGTACGAAGATGATGACTGTTAATATTATTAATTATTCATCATGAGACATTTATTAAAACTCCGCAGTATTCTGCTGCTGAAACTCATGCATTCAATTAAACAGACATAAGAAACAGAAATGTCTATCTTTCTCAAAAAAAAAAAAAGTGAAAAGAGCTGGCTTTAAGTAAACAATTTATAGTAAACTATACTAATTTTTTTTTCTCTCTGTGTCAGGAGATAATACATTCATGTTGAAGAAATGCAAGATATAAGTGCATGGGCCTGATACTTAGACTAAAATCCACATGTGAAGACAGATGTTTAAGTGTGGACCTTTCCTATATTTCATTCATCAGTAGTAGAATCAGATTAATAAAATTTCAGCTTTGAAAAGGACTCTGAGATAGCCTAACCTTGTGTGTCCTCTGTCAGAAACTTCTCAATAATATCCTCACCGACAGTGTGTTAGACTTCCGTTCACATACCTCCAGTGACAGGAAATGCGTTACCTCCAGAAGAAATTCATTCACTCAGTATATTTACTGAGCACTTACTATGTTACTGTCTTTGAGGAGCTGTCTCCTCTAACCAGAGGACTCAGCCATAACTGATAAGTTCAGTACTTAAGCAAATTATGTGTTAGGGTGTTTGTTCATTCCATTTTCAGGTGTCTCTTTTGGCCAGAAAGTTTCCGTATATAGTTCCTTCCCTATAGTGATTGCTTAGGTATTTGACAGAAGTGCTCATTGCCCTCTTAACTCACCTCATTTTCAACGTATACATTCTTAGTTGGTTAAGCAGCTACTTTTCTATACCAGTTTGCTAAGTCATGTCCAACTCTTTGTGACCCCATGGACTATACAGTCCATGGAATCCTCCAGGCCAGAATACTGGAGTAGGTAGCCATTCCCTTCTTCAAGGGATCTTCCCAACCCAGGGATTAAACCCAGGTCTCCCGCATTGCAGGCGGATTCTTTACCAGCTGAGCCACAAGGGAAGCCCAAGAATACTGGAGTGGGTAGCCTATTCCCTTCTCCAGGGGATCTTCCCAACCCAGGAATCGAATCAGGGTCTCCTGCATTGCAGGCAGATTCTTTACCAGCTGAGCTTCCAGGGAAGCCCACCAGTTTGCTAACATAACCATTTGAAAGGACCACAGACTGGGCAGGGTAAACAACAGAGGTTGGCTCTCAGAGTTAGAGGCTAGAAATCCAAGATCAAGGTGTTGGCAGGATTAGTTTCTTTAAGGCCTCTCTTCTTGGCTTGCAGATGCCTGTCTTCTCCCTATGTCTTCACATAATCTTTTCTCTGTGTCTGTGTCCTCATTTCTTCTTCTTATAAGGAAACCAGTCAGATTTGACTAGGACGCTGGTGACCTTATCTGAAGCTCTGCGTGCATGCTAAGTCACTTCATTGTGTACAACTCTCTGCGACCCAACGGACTGTAGCTCACCAGGCTCCTCTGCCCCTGGGATTCTCCAGGCAAGAATACTGGAATGGGTTGCCATGCCCTCCTCCTCTTCCCAACCCAGGGATCAGACTCATGTCTCATGTCTCCTGCATTTGAAACGGGGTTCTTTACCACTAGCACCACCTGTGAAGCCCTATTTGAACCCTGGTGGCTCAGACGGTGAAGAATCTGCCTGCAGTGTGGGAGACCTGGGTTTGATCCCTGGGTCGGGAAAATTCCCTGGAGAAGGGAATGGCTACCCACTCCAATAATCTTGCCTGGAGAATCCCATGGACAGAAGACCCGGGTGGGCTATAGTCTGTAGGGTCACAAAGAGTTGGACACGACTGAGAGATGAACACATAGATACCTTCTTTAAGACCCTACTCCAGCTACACACATTTTGCAGTCCTGGGGGTTAGGACTTTAATGTATGTGTTTAATGGGGGATGCCATTCAGCCCATAACATATTCTTCTTATGCTGGAACACTCTCAAGCAGGCAGATTACTCCACAGAAAGAATCAGGGAGGATGGTCACATCCTATGCGCTAGATGTCTCGATTACATTTGAAAGCCCCGGCGTATTGACTGACATTGAACTTGCAGTCAACAAGAAGTGCCAGGTCTTTCAGTGTCTTATTTAGGTCATGTCTTCTCCCCTCCTTTGCATAGCTGATTCATTCATTCAGCTACTCATTCAGTGAGTCTGCCCTGAGCGCTGGCTACTTTGTAGGTACTACTATACGGACACTGACTCTGCAGCGAGGAAACTGGCAGACGATGTCCCTGGCTTCTTTGGAGCTTAAATGATGTCCATGAAGGCTTTCAATAAACGAGCGAACAAACAAATATGTAACTGTAGATTGATAGGTGCCATACTCTTTACAATAGCCAAGTCATGGAAGCAATCTAAATGTCCACTGATGAGGAGTGGATAAAGGAGACGTGGTACGTATATACAATGGAATATTGGTGGTGGTGGTGGTGGTGTAGTCGCTAAGTTCTGTCCGACTCTTGCGACCCCATTGACTGTAGCCTGCCAGGCTCCTCTGCCTATGGGATTCTCTAGGCAAGACTACTGGAGCAGGTTGCCATTTCCTTCTCCAGGGGATCTTCCTGACCCAGGGATCGAACCCGGGTCTCCTGCATTGCAGGCAGATTGTTCACCAACTGAACTATGAGGGAAGCCCCACAAGGGAATATTACTCAGCCATAAAAAATTCACTATTCCTTGAGTACTCATCTCATCCCTATATTCTTCTGAATTGCTAGGATTACAACCAGGAATAAAATAGTCATGACCCCTGCCTTCACGGATCTTATGTTCTCCTGATGCTGGGAGACAGACTATGAATGTGGACGTTTAGATAATGAGACATGCTTTGAATAAAAATGAAGGAAAGGAAGAGAATAACAGGGAAGTGAAATCTTACTTTATAGGTAATGGTCAGATTTTGCTGATCGGCAGAGACTTGAAGAAAGAGAGGCGGTGAAGCATGTGGACATCTGGGTAGGGAGAGCTCAGGCAGAGGGTAGAGTGAGTGCAAGGGCCCTGGCCTTGGGCTGTGTGAAGAGCAGCAAGGAGGCTGCTGTGGTCAGAGTGGACGTAATGCTGCTCCTTTTCTTGAATGTTTATTAATTTGGCTGTGCCAAGTCTTAATGGGGGCACACGGGACCTTTAGCTGCAGCACGTGGGGTCTTTAGCCGCGGCATGTGAGATCTCGTTCCCTGACCAGGGATGCGACATGAGCCCCCTGCTTTGGGAGCGTGAAGTCAGCCACTGGACCATCAGGGACGTCCCTTAGTGTTAATTCGTCGTCACTGGCATTTCAGAAAATGCAACAGAAAATCAGGTTGATTCTTTGCTCGACTTGCTCTGTTTGGTTTTGCTTTTGTTCTTCTTGTTAACTAAAAGTATGTGAGAAAAGAGTGTTTTGGTTCTACTAAGCCTGTATTAACTGGCTGTGGAGGTGATTCCAGGGTGTGTGTGCATGCTCAGTCGTGTCCAACTCTGTGATCCCATGGACTGTGGTCCGCCAAGCTCTTCTTTCCATGGAATTTTCCCGGGAAGAATACTGGAGCGGGTTGCCATTTCCTCCTCCAGGGAATCTTCCTGACCCAGGAATTAAACTCGGGTCTAGTGTCTCCAGCGTTGGCAGGTGGACTCTTTACCACTGCTGCCACCTGGGAAGCCCATTTATGTATATATATCTACATATATACATGTTTGATAAAATTAGGAGAGCAGTCGAGACATACATTTTTATGTTTAAATGTGAGAGTTAGCGTCATCTACCTGATTTTAAAAAAACCTTTGTAGCCCATGATGCAGTCTGCTCTAAGCAGTCTCAGCTGCAGGTGCTATCGATTTCAGCCTCCGAATAGGCAGCAGTTGTTAGGGGCAGAGTAGTTAGGAATTTGAATAAGAGCTCTGATTCTTCGCAGGATTCCCCACACCTGTGCTAAACTACCACAGATGCAATCACATTGGTGCAAACAGTTTTATAAGCAAAACCCAGGGGAGGGGCGGCCGCTTCTTCATGCCAGTCTTCTTTCACACGCAGTGGGTCTTTCCCTGACCTCCCTGTAGCCAGCTTCTGGGTACTCTGCATCCCGAGACGTGTTGGGAACTTTTTTCCGGTTACAAAGCAAACCGTTCTCATGCTTCCAAGTGTTTCTATGTGTCGGTTTCTAAGAGGCAACCTGTGTTGGGTGGAGAGCAGAGTGAGGGCGGGTGACACTCTGCAGGTGAGCCCAGCCAGGCCTTGGCTGTGACCTCAGAGGACGCCAGAACGCTTGAGATGCCAGAAGCGCAAACGCATAAAACGGTAACTGCCTCAGAATTAGAGTCTGGAATGCACCACGTAGCCTCACTCGGTCCTGAGAACAAAGTTTGCAACTATAAGAGCAGTGTTTGGACTTTTTCTTTGGCCACAGCCATCTTATTTGAATGCCTCAGTTTCTCCACTGGTAAAATTTAAAAATGTACAGACCTTCACACGATGTGAAGATGCATTAATTAATCAGTTCCTTCTTGGAAAAGAAAGTCACGGTGAGCTGTGGTAGCCGCCCTTGGTTGGAGTCCCTTCTCTGTGAAGACCAGCTGGGTAAGTGTGTCCCAGGAAAGTTTTCTCCTTGACAAGTGTTTTCAGAGCATTGTAAGATGTTCACGGATCACATCCTACATCTGCGTGGTTATTTCCGAGGGGTGAACATATGGCATTCAAGGAAACTTGGTGGTAATGGCAGAAGATCTCAAAACTAGTCTCTGGAATTAGATCTCTGGCTGGATATTTTATAAACGCAGTCTATTCCACACTGCCATCTGATTTTTAGTCTTTGGCTTGTATGAAACAATTAGTTGTTCTCCTTTCTATCGTATCTGTGGATTTGAAGAAAGCCACTTGACGGATGCACAGCGAAAGGATGCATTTTGTATCGTTAGTGTACTGAGGGGGACGGTAGAGCCATCGCTGGCGGGCTCACCCACAGAAATAAAGCTCAGCAAGTGTTCTATAGACTCTGATCCTCGGGGCACCACGCTAGATGCTGGTGCATCGGAGTTGAGGGGCGCAGTCTTCCACTTCCTCGGAGGAGCTCAAAGTTTAACAGGGAGGCAGACTGTAAACTAATAATTACGAGACTGTGTAACAAGTGGTTTGTTGTCGTTTAGTTGCTGAGTCGTATTCAACTGTCATCAACCCCATGGACTGTAGCCTGCCAGGCTCCTCTGTCCATGGGCTTTCCTGGGCAAGAATACAGGAGTGGGTTGCCCTTTCCTCCTCCAGGGGGAGGAGGTTCCTTTGGCTGAAGCACAGGGTTGCGTGAAGTTGGAGAAGTAGGAAAGGGTCTAGGATGACGCCAGAGGTTGAACTTGATCCCCGACGTGATGAGAGAGTCATTGAACGAGCTGCAGCTGTAGGCAGGACTGCAAGACCAATGAGAGGATGTTGCATTGAGCCTGGCAGGGAATCATTAGGACCTGAATTAAGACAATGATGGTGGGAATGAAGACAAGAAATGTGTAAGATGGAGAATAGACAGGGCTTGCTGAGACTTTGGTTGTAGGGGTGACTAGGAAGGGGATTCTTGGCTTTCTAAACTTGAGTGGCTTTGTAAATGGTGGCGCCATTTGGGCAGTAAAGGAGACAGCTGGAACTGGTGGAGGGACAGGGTGAGTTCAGATTTAAAGATGTTGAATTTCAGGCACCTCCAGGGTATCCAGGTGGAGACAGACAACAACATGTAAAGAGGTACCCTGCATCAGCAGGAAGAGGAGGTGTAGAAATATTCAGGAAACATATATAACAGTTGAAAAGTTTAGATGAAATTCCCTAAGCAATATTTATGAGTGGCACAGTGGTAAAGAATCCGCCTGCCAATGCAGGAGATGCAAGAAACGTGGGTTCGATCCTTGGGTTGGGAAGACCCCATGGAGGAGGAAATGGCAACCCACTCCAGTATTCTTGCCTGGAAAATTTCCTGGACAGAAGAGCCTGGCAGGCTACAGTCCACAGCGTTGCAAAGAGTTGGACGAGACGAGCACACACTAGAGGAAAAGTTCTCAAATGGAAATCTGAGTTACTCTTACCATTGAAGGGAGGGTTGGAGGAGGAAGGAGTCCTTAAGGCCGTGAAACCAGAGGTGGAGGGAGAACAGAGGAGGGTGTTAGCACAAAAGCCAAGTAAAGTCAGAATGTCGAAAGAAGAAGAAGACTGATAGAGCCAAATGCTGCCAAGAGGCCAAGGATGGTGAGGACTAGAAGGTTCCCTGGGTCTGGGCAATGGTGGTCCCAGCACACTCATTACCAGTGAGCTGGAATGGCAGCAAATTGGAGAGCAAGTGAGATTAGGAAGGGTCTTCAGAAAGTGTGTGCATGTTTAAGAAACTTGGCTATCAGGAAGACAGGGTGGTTCCTGGTTTCATCAGGTGTTGCTGAGTCCGGGGACAGCCCAGCTGACCATGTGTGGCAGGGCCTCCTCCATCAGTCATCAATTCAACAGGCTCCTGGCAGCGTGGTTTTAGAGGATAAGCGTCAAAAGTTTTAGATTCAAAGTCAGTCTCAGGCCCCTGCCTGCCACTTTCTAATACCTCCTGCTACTCCTAAGTAGAGAAAGTTTCAGACTCTCACTAGAGATTGTTCTGGCCTTGATGCTTTGAATAGGACAGGTGCGGCCCAGCTCCACGGACGACTCGCTCCTCATCGTGTGGCAAGGAGCGCCTGGCATCCTACCTGAACGGGCACCTGGTGATTTGTAAGAGGGCACGGGATTGCATCCAGGCAGTTCTCCCAGTGCTGGGACCTGGGGTGAGTCCCTTCCAGCTTAGGCTTGGGTTTTGCATCCATTATGAGTCTATTTGACTGGATGACGTCTAAGACTCATTCTCCAGGTCCAGTAGACTGGGACTCTGCCTTCAACGTTTGGCTTTTGTTTTCCCTTCCACATACCTCCCACGCTTTGCATGATTCCTAGAGTTTTCGGCCTACAACACGCAGTTAAGAATGAGACTTATCTGCAGCTGACATGGTTGGAAACTGTGGCCAGGAAATAAGAAATCGAACACCAAGAAAATCGAGACCGTTTTCTTCCATCTTCCATCCCTCTTGGCTTTTCGCCTCTTCGTGCTGCCAGCTTAACTCTTCCTCTTGGCCAAAATGGGAGTTTGTTCAAACAGATATCTGGGAGCCTGGAAAATTATGAACAGCTCCAATGGAGATGATCAAAGGCTTGGAGCCGCCAGTATAAAATCGCTGTGCTTTGACCACCCTGCCATTGGTTAGAATACTTTGGTTCACTCATTTACCCCAATAGCTGTTCATTCAGTGACTACTTCCCGAGGGCCTCCTGTGTGCTGTGATGACTGGGCTCACCTGGGGTCCCAGGGCACTGGCGTGAAGCAGCGAACACCGGTAACATGGAATCTGCCCTAGTGGAAATGCTAGTCCAAAGAGAGAGGAAAGCGTATTGGGAAGAGTCGCACAATAAAGGCACAACTGCAAACTGTGATAAGGGCTACTAAAAGTAAAACTAGCAATGAGGAATTTGAACAGTGGGTCCAGATTTAGACCAGGACGGCAGGGGAAGGCGTCTCTGAAGAGGTGATGTTTTGATTAATGGCAGGACGAACAGGATTAGCCAAAGAGAACAGAGAAAATACATGGGGAGGTGGGTAGCACTGTCTAGACTCTGAGGTGGGGGAGGGCGAGGTGGCCAGAGGATGGGGGAAGGGAGAGCAAGGGAGATGATGGGAGACTCAGGCAGGGGCCAGCTGTGCACGACCAGGCAAGTAGGGGGTCGTGGAAGAAGAGTTTAGAGAAGGGTGGGGGTCAGTGCAGCACACGCTGCTGAGATGCCATTTAATGAAAGACTGAGCAGTGTCCGCTGGCTCCTTGGAGACTACTGGTCACCTTAGCGGAAGTGCGGCCATAGGAGATAGACTGAACTGCTGAAGGGGAAATGGGGGATGAGGTGTAGAGGCAGCCTTGCTGAGACGCGAAGCTACAGTGGGCAAGTCGGGAGGAGAAGGTAGGAATGGGAATGGGAAGGAAATGTGGAATGAAAGAAAGGGTTTTGTACTGTCTCTTGTTAGCTTTTAGATGAGGGGTATTCAGCAGTTTTAAAAAGACCGGAAAGATCTTACAGAAAGAGAAAGGTTAAGATACAGGATACTGAGGGCATGGGGCCCCAGCAAGGGGCAGAGATGGGGTCAGACGAGGCATCTCCTCCATCTAGCCCGAGACGTGGGATGGTGGCTTAGGGAATTCAGTGGCAGAAAAATGAGGACCTTCCGCATTGATGCCACCTGGGAGGCAAAGTCCTCCCTGAGCTGGCAGGAGGGGAAAAGGCAAGCCCTGACAGCTGCAGAGAAAGGCAGAGATGGGAGCCCTGTTCCCCCCATGCTCCTCAGCTCCGATGGGGCAGCCTGGCTCCCTGCGCCTGCTGGCAGGGCTCCTGTCTGCTCACCGTCTGCCCCACCCATGGGGTCAGTGTTCTCAGATGTATCGAATATTTTAGGAAGGCTGTTGTGATTTTGTTTCCTGGGGTTTAATGCCATATTGCACCACTTGGTGTAATTTCCTTACAAATCCAGTGTATTCCGCCATGGGAGCGCTGCATTTGCTCTGGTGATTTTTCTCCCCTGTTTTGCATCCAGTTAGTTTCATGATGCCCCCCACTCTGTGTTCTGACTGTTTTTACTCTTGAAGTTGCATATACCCTTTTGCCTGCTAATTTGAAAAGCACACAATTTTGTGTCTTTTCTGGTTGTTTTGTGTAACTGCATCTCACAGTTCAGTCTGCCTTCCACCCCACTTTTATAGAACACGTTTTGAAGCTGGACTCTGATGCAAGCCCACTTGTGAAAATATTCACATACTTTGCCTTGTGTAGTTGTTGGCTTCTCCCTCTCCAGATTACCTGGCTCTGGCCTCCTGGTGATTAGGAGCTTTGAAGCAACACTTACAGTATGAACTAGAAAGTCCACTAGACCTTTCCCTTCCTTCCCTCTTCCCATGGCCTCGCTGCTTTCTCCTCAGGGCTTGGTCTTCGTTTAGCTTCCTCTCTGTGTCCTGTGCTCGCACTCTTCAGATCCCTCTCTGCTCCAAGCACCCAAGTCTTCACCTTCCTTCCAAGGACAAGAAGCAGGGGTACCTTCTTGGAGATGCATACGAGTCATCTCTTTTGCAGTTCCTAAGTCCTTACTGAGTAGCTACAGAGATAATGAAGAATAAGGAAGAGAGTAAACACGTAGTGAGAATTTCCCTGATAGGTGCATTCTTTCTGCTCTGTGAACCATTATGGTCATCCTGCTCCAGAGAGCATTGGTCCCGGTTTATAGACAGATGAACAAATCCCACAGATGTTTGTGACTTCTTGAGACCTATTTTAGAGCCAGGACTGGAAACCGTCCTTCCTGGCCCAAAGTTCAAGGGGGCGGGAGGTTATCATTGTGTCGTCTGGACACTTCATGAAAGAGAGGCCCCATGACAGTCCTTGACTTGCATAGTATCTTACAGTTGCTGTGATGTGAGGGTGGCTCCCTGGCTGTCAGGAGTCTTTAGTCCTTGGGTCCAGGCAGGAATCTCCTTCACCACTAGGTGGCGATGTAGCAGCATCGCAAGTGGTCCCCACGCACAAGGAAACGTAGACTTGGGGGACAAGCCTTCTAGGGCTAAGGCGTTCGAACTTTTTTTTTCTTTTTAAATAATTTCCTGACATAAAACTAACCATTTTAAAGTGGCAATTCAGTGTCATTTAGTGTATTCACGATGGTGAGCAACCACTGCCTCTATTGCTCTGCAGAACCCCTTAAGTGTTAAGCAGATTCTTAACTGGGGAATTTTCCCCCATTTCCCCTTCTGTATCCCTGGCAACAGTCAATCTGCATTCTGTCTTGATAGATTTGCCTATTCTGGGTGTTTTTCCAAATAGAACCGTGCAGGATGTGGCCTTTTGTGTCTGGCTTCGTTCTTTTAACGTGATGCTTTCAAGGCTTATCCGTGTAGCATGTATCAGTTCTTTGTCCCTTGTTATGACTGAATAATATTCCACCGTATGAATGTACAATAGCTTATCTCTTCATCCTCTGATGGACATTTGGGCTTTTTCCACCTTTGGCCATTGTGAACAGCGCTTCTATGAACATGTACTTGAGTCCTCATTTTCAGTTCTTTGAGATATATACCAAGAAGGGAATTGAGGAGTTATTTGGTAATTCTGTTTTTAACTTTTTGAGGAACTCCTAAACTTTTGCATAGCAGCTGAACCATTTTGCATTGTCATCAGCAGTGCATAAGACTTTATTAACTTTTTTTGACCATGATGCATGAGAATATGTTACATATTGTATATAGCAACCCTTCGTTATAGATGTATATATGTGTGTGTGTGTGTATATAATAGAAGTTTTATGAAATTGTGCTCAGCTTATTACTACATGATGCACTCCGTGTTCTTCCTGTTCTATTTTAGTAGAAAAACAGGCTGGTTTCAATCCACTAAATTAGTTCTACAACTCAAAGGAAAATGAAATCTTAAGAAAAATTAGCTGTTAAGATCAGAGTACTATTCCAAGTGTAAAAAATAACTTCTCTCCTTTCCATTTGGATAGTCAAAGAATTTAGGTCATCCATTAATTTATCAATGCACAAGCTTGGGGGAGAAGCTTATTTAACTTATGAAGATGACGTTTTATATAGTATATTATTGACCATGGACAGTTTAGATCATATTCAAAGATGAGTTGTGTTGCATGTACTTGACAATGTGAGGATTTTAATTAGATGGTATTCTATAGTCAAGCAATAAATCTGAGTGTCGTACCTGTGGTTTCTAGGAAAAGTCCTGTGATGCTTGTGATTTTCACTTACAGATAGTTCTTTATGTATCGCTTGACTATTTCGTAGGAGAGTAAGATACTGCAGGGTGCAGTGGGGGTGACAGGAAGAACATGTGGTAGCAGAGGGAGAAAGAAGTACAATCGAGAGAGTCGGAAGCAAAGCATGAGAAGCGTATCTAATGTGCAGCAAGAATCCCCTGAAACAGAGCTCTTCTGGAAGATCTGGTGTTTGGGGAGCAGTGGAAGCCGGTGGTTAGAGGAAATTCTGTTAACAGGAATGAAGGACTGATACAAGCAGGTCTGTGGATACGACTGAGGGGGTTGCTGGGCTGCTGCTGCTGTGGCTGAGATGGGAAAAAATTCCGTATTACTTTTCATTAACTTCTAACTGAAATCTTCCATTTTCTTCAATTACCAGTATAGGTGATAAACCTAGTATTAGCAGTACCTTCAACTTCACTACCAGTGGAAATCAGAGATAGTTTCACCCCATTACAGTTACTTTAGGTCAATTTCAGTGTTGTTTATGTTCATTATTTAAAAACTATAATTATTAAGCTCATCTCTTGATTGTGTTCAGTAAGCTATTAAAGAAATGGATATATACAATACCATAATTTAAAATTATTTTTAAAGTAATTTGATAGCTATTTTGAAATAACTGATTCTCCCTTTCACACTGCTGGTGGGGATGTAAATTGGTGCAGCCACTGTGAAAAACCTCCAGTATGGAGGTTCCCTAAAAAACTGAAAATAGAGCTACCATATAATCCAGCAATTCTACTCCTGGGTGTATATTCAGAAAAAAATGAAAACACTAGTTCAAAAATAACTAGTTCCCTTATAAGCCCATGTCTTTGATCTCATGTAAACACATTCTGAGAAGGAGTCACTGGGCTTTGCCAAAGGGATTTGTGCCCCCCAAATAGTTCAGAACCCCCTAGAGCTGTCTTCCCAATAAGGGAGGCAGTACCACATGCAGCTCCCAAGCACGGGGGCTGCTGTGACTGGTCCAAGCTGAGATGCACCATAAAATACATAACAGATTTCAAATATTTCATGCAAAAAGAGAAAAGACTTCACAAGTACTTTTTATTGCGCACTGAATAATAATATTTGGGTGTGTTGGGTTAAATAAAATATATTGAATCTCACCTGTTTATTTTTACTTATTATAAATGTAGGTACTTGAAAATTTTAAGTTGCTTATATGGACATCACCTGGCTTGTGTCAGATGTGAGCTCCAATCCTGGCTCGACTCACATAACCAGCTGTTACCTTCATCATTGTTATTACTGTTACTCCATCATGTCCTAGCTGTCAGATCCCCATCCACTGGCATTTCCTCATCTCTAAGAGTAGATGGATCTTCCTGACCCAGGGATTGAAGTGCATCTCCTGAGGCTCCTGCATTTGCAGGCAGATTCTATACCATGAGCATCACCTGGGAAGCCTAGAGAGCCAAAAGGGAGAGTATTGCTACGTTCATTCCAGAGTCAGCCTTCTTCCTAATACATTTCTTATTATTAGAAATGCCCACCATCTTATCGCACCCATAAGCCCAACAGAAGCCCCACAATCTTTACCCTCCTTCTGTACTGTTCTGCTACTCAATATTGTAATGAACAAAAAATTTTAATTGTATACATGAGAGTAACATACCAAGATGATGATATATGAATTCATAGGCAAAGTGATATATATTTTTTAATTTAAAGAAAGAGAAAAGGAGAAAATCCAGGGGCTATTCCCTTGGAGATTAAAGAAGATGGAAATAAGTCTTGAGGTCGGGTGGAGTCCCAGGCAGACATTTGCCACTCATCCTGTATTTATCCAGAGAGGCTGAAGTGGCATTTGCAGAAGACCCAGGCAAACCACCAGCAGATTCCTGGAGTTTGGAAATGGCCACTTAAATAGCAGGACAACCCTGGTGTGTCCCTAAAGTAAAAAACCCAGCAGGCTTTGTTCAGTAGCTGGGAGGGTGACAGTGTTTAAGAGGAAAGGGGTGAGGAGGGACCTCCCACCCTTTTGTTGGTCTGATCCATAAACTGATGGAGCTCTGAGCATCTTAACACTGCTGCCCTGGGAATACAAAGCCCTTTCATCTACAGAACCTCCTCTGAGATCATGAAACAACTTTGTGTAGACAGCAGATGCTCGCGTATCACGTGTATCTTATGGATGGGAGGGGACTAGCTCTGACGCACAAGTGGCTCACAGTGGTGGTAAACGGGGAGAGGGGCCGACTGTGGGTTTAGGTTTCTCCGTAGCTAACACTGTGGGGGTCAGATTCACGACCTCCCACCTCTTGTTTCCCTGGGCTTCTCAGAGTGACCTCACCCTCCCTGACCGTCTGCAAAGATCATTATTCTCCCTTCTGGCTCCTAAGCATTTGTATCTGCTCTCCCCACCAGCCTGTTAGTTAAGCTGCTCCCTTCCATCATTCAGCCAGTTTCTAACAGCCCCACCCTCCTACACAAAGCGCTGCCTGTCTGGTCGGAGCAGGGTGGCGATTTCCCCACCCTTTCTAAAAACATGCCTTGCGAGACTCTCTCCATCCTCCAAAATACACTCAACCCTTCACAGTTACGTTTCCTACCACGTTTGAACTGAGCCTGTGCAAGGAGCATCTATCTAATGTTGGTGTTTTCTCTTGTTCACCACTGTTGGGCCCAGACCCCAGTGTACTGCAGGCAGGAATCGGAGGGTCTGAACCACATGGCCCCAGGAACAGATGGTCATTTTGAAGATTTAGTCAGTGATGCTCAGTGAGGCAGACTCTTGTTTTTTAAGCTCTATTTCCAAATGAAGGGATATTCTGTATATCTTTCAATTGCTTCATTCAACTCTTCTTAATCTCAGTGGTGATAACCTGGCTTTGAGTTAAGTGCCAAGTCACTTCAGTTGTGTCCCACTCTTTGGGACCCTAGCCTGCCAGGCTCCTCTGTCGATGGAATTTCCCAGGCAAGAATACTGGGGTGAGTTGCCATTTCCTCCTCCAGGAGATCTTCCTGACCCAGGGATTGAACCCACGTCCCTTATGTCTCCTGCACTGGTAGGCAGATTCTTTATCACTAGTCAGCTGTAGTTTATCCCTGGTTTCCAGGATGTGTCCAGTTGTATAGTTTTATCCATTTTCCTCTAACCTGATTAAATCACTTTGATATTGTCTCATTCAGTTCACAATAGACAACACTATCATTTTCATATCGATTTATTTAATTCCCAATTATTTTTTGGTCCTGTGTCAGCTTCTCCTACTCCAAAGCCAGTATGTACTCTATATTGGATATTTTTGATGCTAGCTTTATCAAAACATAGTTGAGAAGGTGAATCTGTTGCCAAAAACTCAAAGACTAAATGCCAGAGATTTACATGAAATAATTTATTGCCCAGTGTCCTGCTTTCATCATGATGTGGCTCCTCCCCATAGGATGGAGAAGCAAAGCCTGGCCTGCCCAAGAGGTGAGGCAGTTAGGGATAAGAACCAGCATCCTTCATTCAGTAGAGACGTGTCCAGGGTCAAAGTGTCAAGGTCAAAATTAGGAGCACAATAAAGAATTTCCTGATTTCCAATCATTCAGCTATTTGATAGGTAACTATAAGTATGGGACCCTACCTAGAAGAAGGAACAAAATTTCAGCATATATAAAATGTTAAGTAGTACGGATATAAAAAAATAATCAAAACTTCTGACGTTTTCCCAATTTCATTGACTTTGTATAGATTTCAGTGACTGTATACAATAAATGGTGCCTTTGAGGAAAAGTTGATCTGACCCTTATGACTTAAACTCATATTTATTTTTATGCATGAAATTGGGAATATGAGTGGGAATATTAGTTCTAGCTCTAAAAAGTACTCAATTTTTATCACTAAATAATGGAAGAAATAGCTTACCATACTCAAAACTTTTAATGTAACTATGAGAAGGCTCCTTTTTGGTTTGTTAAATTATCATGCTTATGGGGAAGAACCAACGTTTTCTTAGTTCTCATTTAGATGGCAAATAGTGTTTGGGGAAGAGTGATGATTAATATAAATAAAACTTTTTTTTACTCTAAATATTATTGTGCATTTTTGGTAAATAATGATGTGCTAAGCAAATGTCATTTTTCACTTCTTCAGAGAAGATTTAAATATTTTATAGCAAGTGCCATTTTTGACTTAACAAAGGGCTTAATATTTTATAACTCTACATTGTTAGCTGTTGAAGCTAGTTATATCGGAGCTGTTTGCATCTCAGTGTAAATGGTACTTCAGGTTGCTGGTGGTATATGAAAGTAGAGTAGGCAAGTTATCAGTGCCTTTGTGATAAAGGTCAGAGGAGGTAACCTTTCCACGTTTTCTCTTTACATGCACATCTGTCTGAACAATATTAAATACAAGTGCCTTATATTTACTCTGTAGAAATTGAAGTCAAATCTTTATACTTGCAAAATATATATGAACCACAGCGTCTCTTGGGTTGGGCTCTAGGTTAATAATATCCAAACATGCAGGCCCTACCATGAGAGAGGTTAACGGGAGGAGTAAATTAGATAAATATTGAGCTGACACTAAGCTAACCAGAACCTCTGTTCAGCTTTACCCTGGGCACTGGAAGTTAGCAGCACTAAAACACTACACAATACTTTTTTGTATGTGCACATTTAAGCTTTCTTTATCTTTGCAAAACTTCAGCCTTCCTTTGGTAGCCAGCAGAGGTGGGTGGCTAGAGGGCTGGACCCTCTGTAATGAGCAGGGTCCCTCTCTGGCCCTTTCTCTAACCTGGCTCTGGAGTGAAGGGGGCGTTTTGTGCTGGGTATTCTGAGTTCATTGCCAACTGTAGATGGCTACTTAACAGTTGTCATCTTCCTGTGCCTTCACTTAATTCTCATAAAGAACTCCCATGTGATAAGGGCTATTTTACAGACAAGGAAACCCAGGCCGCCAGATAGATATCTGTAACTTAGACCCACATCCAGTCCTTTGTCGTGTCCCCTGGTTCCATGTGAAACCCCTCTGTGGGAGAGGTGAGTGAGGAAGAAAACTGGGTTCTGCTGCTGTTTTTTAATGAAAACAATTTTAGGAGACACGATTTTCCTTGTTTATGTCTGAATCTGTGTAGCAACAAGCTGCCTTAATGAAGTTCTGTCGTGTTCAAAAAAACTTAAATGTCTTTCAATTCATTTCAAAGAATTATTTGTACTGGAGAGTAATGGAGTAAATGTTTTCAAAACTTGTAGAATCTATTTTGGGGAAGATTTGTATATGGGGTTGAATTTTTTTTTTTTTAAGGAATGATTATCACATTTCATGTTTATGAGATGAACGTTTCTGTGGCATCACTTCCTATTTCTTTCTCTAATTTCTTAGCATAGGATAGATCAGCCCAAATTATGCACAGACCAAAATAGCAGCTTGTGATTTATGTTGATCATTTGTTCTTTAGATTGTCTCGAAAAGGTCTCTTCTACTGCTTAAAGAAAAACAAAACCCTTTCTCCACAGTTGCCTCCATTGATCTCAGCTGCTGTCTTGCCAACTCAATCCAGGCGATGCTTAATTTGACTTGCAATTGTTCTTATAAAGAAGCAACGTGTGGAAGAGTAGGGATGTGATATATCTAGTACTGTTTTGGAATTTGAAACTCCAGATCAAAAATTGATAAAGGAATTTTTTCTTGCAGTAAGTGATTTTCCTTTGTTTCCTCAGGACGCTGGTAAGACATTTCTCCTCTGCCTCATACATTCTGTGCATGCATGTACACATCACTTTGTGACAATAAGTAACACGTGTGTAGCCACGTGCAGCCATCCACAGGGAAGGGGGCTGGATTCCAGTGCTAACCCAATCAGCTCAATCAGACGCTTTCAAATCATTAGGTAATGGCTCTTCACGTTGGCAAGCATCCAGATGGTTTGCCTGGCTTTGTTTTTGCCTTTTTTATTTTTTTGAGCACCACACATTTCAGTCTCAAAATTCTCAGAAAAGGGAAAATTAAATATGAATTAGAACAGAAACCAATTGCACTTCTTGGTTATAATCAGAATCCAGGCAGGATGTGAAATGCTATGCGTTGTAAAATATAATCCATGTACCCTTTACCACCTTCATCTCAATGCCACCCAGCAATCTGGGGCCTAAGGTGACCACTTGACCTCTGCCTTCTTGATATATACTGTGTTCTTCGTTCCTGCTGCACCACTCTAGGCTGCCTTCAGTCGCTTAGGAATCTGGATCACAAAAAAGCACCCTGCTGGTGGACTGGGGCTTCCCCAGTAGCTCAGCAGTAAAGAATCCTCCTGCAGCGCAGGAGACAGAGGAGATGTGGGTTCTGAGCAACTGGGCACGCACCTGTGGGTTGAGTAAAGGGGAGATGCAGCCCCACGCCAGGCTGGACACAGCCCATTACCACCCCTTTACCAGCCTGGAGAGTGGAGTTCAGACTAGATTTCCACCCTCCCTTGCCCCACGCCTACCACAAGTCAAGCATCCCTTAGACAGAATACAACCTGTGCAAGGAATCAGATCAAGGTGAAAAATGATGGCATTCTTCTCTAGATTGCTTTTGGATTGGGCTTCAGCCCCCAAGGAACAACTTCCTCTGGCCTAAAGCTGGACAGGGAGGCAGTGAGGAATCCTGGAGAGCCAGGGGGCCAGCTGCACTCCTTTTAGTGATAACGAAGGTCTTGGCATCTCTTCCTGAACTTTCACTAAAGAAGCTGGTAAGCATGATTCTGGTCTTGCTTGTGATTGAAGTAAATACATGTAATTTAGAATAAATGACTCAGGCTCTAAAATTTGCCAGGCCTCAATTTTATCAGCTGTATGATTTTCACCTTTGACCTTATTTTATGCCTCTTTAAACCTCCATTTGCTCATCTGTAAAATGGGGCTATTAATAGCACTTAATTATCTTCGGGTGAAGATTAAATATGATAAAGTAGGGACTTTCAGCACAATATTGTGTGCATGCGTACTAAATCACTTCAGTTATGTTTGACTCTTTGCAACCTCATGGACTGTAGCCCACCAGGCTCCTCTGTCCATGGGATTCTTCAGGCAAGAATACTGGAGTGGGTTGCCATGCCCTTCTCCGGGTGACCTTGCTGACCCAGGGATCGAAACTGCACTCTAATAATTTTCAATAGATGCAGATGGTGTCATTAATAGTTATCACAGTCTCAGGTCACTTTCTGACTCCCTCCTCTCTCTCTGATACCATTTCCCTAAGGCCTCCCGTTTTTCCTGTATTTCTGCTGCTTTTCTCTTGGCCCCCAACATCGCTGCCTAATTCCTAAAGATTCATGTTCTCCTAAGATTTCTTAAAGAAGGGTTCCTCTTTTTACAGATACAAAAGCTGAAATAGCTTTAGTTCATCTTAAATGATGACTGATGTCTTATAAGAAGCCAGGGGTGCCTTCAGATTTTGTATTTTAAGTACCTCTGTCCAGGTGCCCATTCTGACTACATTTTTAAAGTAAGTACTCCACCCTCACCTACCTAGAGAGAGGAAACAAAAGGATAAATGTCTTATCCAGGCTTGTAGCAGGTGTCATTCTATTTGATTTTCAGGCCTTTCAACAAAACAAAAGGCCTTTTCTGTTCTTTCACAATATATGCTCTCTTTAAAGGTACTTGAATGAGAAAAAAAGCCTACACCGGACCAGATTTCTGGTTCTAATGGACAATAACTGGGCTGTTAGTTGCTGATTCATTCTTCACAGGGAAAACTAGATGCCATTAGAAATATTTTTTTTTCTAAATAGCATTTAAAATTTTATGATAGCTTCCTCTTGAAATACTGTATATGAGTGGCATTCTCAACAAATTAATACGTTTAATATGATAGTCACATGTATTTTTAACTCCTAAAAAATATGTTTATAATAGGATTGAAAACTTCTAAAAGCCAGTTAAGATTTCTTTAAAAGTCAGAGAAAATCTGACTTGAGGAACAGTATATAATAGCATGTTTGGTTATCGTAGCTGTTTTAAATGTCTCCAACTTACAGTCCCCAGATAGTTACCACTGGTGTTCAGAAGTGATAGACCTTAAATGGTGCAAAAAATGTATTTAACCTAAATTTAAAAGTTTGATTCTAGAGTCCCTAAGAGTTCATAATAAATGTCAAGGTAACAAAATTTAATTGTTTACTCTATGCAAGGCACTATGCGGAACACTTTCATAATGTCATTTAATCCTTCCAGCAAGTCAGTGAGATCAGTACCACTATAATCCCCACTTTACAGATGAGGAAATTAAGGTTTAGTGAGGTTAATAGCATGCCCTAGATCTTATAGCTAGAAAGTTCTGAAGAGTTTTGAGAGGCTTTGTGCTTATTAACTCCAAGACACCCTGAAGCTTTCCTGTGCATTATTGCCATCCACAGTGGGGGAGGCACCAGAAAGTGGGGCATGGTAGTTTTTGTTCTCAAATGTAACAACCAATTAGGTAAATCCTTTGGGTCCTGTTTCACCTAGAATCTATATATTCAAAGTACAGGTGATAAAACGAAATTAGCTCATTAACTCTGGTAAGCATGTAAATGAAAACTAAGTCAGTCTGAGGACACTTTAAGAGAAGATAGTACTGATGAATGGTTGGAATTCTTGGTGGGGTGCTTGTCTTTGGTGTAAGGAGTTTGAAAAGAGAGCTCATTGTATTGATAGTGTCTTAGGGCATTTCAGGACACAGTCATAAAGGTTCTTCTTCCTGTTAAAATTTTTAAAATTCTCAGTCTTAGAGAAAGTATACTCTCTCCTGCCATTTGTCAAATGAACAGTTAATCCGGGTTGACTTTGAGTGGGGGAGGGGCGCTCAGATTTTTTTGTGACATAATTATTAGCATAGTTTATCAATCCCATTGCAAAATGTTGATCATAAATGAACTGGGGATGGGGGTAGGATTCGTGGTTTATAAGATTGTTTAGGCAAATCCCACCTGCTCAAACGTCACCTGTCAAGATTGAAGTATTGACTCCAATCCCCTAGCCAAGCTAAATAACAACATAAAACCAAGCTAAATGAAGTCAGGACACCTGATACCAAGATTTCATGGAGGAAAAAAGCCATTGTGCAGCCAGGAATACAGCGCGTTTGCTTATCTTTTTAATACAAATATAAGCTTTATTGGGCTTGGGGATTTTTAGAATCCACAGGCTTGCCGGATGCATTGTGGAGCCTGGCGTTCTGTACACGAGCTTACGTAACTGGTACTGTCCCCTTCGGATGCACACGTTGGTAGGGGGGTGGGTACCCCTCAAAAATGTCAGCATTTCTGGGAGGGAGCAGCACAGAAAGGAGGGGAGGGAAAAGCCCCGGCCGACATCCTGTTGTTATCAAGCTCTTCACTTGCGGAGGGGCGGTCGGAGGACGCTTTTCAGATCCACCACCAGATCCAGGGGTGCCACTGGGCCGCCGTAGTTGTGTGGATTCCGGGGACGGACGCGGGTGGGGGAGCGCGGCCGGTGCACCCCCCGGGGGGCGGGGGGCGGGGAGCAGCTCACCCAGAGCAGGGCTGACCGGCGAGGATCCGCAGGAGCTGGGAGGTTCTCCCCACGGCTGAGTCGGGGGCCCGGACTGTGGGGGCGGGGGCGGAGGAGGGGAGACCCTCCCTGCGCATCCCTCCTGGCCCATCCCTCCTCGTGTATCCCCAGCCCTGCGCGCTGGGGTGCCGTGGGGCAGCCCCCCCCCACCACCACCACGCTCACCCCGTGCAGGTGGGACTTCCTTGGCCCCTTACCTGCCGGGCCGAGCGTGTGGGCGACCGGCGGCCGGCGTCGCTGGCACTGGCAGACGCCTCCCAGGGCTAGAGATCCGCACCCAGCGAATAAGCAGCCAGTCCTGGACCGGGAGGAGGAGCGGCCGAGCATCCCTCTCCCGCTCCGCCGCGTCCTTCTCATGAGGACTCGCCGGAGGTGGACCCGCAGAGCCAACCTCCCGGCCGCTGACTCCGCTTACATCACGAACCTGTGACCAGCGCATCCCTCCCACGCCCGGTACCTGCTCCGCGCGGCTCACGGTCCAGCCCCGGGAGCAGGCTCTTTGTATGCCGCCGACATGGCCAGCCAGCAGGATTCCGGCTTCTTCGAGATCAGTATCAAATATTTACTGAAATCCTGGAGTAATAGTGAGTAACAGAAAATAAGCTTTTTTTGTTTGTTTGTTTGTTTGCTGCGTGTTGCGTAAGATCTGAGCAATAAAAGCCTCAACTGAAAAGCATAGGCTTGTGAGCCCAGGAAGTTTTTTCTTTCTTTCTTTCTTTTTTTTTTTTTTGCTTTCATCTGCTATGAAAATCAAAATGTCAGAGACTGAACTAGCCTTCCTGAAGTGCAGAGGCTGTGGTGGAATTACGGTAGATGTGGTTTGATTAAATTTTCAAGTGAGATGGCCCTTCAGACTCTTGGTGAAGGCAGGACTGGGTATTCCAGGCTGCATTTCCTGCTTGGTATGTGTTTAATGTGCTCAGGTTTTATCGAAATGATTTCGTGAAGTGTCAAAGGGGTGTGGCAGGGCTTCAGAGTACTTCATAATTGTTTTATTAGGGTATTGTCTAAAGAAATAAAAAGTACTTAATGGTCCAAAACCTGGCTCATCTTTTTTGAATATAGAGGCACTTGCAGATTTATTTGGTCTCTTCCTTGTCCATGTGGTTGGTGTTCAGAATTATAATGGTATATACTATTAATATAATAGTACTTAATACTTGAATTAAAAAAATCCTGATGTTTGTCGTAGTCCAAATAATGTGCTTTTTTGAAACATAAACAAGTGAGTTGCTGACCGTAAAATCATTTATTAGGATATCAGAATGTTATGGCTTCTGAAGTTAGGGTTCTGACCTACTTAAAGCTTTTAACAGGAAGATCTTTCAAAAAGACAACCTCTAAGGCATCATGGATCTGGAATTAAATTAAAATGAGGCCTTCAGGTGATCAGTGATGCCTTGCATTTTCTGAACAGTTTAAAAACAAAGTCTTCTCTATTTCACCGATCAGCCTTTGTACTTGCTTTGGGTTAAAAGACTGGCTGGTATTACAGGTCCTGAATTGTTTGAAATTTAAAAAAAAAATTTCCAAGAAAAATTTTATGTTGTATTCCATGCATACTGATTAACCTACCTGCAGGTCCAAGAGCTGGTGATTAATTATCTCCTACACAAATGACCTGTGGACAAGATTGCTCGTATGTAAACAAAACCGGGGCAGGAGAACCTGTGACTTAATTGCTTTGAAAAAAGAGACAGAGTACCTTCAGCAGGAAGGTGTTCAGGGATATGCATCTCTAAATGCTATCCATAGAAACCATCTTTTCCAGGTCATTTTGCACGACTGTATACACCAAGGGGCTTATCTGAAGCTGTTTTTCTACAGGTGGGAAGCCATTTGGGAGTAATACTGTCACCCCAACAACATTCCTTTGTTACAATCATAATTCATTTATCTTGGATTCATTATTTGTGTTAATACTTCACACATAAGGATGAATCTTCCTTTGTCTATTCCCTACTTTGATTAGTGACAAGAATTGGACATACAAGGTTCTTTATGCAGTTTTCCAATATCTGGAAAGACTTACTGCGAGTTTGAAATCCGTGTGTGATACTGAATCATTATTTTGAGCGGGTTAAGGCCAGATTATTTTCTTCTGTCAATTTCCGTCATTGCCTCATTAGATAGAAAATTATGTTGGGACAACCCTGAGGCCAGTGGGATTTCTTTTAAAACCTTTCTCCGCTTGTCTATTTTCAGATTATTCTAGACAAAGCTTATATTCTCTGCCCCCTTCCTAAACTCTCTCCATTCCCCCACCCTGAGCTCACACCAGGAGATGGTTCAGAATGACTGTTCATTTCTACTTTGAGAGTGTCTGGGACACAGTTTTGAATTCTTTCATTCATTCAGCAAATGTTTACTCCAGACCTACTACATGCCAGGCTGTGGAGCTACAGAGGTGAATAAGACACAGCATTCGCCCTCAATCTTAATTTCTTTATTGCACAAGAGTGAACTTGGTAATTTCGCTAGTGTGCCTCTGTGGGGAGGTCAGAATGTTTGTCAGTCCTTTCCTAAAAGAGGAAGAGGAAATACACCTTAGGTTGAGTCTTCTTTAAGCTTGGTGCAACACTGTAGCTCTCAGTTTTACATGTTTTCACTGGCCAAAAAAGAAAAGAGAGAGAGAAAGGAATTTGTCTGTGTGGAAGACAAAGTGAAAAATAGAAGCTTTAGGGAGCTCAGCCTGCTCAGGGCCCCAAGGCTGAGAAGATGCACCTTGGGGTGGGCGGCTCGTTGGCCCAGCATCACAGGTTGGAGAGGTGAGGACACCCCGCCCCCAGAATGGAGAATCAGGCCGCTAATTATGCAGTGGGGTTTATTTATGAAAGTGCGACAATGAAAACCCAATAAAACAAACTCTGTAACTACATCTGACTGCTTTGCAAGGTGGTCATAGAGGAAAGATGCTTCCTTGAGCATTTACCAGGTTAAGAGTTACATCTTTATTTTTTTTTAATGGCACGTTGTGATTTTGTATATACTTGTATCCCCTGAAGAGTGAACAAGTCAATTACATCAGTCCTTGCCTGGTGAGGTGTCTTAGCTTTTCTTTAACTGTTCATTTTGACACTCCCTTCTTCACAGGCTTGCCCTCTCTGTCAGCCTGCACTTTCATTTTAATGGAGTTGGAAATTCAAAATGGCCTTGATGTTTGGAAATAAAATGTCCTTTGCAGACTTCACTGCTTTCCTTATCCGCCTGGACACCTGTCCCTGTTTGCTCCTTTCCCACTCTTATCCAGGCCTACCCCAGCTGGTCAGCGATTCTCACAGGTGCGCCCCCTTGATGTCCACGGCCATGGCTACTATGGGCCCTCCCTGGTTTAACCTGGAATGTCGCAGTGGTCTCCACCTGGTCCACGTGACATAGAGCAGCCTGGAGGGGCTTCTGCCAGCTTTGCAAAGACTTCATCTCAGCCCTTCTTGCCCCCGAGGGTCAGTGACCACCACACAGGACCCTCTGTGAGTTCCTTGTTTATATTCTCCTGCTCCAGCTGTAGTTAATTTGCTGCCCTCTCTGTGTTTTAGCAACTTGCTCTCCAGTCCATGCCTGCACACACACTGGCCCCCTAACCTGGTATGCCCTCACCTGGAACAGACAAGCTGCAGAACCAGGCAGACTTGGTCCACTTATCTAGCCCCTGCATTTGTGATGCCTTGGACAATCAGTTAACTACTCTCCGCCTCAGTTTGTTCATCTGTAAGGTGAAGGCAACAACAATACCTCACAGTAAGTGATGCATTAAGATGTCAAGTATTAATACGTAGCACAATATCCGGCACATTGTGAATCTCAATAAGTGTTAAAAGAATATGAATGTATTCCAATACTTCCCCCTCCTCTAAACCCACTTAAAATCAAACTTAGACCGTTTTTCACCTGGGCATTGACAGCCTCAGTGGATTCTGTGAATAGTCAATATTTACTAAAACCTCTTGCTTTGGGCCATTCATTTTTCTAGATTTCCTTTTTAACTTTACCCCCTCCCCCTTTTCCACCTCAGCTACTATTGGAATATGCCTACCTTCCCTAAGTACACACCCTCCAGCAGCGTGGGAGATGGCCTGGGAATATTCTCAGTGGCCGAAAGTCACCTTGGCCTTCCAGGTTTGCTACAGAAAAATATTTAGGGCAGGTAGTTCCCAGTTGTTTCATGGAAAGGAGGGCTTGCTTTGTATGGAGGCTCAGAGCTGGTATGTAGGCTTGCCCACCTATCTGAAACTTCTAACCAGCATTCCTTTGTTTCACACCGCCACCCCCACCCCCACCCATAATATCCAGTGAACGTGGAGCCCAGTGGATCAAGGGGCCTTCAGGGTTCTTTCAATGTCTCCATCTTTGCAGGGCAGGGCAATTTGTATCCTTTCTGCAATCCTGACAAACCTTGCAAACCCCATAGAGATAAGAAGCCTCTGAATGTCTGTTAGTGCTTTCAGGGAGTGGGAATTTTATTGACAAATAAACTGCTCTAGGGAACTGAACAAACCCTGGGCCCATTTTGGAAGAGACCGCTGTACATTTAAGAGAAGACAATGGCACCCCACTCCAGTACTCTTGCCTGGAAAATCCCGTGGACGGAGGAGCCTGGTAGGCTGCAGTCCATGGGTCTTGAAGAGTCGGACACGACTGAGCGACTTCCCTTTCACTTTTCACTTTCATGCATTGGAGAAGGAAATGGCAACCCACTCCAGTGTTCTTGCCTGGAGAATCCCAGGGACGGGGGAGCCTGGTGGGCTGCCATCCATGGGGTTGGACACAACTGAAGCGACTTAGCAGCAGCAGGGAACTGAACAAGCCCCGGGCGCGTTTTGGAAGGGACTGCTGTACGTTTAAAATGACTCGTCTTGTAGACAGACTTGCTTTAGTGGAAGAGCTGGGTGTGGCATTGCTCAGATATGGGCGAGGTCGTGGTGATAAGGGCAGTGTTTCTGTCTGCTGCAGAAACGCGGTTAGTATATGGTCAGCTCTGAGGACGAAGCGAAGCCACGTGCAAGTGAGGATTGGAAACACGTCCCATTCCCCGCAGAGCAGTATTTAGTGATCCCTGTAGATGTCACAGGATACCACAAAGATGCTATGAGAAAGCCTTAGACATCTCCAGGTGGTAGTTTAGTTTGGTAGAGTGGTTTTTTTGAGGGGCGGGGGAAGAAGGTGGGAGCTGTGCTGGGTCTTCACTGCTGCGCGGGCTGTTCTTTAGGTGCAGTGCAGGCCTTCTCATTGCAGCGGCTTCTCAAGTTGTGGAGCATGGGCTCTTGGGCACGCGGTTTCCGTCATTTCGGCTCCTGGGCTCAGGCTCAGAAGTTGTGGTACACGGGCTTAGTTGCTCCACGGTATGTGGGGGTCTTCCTGGACCAGGGATCAAACTTGTGTCTCCTGCAATGGCAGGTGGATTCTTATCCACTACACCACCAGGAAAGCCCCTGCTGCTGCTGCTGCTGCTAAGTCGCATCAGTCGTGTCCAACTCTGTGCGACCCCGTAGACGGCACCAGACGTCGAAAGCTGAAGAGGTTAGCCAGGTTGCCTGAGTCCAGCAGAACAGTACAGCTCAGTTGCAAGCACCCCCACCTGGCTCTTCTAACAGTGGGGCCCACGCAGCACTGTTCAGGCATCTACAGGAGAGTTACCCTGGGTTCGTGTTCCCATTTCACATCAGCTAAAATAGTTGATGGTCCTGATGAGAAGTGGAACCTCAAATCAATACCCACTCTCTCCAAGGAGAAAGAGTTGATGTATGCTGGGTTTATGATGAAAGCAGATTTGAGGTTTTTATTTGCTTTTAAGGGTTAATTTTTTAGGTTGAAATGCATGAAAAATCCTAGAATCTAGAGTAGCAGTAGCTGCCACAGTGCCTGAGGGCCCACCTTGTGTCAGATGTTTTACTTGGTAATTTATATGTAGGGCAAACCACATCATTGTTTGCCTGAATTGAGACACTTGTGAGTGAAAGTTAATAATTATGCGGGGATACTAGGCATGAACAGGGACTGCCCTGGGCAAAGGAGGGCATATGACCACTCTGTTTATTATCTTTACTCTTTCCAGTAACCCTGCAAGGTTACGTATTGTCTATACTTTACAGGTGAAAATCAGAAAAATGAGTGTCGAAAAAGTGATTTGCTCAAAGCTAGGATGGTAGTAAAGTGCCATCAGCCCCTCCCCGAATCCAGTGATAATCTCGTTTTTTAAAAATGACCCACAGAATGACCAAAGGATCAAGAACACTTTGGGCAATGTAGTGCTTTATAGGTATTTTCATTCTTGTTGACTGACTGAGTTCCCCAGTTCTTAGCCTCTTCCTTCCCTGTGTACCTTTGAAGAGCTCTCTCCCTCTCCTCATCTACCCCTCCTCTCTTTTTCTCTTTCAAGATGGAGAACATCATCTCCTTAGTACATAGCTGTTTGAAAGACTTAAGTATTACCAACTCTTTACTCTCATTATTAAATACAATACACAGGCAACTCTGCACCCTATGGTCATGTTGTACACATGCACTCACAAAAGATGCATGGAAAAGGGTACATTTCTTCTAGTAGAATAGTTTATGTTGATTTCCCCCATTTCTAAAAGTTATTAAATACATAATTAAATAACTCAAATACATAAGAATGGATTAATGGTCTTCTTTTAGAATTGTCCTTTGCTTGTTGAGGTTTCTCTGCTATGTTGTGGGTTTTTTTTTTTTTTTTTTCCTGAATCAGTAGCAAACTCCTAATTGTCTTTATATCAGAGAGAACAGGGAGACTATTTCCAAGGATGACGGAGATGTGTCTGTAACTCGGGTGTCTCAGCTTACCTGATAGCTCTGGTCTCTGCCACCGTAAACCAGCCCTGCTGCCCACAAGACTGGCCACCCAAAGTGATTCAGTTTTAGCTTCTTTGCCTACTTTTGCATGCTGCTTGGAGAAGTTGTCAGCAAGAACTGAAATAGTCCGAAAGGCAAACAGTAGTAGGTAAGGAGGAGAGATGACCTGGATATTTTTACAATCTGGGAACCACCCAGGATATTTGAGAAAGTTGCCAGTATTTAGATGTTTCAACTGATACAACATGCAAATATGCCCTTTATTTAAAAGACATTTGTTTCAAAACAGTGTAATACCCATGACTCACTAGTTCACTTTTGGGTACAGTTCAAGGAATTGAATAGATTCCATGAGTCCCGATCATCTTATTAGTTACATCTTTATTTTTGAGCCTGGTGGGATACTTCGAATGAGCTGGCTTCAGAAATAAGTTTGAGTTGATGAGAAATGACATTTTACTTGTGTTGGAGTTATTCCATAGATTGACAGCTCTGAATATAACCTTTTGTGCAGGTTTTTTTTTTTTTTTATACTAAACCTTAAATTTATTTAGTGTCTTGTAGTCTGCTCAGCACCTGCAAACACTACAGTACCTCATTTGATGAATTTGATGCATTGATTAGGAATAAACTAGCTTATTGAATGTTCCTGGTTTGGGATAATAAGGCTTAATTTTCCCCAAGTTTATCTTCTCTGGCATGAGATACCCATATGGCAGCATGTAGGCATATTTTGTGAGTTTTCAGATCAAATGAGCAAATAATGATCTTAGTCTGTGGGCTTGACCTTTGCATGGGACTTTTGAAATGCAGTATAGCTCGGCATTTATCACCTAAGGTACACAGAGGTGAGTCCATCCAAAACATATCTGTATGAAAAATTCCTGAATTTATTTGTACCCTAGCATTTCTTAGTTTCTTTTAGACACTTAAACATTTCAAATATTCTACAATTTGGTGCCTTTTGGGTATCACCCACTATTTGCAGATGACCCCAGGGCAGAAGGTTTAGCAGGCAGCCACTTCCTGGAGAATGGCATTTATGGAAAAGATAGTACACAGCCTTATCTCCTTTTCTTTGTACTAATCTCTCTCATTTGATAGGTCCCATTCATCATGTTCACTTCAGTATTGTTCCATTGTAGAACTGTTGGCTGTATGAATAAAAGAATGCTGTCTCTTTGAGCTGAAATGCATCTCCCAGTTTTGGAGGAGAAATGGAAATAGCCTTTTCCATTAGAACGTTTTAATTTACTCTTCAATGCTGCTTTATATTCACACTCAAAAACTTACTATCTTAGCATCAGCTTTTCTTGGTTATTACTCCAAAATGCCTTGCTTCTTGATACTGTCAGTGAAGCAAGGCAGACACTATCCATTACTTCTTTCTTCCTGAGCATCTTCTGTGCACTGGACACACTGCTTTGGGAGCGTCATCGCTCATTCAGACCTGGATCCCACCATCAAAGGTCTCAGAGTTTCCCTTCTTTCCTTTTTAGATTCCGAATACAGGATGATTAATGCAAAAGTTCCCAGGACTAGGAGAGGATCCAGTGATATTTCAGAAAGATTGTGTGCCCTAGAGAATTTTATTTGGGATGAGGTGTTTGAAAGATTCTGTTGACGTTCACTTTCTGGATGTATTTCACTGCGTCAGAGAATTATTGGAAGCCTGGTGTTTACAGGCAAAGTCCTGTGAGAACATTTTCCAATATTCCATTCTAGCAGGATGGCTGAAGGAGAGGAGGAAATGTAAATTATTTACTCTGGAACACTTAACCAGATGTCAGTATTTGGGAGAGCAAGGGTTTCAGACATTCTTTACCTTAGAAAAATGTGAAAGAGGAGTTACGATGTTTATCAGAATTTTGGCATGGGACTAACTTAAAGCCATTATATTTCATTTGAGGTGGATCGCTCTTCAGAATATTTGGGGGCTTAAGAGAGAAGGGATGTGTGTGTGTGTGACGTATATTTCTATAAGTTGTTTAATGATCATATATCTCACATATATTGTTACAAACACTTCTTACTTTTTTACAGAACACACAAGCACAAGCATTTCAGTGTTAGTCATCCAAAACTCCAGATGCTAAGTAGTGAAAGTTTATATTCTGCCAGCATATCAGACTCTGTAATGAGTCTGATTTTGGTTTAATTCCTTTCTACTGTCTTAGTCATTTGATGAGCTACAGATGGAAATTTAAGCCAAAGCCGTAACATTTCAGCTAATACTTCTTATGCTGCTGTAAGAACTTGTTGTCGTGTCAGTTTAAGAGAGCTGAAATCTTTTTCAAGAAGGCATTCAAATCTACATTAAGTGCTTTTATCAACTTTAATTTGATATACAACTCTAACTGCCTCTGCTGTTCTCAGTTGCAAGGTGCACAGGAGTTTAGTAGTGAAGACAGCTTTGAAATTTCTAGGATTTGTCAGCTAATGCCACAAGCACAACATTATAGAATATACAGTTAAATCTCTGTTCAATTGTTTTTGTCCTAAGTTTAAGAAACACTAGGCTGACTTCTTTGAGTTAGGATTTAAACAGGTAAATATGTATTTTGGCAACCATGAAAAGGAGAGGGTATTAGATTAACTAGGGTAATACTTGAGTAAAATTCCATTTGAATGTCATATTTATGTAGGAAGGATTTGGCAAATCAGGAAAATGATATATTATGTAACTGTCAAATCAATAAAATGCTTCAATTGTGCAAATACAAGATTAGGTTTTCCTTCCCTGTTTTTCTCTTATTTTTCTGTGTGTGACCTTGATCATCTCCTTCCCTCATTTCCTTACGTGAAAGGAACAAACCTGACTCTGTCTGTAGCTGTTTTGTGTGAAGGGTTTTGAATGCCGCCACTGAAAAAAAGAGGTTTATGTCAACATCGTAATATTTGTCAGTTATTTCTCCCACTCCGTTAAAGCCAGATTGAAGGAGGGTGAGCTGTAGGTTTTTGAACTTGACTGATAAGTGGAGACCCGTCTCTGACTACCCAAGCTTGGTCAGTTTCTTGAGCTAACCAGCTCTTCAGTATCCTGAATAAGATAAAATTGTCGCATTATACAGCCGATTGGGTTCTTTCTGTTGTTATTTTTACAGCAAAGTGACTGTGTGTCTAACTCAGGGAGTGAGTTTGAACAGGGTTGTCTCCAATCTGAGGGGCTGGCATTCTTCATCTGGAGACAGGCATTTCTTTCTGCACAGCAAGATACGATGTTTATGGAGATGGCTGGCGTTCTAGAGGTTACAGCCCAAGGATATTCTCCTAGGTTTTAGCAGATACTGTGTTTCGGTTAAGCCATACTGAAATAAAGTTCATAAGGATTCAAAGTTCTATTAGAAAATCTGTCTGAAACATTGTTTGGTTTATTATACTGTTGACCTTTACTTAATGCTTGCAGCTAGGTAGAAAGCTTTGTGACAGCTTTAAAGAATCTTAAGACTGGAAAAGTTGCTCTAGCTGAGTAGCTTGCCTATGACTTTGGCAGATTATAAGCAGTTAGTTTAAAATTTACAGGTTAGAGCACCAATGAGAAGATAAATTGCAGTTTTCCTTTAAAAAATAAAAAACCTGCTTTTCAACTTTTAAGTTTTTGAAAACCATGTTTCTAACAAATCTTCCCCCAAAATGAGGCCTTGCAGTTGAAAGACAACATGGACTTAACCTTAGTATTACATGTACTATGTCAGCACCCTAGAATTCATTGTCTTATTTTTCTTTTTTTAGTTGAAGTATAATTGATGTACAATAGTGTATGTTGCGGGTGTACTCATAATTTTTAAAGGTTATACTTCATTTGTAGTTATTATAAAATAGTTGCTATATTCTCTGGGTTATACAGTATATCCTTGTAGCTTATCTTGTACATAATAGTTTGTACCTCATATCACCAATTCCATGAACAGGAGTTTGAGCAAACTCTGGGAGAAGGTGAAGGACAGGGAAGCCTGGCGTACTGCAGTCCATGGGGTTGCAAAGAGTCAGACACAATTTAGCAACTGAACAACAATAGCAGCAACAGTCCCCTACCTCTGTATTGATCTACTTTTTTCCAGTGAGAATCATGGCTTCCTTGGTGAGTCTGTAGAGAAGCTCACCCCCTGATGGGCCACTCTGGGTCTTTGGTTCTCCTCCTCCTTGATTTAATGGTGCCCTGAGGCCTGACCTCATCTTTTCTTCCATGACAACCTGTCCTTTTTCTGTTTTACTTGATTGAATACAATTGCTAGCAAACAGGAAAATGAGACATTTTAGTCTTGCCTTCTGATTTTGCGTTCCATTTACTAAACAAATCCCCAGTCCTTATCGTTATGGGAAAGGTAATCCTAGTTTATGCCAATTGAGATATCCATTTTGAAGCTATTTGAAAAGTTGGCCCATTTTCAACTTAAAAAAAAAACAACTAATTTTTAACCAACAATTTAAATGCTTGGACTTTAAGAAAGGTCACAATTATGAATGAGAATGAAGATTCTATCACAGTTCAAGTGTCCCTAATCTGTTTACCTTGGCTGCTTTTCTTTCTCTTGTTAACTGTTCTATTTGCCATTTCAGTGCTTATTACCATTTTCATAGAGGGACAAAGGAGCTGAAATTCAAATTGTTATTGTGATTAGTCAACTGCTCTATTTATTTTTTAAAAAAGGAAAGAAAAAATAGAAATTGGAAATTGAGTAGTATTCTGAACGTCAGTGAGTTTCATTTCAATCTTAAATCCCTCTTGTCACCGCTCAAAAAATCTGCCGTTCACACGTATAATGGTATGGTTAATACACAGAACTAACTTTGCCATCTAGTGATGTGAAATGTGTATCATTTTAGGATGCCTTTGCTATACAAAATAGATAAACTTTCTCATGGCTGAAAGAATGAAGACTTCATTAGCATGCCTGACCCACAGCCTGGGTGAAACTGGGCGATTCCAAGGAGCTTTAGAACCTGGAGGACCCAGACCATCCATCTTTAGACTGGTACTGCATGATAACAAGATGACTACCTTGGTTCTAAATATCTTCACCCTACTTAAGAGGAAGGGAGGAGGCTCAGTTTAGGTTGGTCTTCTGGCAGGAAGGAGAAGATTTTGCTAAAAACAAACAAACAAACAAACCCCAGCAAACTTCTTGTATTCCTCTGGTTGGAATTGGGTCACCTGCCAGTCACTGGCAAAGTAGAATGGAATTACCGTGTTGGCTTCAACAAACTTGATTCATGCCCTGCACTGGGTTTGGTCCACCTTCTGTTAGACAAGACTTCTGCCTGCTACCTGAACAAAGTAGTCTTTTACCAAGGGGAAAAGGGAGCAACCAGTGTGTGTTCAGTCACTCAGTTGTGTCCAAATCTTCGGACACGCGACCCCTATGGACTCCTGCCCACTAGGCTCCTCTGTCCATGGGATTTCCCAGGCAAGAGCCACCAGTAGTAACCCCCATAAAATATAAAATGTACAATTACAGGTGACTATTAATGACCACCTGTTGTTACATAACATTGCATTAAACGTAATAATGATAGCTGATGTTATAAGCCCCTGTGGAAGTACCAGTGCTATATTAAATGCTTTACTTGCATCATTTTCTCTAATCTTCACCGTGACCCGGCTTGACATATACCATTTGTATGTGGCAGAGCTGAGAATCAAACCTAGACTCTAGGATACACGCTAAATTATGAAGTGTTGTGCTGAGTCGCTCAGTCATGTCTGACTCTTTGTGACCTCATGAACTCTAGCCCACCAGGCTCCTCTGTCCATGGGATTCTCCAGGCAAGAATACTGGAGTGGGTTGCCATCCCCTCCTCCAGGGGATCTTCCTGACCCAGGGATCGAACCCAGAAATCCCGCATTGCAGGCGGATTCCTTACTGTCTGAGACACCAGGGAGGCCCTAAAGATACTGATTAACAGTAGGTAAAATTGATGAACCTCAGGTAGGAGCAGAAGGATGTTGACATGTACTTCCTAGCAATTTACCACAGTGATGTGTGTCAAGAAGCAGTGGCAAAGAGTTTTGAGAGTACTCAAAATAAAAATTTTCTCTCTGCCTCCAGTTTCAGAAAAAGGAGCATTTTCTGATGCTTCCTTTCTTATGCCCCTTCGATAAGAAATTGAATCTGGTTTTTTGTTTTTTTAAAAAAGCAAGTTGTAAGGAAGAATATTACTACATCAGAAACTTGAGATTGTACCTAGTTCTCAGTTGAAAGACAAAAACACAAAGAAACGTAATGGGTATATTCAAATCTGTTGTTAGATTAAAATGAAAAAATACAGTACTCATTCATTTGAGTGCCATTTGGCCGTAGCAGATGACATATCCTTAATTTTGTTGTTACCCAAAAGTGACCAAATGTTTTCCTATTTTCAGATGTTTCTGCTTACATAGAAATGTCAGTATTTTCCAGTGAGGTTTAGCTTTCAGTCTCATTGTTCAGATTCAGCTATTTGAAAGGGCTTTAAGCCTGACTTTACCTGTCCATGGCCTCCCCCGCCCCAAGTTAATCTTACAAATAGTCAAATAAGAAGAATCGGCTCGGTTTCAGCCAGCGTGCTATGCGCCATCTCATTTAAACTTCATTAAATCCTGGTGAGGCAAATGTCTCCTCACAGGTAAAAACCCTAAAATAAATGACTTCCCCAAGGGAAGGGCATGAGTAAGCACTGGCAGCTGGATTCAGATCTGGCTCCTCCTGCAGAGCCTCTGTTCTGTCGGTGGACCAGCAGGAGCCCTGCCCACCCCCCCATCCTGTGCTGCTGTGCCACCAGAACATTTGAAAGATGCAGGTGTCGCCTTTTCAGCCCTCAGTGCAAGCTTGCAACTGCGATTCGGTTGCTGGGGGAACTCCTGGGATGCCCATTTGTTCCTGAAAATAGGAGCAATTCATTCTTGGCCACTCTGATTGACATGCTGCGTCCAGCCTTGGGACACACAGTTCGGTGTAGACAGCAGAAGGAGAAACAGAAAACTAAATCCTAATGACCAGAAGTGACTTTAAGCTGAACATGAGTCAAGTTCCTGCTGTTAAGGAGAGGATTGTCTCATGAAAGAGAGCTACATAAATCAACAATCACAGTTGAATATGACGAGGGACCAACCCCATGAAAGATGAATTGTGTCTCGGAGTAAGAGTGACTGTTGTTTGTACGTAAATGTGGTTCACCGACCCTGAAGGCCAGCTTTTCTGTTCTATCCCTGCTTTGCTGATAGTCCTCCAATGCTGAATCTTTTTCTCAACAGCCTGGTGAAGCTGTAGTTCCATCTCTCTCTTCCAGGTCCTTTACTGTGCTCAGTATTCTTATTATGGATGCCGAATTTCTCTAGCGGTCGTCTCAGGGAAGAAACTCAGCTCTTTTCAACCCTTTGGTCTTCATTCAAAATCTGGCTGAAACTTCCTGTGCTTCTTTCTGCATCTGGGCCTCCGTCACCATCACCTCTACCGCAGCCTTGCTCCAGGTCTTCGTCACCTCTCACCTGGAGCATCTTAACTCCTCCTTGCCAGCCTTGCTGCTGCCTCCGCCTCTCTGCCTTCCCAGGACAGTCTGGTCTTTTCCACAGCCTTGAGTGGTGGTCTTCACCTTGGCCCTTGGAACTGTGTGTCAGCACTGAGAGTGATGTTCCCACAGGCAGGGTCGGCCTCGTGTTGATGGTAGCAAGCACACGGAATAATCACAATATCATTGTGAACTTGCGTCATCATCTGAATTCATTGTCTTGACCATGTTTATCCAATCTGTTCTGGTAGGCTTAAGAATTCTGTAGATTATTTACTTCTTTCTGTTCTTTTCCTTTCATATTCTTGATTTGTGTTCTTTTCTCTTGTTAATTTTTTTTTCTTTTCTCTTCTCTTTCTCCATCACATTTTATAAGTATAGTTTCATATGCAATATTATTAGCAATTTCATTACATTTTAAGCATATTAATGAGATATTTTAATTAAAAACTTTCCAAAACCCAGTCCTGTAACAAATAAAAAAGTCATGAAGAAAAAGTTTGGTAGAATACAGACTTGGATTCCATCTCTGACCCACACTCTGTCATCACAGTCACGGCCCAGGCATGCAGTGTTGGTTCAGGGCAGGGAACACAATTTAACGTAAAAGGAGTAGGACATACTACTCTGTACTTTCATGCTGGTGAGAGTTGAAGAGCCTGGGTTTGGTGGGCATGATGCAGACATTAAGGAAAAGCTGGCTTATAGTTAAGGGAAAATCCAAGAGCTCAGTATAATTATTTGCTAATAAAACACATGAACTCAGGCCGAGGCTCTAATTACTCGTGAAGGGTCCAAACTCCAGTGATGGAAGGGCCACTCAACAGTTCTCAAGTGTCCCTTATACACAAAATAACAGTCTTCAAACTGGCCCAGTGAGCTCATTAAATATCATATTGTTCTGCCAGATAAGGCTCTTGTTTCAGGGAGTGACTCAGAGACTGTCACTTCTTGGGCCAGGAGAATGAAAGTGCTCTTCAGGCTCTGGAGAAAGGATAAATTGTTGACGCTGTTCCGAGGCCATCCCTCCCCACTTCGGTCTGTGTCTGATTAAACCATGTGTTATATTGAAAGATGACCACTCAGCTGATCTATTCTGCTCAGTGTTGTCATGAAGTTTCTGCTGTAGACCCACACAGTGGAGAGGAGGTTAGAAAGTTCCTTATGGACAGGGTTCAATTCATGCCAAAGAACAGCCCAGGCTTGATGGTGCTGGGCTGGCAAAGTCATGTGTGCTCAGAGCTTGGATCCAAGGCTCCATCTCCTTGTAAGCGGAAAGTTAACTACCAGCCAAGAGTGTCATCTCACTGGGGTTACTTGCTTTTATTTTTTTCTTACTGAAAAACAGAAGTGAATCACACCCTTCACCAAGCCCTGCAGAAGGAAACTGCAGTGCTGGTCACGTGGCACAAAGGAAAAAGGGCCATAATGCAAACCTAGTTCTTCACTGCGTTCTGGTGTAAGGACAGGTTCAGTCCCCACACAAAACTGTGGTTCTTCAACATGGACCCTTTTTTACATGGAGGAACCATGATGTTTTACTTTGTTTTTGTCCTTTTTTAATTCTTCTGCCTCTTTGACCACTGGAGTTCATTAATTTTGATTGTAATACAAAGTATGGAAAGAATTGATTTAAGCTTGTTTGATTTACTTTTATTCTGTGTGATTTGGGATAGTTATGACCGACCATGTGCTTTGCCTCAGCCCCTAACTTGCTATGTGACTTTGAGCAAGGTGCTTCCACTCTGATTCTGTAGAAAGGTTTTAATATATATTGTATCTCTCTTTATAAATAAATAATATACATACATGTGTATGTAATATGCCTACCATTAAGCCATAATAATTGAATGCGTCCCATCAGTTCAGTTCAGTCGCTCAGTCGTGTCCGACTCTTTGCGACCCCATGAATCGCAGCACGCCAGGCCTCCCTGTCCATCACCAACTCCCGGAGTTCACTCAGATTCACGTCCATCGAGTCAGTGATGCCATCCAGCCATCTCATCCTCGGTCGTCCCCTTCTCTTCCTGCCCCCAATCCCTCCCAGCATCAAAGTCTTTTCCAGTGAGTCAACTCTTCGCATGAGGTGGCCAAAGTACTGGAGTTTCAGCTTTAGCATCATTCCTTCCAAAGAAATCCCAGGGTTAATCTCCTTCAGAATGGACTGGTTGGATCTCCTTGCAGTCCAAGGGACTCTCAAGAGTCTTCTCCAACACCACAGTTCAAAAGCATCATTTCTTCAGTGCTCAGCCTTCTTCACAGTCCAACTCTCACATCCATACATGACTACTGGAAAAACCGTAGCCTTGACTAAACGGACCTTAGTTGGCAAAGTAATGTCTCTGCTTTTGAATATGCTCTCTAGGTTGTCATAACTTTTCTTCCAAGGAGTAAGTATCTTTTAATTCCCATCACTTCATGGCAAATAGAAGAGGAAAAACTGGAAGCAGTGACAGATTTTATTTTCTTGGGCTCTAAAATCACTGCTGAGTGATTGAACTGAACTGAAAATCACTGCAGATGGTGATTGCAACCATGAAATTAAAAGATGCTTGCTCCTTGGAAGGAAAGCTATGACAAACCTAGATAGCATACTAAAAAGCAGAGACATCACTTTGCCAGCAAAGGCCCATATAGTCAGAGCTATGGTTTTTCCAGTAGTCATGTATAGATGTGAGTGTTGGACCATACAGAAGGCTGAGCGCCAGAGAATTGATTCTTTCAAATTGTGGTATTGGAGAAGACTCTTGGAGAGTCCCTTGGACAGCAGGGAGATCAGACCAGTTGACTGTAACAGAAATCAACCCTGAATATTCATTGGAAGGATCGATGCTGAAGTTGAAGCTCCAATACTTTGGCTACCTGATGCGAAGGAAGAGACCCTGATGCTGGGAAAGATTGAGGGCAGAAGAAGAAGTGGGCGACAGAGGATGAGATGGTTGTATGGCATTACTGACTCAATGGATATGAATTTGAGCAAACTCTGGGAGATAGTGAAGGACAGGGAAGCCTAGCGTGCTGTAGTTCACGGGGTCACAAAGAGTCAATCACAACTTACTGAACAACAATAGTAATGTTTATAAAATGCTTAATATACAACCTCACTATTGTAATTGCTTGATAAATTGTGGCCATTATTATTATTTAATTAATGCTTATCTAAATTCCTCTGTGAGTTAATGGTTTTAAAATGTTCATTGCTAAGACAATAGGGCCAGGGACCACAGGGTGCTGGAGTCTCTTTGTAACATCTTGCCTTGGCGATCTGGTCTTTATCACTCACTGTAGAAGACCTTTTGGTAAAGAGGTGTATTTCTGGAACATCAGACAATCTTGGAATTCATAGTTGTGTGGAGTGACTGCTAGTGCAGCAGGGTATTAGTACGTGCTACAGTTGAAGCCTGTCTTGCAAGCGTCACATGAGTTCAGCCTTGTTGTTGTTCAGTTGCTGAGTCGTGTCTGACTCTTTGCGACCGCCTGGACTGCAGCACACCAGTCTTCCCTGTCCTTCACATCTCTTGGAATTTGCTCAAACTCATGTTCTTTGGGAGAAGGCAATGGCATCCGACTCCAGTACTCTTGCCTGGACAATCTCATGGATGGAGGAGCCTAGTAGGCTGCAGTCCATGGGGTCGCTAAGAGTCAGACACGACTGAGCGACTTCGCTTTTACTTTTCACTTTCATGCACTGGAGAAGGAAATAGCAACCCACTCCAGTGTTTTTGCCTGGAGAATCCCAGGGACAGGGGAGCCTGGTGGACTTCTGTCTATGGGGTCGCACAGAGTCGGACACGACTGAAGCGACTTAGCAGCAGCAGCAGCGGTATGTCCATTGAGTTGGTGATGCCATCCAACTGTCTCATCCTCTTTTGTCCCCTTCTCCTCCTGCTTTCAGTCTTTCTCAGCATCAGGGTCTTTTCCAGTGAGTCGGCTCTTTGCGTCAGGTGGCCAAAGTATTGGAGCTTCAGCATCAGTCCTTCCAATGAATATTCCAGATTGATTTTCTTTAGGATTGACTGATTTGATCTCCTTGCTGCCAAGAGCCTCCTCCAGCACCACAGTTCAAAAACCTTAAGCATGGAATTTGACTTGGACCTGAGCCGAAGTCCTCTCCCAAGTGTGAGTCCAGATGCCGCCTTCGGGGTGAAGTCTTCTCTGACTGCTCCCCCTCCCCTGCTCTTTCTACATGCTTCCACAGTAGCAGGGGCCACAGTGCTGCGTACGTGTGCTGTGTGGTCCAGGTCCCTCCTGGGCTAAGAATCCACCATCTGTTCATCCTTATATTCCCCAGACCTTGCAGGGCACATTGGCACTTGATAAGAAACTGTTACATATTAACAGTGAGTAAAATTACCTGAAAGGGTGTAGGAGGCCTATGGCCAAATATAACTTACGTTGATCCCATCATGGATGAGCTCCCAGCAAGCAGTAACAATGTTCTGTGTTGGGGGGTGGAGGGAGTTTGCTCTAAGCTGGGACTCAACATCCAGCCTTGGCTATAAAGTCTCTTTCCCTCTGTGACCTTCACCTGTTTTCTTTGAGTGGATTTAGTAAGTTAAATTCAGCAGTTCTACTCCTGGATATATATCCCCCCTCCAAAAAAAAAAAATGCTAATTCAAAAAGATTCATCACTCCAGTGTTCACAGTAGCCTTCTTTATAATTGCCAAGATATGTAAGCAGCCTAGGTGTCCATCAACAGATGAATGGACAAAGAAGATGTAGTATAGATACATTCAATGGAATACTACTTAGCCATAAAAAAGAACAAAATTTTGACATTTTGCAGCAACATGGATGGACGTTGTGTTCACAGAACTCAGGGCCCGTGTATCCATGAAACTCAAGATGAAGTTAGAGTGAAATCATGTATTTATGTAGTAATCAGCCAACTTCAGGGAATATTTCTGTGATTGGGTTTTTTTTTTAAATTAGTTGACACTGTCAAAGATTGCTTTCTCTAGAAAATATATTACCTTATTCCTACGTTTGCCTACAGTGTCATTTAAGTTAAATGGATTTAACTTTACTTTTAAACCTTCCAGCCACTTTTGCCAAATTAGAAGGAAACTATTTTTAGTGAGACTACAGAAATAATTCATGATCAAGGTCTTTTTCCATGGGAGGGATGCTGCTGTTTCATATTTGGAGAAATTGATTGTCTTAGTAAGAAAAAGTTCTGAACACAAAGATTTTGTCCTGACAGTTAAGATGGATTTACTCAGAGCATCAAATTGGACATGCCTGAATGAGCTTCAGTAAGTTCCTGTCAGTGAATCAACAGCCTTCCCCTTCTCTCACAAATTATCGGATGCCTGCTTGAGTAGGGCACCAGGCCGGATAGAGCCTACGCAGCAGGACCACCTCCTGCCTGCTATGGACTATACAGTCAAAGGCAGCTGGCTTTGATGAAAGAAGAGATAGAAGGAAGTTGCGGAGAACAAAAATGCTTATCAGATAAATGTTCTTTTCTGTGCCAGGCCTTGTGCTTGGACTCAGCGATACTGACATAAATAATCATCCAGAGGATAAAATGATTAATTTTTTTTTTTAATGTGGGAGGGAAGAGGCAGAGGAATTGTTCCAAGAGGCCGTGACATTTGAACTTGAAGAATGCTACAGAAAGGAGAGGGGAGGGCAAAGGGGGGAGTGTGATCAAATACTGGGGGGTATGAGATTCATGGATTCAGGGAGCGGCTGGATCTCAGGGTCCCAGAAGAGTGACAGAAGGTACCTGCAGACAATCATGTCAGATCGTAAGGTGCACTGAAGGAGCTGTTGAAGGGTCTGGGCTTTACCCTGAAAGCATCAGGCAAGCCCCACTGCTTTTGTTTGTTTTTTTCCTTCTTCTTTTTTATTTTTAAAATTTTGAAAGTATGATAACACATTTACAGGAGACTTGGAAAATACAGAGCAAAGTTGCATATGGTTCTACTACATATTAAAATTATTTTTTAAGTAGGTAAATTAAGACTTTTAGTTGGAGTTTCAATATCAAACTCTCAAAACTTAATGAGTAGAAAAGTAGAAGGATACAGTAGACCTGAAAAGCACTATAAACTTATTCAACATAATTAAGATTTATACAGTTTTCACACAACAACAGGATACAAGTGCTATTCAAGTTCCCATAGACTATAAACCAGGAGACAGTGAAACATATCCAGAGACATGAAGCAAGGTGCAAACATTTCATGTCTAAAGGTATTGATATAGTACACAGCCTGTTCTCTTATCACTGGGGATTTATGTTAGAAATCAATATGAAAAGATATTTGAAAATAGCCCACACATTTTCAAGTGTGGTGCCCCACAGCTTTTTAAACCAGGAGCAACATGGACAGATTCCAGGGAATGCTGGGCGTTTGGGTTGAAAATGGAGGTAGAAGAATCTCTATGAGGATAACCCAACTCAAAGTAAGGGAGAAGGAGAGGTGCGCAGGAGGGGACAGTTTCAAGCAGCTTGTCTGGGTTAGCATTGCCAGGGCTCAGAGTCCTCCCTAAACCGAGGCTGTGCTTGATTTTAACACAAGATATTGATATGCGTGATAATGTAGCTCATGCAAGTGGCTTAAAAAAGAGAGGGCAAGAGCGGAACAGCGTTTTGAAATTATACGTTGAATGGGAGTTGTGCTCTTAGAATATTTGTGCTGAAGCTAAAAGGTGATGATGATGGAATTACCTGCTGATATCTCATTTAATTTATTGCACCAGAATAGCAGAGGCATTTTCTTGCTGATATATATTGTTGAGTTTGGTTCATGGTTATTCCCAGATTATATAGATGGACAGAGCTTTTGTGTTTCAATAAAATAAAATTTAGATGAGCAAGGCACCTTGAATCATTTAAATGTACAAATAAGGCTCTAGTGAATGCTGCACAGCCCTCTGGAATACTTTGGAATGGTTTCAAGTTATCAGTTCATCTAAATTGTCTAACTAGTTTGTTTTGTTTTGTTTTGGCCACGTCACACAGCATGTGGCCCAACCAGGGATCAAACCCACAACCCTTGCAGTGAAAGCGTGGAGTCTTAGCTTACTGGATCTTCAGGGACATCCCCTAATTTGTCTAACCAATTTTTGTATATGGAAATCTCCTAGCACTGTGTAGTGTGACTTTCACAGGAAAGCAACGCATCACGAAAGGTCACAAACGCTATTTAAGAGACAAGGTTCAGGATGATGTGATCTCTGTTAGTTGCCTTTTGGTGCATTCATAGCCGTACATGGTTTGGTCCTCCTAGGGCCGGCTCTCGAGTGCCTCTCCACCTTCTAGAGAGAGCTGGTGTGCTTCCCAGGCCATGTGGACTTGCGTAAATCTCTCTAGGAGAAAAATCTCTCCTAGTGTTAGGCAACTCGATGATGACATATTTTTCTGTGTTTTTGTGCCAGTTCAAACTCTATGCCATTAGGCTAGTTGAATCAGATGCTCCCAGTGCCTCCTCCCTGCCCTTACGTGAGGAAACTGCTGGAAGTTGTATTCACTTTTATGGGCTGCCAGGGCATGGCCATCACGGCTTCAGAGTGCCGCCGAGTGCTCTGTAACAATTAGTAAGTCATGGCAGATGGTTCGTCATCACATAGGAAAGTAAGGCAGGCATGCACCTAATTTGCCATAAACCAACAGTGTAAACCTTACACTTTGCCTGTCTTGAGCACTTAGTTCTCTCAATGAATATTGCACAATAAAGGAACTTAAAGTTATAATTACATGTCTGCCACATGTAGTATTTCAGGAAGGCACATCAGCATGTGAACAAGTTCTTAAAAAGCTACTCGATAGTAAGGAGCTGGTAGTCCGGTGGTTGACCACGTGCTCCCACCGCAGGGCTCGCAGATTTGGTCCCTGGTTGGGGAACTGAGATCCCATATGCTGTGCGGTGAGGCCAGAAAAAAGAAAAAAAGGACTAAAAAGTTAAAAAAAATAAAAAGCTACTTAACAATGAGAATTAAATAAATGAACTAACAGCAGTATAGTTGAGACAGAAATAATACTTTAAAGCATAAACCAAGAAGTTATACAGTAACAAAACTCCATTCATACATATACATATTTAAATTTATACAGTAACAAAACTCCATTCATATAGATACATATTTAAATATTTCCATCCCTTTCCATTCTGAGGGCTCAAGGTTATTGCATCCCAGGATGTAATTGGGTGAGGAAAAGAACCGTTGCCCTTTCATTTGTTTAAGGGAGGTTTTGTGGTACCAGTTGGATTTGTAAAAGGTCTTTGAAAGAGAAGATGTGTTGGCAGGATTGGGAGGAAAAGGCATGTCAAGCAAAAAGTGTGTGGCTCGAGCGAAGAAGCAGAGGAAGGGAGTGGTAGGGTGGCTGGCCAGAGCAGCTGAAGGGAATTCAAGACCTACCTCCTGGAATGAAATAGAAGCCCACCAAAGCTCCAGACACACAGTTGCCAGTTGAGCTTTCTGCTTGAATAGGAGCCCATGTTCCCTAGCGCTCCAAGGACTCTGAGGTTTCAGGTGGGGATTAGCCGATGAAATGATCCTGCTGTGAGAACAGTATGAATCAAGACTGTGGTCTCTATGTGAGGAATTCACATTTTGTCAGACCGTTTTACCAGCTTTTCCTCCCTCAGTCCTGTGGCTTCCAAATTAAAGCTGTGAACAAACAGATACACACTGAGAACCCACTGTGTGCAGAGCACTGCAGTAGGTGCTTTGGATTGCCCTGAATTGCAAAGAAGTGACCCTCAAGAGGCAGGCAAAGTGGGAATCCACGATTTTTAGTAAGAATGCTGATGGTAATACAGTGGTTCTCCCAAATCCATGTGTACTCAGCTGTAACGTGTGGGATATAGTTAGACAGGGCTAAGGGAGTATTAAGACGTTTAAAAATCTGTTTCCTAGTCAGTTTTATGTTTTTGGTTTTATGTGGATTTGGGTGCCATGTGGAAGCATTTAATATCTGAGATCTCTTTTACGGTGTTTTTGCATCTCAGTTTCTAAGCAGTCTGGTATAGCAGGAAGAGTACATACTTCTGAGTCAGGAGAACTGTCTTGGAGGCCCTGAGGTGTGCAATTTGGACAAGTTACTTTAACTTTTTCAGCTTCAAGCAGGCATACAGCTAACTCCTCGGTCTTGAAACAGAGTCCCTCTAAAACCAAGTTCCCAGTCTTACCCAGCCTGATAGTTTTTGGAGTGATTAATAGATATTTGCATATTGAATCAATACATCAATATTTTATTGCTTATTTTTGAATATTTATGGCTAGAGGTGTTTACTGATTCATAGTTATGCAACACGGTGGCTTTTCTGAATGGCTTTTCATGTTTATTCACAAAAATGGTTGCCCATATGTCTAAGTTTTATAAAGCAGTAATTGGTCTGGAGAACAGCATATACAATAGAAATATAATGCACGACTTTTTTGCAGTTTTAAGCTTTCTAGTAGTCACATTAAATAAAGCTTGAAAACATCTGAAATTGTTTTAGTATTTTACCTAGTCCAGTATATCTAAAATATTTTGACATGTAATCAGCATAAACATTATTTTTTTAAAAAAATTTTTTAATTGGAAGATAATTGCTTTATAGAATTTTGTGGTTTTCTGTCATACATCAACAAGAATCAGCCATAGGTACACCCGTGTCCCTTCCCTCCAGATCCTTCTTCCCATCTCCCTCCCCATCCCACCCCTCAGCCTGTCACAGAGCCCCTGTTTGCATTCCCTGAGTCACACAGCAAATCCCCATTGGCTATCTATTTTACATATGGTATTGTAAATTTCCATGTTACTCTCTCCATACATCTCTCCTTCTCGCTTCTCCCCTCCCCCCATGCCCATAGGTCTGTTCTCTGTGTCTGTTTCTCTGTCACCATAAACATTATTAATGAAATATTTCATATTCTTTATAGAGGGAATAATTCTCCAAAATTCATTGTTGATTCATCTCAAACCACCAATGCATCTAAATTTGAATACCAAATTGGCCAAAAATCCTTGATCTCTATTTAGATATCATAAAATTTACAGTTTAAAAAACTAGTTATACATATGTAAATTATTATAGATGTACCTAAATTTTTTCCTATAACTGAATCAAGTATCAAGTTTTCAATTTTGATTTAAATGGATTAACATGAAAATGCAGTAACTCAGTTGCACTAACCACATTTCAAGCGCTTCATAGTTTTATGTGGCTGGTATTGAATAGCACAGCTAAAATTATCTTGAATTGTTTTTTAGTAGGTCCCCAGACTTTTAGGCAGCAGAATCATTTCATAATAAAAAAATAAAGATATTCTAAACCTGGATTTCATCTTGGGAGTTGCCTTATACTGATTACGCTTAGTGGTGACGTCTGACACTCAGCTTGTTCTGCCTGCCAGATTGATGACATCTTCTTTGAATGCAGCTCTCTAGGTTAGCCAAAGTAATGTTTAGTTGCTTTTAAAATGCTGCAGGAGCATGACTATTTTTTCATAGCAAGTGTCTGAATCCATTATCTTTTGAGTGAGAAGTCTGGATTTCAAACTGCTTGACTTGCCCAAGGTCCCATGGCTAGTGGTGGGGCAAGTACCTCTTAAACCTGGACTTATGGGTCCTGGCTGCCATGGAGTCCTTATTTTGCCTGCTTTGGACACTTAAGATCTTACCTGAAGGAGGACCCTTTATTAGACCATATTTTTTGATTCTCAAACATATCATCAATTCCAGATCCAAAGTAGAATGTAGAAACCATGCTGTAGGCTGAGTTGTCTCAAAGGATCCTTGGGCAGAGCAAGGTTGTGGAGATGAAAAGTCTTGGGAATAGAGGCCTCCTTAGTAGTAAAAAGCTATGTGAAAAAGTCCCTTCTTCCTGCTTCTTCATTGACCTGTAAAGGCAAAATTTAACTTGATAGAAAAACAACCATTTTAATCCCCCACATAGTGGTGCCTTTAGTATGTTCATTTCTAAAGTATAAAGTTCTCTTTTGGGAATGCCTCTTTTTTGCTCCTACATAAAACCAGTACAGATGATTCGTAAGTGTTGGGTGGAAATGGATATGGGATACTTAGCTGAATGGTTCTTTAACATTCAGTGTAACTGGTTTTTAGATACTGTTGTTTTCTGTATGCTTTCTTAATGAATAGTCGAAAGGGAGGGATAGAGCTCATTCCTTAAGCTCCTGGCATTAGCTATTTCACCAGCATTTGCATACTTGATCAAGAAGGTTAAATGTTTTCAGGACCAGTCAAAACTACAAGTTGGAAATATTGGTTTAAATGATGCTTTTTCAGATGCAGTAGTTGTTTTCTCTGGTTTTAACTGTACCTCTCTGAGCTCCCATTGTTAAGTTCATTGTATTAAGTATTTAGATGTTCTGGCTAAAAATATGAAAATCCTTTGAGTTTTCACCCTCCACTATTGATGCAATACATCTTTTTTTTTTTTTTGGCCATGCTGCATGGCTTGAAGAATCTTAGTTCCCCAACCAGGGATTAAACGCTCATCCTCTGCAGTGGAAATGTGGAGTCTTAACACTGGACCACCAGAAAAGTCCCTAATGCAATACATCTTGAAGATCCCCTCTTTTTTGTTCTGGGCCTCTAGTCAGAAATGTCCTATGGACTATTGTTTCCAGGAGGCTTAACTCTAAAGGCAGATAATCATTAATTGTATGAGTGCATTTTAGAATTTTTGCATCTGTGAAGTGATCATTTGTTACATCTTACCTTCTCTGCATCCAGTTCACTGAGGGTTTAAAAACTGAACAAATAAACCTGCCTGAGTTGTATGCAAATAAAAGTTAGACTTGCAGTGAGAACTTGAATAGACTGTGTAGAGTATTTGAGTTTTGTGACATCTATTTGGGCAAAGAAACTATGAGGCTGTCTCGAGATGAAAAATACATTAAGGACAACATAAATGAGCCCCAAGTTTGGGGGGAGGTTACTTTCTGGTTCTTTATTATGTTATGAGTTGTAAGAATGAGGTTACTAGCTTGACAGCTCTGTTCAAGATGGTAACTGTTTTAAACCCTCCCATTCCCCTGTCTGGGGAGACAGTTTTACAACACACTAAATTATCATTTTTTTTAATTAAATATTTCCAGAGGCCACCAGTAGCTTCCAAACCTGGCTGCACATCCGAATTACTTGTGGAGCCTTTAAAAAAGATAGATCACAGCTTTCCACCAATTTCACCAGAAATTGGTGAAATTTGTTGTGGAATTTGTGCTTTTTATGGAGCTCCCAAGCTCTATAAAAAGAGCTATAAAGAGTCCTTTGTCAGCCCTCTTCCTCCCAGAATAAATGCATTAAACTCAAGAAATAGGATCAATACAGTGTTCCTCCAATATAACATAATTAAAAGACTATAGGTGAGGGAGAGATCCGATTAGGCACTGCACTTTCTGCTGTGGAACTGGGGAGTGTTTTTCTAAGCTGATTCGTCTTCAGAGAAAAGTTTTTGGAGAAGAAGCACTTAGAGTATGTCTAACACAAGTAAGTTCTTTCATTTCTCATTAGCATAGAACCCCTTCTGATTTTCCTCTCCAAGGTGGGGCCTAAGTGCACCTGGTAATTTACAAGAGAATGGGTGACACGTGGAGGTTTAAAGAGATGCTCTGTGTCGGTTCAGACAATCTGTATGTCATAAGTATTGCACACCTGTTGGTAGAACACTGCTTTAACAGTGCCTGGGTTCCAGGAGTGCCCTGCACCAGAACAAACCAGTATTTTCCTAGAGGCCTTCCTGGTAAACGTTTTCGGATTGCATTTGTTTGTTGCATCTCTCTATAGGTAATGACCTGCTTGGCAGTTGCCACCTACAACTAGAAGCCAGTATGATAGCCATTGCCTCCAAGCATAATGAATGACACACTGTCTTTGATAGGTTCTTGGCCCTTACTATGGTTTCCACAGGGAAGGGGTGAGGCTGCATGGAATGTTTGCTTATGTTGTACTTAATTTGGTTTCTATTCTAAGACAGCCTCAGAGGTTCTTTGTCTCTGAAAGATTTGTTAATCCAAGTGAATGATTATATTCTGTACTATGTTATGTCATGGAAAAATAGTGAAAAGATATACATAATCCTTTTGGCACTGGCATCTTACCGTTAACTGCTGTGTTTCTATGACACTTTTAGCACTTGTATTTACTGTTGTTATTTAGTTGCCCAGTCATGTCCAATTCTTTGTGACCCCCATGGACTGCAGCCTGCGACTCCTCTGTCCATGGGGATTTCCAGGCAAGAATACTGGAGTGGGTTGCCATACCCTCCTCCAGGGGATCTTTCCGACCCAGGGATCGAACCTGCATCTCCTGGCATCACAGGCAGATTCTTTACTGCTGAGCCACTGGGGAGGCCCCTTGTATTTACTGAATTTCTAGAAAGGCTAGTGAGCATGTGATTATGCAAATAAAATGTAACATCTTATTACTGAAATATTTCATTGAATATATCACACACTGGTTCTAAAGATTCAGTGAGAAATGTTGGGTTTTTAAGACCAATGATGGAAAAAAGAGAAAGAATCATTATCAGCTTGAGTTTCTTATCACTTCAGGGTTTTGATATAGTTAATATTCAATATCATAATTTTAAATGCTGACTTGTTCTCCGTGCTAGAAAAATTTGAGTGGGTGTCTAAAGGCTATTTCTTGCTTCCCATAATATGATAAGGTAGATTATAATATACATTAAGGAAGGTTCATCCAGTCCTGTAGGTCCCATTTGATGGAAGTGGTTATATAATCTAACCTTCATGTTAATCAAGTAGCATGAAATAGTATCAGTCTGTCAGTAGCCTAGAAACAGTCTTTCCCAAAGCAATGAGGTTAACCAGATACACTCAGGAATGTCCTTGCAACTTCTAAGCTTGTGAAAATAGAAACAGCCAGTTTGGGCTTTCACTTGCACTTGAAAATATTTGCAGTCAGGCCACCAGGCCACACAGATACAGAAAGGAAATTTTTATGAATATTAGATTAACTGTTAAAGTAATAAAAAGCACCAACTTTAAAGTCATCATTCAATTAATATTTGAGGATTATTACGGAACTATCAATTAAGCATGCCATCAGTCCATTTTATGTTATTTATTAAATTTAGATTATATTAATATAGTTTAAAATGCATGACATTTATTTAGCATCATCAGGGAACAAATGATCTCTGAGTAAATTTTTTCAGGTCATGAGGTTTAACCCTTGATGTGTCAAAACATTTCAGTTTAATAATACTGAATAGAATTCTTTCCAAAGTGCACTTTACTATTCTCTGTATTGTATCTGTGCTGTCAGAGGCTGTCATGATTCAACCATGTCTAAATGAATTCAGATCATCAGCAAATGTATTAATTATTAAAGATTCATTATATGTGGCTACCTTATTTTACTTATTTTTGGCTACATTGGGTCTTCGTGGCTGCACTCAGTTTTTCTCTAGTTATGGTGCTGCTGCTGCTGCTAAGTCACTTCAGTCATGTCCGACTCTGTGCGACCCCATAGACGGCAGCCCACCAGGCTCTGCTGCCCCTAGGATTCTCCAGGCAAGAACACTGAAGTGGGCTGCCATTTCCTTCTCCAATGTGTGAAAGTGAAGTCGCTCAGTCGTGTCCATCGCTTAGCGACCCCATGGGCTGCAGCCTACCAGGCTCCTCCGTCCATGGGAGTTTCCAGGCAAGAGTACTGGAGTGGGGTGCATTGCCTTCTGCGTAGTTACGGTGAGAGGGGGCTGTTTTCCAGCTGTGGTGTGCGGGCCTCTGATTACGGTGGCTTCTCTCGCTGCAGAGAGCATGGGTTCTAGGCCCATGGGCTTCAGTAGCTGCAGTGCCTGGGCTCAGTAGTTATGGCACACGGGCATAGTTGCCCTGCGGCCTGTGGAATCTTCCCGGGCTAGGGATCGAAACCGTGTCCCCTGCATTGGCGGGCAAGTTTCATAACCACTGGATCGCCAGGGAAGTTCAGGATGGTCTCTTTTTACACTAAAATATCCTAAGGTTGCTGTCCTTCAGAAGTTTAATGTCTGCTTTTTGTTGTCTTCTGGTTTTCTATCAATATGAGCCATCAGCTGACTTATTTCACTTACTCAGCTGTCAGTGTGCCTGCCCATAGGAGCCTTCACCTATCCACGACTTGATGCTTTCAGTCTAACATAAACTGAGGCAAGATCAGGATTGCTGGAATGGTGTATCCCATGGGAGAACAGAGTCGGACACAACTGAAGCGACTTAGCAGCAGCAGCAGCAGCCACAGAGGAGATGGGTGAGGTGAGGTAGGAATTCTTAGTAACAAAGATGGACAGACTCTGTGCCATCTGTTTTTGACTCTAGAAGACACCTTGCATTATTCATTAATTCTAGGGACCCAAAGATGAGAACAACGTGACTCATGCCCTCAGGATGCTTCCCAGTTGATACGGGCCAGGCTCCTGCAGAAGGATGGAGGGCATGGATAGACCATGGAGGGCGTCATGGAGACTCCACTCTGGGATTCATGAATGCTGGGGTTTGGGATATGTGAAGTTTCTGGATTAAAAAGGTAGATCATTTGGAGGCACTTTCAAAATGTTTACAAAAATAAATACTCTATGTTTGCCATTGTTCAGAAGTTCCAATTCATAGTAAGGAAAGTACTAGAATAAAAATTAATAAATGTAGTGACTCTGGAGTCTGACAGCCCTATATTTGAATGACTTTGAGAAATCTTATTTTTAACTCCTTTTGTCGACTCCAGAATGGAATTGTAATGCCTGTCTTATAAGGTTGCTGTGAGGACTTAATAATACACGTGAAATGCTGGCAGAGTACCTGACTCCAGTTCCATATCTCACTAATATTATTTCTTTTTTCTACCTCTTTATCCCTTGTACTTTCCTTAAATGCTGTTTGATAATTAATATCTGTAATAGAGTGAAAAGACAAAACGAAATTTTTTTTCTTATTTTGCTGAGGCTCTTTTAAGTAATGTTTTTTGTCATTGAATGACAGTCACATCATTTGAAAGGTTGGCCTAATAATAGCCTGAGAGATTTGAAGCTGAAAAAGTACAGATTTTCAGTTGAGTCTTGACTCCAATGTAGATCCTGAAAAAGGAGAACTGAAGAATTCAATACTCAAGACTTGGATACCTCCCTCCACAGACTGTTGTATTGTAATTGTTTTGACCCCTTTCATTAAAACAAATCAGAAGCTACATAGGCACCACAGTCGACTCTAAAATAATAATAATAAAGTGAAAGTGAAGTCGCTCAGTCGTGTCTGACTCTTTGTGACCACATGGACTGTAGCCTACCAGGCTCCTCCATCCATGGGATTTTCCAGGCAAGAATACTGGAGTGGATTGCCATTTCCTTCTCCCGGGGATCTTCCCATCCCAGGGATCGAGCCTGGGTCTCCCACATTGCAGGCAGACACTTTACCATCTGAGCCAGCAGGGAAGCCAATATTAATAAAAAAAGGCATCGTAAACCCTGGATGTGTAAGATACTGTGAAACCACAGTGGCACCTTTGCTGGCCTTGAGCTTGCCTGAGACACTTAGAGTGTTCATTCTGGGAATTTGGACATTTTCCTCCTTCCTGTGAAATGTTTCCGTTCATCAGTCAATTCACCATACCATGCTGTTTTGTAAGTTCAACCTATGTTGCTCTAGCAAACCTTCAATTACCCTGAGTAAATCAAGAATAGAAAACGACTTAGGTTTCTTGCTTTTCACAGCTGTGTTAGTGAAGAAAATACATTTTCACTGACCCTCATACAATTCTTCTGTCAGAAATAGTGCCCATTGAAAGCTCAGAACAATACAGTTCTGTTTTGTTTTTAAGTAACTTTGCATTTTCCTTCCCAGTCTCCTCACTGGCCTAATCTTGTTTTTTTCTTTGAAGGTGAAACACTTTACCGTCCTCACCAGTATTGGTTCCTTCATAAATTAAGTTTTTCACAAGTCGATTTAGGCTGTGCATTTTAAAATAATAGAACTGTAGATTTCCACCCTGATCACTTTTCTTTACTGGTTGTGTTAGCAGATGTTCAGTGTTTCGTCTTCCTTAAGAGTATAGTTTCTCACTGACTTGGCTTCAGATAGGGATTCTCTGCTATTGCGTTTTGTCTGTAAGAACTTAAGCTGTTTAAAGCTGTTTGCACTTGTGGCCAAGAGTCCTGGTTCCCAAAGCAACAGTTTATCACCCACCCCGTATTATCTTTGCTCTTGTATTTCTCCGGTCACAGGAACACGAGTGCAGCATGGTGGGCTGTCCCCTGGGGGCGTGCGTGGCCTCGGAATGCGTGGACTGTTTGTGGCGAGCCCTGGGGGTCAGGCTCATGTTCCTGGAGTGCTCTGAGCAGCTTGGCTAATCTGGCAGCATAGTATGTTCTTGTGGTTAAATATAGACATACAGGCACTCTGCAAGTTGTAGGTCACTGTCTTACCGAGCAGCTAAAAATTGTCCCATTGGTATGAACAGTCTGCCCTGGACGGAAGGCCTGTTTTAGTTTGCCTTCTACTGTAGGTTTTAGCACCTGACTAAAAATACACCTTGGGCCAGAAATAAAGGAGACCCACCTGGTGGCCGAGACACTTATGGTGGCAGAGAGCAGCGGGAACATGGACTCGGTCACTCTCTTTTTCTGTTTTGGAACATAGTCTGTGCAAACGGTTCCCGACCGTGAGTTTGGGTTCCTTTTCAGGCTCATGGAGATTACAACAGCTTGTTGGAGACGATCCTCTGTGATCAGCTTCATAAAAGGGCTTGGTAGGTATGAAAGGCTGATAATTGTGTGGAGTGGGTCATTGGTTATCAGACTCTGGGTGGAGAGAGGGTTCTCTTAAAGGTTTCCACGGATGGGGGTGGTAGGGACACCTGCATCTCTATGCAGGGATTACTCCTAATGTCACTTGTTTAGAGATGGGAATAATACCCTTTAGAATTTCTAATTGGGATTGCAATTGTTGGGATTGTTTCTGAGGTTAAGATTTGGTTAATTTTGTGTATGAGTCTGTAGAACAACAAAGCTGTGATGTCATGGAATTTTTCTGTGCACTGAAATTCTACTAAAAGATTTGGTCTGACTCTCTGTTCTATAAAATTGCTAATCCGTTAAAAAAAAAATTGCTAGTATGCATTTGGAAGATAGTTAACATCCCATTAAATATTACAGCAGAGGTAGGGTTTATGCTTGATTTCTTCTAAATGTTGATGTAAACATCCTTACTTGTTTTGTTTTAAACCTTGAAATGGGCCTAAAGCAGTCTTTCCTTTGCTTTGGGCCTAGCCTTTTCCAACATTTAAAAACTGTTTTTCTTTTTTTGTATAGGAACTAAAAAACAGGATGCCATATGTTAACCAACATTAACTGGATCCAAATTGCATGTGGCTGCTTTTTCTTTATCCAAATAAAATAGCCTGGTTACATTAGCTCTATCATAACCTTGTGAGCAGTATTGTACAGGAGTTCCAAAAAATTAATGAGAGGAAACTTCCATGACACAGAGTTAATTGCATGCAACTTGGATATCGACCACTTAACTTTCTATTTAATGAAAGTAGAGGAAAAAGTTAATTTGTAAATGGTAAAGTCATACATACTGTTCTAGAGGAGAAGCACTTTCCTTATCAATGATTTGGGAGATTTAATTACTTGTTAATCATTCTGCTGTACTATCTCTAATAAGACTACTAGATATTTGCATATAATACCACTCTATTTCTAGGATAAAATCTCTATTAGTCATTAATTTGCCCCTTTGTGGTTTATAAAGTGGAGTATATTAGGAAACTATTTTTTTCCTCTCAGGAGATTTTTTTTCATGTATAACAAGCATACAAGTTAAAAGGCAAAACTTACAGTTTTATGCCTTTGGAAAAATGCTCCACCATAATCGGACTTAATGAAATGATACATATTTTTGTTTGGTATCTCTTGGAAATGTTACTGACCCTTGCTGTGTTACTGCTGGACAGACCGCTTGTGTGCTCTGGTAGCCAGCTCAACTTCTTTTTAAACTCAGTGTCTCTCTTGCTCACAATCTATAAACTTAACTTTTCTAAGAGATCGGTAACAACTAATATGGTTCTATGAAGTGAAAGATTTATGATCACCTGAAATGATAAACTTGGGGTAGGCAAGTATCTACTAAGTGAATTTTACAGTCATTGTACAGTTCATAACTATTTAAAAATTTAATAAGACCTATAATATTTTTTATTAAATGATCTGGCATCCAAGTAAGCACATATGAATGAGGACTTTAATAAATACTTTGATCTTGACAAAATGAAGGACTTACCAGACTATCAAGGATTTCACTTATTCAGTGAAATGTTGATGAGTTCATTATCACTTAATGTTAACTCAGTGTCAATGATGTAAATATTTGTGTAATTTCTATTATATGCCCTGCATTGGAAGTCCTTATTTATCTTGCTATAGATGTTGCAAATATATCTTGAGTTATCATTTGTATTCACTTCAGTTCAGTTGCTCAGTCATGTCCGAGTCTTTGCAATCTCATGGACTGCAGCACTCCAGGCCTCCCTATCCATCACCAGCTCCCGGAGCTTGCTCAAACTCATGTCCATCGAGTTGGTGACACCATCCAACCATCTCATCCTCTGTTGTCCCCTTCTCCTCCTGCCTTCAATCTTTCCCAGCATCAGGGTCTTTTCCAGTGAATCAGTTCTTCTCATCAGGTGACCAAAATATTGGAGCTTCAGATTCAGCATCAGTTCTTCCAATGAATATTCAGGACTGATTTCCTTTAAGATTGACTGGCTTGATCTCCTTGCAGGCCAAGGGACTCTCAAGAGCCTTTTCCAATACCACAGTTCAAAAGCATCAATTCTTCAATGCTCAGCTTTCTTTATGGCCCAACTCTCACATCCATACATGACTACTGGAAAAACCATAGCTTTGACTAGATGGACCTTTGTCAGCAAAGTACTGTCTCTGCTTTTTAATATGCTATCTAGGTTGATCGTAGCTTTCCTTCCAAGGAGCCAGCGTCTTTTAATTTCATGGCTGCAGTCACCATCTGCAGTGATTTTGGAATCCAAGAAAATAAACTCTGTCATTGATTCCATTGTTTACCCATCTGTTTGCCGTGAAGTGATGGGACTGGATGCCATGATCTTAGTTTTCTGATTGTTGAGTTTTAAGACAGCTTTTTCACTCTCTTCTTTCACTTTCATCAAGAGGCTCTTAGTTTCTCTTTGCTTTCTGCCATAAGGGTGGTGTCTTCTGCATGTCTGAGGTTATTGATATTTCTCCTGGCAGTCTTGATTCCAGCTTGTGCTTCATCCAGCCGGGTGTTTCGCATGATGTACTCTGCACAGAAGTTAAATAAGCAGGGTGCCAATAGACAACCTTGTTGTACTCCTTTCCTAACTTGGAACCAGTCTGTTGTTCCGTGTCCAGTTCTAACTGTTGCTTCTTGACCTGCATACAGGTTTCACAGGAGGCAGGAAAGGTGGTCTGGTATCCCATCTCTTTAAGAGTTTTCCACAGTTTGTTGAGATCCACACAGTCAATAGAGCATAATGCATATGCAGAGCATCTATATCATATGTACATGCAGGTACAATACTGTAAACAGACGTATGTGAATGTATTTGGTAGCAGAATGCATACTGTAATGTGTATTGTACTGGTGTGTATATATATTACATTATGATAGAGATTATATTAGCAAAGACATACAGAGGATCGGATTCCTTTTCAAGTCCCCTCACCCTCTGTCCCGCATCATGTTGTCTCCAAGGGGATCCTAGAGGGGAACAGCTAGAACCTTGGTTTGTGGCATTTGATGTCAAGAGAGGGTAGCTTCTGGCATCTCCTCATAGCCAGCCTGCGTTGACTTCATTGTCCCTCCAGATTGGGTCCCTGTGTCATGCGCCCACTAATGCAGCTGCAAACACTTCTCTTACCTTTGATTCTGGCTTCAATATGGTTCTGATAACATAGCCCAAGAAGCTGGGTTTGTCCTTCCTGGTGGGCCTGAGTCTCTCACCCACACAGCAGCCCACATACCACTGCTGCTCCTACAGCCTCTAGACCTTCTTGACCGTGACACAGCGAGAAACACATTTTGTGTTAGGCCCGGAGCACACACAGGGACCCTATCTGTGAACCCAGACAGGTTTGGGAAACAGAAGTGTCGTGAAACAAGGTGCCATCACTCTGCTGTTTTTCTCTTCCATGGTTTTCTATTCTGTTCCATTGCAGACATGCTGCTTGTGATATCTTGTGACTGAGTGTACTAAATTTTAAACTTTGTCTTCTTTATTGAATTTTGAAGAGCACGTTATACATATTGGGCTTCCCTGATAGCTCAGATGGTAAAAAAAAAAAAAATCTGCCTGCAATGCAGGAGACCAGGGTTCAATCCCTGGGTTGGGAAGATCCCCTGGAGAAGGGAATGGCTACTCACTCTGTATTCTTGCCTGGAGAGTTCCGTGGACAGAGGAGCCTGGCAGGTTATAGTCCATGGGGTTGTAGAGAATTGGACATGACTGAGTGACTAACACTTTTTTTTCAACATATTAAGGATTCATTTATTAGTGAACATTTGTTATGTAGCAAATTGGTTAACTGATCTCACTCATAGTATTTTCAGACAACAATATTTCTGAAAAGACTCAAACTATATTGTAACATAGGTATGATCAAGGATGCCTGTGTAAATGACATCCCACCTATATTCACCTTTGCTGTGTGTTCTAAGTGTAAATGCTCCAAGATACACACTGTTCAGTCCAACACATTTAATTAATGTGAAAGGCTGTGGCTGGACTTAAAAAGTCTTAGTGAATATTCTAACTTATGTGATCAAACCTACATTATAGATGGTATTCAGTTCTTTATATAATTTATTTTTATATCATTATAGCATTCCTTCATTATTGCCACTATAAGGCAATAACGGAAACTGAACAAATGAGCCTTATTTTTTTTTACAAAGTGTTGTATTATGAAAAATTGTCAAATACATATACAAGCAGAAAGAATATATAATATACGCATATAAATGCAGCAGGCAACACATCACCATCACTCAGTTTGAGCAGCTGGCAAGCTAATGGTTGTGTTTACTTCATACATACATTTAAGAGATCTTTTTCTCTTAAATATTTTGAGTCAATGATGGACATCATTTCATTGAACTCCATATAATCAGTATACAGTCTAGAAAATATAGATATTTTCTTACCTACCCACAATGCTACTATCTTCCCTAACAAAGTTAACCATGATTCTTTGTTACCTAGTATCCAAATTCAACTTCGTATTCAATATGCTTTGACATTTTGAAAAAATGACTTCTAACAGTTGGTTTGCTCAAATCGTGCAGAAGACCTGTGTTTTGTGTTTGGCGGTTCTGTCTCCTGAGTCTCCTTTAATCATCCTACTTACTTGTGTTTGTATGTGTGCGTGTATTTGGCTGTGCCAGGTCTTAGTTGGGGCATGCAAGATCTAGTTCCCTGACCAGGGATCTAACCCGGACCCCTGCTTTGGGAGCGTGGAATCTTAACCACTGGACCACCAGGGAAGGCCCCCATTCTGCCTATTTTTATCTTTCATTGACTTGTAGAAATTAATGCTCTTTTCTTATAAAATGGACCTAATTCTGGATTATTTCCTTTGCTTCCTAGGGTGACATTTAACTTGCTTCTATATCCCCATTATTTCTTATAAATGGTTGTTAGTTCTAGTGTTTTTGAAAACTGGATGCACTTGGACATAGGGTGAGAAACATTCCCCACTCTTGGCCCCACTGCCAAGGTCATTTCTGTTCTCGCACTAGAAGACTCGGAAGCCCTCTGCCATTCTCAGGAATACATAGCTGACTGTTTTCAGTGTTTGGGGTCAAGAACTCTGACCAACATCCTACCACAGGGAGGGAATTTTGAGAAAGCTGCTAGCGTCAGTATTCTAAAGAAGTATCTTAAACACCTTAATCATGATAACATCTCCCCAGGAAACATCTCTTGCATGATTTCCTTATTTGGAAGTTGTGATGTTACAGGATTTCAGGTCATCTCTATAAAATGTATAGGATCTTCCTTTCTGTTCTGATGGGTCTCATCCAGCTTCCCACCTTCATTATTTTTTCTCAGGGTGAGTACAGTGGTCTTTAATTTGTCCCTCAAACAGCCCCTTTGTAGCCCATCCTATACAACAATATCAATCCAACTTTTCCCCCAGAAACCTGCTAGCTTCAAGTAAGATCCAGACTCATTGACTTGTCATCAAGCACTTCATTCTGATAATAAGAACTAACGACCTACTTTTTTATAGGACTTACGAGTTTTAAGTTTTCATATATATGTACTTGTTCAATTATGTTGTTCACACTGAGACTACCGTGGAAGCTGATGGGTTCAGTTCAGTTGTTTAATTCTGCCAGGCCTTGTGCTAAGGGCTTGGCATCTTTATGGTCCAGTTCTTGAGGATTTCTCAGTGCCTTGGTGAAAATAGCCTGCACATGTCTGCTGTGATGGGGGTGCATGGTAGGAGGACAAGGGGTAGGGGGACAAAAAGAGACCCTCGGCTGATGTCTCTAGGCGTCTGCCACGCTGTGCCCTTGCCTCAGTTGTACCTTTCTCATCTCCGCTCGTCAGAGTCCTACCTGTCCTTTCAGCCTTGGGTCAGGTGCTGTCTGTTCCTCCAAGTCCGGCAAATCAGTGACTGGGAACAGTTGATGATTCTATCTTCCTAGGTCTAGCCCAGAGTTTTGTGAAAGGCGCAGTCTCGGGACATGTTTTTTTTTTTTTTTTTTTAAATGTTGACATGAAGGACTTCCCTGGTGGTTAAGACCCCTTGCTCCCAATGCACGAGGCACGGTTTTGATCCCTGCTTGGGGAACTAATCCCGTGTGCTATGCGGCTTGGCCTAAAATAAATAAAAATTTATTTTTTAATGTTGACCTAAGTCCTGAGTTTATAGCGAAGCATAGTCAGGTTTCCTCACGTGTCCACCTGCAGCAGAGGGAGTTGCCAGTCTCAGAAGGGTGGATAGGAGCAGAGGAGCCGTGGAGGTAGCACTAGAAGGGTCAGGATTGTTTGTCAAACTTTCTTCTAGAGGAAGGACAGACCGTGGAATCTCACTAATTTGTATCAAGTCAAGGAAAGGCAAGTATTAATTATTAAGTTGCTGAATTGTGGAAGTTTTGAGTAAGTGATGTTTTATGCGTTGTCAGCCTTCCCTGACAGCTCAGTTAGTAAAGAACTAACTGATGCAGGAGACCCCGGTTCAGTTCCTGGCTCGGGAAGATCCATTGGCGAAGGGATAGGCTACCCACTCCAGTACTCTTGGGCTTCTCTAGTGGCTCAGCTGGTAAAGAATCTGCCTGCAATGTGGGAGACCTGGGTTCGATCCCTGGGTTGGGAAGACCTTTTGGAGAAGGGAAAGGCTACCCACTCCAGTATTCTGGCCTGGAGAATTCCATGGACTGTTTAGTCCAGGGGGTCACAAAGAGCTGGCCCCACTTTGCCTTTCACTTATACGTTGTCAGTGCATATTTTTACACGATCACAGAATACTGGAGCTAGAAACGACAATGAGGCTGGGCCTCTTTAGGAGGACAGGTAAGGAAAGGGAAGCCCAGGTGGTTCAGGGTCCTCCCCCTGGGTCACACAGAGCCGTGTCGGGACTCAGACCTTGGAGTCTCCATGCAGTGCTCTTTTCCTCTTTGGCTTACAAAGCATTAAGTTAGTTGGAGTTCATAAAGCATATCAGTTTCGCTGCAGACTAAAGGAATGAAGAACGCTTCTGTCAACTGGATTCATTGGTCCTCTTTTCTTTCCTCGGAGATCTGAGTGTGGTCCCCAGGCCAGCAGCATAACCTGGAAGCTGGTTAGAAATGCAGATTATCCAGCCTTACCCCAGAGTCCCTGAATCAGGAGGGGCCAACCCTTCCAGGTGAATCTGTGTGCAGAGTGTCTGAGAACCGCTGCATCCCGTCGAAAGTCAGTAGATCTTTTCCAGAGCTCACATATAACAGCGTAAGGCCTTGTCCAATTTATCACCACTTTTGATTTAAAAAATTTCTAATTAATGAGATTTGACTGCATGAAATGAACCAGAAGAGGAAGAAAATAGAAAGGAAGAGAAGATGTGAGGAGGAGGAAGACGGGGAGAAAGGCCGGCGAGCACCCCATAAATGAGAGCAGTCTGTCGGTTCTGTTCAGGAGGAGAAGGAAGTTGAAATCCAGGATTATCCTGTCTCTAGCAGGTTACCCGATCTCCTTTTGGTGAGAAAGGACCTTGAAATGTCAGTGTAACCTCATCTTCCTTTGCTCACAGATCTCGGCAAACATTCCTTCAGGCTCTGATGACAGCACTTAGACTTTGAAAATCGGGGGGAAAGTCCATGTAATTGCGTCTGAGCAGATGACAGACATCTATAAAGGAGATCACTGAAGTGTTATTGTTGTTTCTCCAAGATAAAACACTGGAAGGCAAAGGAAGAGAGAAAGAAAGCAGAGCAGCGACTTGATGCTTTCTCTTTATCGAATTACTTCACTCTCTCCAGGGTATTCTGTCTTTGGGAGACTAAAGACAAAACTGCATTGAGAGGCCACAGATTGTAGTAAATACAGAGTATTGTGCCTTCAAGTTCACTTGCTTCCTCTTAGGATAACAACCAGTTAAAGGTTATGTCATCAGGAAAGGAGAGTCTGTACCTTTCTAAGGCGTGTCATTAATCAGATTTCATATATTTAGATGGGGCCTCAATTCTTGATTATTTTTTGTGCTCCTAACCTTTCTCAGGGAGAAGGCAATGGCACCCCACTCCAGTACTCTTGCCTGGGAAATCCCATGGACGGAGGAGCCTGGTGGGCTACAGTCCATGGGGTCACGAAGAGTCGGACACGACTGAGCAACTTCACTTTCACTTTTCACTTTCATGCATTGGAGAAGGAAATGGCAACCCACTCCAGTGTTCTTGCCTGGAGAATCCCAGGGACAGAGGAGCCTGGTGGGCTGCCGTCTATGGGGTCGCACAGAGTTGGACACAACTGACGTGAATTAGCAGCAGCAGCAGCAGCCTCAGACTCATCTAATGACTAAAAGATACATTCAAGTTCAAGAAGGCAGATAGCTTGGCAGGGGACCCATGGCTGGAGGTTGTATGAGTCTTTCTAGAAATTAACCAACTCTGTTAATCTATAGAAAGCCGCCAAATTACAACTTTTATATTTTATCTGTCATCCTTTGAAGTCCCCAAACTAGCCAGGGGGAAAAACCCTGTGGGCAAAGGTACTTATTTTATTTAGTCTTCATCACAAGCAACTGGTTTGTTTTTAAAAACAACAACAACAAAAAAACAGGATGATCTAGGAAGTTCACAAGCTGTCAAGGAGACACGGGTTCAGATCCAGAGTCAACCGCTCTGTGACTTTGGACAAATCACTTAACCTCTCTCAACATACACGGTCCTAGCTGTGAAAAGATTGTTTGACCATCTAGGATTATTTTTGAGGAGTAAAGATATTAATTATCCTAGAGCTATCTTATGTAATTGAAACTTGAAGGAGCACAATTTGAGAACTATAGAATTAAGAGCCAAATAGCGTAAGAGAAGGCAAGAATGTAGTCAACAAAAATGAAAGGAACGTTGTACATTATGAAAACTTTATGGAGATTAAGCAGAATTTAACATGTCATTGAATATATTTTTCTTCCAAGGCAAAATTTATTTCTGAGTATTTTTGCCTAGTAGTCTTTTCTTGACCTACTTTGAAATGTATAATATTATTGAGGAATCTTCCATCTCCTTAGAAATGTTTTTCTGTTGCTCAAGCTAATTGTTTCGTCTTATCCCAACATTTTCCACTTCCTAATAATGCTCATCAGAGGAAAATAATTCATCCAATCATACTTGGAGGGTTTCTTTTTTTTCCTTTTCATCCTAATTTACTTTCCATGACCTTGAGGGTTTCTGGTCATTTTGAGTATTTGCAGTCCTTTTAAAATGCCATTTCTTAAGCACCCTCATAAATCCATTAGTGGACAGTTTATTATTGTTCTATACACAGTGTGACATGTTCTCACAGTAGCTGCGTCATCCTTGGTTTGTTATGTTTTATGAAATGTTCCTGTAATCCCAGTAAACAAAATAAGTCTTACAGGAAAGGATGGATTAAGGGGGAAAGTGTGGCCCTAAAGAAGGACCCAGCTCTTGTTTATGAAAGAGGTTTGCCCTCCAAACCTACAAAGTGAACAAGGCACTGAGAATCAGCAGGAAGAATAACTTGTGTCCAACTGCAGAGAAATCTGATCAGTTTACTCCTGTGTTGAAAGGTAAGGTTACACAGATCTCTGGAAAGTAAAGTTGTATAAGGGGATCTCCCTTTCTGGGACGGGTACCTCTTTTAAACAGTTATTACCTACTGTCTCAGGATACTTAAAAAAAAAAAAAAAAAGTCATTTTTTATTTCAAATGTGCAGAGTGTGATTCCAATAACGGAAACATCAGAAAAAGCATTGTTTTGAAAAGCTGGCTCCTTGTTGTCTGTCTTTGTGAGCTGCTGAGAGCTGGCAGAGATGGCCCCTTTGTGTGTCCTGTCCTTGTGAAGGAGGTAAAGAAGCAGGGTGTGCCATCAGCATTTTGATTCAAGCCATTACAGGCTGGTTAAAACTCTCATTTTCAGTTGAACTGACAGAGATACAGGCAGGCCATAAGGATGGATCAGGAAAACAGACCTTGCCACCCCACAGCCAAGCACTCTAGGTTTCCTTGGACCCCATGAGTGCACAGGGCTTTCATCTCTTCACAGCAGTTCCAGACTAGAACATCTGAGTGCCTTTGGGCAGACAGACAAGACATGGTTCCTCTGTTCCCTCACTCAATTTAATTTTCCCTTTGTTCTTTTAGAATGTATTGCAGTCTGACACATTGTGTGTGCCTGTGTTTGTTGTTGTTGTTGTTCAGTCGCTCAGTCGTGTCCGACTCTTTACGATCCCATGGACTGCAGCACACCAGGCTTCCCTGTCCTTCACTGACTCCCAGACCTTGTTCAAACTCAGGTCTGTTAAGTTGGTGATGCCATCCAACCATCTCACCTTCTGTCATCCCCTTCTCTTCCTGCCTTCAATCTTTCCTAGCATCAGGGTCTTTTCCAATGAGTCAGCTCTTTGCATTGGGTGGCCAGAGTACTGGAGCTTCAGCATTAGTACACATGTGAAATTGCTGATTATATGATCCTGTCTCAGTAATCTGTAAACTCCATGAGGGCAGGACCCATCTGTTTTGTTCACAGCTATCTTCCCAGGGCGTGGAACAGAGCTCAAAACCTCAGCCCTCATTCATTAAATATTGATCAAAGTGAATGGGTGAATGAATAGATGGATGGATGGATGAATGGTAGGCTATAATGAGCAATGGTCTTGCTGCTCCTGCTGCTAAGTCACTTCAGTCGTGTCCGACTCTGTGCGATCCCATAGACGGCAGCCCACCAGGCTCCTCTATCCCTGGGATTCTCCAGGCAAGAACACTGGAGTGGGTTGCCATTTCCTTCTCCAATGCATGAAAGTGAAAAGTGAAAGTGAAGTTGCTCAGTCGTGTCTGACGCTTAGCGACCTCATGGACTGCAGCTCACCAGGCTCCTCCGTCCATGGGATTTCCCAGGCAAGAGTACTGGAGTGGGTTGCCATTGCCTTCTCCGGAGCAGTAGTCTTAACGTCTCTTAAAATCTGACTGAGAAAACCAGTTGCTTTCCTATAGCATAGATTGCCACTTCTAGCCTCTGGGGCATTTTCATGAGGAAACTCATTATATATCGCCTTTCCTTTCCTTTACTGTCATGATAAAAATGTAGCTGAACTATGAGTTGTGGGGGCATTTGTACAGGTGTTGCCATTTGCAGTTTAATAATTCCTGGAAATGTTGGAAACTCAGGGAAATTGTACTGAAGACCTTAGCCAGCTAAGAGCAGTCAAACTAAAAATTAAAGTACTAGTCAATGAAATTGGAGGAAAAAAGTCACGTTCAAAAAATCATCATTAGTAGCTGGATATAGATCTAATGAAGAGGTAACAAGTGGACCACAAAGGCCTAAAAGATGTTTTACAGAGTAAGGAGTGGACCCTGCTCAGTGTAAGAAATGGACACCCAGTGAAACGGGGAGAGACACCTCCTGAAACCATCTAGCAGAACCAAACTGAAATGGAATTTAGAATAAATATAATAAAATACCATCCACAAAACCCACTTAAGACAGAAGAAATTAGAACGTGTTTAATCTGAGATTAAAATGTAAATGGGAAAATATAAAGAGAAAACAGATTTCAGAAAGATTCAATAATTTAGAGACCTGATTAATATCTGAAAGTCATGCCGTTTTTCTCAACCCCGCCTCAGCTCCCCACCCCAACTGGGTGGACTGTGGGGCAGAGCCCAGACCCAGCCAGAGGAGGAGAGGGTAGTGACCAGACTCTGAAGTGAGGATGGGCTTGTTTGCCTGGCTGGATAGAAAGCAGTGGAGAGGAACAGACTCAGACCGTAGGGTCGTCCTTCAGTATCCCACAGAGGACTGGTTCCAGGAGCCCTGTAGATTCCAAAATCCATGGATTCTCAGGTCCCTTTTATAAAATGGCGTAGTGTTTACATATAACCTACAGATTTCCTCCCACATACTTGAAACCATCTCTCAATTACTAATAAAACCAAATACAATGCAAATGCTATGTAAGTAGTTGTAAATGCAATCAATGTAAATACTGTGTAAATAGTTGCCAGCCCATGGCAAATCAAGTTTTCCTGGAACTTTTTTTTTTTTTAATATTTGCCTTTCAGGGTTGGTGGAATTCACAGATGTGGAGCCAGGAGGCAGACTGTAACTGCCTGAGTTTGCGGAGCTGGAGGATGGGGACCAAATGTAGCCGTTACTGAACTGGTGGCTGATTTATATGTTTCAATGAAAAATCCTTTAAAAATCAGACCTATGAAGAAATAGATTTAATTCCCAAGAGCAGAGTTTACCCCTTAATATGCCAAAACCTCTTTCTAGTTATTTTTTCCTTTTGACACGGAAAACTTTTGGAAATTTGTATCATTCTTCTTTCCCACCTTCTCAAATACAGGACTAGAAGTTTAATTTATTTTAACCTTTCCAAGGGACTCTGGGTCATCATCACAAACATTAATTGTGACAGACTGCAGGATGGTGATATCCTTGCCCCCAAGCCTGTGGGATGTTGTATTCTGTGTCCCTGTACCAAACAGCTTCAAGCAGTTGCATTTTTTCTTTAATTGGAGGATAATTGCTTTACAATGTTGTGGTTGTTTCTGCTGTACAACGTGAACCAGCTGTGAAAGTGAAAGTCGCTCAGTCATGTCTGACTCTGCGACCCCCATGGACCATACAGTCCGTGCAGTGTTCCAGGCCAGGATGCTGGAGTGGGAAGCCTTTCCCTTCTCCAGGGCTCTTCCCAACCCAGGGATTGAACCCAGGTCTCCCGCATTGCAGGCGGATTCTTTACGAGCTGAGCCGGCAGAGAAGCCCAAGAAGCAGCTGTCTGTCTACACATTTGCCCTCCCTCTTGCGCCCCCTTCCACGCCACCCCGCCTCTCGGTCTTCTCTTCACAGCGCGCTGAGCAGAGCTCCGTGTGCCTTATGGCCGGCTGCCGCTGGCTGTCTCTTTTACACGCGGTGGTATTTGTCACTGCTGCTCTCAGTTCGTCCCGCCCTCTCCTTCCCCCACTGTGTCTGCATTTTCTTCATCTGCATCTCTGTTCCTGCCCTGCACACAGGTTCACCAGTACCATTTTTCTAGATTTCATATATATGTGCAGGCAGGTGCATTTTAAGTTCTGGTGGTTTTTGAGAGTTTCGCCTTCTTTTTCTTTTTTTTGTTGTTAGTGTTTCTACCTGTAGATTTTGTACCTTTCCCTTGTACTTTTCTGTTTCCAGACTATTGAGAACTTAGAAACTAGACCATTGATTTTAATTGTGTGTAGATTAAGATCAAGTCAGTGCTGAGGGAGGCTGCAATGATTTTTTCCCCAGTGGTCCTGGTCTCGTGTTTAGTATGAACTGCGTAACTCAGTTTCAACTGTCAGGAACATGTAGTTTCTGCTTCTCAACTGTGCTGTCACCAAATAACTGAGTCGCTGAGAAGTGCCCTGAAAATTATCTTAACAGAAAACTAGAATCGTTTATGAGTTAATTATGGTGGGATGAAGAGTAAAAAGGACTTCCTGGTGGCTCAGCAGTGGAGAATTTGCGTGCAGTGCAGGTTCGATCCCTGGGTCAGGAAGATCCCCTAGAGGAGGGCACAGCAACCCACTTCCCTGAAGAGTCCCATTTACAGAGGAGCCTGGCTGGCTACAGTCCATGCGGTTGCAAAAAAATCAGACATGACTGAGTGACTGAGCACGCAAGGGGAGGGGTTACTAAAAGGTGTGAGTGGATCTAGATCAAGGGCACCTAACACCTACCTCAGTACCCCTCCCTGCATCTCCGTCTGCCCAACTGATCTGTTCGCGGCCAGAACAATGGGCGCCTCTCCTTGAATCACTTTCAGCTCTGGCACAGGGCACTGCTGGGCTAGGATAGTTCCAGCCTGCTAAGGCTGTACACAGACTTTTGTAGTCACAGGATGTCTGGCTTTGAAGGACAGGCGGATACTGTTTTTTATGATAGCAATGAATTGGTTCTTTTAAATGCACAAGTTGTCTGGGGACATTCTGGTATCTGCATTTCAGCCCTTCTGGTTCAAAATGCAGCTTTGCAGGAGGACTGCCAGAGGTCACTGTTAAGAAAATCCTCTGACTATAGTCAGGACTCTCGGCCCCTAGAGTCTTATAATGATGGATCTGGTCTTGCAGTTGCATATCCCATCAAGCTGATTATTGCTGTTTTCTAGAAAAAGGTTAAGTTCTGTGGACAACAGAAGGAAATAAAAAGTCCTCCACTTTGAGTTTTTCAGTTTCTATTTCAGTCTCAGTCCTATGGCGCAATGCCACTGATACTTTAAAACAGGGGTCCCCAACCTCTGGGACCTAATCCCTGATCATCTGAGGTGGAGCTGATGTAATGGTAAGAGAAACAAAGTGCACAATAAATGTAATGCATTTAAATCATCCCAGAACCACCCCCACCCATCACCCCTTGGTCCGTGGAAAAATTGTCTTCCACCAAACCGGACCCTGATGCCAGAAAGGTTGGGGACCACTGCGTTAGAATAAAATCTCATGGAGATTCCTTGTCCTTCTGTGCTTTGGGCCTGGGAGTCCTCCTACTTCCACCAAGTTCTTGCACTTGGAGTAAGAGGTAACAGTAAAGGAATAACCAGGCCTTCATGTGTATCACTTGATCTTTGAATATGCTCTTTAGAATTAATAGCACCTTCTAATGATCGGCTAGCAGTGCCATTTAATAATGACTCTTCATTGCAAATACTTCACACTATTCCTTTAAAGACTCTGGCCCCTGATTCATCTCATAGAGTTCCCTCCTTGTGAATCACTTCAAGACATACAGAAACAAAGTATGGTGTCATTTGAGTTATTTAAGGAGATTTATTAAGTATTATCTGTGCAAAGAACTCTGTTAGATCTGGGAGGCTACAGTCCTGTTAGGAGTATATGGTTCAGTTACAGAGCCAACCCTCAGCAAAACCATGTGACCAACTGGTAATGCTTTCACTTGTCAACTATCTCTGGAGCCTTCCTTAAGTTATGTGGGAATGTCCAAGGGCCAGAGAGCGAGAGTTAAATGTTTAAACCTTGTTATACACACCACTGAGGACTGGCCTGGTGGAACAAGTTTTATGGAGATGCAAGTAGGTGTGGTTCTGAAAGGCCAGGAGGATGAGATGAGCAGGGAAGAGCAGAAAGCAGCAGCTGGAGGGAAAGCAGGAAGGCACAACCGAGAATGGGGTGCTCCTGGACCAGCCGGGGCATCCCCAGGCCTTGGGACAGCCAGAACCACGCTCTACCGTTGAGGCTTACTGATGAGAATTGAGAGCCGATGAAAATGTTGAGTGAAGTAAGTCAGAAAGGGGCAAACGAATGTCACACATTGATGCATATGTATGGAATCTAGGAGGATGGTACTGATGAGCCTGTTTGCAGGGCGGCAGTGGAGATGCAGACACAGAACAGATGTGTGGACACAGTGGGGGAAGGAGAGGGCAAGGCAAATTGAGAGAATAGCCTGGAAACATATACATTACCATAGGGGTCGCAAAGAGTCAGACACGACTGAGCGACTGAACTGAGCTGAAAATAGATAGCCAGTGGGAATTTGCTGTGTGACCACAGGGAGCTTGAACCTATGCTCTGTGACAACCTAGAGGAGTGGGAGCTGGGAAGGAGGTTCAGAGGGAGGGGACCTAGGTATAATTACGGCTGCTTCATGTCGCTATGTGGCAGAAACCAATACAATATTGCAAAGCAGTTATCCTCCAATAAAAATAAATAAATATTTTTAAAATGCGTTACAGTTAAGCTGAAGGAAGATGGGTTTGGTATGTGAAATGAGTGAAATTAACCTGCAGTGGGGCTGCTGTAATAATCTAGCTGTAGGTTTCCAAGGGTCTAGACTAGGATGGACCTAGTGAGAATGGAGAGAGAATGGAATAGTATACAACAGATTTATTTTTATAACTTGAGATGCCATATTCTTAAAGTTTAATGGAGGCTAAGATATGTGAAGATCTTCCAGATGTAAGGGAACCTCCAGCTGTATGGGGTATTACATGAATTATAGAGGAAGAGACATTAGAAAAGATGACAGAATCTGCATGACGTGAAAACATGTTGGTAATTCCATGAAATTAGTAAAGTTTTTGCCTGGCTTCCTGAATTTGGCTTGAGTTAAAAAGAAGATAGGGCTTCCCTTGTGGCTCAGCTGTTAAAGAATCCGCCTGCAATGTGGGAGACCTGGGTTCGATCCCTGGGTTGGGAAGATCCCCTGGAGAAGGGAAAGGCTACCCACTCCAGTATCCTGGCCTGGAGAATTCCATGGACTGCATAGTCCATGGGGTTGCAAAGAGTTGGACACAACTGAGTGACTTTCACAAAAAGAAGCTAAGAGAGGCCTTGAATTTATTTGTAGTGTTAAGCATGTTTCAGGTTTCATGGGGAAGTTTTTCCCTCCCTTATTATCAGTGACATCCACCATTCTCTTAAGAGCCAAACAGTGTCCAAACTGGAATCAGCTTTTCTTTCTTTACTCCCTTCCTTAACCTCTGTATCCAGTCACCCTAAACTATGAAGTCTTCCCTTTTAAATGTTTACTTTATCATCGTCCTGTCCTCAGCATTCCTAATGCCTTTCTCCTAAGCCCACCTACTCTTATATTTCTTTCCTTGAATATTGATAACTGACCATTTTATAGGTACTTGGGTGGAAGGGGCTATTATTAGTGTGTGTTAGAATTGAACTAAGGATAGTCTGAAGTAGCGTGCTAAAGTTGCTTTAGTAATGTCTGACTCTTTCTGACCCTATGAACCAAAGCCCACTGGGCCCCTCTGTCCATGGGATTTTCTAGGCAAGCATACTGGAGTGTGTTGCCATTTCCTACTCCAAGGATATCCTCCCAACCCGGGGATTGAACCTGTGTCTCTTGTGCCCTGCATTGGCAGGAGGATTCTTTACCATTAGTGCCACCTGGGAAGCCCCACTCAAAAGTGGAGAGGCATAAAATTTTCATTTGTGAATAGGTTTTTTTCTTAGACTAATTAAAACAGTGGTCCAGCTGTTGCATCCTGAAGGAGGCCACTCACTGGCGACTCTGATAATGGGCCTCTGTTCAAAATCTCAGCCAAGCAGGTAATCTGAATTTTAGAAGGGATGAGGAGGGACATCCCAACTTGAACCAAAGGATGGTGAGAGGGAGAAGCCACACCTTGGATGGCATAGAGGGGGTACTCCTGAACCTTTTTTCTTTCAAGAGGGACAACCCGTTTGGGAGCAAGAGCTAGCGGGGCTTCTGAAAATTGACTCTTGGAAACTTCCAGAAGGGATGACCTCAGCGTCTTTTCTGTTATTGGCATGAACCACAGAAGACAGCTCCTGGTCATTAGGAAAATCAGGTTAAGAAAATCACTTGTTTTCCACTGTGTGTTTTCTTAGACCATTTTTCTGAAACATAAAAAAGTTAAAAACATCCTAAATGTTTTAGGATTTATCAGCTGTATTATATCCTTGCTACATGATTTACCTAAGTATAGTAACCAGTAGTATTTTGATGTATTCAAATATGACATAATGCACATTTGTGTAATCAAAATAATTAAATTGTGACACTGTAAGGCCAGACTATAATATTGCATACAGCGTTCTTCATGTGACTCATATCTTTTTATTTATGGCTTAACACTGCCAATCTGAATATTGATTTATTTTCAGCTGGTCAGAATATCCATTCTGTTTTTCAGCTTCTCCAGTTGGCAACGGTTATATCAAGCCTCCAGTTCCACCTGTGTCTGGCACACAGAAGGAGAAAGGGCCCCCAACCATGTTACCCATCAGTGTGGACCCAGACAGCAAACCCGGGGAATACGTCCTCAAGAGTTTATTTGTCAATTTTACCACTCAGGCTGAGCGCAAGATTCGCATCATTATGGCAGAACCCCTGGTGAGTACACAGAGAAGACTTTTGTCTTTTTCAGTCCTTCTTGATGTCGAATATAGATTTTACAGCTCTAAGAAGGGATGAAGGATGGATGGCTTTTCCTCTAGTTTGTTTTTTGACATCGTGTGTGTGTATGTACTCAGTTATATTTGACTCTTTGCAGCCCCATGGACTGTAACCTGCCAGGTTCCTCTGTCCATGGGATTTTTCAGGCAAGAATGTTGGAGCGGGTTACCATTTCCTCTGCCAGGGGTTCTTCCTGACCCAGGGATCGAACCTGTGTCTCCTGTATCAGTAGGTGGATTCTTTAACCACTGCGCCACTTGGGAAGCCCTTTTTGATACCACAGGTAATTTTTCAGTCAGTTCAGTTCAGTTGGTCAGTCATGTCCGACTCTTTGTGACCCCATAGACTGCAGCACACCAGGCCTCTCTGTCCATCACCAACTCCTAGAGTTTACTCAAACTCAGGTCCGTTGTGTCAGTGATGCCATCCAACCATCTCATCCTCTGTCGTCCCCTTCTCCTCCGGCCTTCAATCTTACCCAGCATCAGGGTCTTTTCCAGTGAGTCAGTTCTTCCCATCAGGTGGCCAAAGTATTAGAGTTTCAGCTTCAGCATCAGTCCTTCCAAAGAATATTCAGGACTGATATCCTTTAGGATGGACTGGTTGGATCTCCTTGCAGTCCAAGGGACTCTCAAGAGTCTTCTCCAACACCACAGTTCAAAAGCATCAATTCTTCAGCACTCAGCTTTCTTTCTAGTCCAACTCTCACATCCATACATGACCACTGGAAAAACCATAGCTTTGACTAGATGGACCTTTGTTGGCACAGTGATGTCTCTGCTTTTTAATATGTTGTCTAGGTTGGTCATAATTTTTCTTCCAAGGAGCAACTGTCTTTTAACTTCATGGCTGCAGTCACTATCTGCAGTGACTTTGGAGCCCCCCAAAATAAAGTCTGTCAGTGTTTCCCCACCTATTTGCCAGATAGATGAGACCAGATGCCATGATCTCAGTTTTCTGAATATTGAGCTTTAAGTCAACTTTTTCACTCTCCTCTTTCACTTTCATCAAGAGGCTCTTAGTTTCTCTTTGCTTTCTGCCATAAGGGTGATATTATCTGCATATCTGAGGTTATTGATATTTCTCCTGGCAATCCTGATTCCAGCTTGTGCTTCATACAGCCCAGCATTTCTCATGATGTACTCTGCATATAAATTAAATAAGCAGGGTGACAATATACAGCCCTGATGTACTCCTTTCCCAATTTGGAACCAGTCTGTTGTTCCATGTCCAGTTTTAACTGTTGCTTCCTGGACTGCGTACAGACTTCTCAAGAGGCAGGCCAGGTGGTCTGGTATCCCCATTTCTTTAAGAATTTTCCAGAGTTTGTTGTGGTCCACACAGTCAAAGGCTTTGGCATAGTCAACAAAGCAGAAGTGGATGTTTTTCTGGAACCCTCTTGCTTTTTTGATAATCCAATAGATGCTGGCAATTTGATCTCTGGTTCCTCTGCCTTTTCTAAATCCAGCTTGAACATCTGGAAGTTCACGGTTCACGTACTTTTGAAGCCTGGCTTGCAGAATTTTAAGCATTACTTTCCTAGCCTGTGAGATCAGTGCAATTGTGCGGTAGTTTGAGCATTCTTTGGCATTGCCTTTCTTTGGGATTGGAATGAAATCTGACCTTTTCCAGTCCTGTGGCCACTGCTGAGTTTTCCAAATTTGCTGCCATATTGAGTGCAGCACTTTCATAGCATCATCTTTTAGGATTTGAAACAGCTCAACTGGAATTCCATCACCTCCACTAGCTTTGTTCGTAGTGATGGTTCCTAAGGCCCACTTGACTTTGCATTCCAGGATGTCTGGCTCTAGGTGGGTGATCACATCATTGTGATTATCTGGGTCGTGAAGATCATTTTTGTATAGTGTTTCTGTGTATTCTTACCACCTCTTCTTCTGCTTCTGTTAGGTCCATACCATTTCTGTCCTTTATCGTGTACATCTTTGCATGAAATGTTCCCTTGGTATCTCTCATTTTCTTGACGAGATCTCTGTGAAGTTGCTCAGTCATCTCCGACTCTTTGCGACCCCATGAACTGTAGCCTACCAGGCTCCTCCGTCCATGGGATTTTCCAGGTAAGAGTACTGGAGTGGGTTGCCATTTCCTTCTCCAGGGGAATTTCCTGACCCAGGGATCAAACTCAGGTCTCCCGCATTGTAGGCAGACGCTTTACCGTCTGAGCCACCAGGGAAGCCCAAAGAGATCTGTAGTCTTTCCCATTCTATTCTTTTCCTCTATTTCTTTGCATTGATCACTGAGGAAGGCTTTCTTATCTCTCCTTGCTATTCTTTGGAACTCTGCATTCAAATGGGTATCTTTCCTTTTCTCCTTTGCCTTTCACTTCTCTTCTATTCACAGCTATTTGTAAGGCCTCGTCAGACAACCATTTTGCCTTTTTGCATTTCTTTTCCTTGGGGGTGGTCTTGATCCCTGCCTGCTGTACAATGTCATAAACCTCCATCCATAGTTTTAAAAGATAATATTTATGTTTCCTGATTTAAGATAATTGAGGCTCAAGGACCTTAAAATAATTAGCAGATAGAATTCAGCAGCACAGTTCACCACTGGGTTTAGGACAGATAAGCTTAGTTTAACATTAAGAAGTATTAAAATTGTAGAAAAATTGTGTTCATAGTCTCTGCTGTGTCTGTGTGCTTTAGTCAAAATCTTTTGTCCTATCTTTAAAGTAAAAGACCAAAAAAAATCATCATTCTTCAAGGGGTTGGCAGAGCTCCTAGTCAGAACAAATAGACAGATGGTCTCCGTGACATATTTATTATCCAAGGAAGTTTTTTGAGTCATTCATAAGTACCATTCTGTTACCTGAAAATTGGAAGACAGGAAATTGTTGATTAAGTTGATTAATGCCCTTCAAGTCAGTAGTCAATACCTTCTTTGCAAATGATTCTGCTGCAAAATAAGGCTTGTGCTTCAGGCTTATGTTAATTACTTTAACAAGAGCTCTAAAGACGGAGTGCTAAATCTCAAAAGGATAGTGGAAAGGAAAAAAGTCCAGTTGGAAGATTCAGATTACTTGTCTCCTGACCTTGGTGGGCCACTTACAATAAGAGAAAGGAGAGGAATTCAGAGTGACGCAGCTTTCTGTGAAGCTGGGCTTTGTACGTCCGGTGAAGAGATTGGGACAGGAGAAGAGGTCTGAAGTTGGCTTGAAGGCATCATAGCTTAAAATAATTAAATGTAATATTGAGCCCATAGCCTGTGCCTGCTCAGCCACTTCAGTTATGTCCGACTCTTTGCAACCCCATGGACTGTAGGAGCCCATAGCCTAAGTCTCTTGAAAAATATGTAACTTATGATACTCAGCATCATCTTTTCAAAATGATCTTTATAAGCGGGTGTGGGTTCAATCCCTGCTCAGGAAACTTAGATCGTACATGCCATGTGAGGCAGCCAAAAAAACAAAAACTCTTACCAAAAATAATAATGATAATAATAACCTTTATAAGAATCACAATTTAACATTTGGAAATCAAAATTCAAGGATATTTAAATGCTTTGAATATTTGTAACCCAAAAGTTACAAACTTTGTTTTTAAACATTTTTATTAGATCAATGGATTCCAACTTCCTATTAAGGAAAATGTTTTCTTGGTTTTACAGTTTAAATCATTTATAATAAACCTTAGTACTCTAGCTTTTTCCCATTCACCCATGTGTTTGTGTTTCTAGTGCTTTTACTACTAATAATAGCTAATATTTCTGGAGTGTTTAACTATGTGCCAAGCACTGTTGTTAACGTATTATATATCCTTTAATCTTCTCAGTGACCTTAGGTAGAGAGTATTTATGTACCTGTTTTTAGATGGGGAAAGCTGGCACAGAGAGGCAAAAGTGATCATCCAAGGTCACACAGTGTCTATTTGAATTCAAGCTGGGTCTCTTCAGAGCCCACCTCAGAACCATTCTACACCCTGCCAGTCTTTGCGTGGGCATCTTCATAGGAAGATACCTTCTATGGTATCTTTACTGACGAGACTTAAGTAAAGTGTTGCTTAAAGCAACAGAGGGCTTTCCTATAAACAGGGTCCAAAGGATCACGTACCTTCATTCCCATTGATCAAAACAGTGCTGATCCCTGGAAGCCTCTGAGCTCCTCGGGAGGTGTAGGGGGAGTCAGGCCACCTCCCCAAGATGGGTGGGGAGTTTAAGAAGGAGAGAGTGGAAAAGCACGAGGAAGAATCCTTTTTCTCATTGACAGTGGAAACGTGCCAAAACACATCAGGGCTCTCTGAAATTGTGTATCGTGGTAGATTTTTTCCAAGAAACTAGTAAGTTACACCTTCCCAAGTGGCATTAGTGGTAAAGAACCTGCCTGCCAATGCAGGAGACATAAGACACCTGGGCTCAATCCCTGGTTTGGAAAGATCCCATGGAGTAGGAAATGGCAACCCACTCCAGTATTCTTGCTTGGAGAATCCCATAGCCAGAGGAGGCTGGCGGGTACAGTCCATGGGGTTGCAAAGAGCCAAACATGACTGAAACGACTTAGCGTGAGGCACAAGGAACTTGTACTGTAGTTGAATAGAGGTACTTAGAAGGCTGGATTGTGAACATCCCTGATTCTAAAATAATAGTTTAGGTACTGTTGTTTAAGGATTCAGGAAGTAAATTAGATTGGGTTTAACTTTTTCATCTTTAGTTTACTTCGTTTGGAATGTGTTTGCATAACATTTTTCTTCTTGGAGTAAACATTATGTCTGAGAAACTGACATGTTCCACAGCGTTCTTTTAATTAGAGGTAGACATTTCTGTTCCTTTCTCTGAGACAATTTAAAGGGCCCCAAACAAGAAAAATGAAAAAAAGTGTAAGCTGTCTTCATCAGCAAATCTTCATTGTGTGCCCAGGGTTAGAGAGTTTACTAGATGCTGATGGCCAAGTAGATGGACATTGTGTTTTTAGCTAAAGAAATGTATTCAATCAATTTTCAGTATTGTTGCTTTTTATAAAATGAGACTAATCCTCTTGTATTTTTTGGCAGAGGTGTAAGCTTCTGTGCCATTTCCTTCTCTTGTCTGTTGGAAAGTGCTTAGTAATTTTTGCCCTTGAATTTGTTTACTTATTGGACAATAAATGTGAGTAGATGCTGTGGCTTGTTACCTGAGTCTAATTTAAATGTGTTTGGCATTTTGTTCTAGAGCCCTAGCAAGAAGAGGTATTATTTTTGATATATGTGTAATATGTTTTAAGTCAATTTTGAATAAATGTCCCCTAGTATTTCTCTTACAGAAGTTGACTTTATTTAGAAAGATGTTGAATCCTTTAAAGTTTGGATTCATGTAGATTTGTATCATATCACAAAGTTGTATTGTCTTATCTCTAATATAATTAAAACTTGTATGGGAGTAGCAAAGGTAATTTTTAAAATTTTGGAAGTATTGATTTATTGTTTATGGGGCTACTCAGGAATCTGTATTTCTCAGTTTTCTTTTTAAAAGACTGAAACCTTCAGAATTCCACATCAGTTAGGCTGCACGAGATCAGTTATATACAATGTTAAATTAAAGTTGTACTTATGAATTACTGACGTCCAGATAGCTAACTTAAATAGGGCGGGGGGGAAAGGACAGGAAACAAAGATGTTCCACCAAGATAAAATATTAGATTTTTTTTTTTCTTGTTAAAGATGTTTCACCAGTTTAGCAATATTGTTCATACCTAAAAGATGCTCAGGTCATAGTCATTAATATTTATGGATAAGTCAATAATTTTACTCAATTTCTGTTGCTTTATGAGGTCATTTGATAGCATTTGCTCCTGGCTGGTCTTACTATTATTTCACTTTTCCCAAGCAGTGTTTTAAACAAGGTCAATTGGGTCATCTGTAACTTTTTTATATTTTTATCTCAAAACAGAGGAAGTACAAAAAGCAGTGTAACAGCTGCTGTCCCTCTTGTCTCCTGCTCCTTTCCTCTGGTTTCAAATTTATTTTCCCCAAAGTGTATCTTTTTATAGTTCTTTAAGTTATAATCAGTGGCGGGTAAATCACTTGGTTTAGTTTATCTCAGATGCTCGATTTTCCCCTGAATTAGCAGTGATATTTCAGCTGAGAGTAGAATTCTAGTTTCACATTTATCCTCCTTCTAGATTTTTGCCAATAAGTTTCACCATGTTGCCTCTAGCACTGCTGTTGAACAGTCTGGTTGATTTGCTATTTGTTTGTGGATTATTTACTTTTTTCTCTGTCTGCTTTTATGTTTGTTTGTTTGTTTTTTTGCTTTGTCTGTAGCTTTCTGCAGTTTCCCCACACTCTGTGTTGAGATGTGGATTTATTTCTATTTTCCTGTTTGAGACTCTTATGCTTCTTAAATTGAAGGTTCATGTTTTTCATCAGTTTTAGAAAATTCTTAGCCATTAATTATTTGAAGGTTACCACTTCTCCACTTTTCCTCTTTTTTTCTGGCATTCATATTAGATACACATTGCTCTATTACCTGTCTTTTTACCCTTCTTTAATTATTTCTACTCCTCTATCTTACTGCTGTATTCTGAGTCAATTCCTCAGGTCTAATCTTCAATTTATTAATCTTCTCTTGGGCTATGGGACATCCCTGGTGGCTCAGTGGTGAAGAATCCACCTTTCAATGCAGGAGACACAGGTTCAATCCCTGGGTCGAGAAGATACTCTGGAGAAGGAAATAGTACTCCACTCCAATATTGCTGCATGAGAAATTTCATGGACAGACGAGCCTGATGGGCTATAGTCCATAGGGTCACCAAAGAGTCAGACATGACTTAGCAGCTAAACCATGACAACTCTTGGGCAATGTCTAATCTGTTGTATAATGTGTCCAATGACAGTTATAATTTTGGTGATATAATGTTTCATTTCTAAAAGTATATTTTAAAATCTATTTAGGTGAGGATTTTTTTAATTTGAGGGGTTCCTTATTTTTAGAACTTCTGTTGTGTGTCTTCCATCACCTTAAACATACATTTTTGTGTCCTCTCTTAGGTTAAGCCCCAGAATCTTCACTCTCTTGGGCCAAATATTGTATTAATTTCTTGGTTTGGGAATTTCTGTACCTGGAAGGTGATACAAATATAAGCTCCAAACTCTTATAAGACTTAAGACTGTGGTTTAAAATTCTTGGGGAGGATTTTGTTGTTTTTACCTAGGACTGAGGCAGGGGCCAATGGAATATCTTTTCATCTTCCGGTGCCAGTACATAGCTTTGTCCCTAGCCCACTGTTTCGTTGTTTAGGACCACACTTTATGTGGGCATCTTATCTCCAGTGCCCCACCTCTCAAGGTTCACAGCTTTGTTTCCTGTCCCCAAATGGACAACAACAAAAGCCTCCGGCATAATGAGACCAACAGTCCTTCCCCTATGCATCCACTGTGTCACCTCCCATCTTTCTGCTTTTCATTTCCCTTTTCCTTTCTTGTGAACTCATTTCTTCACTTTAAAAAGTCCTATATTCCACTCACTATTTTCAAGTGTTTATAGCCTGTGAACTTTTGTATTATCTTGGTCTATTATCCTGCCAGAGCCCTCTACAGAATTCTTGGTTTGCCTTTCATGCAGATAAGGACAGGGTAGGTCTTTGCATTGTGAGGTTCCTATACAAGCAAACATTCCCATGGCAAGATGGGGTGCCCCAAGATGAATAAAAGGAAGAGTGAGGGGATTGTCTAGTCAAAGCTATGCTTTTTCCAGTAGTCATGTATGGATGTGAGAGTTGGACTATACAGAAAGCTGAGAGCCAAAGAACTGAAGCTCTTGAACTGTGGTGTTGGAGAAGACCCTTGAGAGTCCCTTGGACTGCAAGGAGATCCAACCAGTCCATCCTAAAGGAAATCAGTCCTGAATATTCATTGGAAGGACTGATGCTAAAGCTGAAACCCCAATCCTTTGGCCACCTAATGTGAAGAACTGACTCATTGGAAAAGACCCTGATGCTGGGAAAGATTGAAGGCAGGAGGAGATGGAGACGGCAGAGGATGAGATGGTTGGATGGCATCACCAACTCAATGGACATGAGTTTGAGTAAACTCCGGGAGTTGGTGTTGGACAGGGAGGCCTGGCGTGCTGTAGTCCATGGGGTCGCAAAGAGTTGGACAGGACTAAGCGACTGAACTGATGACTTGTATAGGTGGAGTCAAAGGAGAGCAGGTTTTCAGGTGAGGATGAAGGGAGACCAGAGGACAGATGCTAAAAGTCAGTGACACCTTCAGGAGTAAGTGGTCTAGTGTGGCTGGGGGATAGAAAGGATGTGCTTGCCTGTCACCGTGCGTGTAGACCACTGGCCCCTCTTCCTGGAATGCCCTCAGCTCTTCATCCTGCCTTCATCTTTCACGGCCCATCTCAAATACCTCATCATCTGGAAAGGTTATCTGATTTCTTCCCTGACTCCACACAATTGTACAGATGTGGATATACATACCTGTAAATCTCTATCTGAACCACTGTATCATTATCTCAAGCAAACTGGCTTCGTTAAATAAGAGTATTAGAATAGACTAGAATAGAAAATTTCAGAACATCATAGCTTTTAAGGGTACATGTTGTTTTAGGAAACTTTCAGTTGTGTGTATATCTACCAGACCTTGGTATAAAATGTATATTTTTTTGGTAAGTAGGGGTGAAGGATACAGAAATTCTTTTTTAAGTTGAAGAATTTAGGAATTCACTGGAGGACCAACAGTTAGGAGGGTCCAGGTTCAATCCCTGGTTAGGGAACTAAGATCTCACAAGCCATAGAGAGTGGCCAGAAAAAAGAAAGGAAAAAAGATGCACTTTACTATCCTTTAAGTTCCTTACAGGCATTACTGTGTCTTATCTACACATGCACACATACAAATACACATATATCCCCATGTCTAGAAAGTCTCCTTTACACACAGTAGACAGTAAGTGTTTTTTTTAATGAATAAGTATATGGATAAAAGGAATAGATAGATGAATGGGTGAAAAAATATTAATATGGTAGCTCAAAAAGAATGTAGGATTCTATGTGTTTCTCAAGGTCATCTTGCCAACCTCTGAACTGATAATAATGGATTTTGTTCTGTCCTTTTTACCCCTCAGCAGATGAAAACCCTACAGTCTGCTGAGTAGACGTTAATTCTTAGGCTTCTGCCTTGGGCCATCTAAGGACACCTCATTATTCACTTATACGGTCGCTGCTCCCACTTCACCCAGGCAGTGTGTGGAGAGGAGCATCAGGTTGACTCTTAGCGGTCAGACTAAGCCTCAGAGTATACACTCTCATTATCTGCGTCTCTCCATTTATATAGCATCTGTCACAAGGAGTCACAGGCAATTACCTTCTCAATAAACTCTTTTCCAAAAAATCAAGACTCTCCAGCCTTTCAAAATTCATTAGCTCCCATAATCTCGACTTTGGAGATTTAATGGGCCAGAAGAGAGAAAGCCGAAAACAAAGCAGCTTTTCATCCAGGCTGATCTGAATTCAAATTCTGATTCCACCTCTTTAGTGTTGGAAGGCCAGTCAGTCCCTCTCCTTTTTTCCTCATTTGGAAGAGCCTAGCTCGTGGGTGGATGAGAGAAGTCAGGGTAATAGGGGGAGCTCTGACATAATTCTTAGCACCTGCCAGAGGCTCCGTTGTCACCATCACCATGTTCTCATGGTCACCTAGAAACCGGTATCAACTGAGTAAATCCCCTGGTGTGTTTCTCTGGCGGTCATCCTGGTGCTTCCTCTCTGTGTTGTTCAGAAGGAGTGGAGGCTTGAGCAGAGTGGTTGGCTGCCTGCTGTTGCCATGCCCTGTTATTGTCAGATGGTTGTTCTGAACTCCACCTTGGCGATGAGAAAGGCACAGCCAGAGCTGGTTTGGGCAGAACTAGTGTGGATTCTTTAGGGACTTAAGCTCTGAGAGGTGACAGAGGCAAGCAAACAAAAGTTTATATGACAAGGCAACACCCCTGCTCTCTCACCTTAGAGCCAGCAAAACATCAGTACTTGAGGTTTATGTGGGTATAACTTGTGACGACTTAGGAAATGAAACCAGGGATTTGAAGTGGGTCTACGTAGAACGGTTTTCCAAGGCTTTCCAAGAGGAAATTTCACAGCGTCTTGAGAGTAGGGATCTGGGAGACAAGTAGGAACACCGTAGTGTTGGGAAGCCAATGGCCCAAAAAGTAAAAGGCTGGATTACTCAACTAAGGAAAACACGTTCGGAAAATTTCAAGAACTTTCCTTTCTCTCATTCATATATTTAAATTTGTTGAAAACCTCAGAAGGAAAAATAATCTAATTTTATTAGTCATCTAATCAAACTGATTTTTCCTGTTTTATTGAGATAAAATTGATATGTAACATTGTATTATTTTCAGATGTACAGCATACCAATGTCATATATATCTTATAAAATGATCACCATGGTAAGTTTAGTCAACATCCATCACCTTACATGGTTACAGTTTGTGTGTGTGTGTGTGTGTGTGATGAGAAGTTTTCAATGTAATCCTATTTTAAAGGAACTTTTTGAATTCATTTTATTTATCTTCGGCAGTGGTGGGTCTTTGTTGCTGCATGGGCTTTCTTTAGCTGGAAAGAGCAGGGACTACTCTCTAGGCTCGCTGGGGTGGCTTCTCTTGTTGCAGAGCACAGGCCCTGGGCTTCAGGAGTTGTGGCTCCCGGGCTCTAGAGCGCAGGCTCAGTGGTGTGGTGCATAGGCTTAGTTGCCCCAAGGCGTGTGTGACCTTCGCGGACCAGAGATAGAACCCATGTTTCCTGCATTGCCAGTCAGATCCTTTACTACTGAGTCACCAGGGAAGCCTGGGAACTCTTGATATTTACTCTCTTCACAACTTTCGAACATGCAACTCGGTATTGTCAGCTATCACCCTGCTGTACACTACGTCCTCAGAACTTACGTATATAATGACCAGAAGTGTGTGCCTTCAAGAATCTTCAGCCACACTTCTCAGACTGCCTGTTCTGTCCACCCTCCTCCCTATAATTTGGCCAATACACCGGAAACTTGGTTTTTCGTCAGAGCTCTGCTACCAGCCTGTGCTTCCAACAAAGTCACTTAACTGTGATTCATCATGGTTTTTTCTTTTATGAAATGTTCACAGTCAAGCCCAGTTTTACCTCTGGTGTACATAACAAATGTAAGCATTAACTCTCCACATCTCTGAGTGAATAAGTCACATCCCAGTGCATCCACTCAGGTTAAAGCCACCATTGTCTTGGCCGGGAGCTGCAGTGAAGCTAAACCAGGTACTGAGCAGAGTTTTCATCCAGATCTACTGTCTATCAGCATAAAATGCCAACAGGAAGAAGAAGAAACTCTGACTCACCTAAGACTTAGAAAGCAAGTGATTTATTCTCTAATTGAAACCTGGAAAGAGGAAAAGATCTGCATCACCTCAGAGAACACACCCCTTTCATCTTGTCCTTCATTAGAGCCTAGAACTGAGCAGAGCTCGCCTTCCTGTAACAGTCTGATATTTAAAAACACTTTTCGGATGAAAGCCCATGTGACATTGGGAAGGTTTTATTTTTGGAATTGCTCAAGTCTTGATAGCCTCTTCTCACAAAACAGTTAATGGAGGAAATAGTGTCCCTGTATTGAGCTTGGAGCTTAGGTGAGGGGTGACAGACAGTCATAGAGATGCTAACTGAGGGATGCAGGGAGGGAGTCTTAATAATCACATGACGGACTCTACCTTGTTAGTTTCACTGGTGGCTCAGATGGTAAAGAATCTGCCTGCAATGCAGGAGACCTGGATTCAATCCCTGGGTCAAGAAGATCCCCTGGAGGAGGGCATGGCAACCCACCAGTGTTCTTGCCTAGGCAATCCCTATGGACAGGGGAGCCTGGCGGGCTAGAGTCCATGGGGTTCCAAAGAATTGGACATGACTGAGCAACTAAGCACAGCTGGTTTGCTAACATAAGAGACAAGTCAGGGAATTTCTGTTGTTCAGTTGCTTGCTGCTGCTGCTAAGTCACTTCAGTCATGTCCAACTCTGTGCGACCCCACAGATGGCAGCCCACCAGGCTCCCCCATCCCTGGGATTCTCCAGGCAAGAACACTGGAGTGGGTTGCCATTTCCTTCTCCAATGAATGAAAGTGAAAAGTGAAGGTGAAGTCGCTCAGTTGTGTCCAACTCTTTGCAACCCCATGGACTGCAGCACACCAGGCTTCCCTGTCCCTCACTATCTCCCAGAGTTTGTTCAAACTCATGTCCATTGAGCCGTTGATGCCATCCAACCATCTCACCCTCTGTTGCTGCCTTCTCCTGCCCTCAGTGTTCCCAGCATCACTCTGCCAATGAGTTGGCTTTTCGCATCAGGTGGCCAAAGTTTTGGAGCTTCAGCGTCACTCCTTCCAGTGAATATTCAGAGTTGATTTCCTTTAGGATTGACTGGTTTGATCTCCTCACTGTCCAAGGGACTCTCAAGAGTCTTCTGCAGCACCACAGTTCGAAAGCATCAATTCTCTGGCACTTAGCCTTCTTTATGGTCCAACTCTCACATCCATACAGACTACCGTACATGATTTCTATTTTAATATAAGACTAAAAATAAACTAAGGGGCTTCCCTGGTGGCTCAGTGGTAAAAAAAAAAAAAAAATGCACCTGCCAATGCAGGAGACATGGGTTTGATCCTTGGTGGGGAAAGTTCCCCTGGAGAAGGAAGTGGCAACCCACTCCAGCATTCTTACCTGGGAAATCCCATGGACAGAGGAGCCTGGTAGGCGACCGTCTGTGGAGTCACAAAGAGTTGGACACAACTTAGCAACTAAACAACAAAAAATAAACTAGAAGTAACACAGAAGAGCGTTTTGGTGTGCAAGTGTTTAAAGAATCCAGGGTGCCACTCTTGATTGTGAATGTGTCATGCCTCGAGATCACGCCTATAGGGACAGCAGTCATGGTGAGCTGGCACAGATGTGGAAAGGCTGAGCAATTTGCTATCGACTGTGTCACCACATGTGAATGTGGTTCTAGATTCAGGCAGCCCTGCCTGCAGACACATGTTTGTTCCTTGGCCCTGCGTCTCGGGCTTTCAGCTCCTGCTCTACCTGATGTCACAGACTGGCAACAGCACAGCTCTCCAGTTAACCCCAAACTGAGCACTGTGCTCTGTTAAACCCCACACTGTGCTGTAACACTGACACAGGTGACCTACCACCAACAAGCCGAGGACGGAGAGGGTTCTAGTAGTTTTGATGAGTCTGATTGTGGCTGTGAGGAAGCATAGCCTTTTGTAAGTGAAATGCACACTCACCCAACCTCCTCTTAGGATTTTAGACCAGATCTGATAAGAGCCAAGAGACTGAGGTTGTTCTATAGTCTATTTGTAGTTGTGAAAGAGCTCTTTTTTCATTTGTTCTGGTGCCTCTGGCCTGTATATGGATTGAACATTCTGCTGTAGTCCTGTGTTTCACCTCTTCAGATACCTCAGTTGTCTGCTGATGTCTAGATATCAGAAGATATCAGATCCTTTCATCAGGAACTTTTATTTTTAATATTTAAGGAATCTGTGAATTAGGAAATCCTGCTGGACTAATTGAAGGACAGAATTACTGCCTGTAATTAAACTGGGATCTTTATATGGTGGGTTTTCATGAAAACTATTATAATTAGTCATGCTTATAGCCTGATGAAGTGGAGTGTTAGTCGCTCAGTCGTGTCCAACTCTTTCAACCCCCAGGCAGTAATCCACCAGGCTCCTCCACCCATGGAATTCTCCAGGCAAGAATACTGGAGTCTGTTGCCATGCCCTTCTCCAGGGGATCTTCCCAACCCAGAGATCGAACCTGGGTCTCGTGCATTGGAGGCAGATTCTTTACCAACTGAGCCACTAGGGAGGCCTGATAGCTAGTCACTAACCTCAGTGTTGACATTTCAAGATAATATTTCATCATGATCAGAATTTGCAGATTGGTGGGGTGTTTTTTTTTTCACTGTTGTATATGCCAGTCTGACAACCAGTTGTTACACATATGTCATCTAAGGATGTGCAAATAGCAGAAAGAGCACCTTTCGTATCTCTCTGCACTGTGGATTCAAGTTAGCTTTCCAGAAGGACAACCAGCTAGTGTTTTTAGCCAAACGTCTCTTAGTAGAGACTCTTTTGCTTCAACAAACCTAATAAGGGAAATGTGAAAAGAATAAAAATAATTTCTAGATTTACTTTCCTACTGAGTATAGAGATAGAATTAAAGTAATGCTGTCCTTAAAGAAGACTGAGAAACAATTCAGGTCAGATAAGAAATATTTATATTATACTTGACAAAGTCCTGGATTATTTTCCAAGTTATAAATATATAACTTTTAAAATAGCTTTTTCTTAGCAAAGCAGCTCAACCTGGCATCCCTTACTTAATCTAGTAAGACTTTCACCAGGAATCTGAAAACTCACCCTAAGCCAGAAGCAAAATACTATTAGTAGCTGAAACCAGACATAATTGTTGAAAGGTTGCATTGGGCTGCTAAATGACGTGATCTTTCCGATGAGCTCACAAACTCACTTTTTTTGTGTGTACTGTTCAACTTGAAGTTTGTTTGCCTTGTTAGGAGTATTCTTGGATTCATACAGATGAAAAGTTGTTCTTTTGTGACTGTTAGATGGGCTTTTTCGGCCATGAAATGAAATTTAATATACCATGAGAGTAAAAGTTCGATTGAACCTTACAGCCAATAAACCATATGGAAAGTATCATGAAGGCTTTTTTTTTTTTAAAGCACCACAGGGCTTTTTATTTCAACTTAACCGTATCCAGTTCAATTCATTCATGAGTGAGGCTATAATTTTTATGGCCAGTGACTGTGAGAAGATGATCAGAGTTTCTTCTTTTTGAGAATACAAAACCAGGGGAATGTTGTTCCTCAAGTCATCTCCAGTCTAGCTTTTTTCATGATATGCTTAGCTTTACTACTTATAGAGATATCGTTTTTAACACAAAAGATCATTTGAAAATACATCATTTTTAAAGTGACAGAGAATACCAATAAAAGTAAGTTCATTCAGTTCAGTTCGGTTGTGACATAATAATTAACACTGAAGGCCCATTCTTAAAATCACTGTGATCTAATACTGCGATGGTTCTACACAGCATTTTGCATTTTGACTTTCCTGAAAGTCAGTGATACAGTTTTAGGCAGCAGCAGTCTTTAGCACCATAGTAATTTTAACTGGCTAAAATTCTAAAAGTCATGCATTAACAAGAAGACATATTTTATTAGGTATTTTTGATTGCCTTTTACAGGTATATCTAATATTTCCAACTTCAGTGTTTCTTAAAAGTCAGCATTCCATTTGATGGTATTTTCAAATTTTAGGAATTTCTATTCAATTCATAGGTTGTAGTTATAGAAGTTTGTGGAAGGTTAGGTAATATATCTTTAAATAGTTTTTTGTTTGACCTAACATGTAAGTATTGCTTTTTTAAAATTGAGGTATGTTCACATACCCTCAGAGCTTCCCTAGTAGCTCAGTTGGTAAAGATTTCGCCTGCAATGCAGGAGACCCTGGTTCAATTCATGGGTCGGGAATATCCACTGGAGAAGGGATAGGCTACCCACTCCAGGATTCTTGGGCTTCTCTGGTGGCTCAGCTGGTAAAGAATCCACCTGCAATGTAGGAGACCTGGGTTCCATCCCTGGGTTGGGAAGATCCCCTGGAGAAAAAAATGGCCACTCACTTTAGTATTCTGGCCTGGAGAATTCCATGGAGTGTATAGTCCATGAGGTCATGAGGTGACAGAGTCGGACACGACTGAGTGACTTTCATTTCACATACCGTGAGGGCTTCTCCCTGGTGGCTCAGCTGGTGAAGAATCCACCTGCAATGCGGGAGACCTGGGTTCAATCCCTGGGTTGGGAAGATTCCTTGGAGAAGGGAACGGCTACCCACTCCAGTATTCTTGCCTGGAGAATTCCATGGATAGAGGAGCCTGGTGGGCTACAGTCCATGGGGTCACAAAGAGTCAGACACGACTGAGCGACTTCCCTGTTCACTTTCATATATCATGAAGTTCGTCATTTTGTGCAATTCAGTGAGTGTTCACAAAGCTGTACAGTATCCGGGGCTAATTCCAGAACGCTGCCGGTTAACGGCACTTTAAAAGATAGAGTAAGTAGATTTTCATCTACTTTCTTTTCAGATCGTTACCTTCTGGAGTTTTTATTTTACCAGAAAACCATGCCTTTTTTTTCTTGGTTAATGGAACTGGGTCATTTCAGTTTTAGCTGGGAAGTTTTGATTGGCTGCATAAATCTGGGTATGTAATGAACATATGTAATGATGATCATGAGAATACTGCATATGAAGTTGCCTGTTTGGTCTCATGAGTAAAACCAAAATTCAAGATATTTAATGGACCGTGGAACCTTCAGAGGAAGGAAAATGCTTACCCATGAGTCAAACCAAATTCTGATTCACAAGTGGCCGAGTGGCAGCATTCCCTGCACTCTTCGTGCTATTTTTTATCAGAATTGTTTCTTATCAGGTGGTTTTTAACAGAATTGCTTCCCCTCCTCCCTTTGGTCTCCAAGAAAATAAAATGCCTTTCAGGCAGATGAGGGATTCTTCTCATTCACTCAGTGAAGAGGTTTACTTTAAATCAATCTCATTAAAGTACAATTTATATACAATAAGATACAGAGGATTAAAATCTATGATTTGATGAATTTTGACAAATTCGCACACCCATGTCAGCATCGCCACCATCCAGATACAGAATGTTTCCATAGTCCTTAGGAGTTCACTGAGGCCCTGTGCAGGCCCATACCACCACCTGGGGCCTCGAGCAACTATTGATCTATGTGGAGGTTAATTCCCAGTTTCTAGACATTTATATAAATGGAAGCCACATAGGGTGTACTCTTTTGTCTATTTTTCACTGAGCATAGTACATTTGAGGCAGTATCCATTTATTATTTATCAGTAACTCATTCATCTTTATTGTTGAGTAGAATTCCATTTAATGTATATACTGTAAAGAGTCAGACACAGTTGAGCGAATGAACCACACCAGCAACCACAATGTGCTTATTAATACTTAGTTACCTTTAAATGGTCTTTGGGTCAAAACAGAGTGTTTGAGTACAGTTTTGACAAACGCAAGTCTTTTTTTTTTTCTTATTATTTTTAAGATTCTTTCCCATTATAGCTTATTATAAGATACTGAATGTAGTTCCATGTGCTATATAGTAGATCCTTGTATTTTTATCTGTATTATTTAATACATATAGTAATGTGTATCTCCAATCCCAAGCTTTTATTGTCCCCTCCTCCCTTCTTCTTTTGGTAACCATACGTTTGTTTTCTGTGTTTTTGAGTAACCAGCACAAGTCTTGATTTTCACAGGTTATGCTAACAATTATACTAATGTACATTATATAAGGTGTTGTGATAGTAGCTTACAGATAGACACAGTGCTTTTTAACTTTCAAGTGCAAGTGATTGTACTTGAGGCTATGCATTATACAAAGAAGAATAAGGCAGGTTTTTATTTGGGGCTTTGCTGTCATGTTTCAGATGCAGCGGTTTTAACCATAACCCTGGCACATGGGCAGTAATAATAATAGTTCATCCTTCTGTATAGTACCTACTGAGTGCAGGCTCTGTTCTTAATACTTCAATCATATCAGCTCACCTAATTTTCACATCCGCATCATGGGATCGGTAGGTACTCTCATGCCCCACTTCACATACAAGGAAGCAACTTGTCGAAAGTCACACAGTACGTGATGGGGCTGGGACTCAGCACAGACCATCCATCTCCTGGAGTCTTGCTGTTAACCACTACTCATGGCCTCTGTGGTTTTTTGGTCAGAGAAGCCGAACTTGGGAGATTTAGTAAGATGTACCAAAGGTGGTGTAGCTGGGCTTAATGTCCTGATTAAAATCCTGGTTTGATTGACTTCAAAGTTCAAGCTCTAGTCGGCTTGAGAAGGGAAATGTATGAGAATAACCAGGATGGCTTTTGTTAGGTACCCAGGAACTAAAGAACAGCAAAAGAGCTATGTGAGAGTGAAACCTCTGTCACTTCTTATAGGAGTGATCAGGGAAAGTGTGGTGGAGTAAATGAACCTTGTACTACAGGTAGAATTTCTTTGACAAGAGGTGGTTTGGTTAGTCTGAGAAGGGTGTATGTGTGTGTGTTTGTGATGTGGTGGTAGTGATAGTGTTCAGACGCTAAGTCATGTCCGAGTCTCTGTGACACCATGGACTGCAGCATGCCAGACTCCTCTGTCTTCTACTATCTCCCAGAGTTAACCCAAATTCACATCCACTGAGTCAGTGATACTGTCTACCCATCTCATCCCCTGCTGCCCCCTTCTCCTTTTGCTTTCAATCTTTTCTGGCATCAGGGTCTTTTCCAGTGAATCAGCTCTTCGCATCAGGTGGCCAAAGTATTGGAGCTTCAGCATCAGTCCTTCCAGTGAATATTCGCGGTTGATTTCCTTTAGGGTTGACCGGTTTAATCTCCTTGCAGAGTCTTCTCCAGCACCACAATTTGAAAGCATCAATTCTTTGGCGCTCAGCTTTCTTTATGATCCAACTCTCATATTCATATGTGACTACTGGAAAAACCGTAGTCTTATCAGAAGATAAATCAGAACATGATTGATTTCACATCCCCAGCAGCATCCCTGGTTAATGTAAATATTTGAGGAGAAAGACCAGCCTATGAGGGACACAGAGAAAGGATATCTAAAGAATTCGGAGGGGAAAAAGTGGGGGATGGAAGGATTTGGGTAGAAAAAGGAATCATCAATAGTGTTTCACTGCAGCTAAGAATTCCAAAAAGAAAAGTGCTGAGAGATGGCCACCAGATTTGTTGTTTGGGAAGTCACTGGGCTTCTAGGGGCCCAGTTTTTTAGTGATGACACAAGGTCAGATTGCAGGTGGTTGAAGAAAGAGTTGGAGAGGAAGGGAAAGACTGAAAGTGTAGATCATGGAGTGTAGATCAAAGTTCACTGGAGAACTAAGGATGAGAAGGGAGTAGAAAGAAAGCAGTAGCCAGAGATGGAGGTGTGGGGAAGGCGGACACTAAGATGAAAAGTTCTAAGTGAGCTCGAGAGCCAGGCGGGCAGGGCAAGGGAGATGGGCCTTTGGGGAGTGAGGAGCTGACTGATGGTTCAGGGTCCCACAGGAGGCAGGGAGAGATGCATCCACGTGTAAATGTCCACTCAGTGGACGTGGCATGCACAGTTGGGATGTGTGTATGTGTGCTCAGTCGTGTCCAGCTCTTTGTGACCCCATGGACTGTAGCCTACCAGGCTCCTCCCTCCATGGGATTCTCCAGGCAAGAGTACTGGAGTGGGTTGCCATTTCCTATTCCAAGGGATCTTCCTAACACAGGGATTGAACCCATGTCTCCTGCACTGGCAGGTGGGTTCTTTACCACTGTGCCGTCTGGGAAGCCCCTGCAACAGTTGGGATATGTTGGGACAAAAAAAGTCAAAATACCAACAGAATAGAATGTAAGCCAGAAAAAGATGGGAGAAGGTAGCATCTTAAGTTTCTTGGTAGCTGCCATAGTTTAAGGAGAAGGCAATGGCAACCCACTCCACTTTCATGCATTGGAGAAGGAAATGGCAACCCACTCCAGTGTTATTGCCTGGAGAATCCCAGGGACGGGGGAGCCTGGTGGGCTGCCGACTATGGGGTCGCACAGAGTCGGACATGACTGAAGCAACTTAGCAGCAGCAGCAGCAGCCATAGTTTAAAAAAAAAAAAAAAAAGCCTGTGGGAGCTTCTCTTTTGTTCAATTAAAATGAATATTAACTTTGTAGCCAATTTTAATTGAGGTTTCCCTTCCAGTGTTCAAATAATGGATTTGTCCTAGAAACTGTTAGGTTTGTTGTAGAAATTGGCTCCTCTGAAATGTGCAAAGCCAGCTGCAAATAGGACAGACTCTCTCAAGAGTTTTTTAATTTTTCGAACAAATGCAAAAGATTCCTCCAGATTTGAATCTACCTTCTAATTTCACATCCCAGGGTGCCAGGCAGCTTCTTACTTGCTGGTGAAAAGTGGGAGTGTTAGTTGCTCAGTTGTGTCCAACTCTTTTGGGACCCTATGGATTTGTAGCCCACCAGGCTCCTCTTTTCTGTGGGATTCTCCAGGCAAGAATCCTGGAGTGGGCTACCATTACTTGCTGCTACCTGTAGCTGATTTGAGATGTTCTCTATCATTTTCTTGATCTCAGGATTTTTCTCAATATTTTGTGTAAGAATCAGCATGTATTGTCTTGTTTCAAGAAATCCATTTAGTAACTGAATAGAAGGAAAACCCAGTTTCATCTGTTCCTGTAAGCCCCTTCTATTCTTCCAAGGAGCAAGCGCTTTTAATTGACTGCAGCCATGAAATTGAAAGACGCTTGCTCCTTGGAAGATAAGTTACTACCAACCTAGACAACATATTAAAAGGCAGAGACATTACTTTACCAACAAGGTCCATCTAATCAAAGCTATGGTTTTTCCAGTAGTCATGTATGGATGTGAAAGTTGGACTATAAAGAAAGCTGAGTGCCAAAGAATTGATGCTTTTGATTTGTGGTGTTGCAGAAGACTCTTGAGAGTCCCTTGGACAGCAAGGAGATCCCCAACCAGTCCCTCCTAAAGGAAATCAGTCCTGAATATTCATTGGAAGGACTGATGCTGAAGCTGAAATTTCACTCCTTTGGCCACCTGATGCAAAGGGCTGACTCATTTGAAAAGACCTTGATGCTGGGAAAGATTGGGGGCAGGAGGAGAAGGGGACGACAGAGGATGAGGTGGTTGGATGGTATCACCGACTCAATGGACATGAGTTTGAGTAAACTCCAAGAGTTGGCGATGGACAGGGAGGCCTGGTGTGCTGCAGTCCATGGGGTCACAAAGAGTTGGACACGACTGAGCAACTGAACTGAACTGAAGCCCCTTCTTCCATTAGATCTGAATGGTTTTAATTAGTGCTTATGAATTTTTATTAGTGAGCTAATCAGGTTGGCATAAAGTAATGCTCATTTTTACCTGTGGATGAACTGAGGGCTGAGTCTTCCACTAGAAGTTCAGTGATCCCTGCAGGCATCAAGATACAGAGGTTATCTTCAAGGTGACTCCAAGCCCTGGATCCCTGATTGCCCCTCATGTAGGGAGAGACTTCTGTGGGAGAAATGGCCAATATTCTGAACTGGGGCTTCGTGGGCTTATGCCTTAGGTATGTTTCCAAGGTTGGGTCAAAGTTGGCACAAATAATATCTAATGGAAAAAAAAAGCGTGTCAGACATGAGGATGTTTTGAACCCCGTTTTCTTTGGTTCAGCCTGAGGAGAGTGCCTGCTGCTGCAGGCGATGGTTCTAGATGAAATGCTTGAGCAGCATTCTCTGCTCTGAAGGGGCCAACTCACTGCTCATCACTGCCCCCGTCCCGTGTTCTGGTAAAGGAAAGAGATCCCAGTTGCAGAAGCTGAGCTCTGAAAATTTTCTGTTAACTACTTCAGTCAGTTCAGTTCAGTCGCTCAGTCATGTCTGACTCTTTTCGACCCCATGGACTGCAGCACGCCAGGCCTCCCTGTCCATCACCAACTCCTGGAGTTTACTCAAACTCATGTCCATTGAGTTGGTGATGCCATCCAACCATCTCATCCTCTGTTGTCCCCTTCTCCTCCTGCATCTTTCCCAGCATCAGGGTCTTTTCCAGTGAGTCAGTTCTTCACGTCAGGTGGCGAAAGAATTGGAGTTTCAGCTTCAGCATCAGTCCTTCCAATGAATATTCAGGACTGATATCCTTTAGGATGGACTGGTTGGATCTCCTTGCAGTCCAAGGGACTCTTAAGAGTCTTCTTCAACACCACTGTTCAAAACCATCAATTCTTCGGTGCTTAGCTTTCTTTATAGTCCAACTCTCACGTCCATACATGACTACTGGAAAAACCATAGCTCTGACTAGATGGACCTTTGTTGGCAAAGTAGTGTCTCTGCTTTTTAATATGCTGTCTAGGTTGGTCATGACTTTTCTTCCAAGGAGCAAGCACCGTTTAATTTCATGGCTGTAGTCACTACCTGCAGTGACCTGGGAGCCCAAAAAGTAAAAGTCTGTCACTGGCAAAAGTGAAAATCGCTCAGTTGTGTCCAACTCTTTGTGACCCCTTTGGAATTCTCCAGGCCAGAATATTGGAGTGGGTAGCCTTTTCCTTCTCCAGGGATCTTTCCAACCCAGGGATCGAACCCAGGTCTCTTACATTTGTGGGCGAATTCTTTACCAGCTGAGCCACAAGGGAAGCCCAAGAATAGTGAAGTGGGTAACCTATCCCTTCTCAGATCTTCCTGACCCAGAAATTGAACTGGGGTCTTCTGCATTGCAAGCGGATTCTTTACCAACTGAGCTATCAGGGAGGAACACTCATATGTATTATAAAATCTCACTGATGATGACATCAAAATCCTAAGTCAGTGATGCATGAATGTGTTGTTATACAAATATACTACAGCTTCAAGACTGGAGAAGTTTGATGTTTGTTGTTCTTTTTAAAAAATTTGGTTGTTTTTGTAGCATCCTACCATTCAAAGGGTTCCTCTAAATTACATAATGAGAATTAAAGTTGTAACAATGTTATATTTTTTTTAACTGAAAGGGACAATTACCCTTCATAATGTTTCTTTTCTCCTTTTTGTGATGTAGCTTTCTAGTTATAGTTGGAAGCTTCCAGGAAGCTAAAATTAAAGGTTTAATTAATGTTAGTGGGGTGGGTGTTACCCCAGGAAAAGAGGTGGAAGTTAGTTTCAGCTCCTGCACATTATGAAAGAAGTTATACATCTTAATTTTATCTAGATCTAGTAATAATGGTATTGAAAGGAATTTTAATAATAGTAATAACTCTCAATTATTGAGTACTCTGTGTCATTCATCTTGCATTTCTATGAGGTAGGTTGGCATCATGTATCCTTACATTACCTAAAAGTTAACTGAAGCTTAGAGAAGTTAACTGAGATCCACTGAGGGACCTCGGAGTCAAAGTCAAATCTCTCACAATCCACAGTCCATGCACTGAACCGTTACATAATAATTAAAAGATATTAAAATAACATCTCATAAGCAAGGTTGGTGACATATTTAACAAATTTAGTATGTTCATATTAACTCCACCGGCATTGCTGAGTAGCGTGTTTATTGAAATAATTAATACCAATTAATACTTGGTAACATTTGAAATTAGCAAAGTCCTACCTATGTGGGGCACATTGGGGATTTTGGAGGGCCACTAAAAGTTCAGAAGTAGAAAGTTAGTTACTGAATAAGCCCCTTGTATCCCCGAAATAAACCACCTTTTGATAAAGGAGGCTCTAGACCTGTCTCACTGCCACGTCTATGGCACTGCTGTTGCCGTCTTTCACTTACAGATTACAGAGAGGCCCAGTGTGGAAAGACTGTAAAAGGAAAATGTAGTCAGCGTGCACTGATGCTGTTTGGAAATGGAGGTAGAAGTCAGTGGCCTCTTTAGGCAGGTATGGACACAGAGAGCTCTCAGAGTTCGTGTTTTCTTAAGAGAGGGAGAGGTTGGAACATCCTGAGGTGTGAGAAGCACAAACAGGGACCTTTCTCTTTCCCTTTGGAAGTGCTCGAAACCCCTCCTGGTTTCTTCGTGACAGGCGAAATCCTCTTGGATGGGTCGGGACAGCAGTGCTCTTTGATTCAAGGGAAGCAAACTTGAAGAAAAGCCCACAGTGCAGGCTGAGAAGGGCAGGTTGCTTTTTCACATGGCAGGCAAGATGCTCGCCACCCATATCCTGCCTAGAAATGGAGGGGTTTTCCTTCTGTAGCTCCATTAGGAAAAGATAAAGAGTTGCGTCCCAGATAGTGCAGTGGTAAAGAATCTGCCTATCAGTGCAGGAGACGCAGAAGACTAGGGTTTGATCCCTGGGTTGGGAAGACCCCCTGGAGAAGGAAATGGCCACCCACTCCAGTATTCTTGCCTGGACAATCCTGTGGACAGAGAAGCCTGGCGGGCCATAGTCCACGGGGGTCACAAAGAGTCAGACATGGCTGAGCACACACAGCACACACAAAGGGTTGCATAAGTGCTGTCGAAACCAGGTTGAAGTGCCTTATTCCATCTTAGAAAGTGAGACATTATTGAGAAAAAAATTAATGATAACCAAAGTGATACATCACGATACCCTGTTTTTAGTTTTGTTTTTTTTTTATGGAAAATTTCAAACATGGACTGAAGTGGGGAGACCGTGTAATGAACACTGTGATCATCTCAACAGTTACCCACTCATGGCGCATTTGTTACACCCCCAGCACCTCTCCCCAGAAGTATTTGCAGGAAACGCTAGAAACCATTTCATTCAGTCTCCAAGTGTATCTCTAAAAGATTGATTCTTTTTTAAACAAGACCATTGTAACACCTAAAAAGTTAAAACATCCCATAACATTATCAGATATCTAATATGTTCAAATCACTGATGGTCTCATGAATCCTGTAATTTCTCTTAAAGGATTATTTGCATCAGAATCCAGATCAAATCCACATAGTGCAATAGCCTTTTTTAAAAAATCAATAGACTCCACCTCCATTTCTCTTTGCACCTTTTTACTGAAGCAGTGTCTTTCTTTTTTTTTTTTAATAGTTTTTTATTTTTTTAATTTTAAAATCTTTAATTCTTACATGTGTTCCCAAACATGAACCCCCCTCCCACCTCCCTCCCCATAACATCTCTGTGGGTCATCCCCATGCACCAGCCCCAAGCATGCTGTATCCTGCGTCAGACATAGACTAGCAATTCAATTCTTACATGATAGTATACATGATAGAATGCCATTCTCCCATATCATCCCACCCTCTCCCTCTCCCTCTGCGTCCAAAAGTCCGTTATACACAGCTGTGTCTTTTTTGCTGTCTTGCATACAGGGTCGTCATTGCCATCTTTCTAAATTCCATATATATGTGTTAGTATACTGTATTGGTGTTTTTCTTTCTGGCTTACTTCACTCTGTATAATCGGCTCCAGTTTCATCCATCTCATCAGAATTGATTCAAATGAATTCTTTTTAACGGCTGAGTAATACTCCATTGTGTATATGTACCACAGCTTTCTTATCCATTCATCTGCTGATGGACATCTACTGCAGTTTCTTTCCGTCTGGATCTTGCCGATCGCATCCCTGTGGTTTAGTGTAACATATTCCTCTTACTCCTTCCCTAACTCCTGTATTTCCTGAAAATTGGAAATGTATCTAAAGACTTGGTTAGATTCAGGATTTTTGTTTGTTTGTTTTGTTTGGGTCAAGACTGTTTCATAGTATTTGCTTCCATTAGGAGGGGCAGCATCCATTGTGCTCTCTTTGTCCTGTCTGCAATCCCTCATGTTCAGTGCTGAGTCTCTTGGTGTTTTGGGTTTGTTCAGCCCTTCTGTTTACTGTCAACCCAGTGAGCTGGAGCTTCTGGGAAAGGTCAAGTTATAGGCTAAGGTCTCCCAGCTTTGGACCACTAAAAATTTTCTGGAACTTGTCACCCCCACAGTTTTGAGTTTTTTAGAATGATTTTTGAAAAACAAAAGTGTCATTCAATTCAATTAATGACCCTTTAGTAAAAAAGTAAATTTGCACTAAAATACAGAACAAAGACAATTTTTAAAAGTATACAAAACACGCTGTTCTTACTGGACAAATGAGTCCATTATTTTGAGCCTCCTCCATCATAGTCAGTTTCTACTTGTTCTATAAGTACCTGTTGTTTAATCTGTGTTAATCTCGTTTTTCTGCCTGCCATGCAGGAGGCCTGGGTTCGATCCCTGGGTTGGGAAGATCCCCTGGAGAGGAAATGGCAACCTACTCCAGTATTCTTGCCTGGAGAACCCCATGGAAAGAGGAGCCTGGTGGGCTACAGTCCATGGGGTTGCAAAGAGTTGGACACGACTGAGCAACTAAGCACAATCTCATTTTACTGCTGTTGGTCTTTGAGAACCACTTGGTCTTGACTGTGCACACCTTGGATTCTTACAGACCTTAGGTGGCATGTGCTGATCTGCGGGAGAATCTTAAGCAGAACCATGCCTCTGCTGTTCTCTCTTCTCAAGTGGCCATGAGCCTATGTGTTCAGATGCCTCTCTCCTGGGCTTGAGCAAGTTTGTTTCCCTTCTTGCTTTCATTCTCCGCGCCCTTCCTTTCTTCCCCTTTTCTTTCTTCCTTTTCCCTGTACTTTTTAGCCAGCACGAAACTATCTTCCCCAGGTCTACTTTTTAACCTCTTGACACTGATAAAATCTATGCTGGTGCAAAGATAACTTCGGGAATGTTAAAAGGTAAACTTGATTCTCTGCGTCCAAAGCAATCTTTCCAAATGCACAGGGATACATTCATCTAATGGAAGTATGTGTGTGTGTTCAGTCATGTCCGACTCTGCGACCCCATGGACTGTAGCCCACCAGGCTCCTCTGTCCATGGAATTTTCCAGGTAAGAATACTGGAGCAGGTTGCCATTTCCTACTCAAGGGGATCTTCCTGACCCGGGGATTGAACTTGCATCTCCTGCATTGTCAGGCAGATTGTTTTAATACTGCACCACCCGGGGAGAACTATATTCATCTAAGAAACCTTAAAAGTTTCAGCTCTGTACTAGGAGTGTAGGGAGACAGATAAGTCACAACACTGGAAATGCTGGCAAGAATAGATGCAAACCAAGTGCCATATGACAACGAACAGATGAATCTACTTGGGGAAAGTGGGGAATAGCTTAATCCTGGAAGTGACGTTTAAACTAAGTCTTCAAAGAATATGATTAAGACAGCCTATTTGTGTAAGAACAGTTCGGGAGAACTCAGTATGAAGATATGTTGGTTTACTGGGGCATGGAACTCAAGTAATGGGCTAATGGACTTGACTTAGGAGTATAGCAGTAACTTAACAGGATTACTATCTTCTGTGTTTGGGATGTAAGTCTTTTGTGGTTGAGAATTTCTTAATTTCTGACATTTAATGGGGTCCTCAAAATAGTGGTGAAGATTGAACAACAGTTACTGTTGCAGAATTGTACACTTAAAAATTGTTAAAACGGTCAATCTTGTGTCATATGTATTTTGCCACACTGAAAAGTATATTAAAAAGTTTATTACCACAAAACAGACACATGCCAGTAAGAGGATCTCTTAGTTGGAGAAACTGGACATCATCAGCCTAGAGATATGATTAATTTGGCATTTGTTTAGCCATTGCCAAGCCACGCCCTGCCCTGTGACTTTAAGTGCTGGGAAAAAGAGAGGGTCCTGCATTTCGGCAGCTGAGAATAGTCACTCGGGGTGGCCATCGGCTGATCACTCTTGGATGTGTATTTGTACAGGGTAATTCTGTTGATACATTGTGATGTGAGTTTACTCTGTGGTAAGTGCTGTGAAAGGGTACATATGCAGAGCTTTGCAGGCCTCTGGGGGTGTGGAGCAGGTGTTAGGAGAGGACTCAGTGAAAGGCTTCCCTGCGGAAGTGACTGGTGGGCTGAGATTTGACTAGTGAACAAGTCTAGGTAATACTCAGCATTTCAGCTTCTTATCCCCACTGGCAGGAACACTGTGCTGGTCAGCATTCCCCCCCCAAGTCTCATTTGACACCTTGTGAGTCCTCGATTACTGTTGAGTGATGAGTAAATAAAACAAGGAATAGAAATGTTTCTGCTGGGTTTGTTCCAAAGATGTCTGTGGAACCTGGCCCCACCTGTTTTCACTTCTTTGGTTTCACATTTGTATTTTGTTTTACAAAGGACTTCAGGTGACATTAAAACATAGGAAATGCTTCACAATTTATTTGCTGAGTTTGTGTCCTCATACAATCAACTGACTCTGTCTCTTTATTTGTTCTTCTTTGTTCTCAGTTACGTTTTGATATCTGCTCTTCCACCTGTGTGTTCAAGATAATATACTCTGAAGAGAAAATGTTTATTAGCCCTTAAGAACACAGCAGTCTCTTCATTTTTGATGAGTCTGCACTTTGAAGCTGTGTATTTTGCAGATGAGACAGGGCAGTTAATTCACACGGTTCTCGATTAAGCTTCCTGTACCCAGACTGAGCCCATCTTTTTAAGAACAGAGACCCTGGGGGCAGGGGTGGGGCACACATCCGCCTTAGGCACTTATCGTCTTTTCGGTGGTGGAGAAGATTGAAGAAATGAAACAAGGAAAGGGTCTGTGTGGTCAGCAAAATGTGAATGGACTCTTTCCAGAACATCTACCTTGGCTCAAGTAAAGCTTTATTTTTTGATATATAACTTTTTACATGGTTTCTCTTCTTAAACCAATTTTGGGTCAGTGTTAGCTTCCATATATATCAAAGAATGATAAGGATAAATAGTTATAAAATGCCCTCCTGAAAGGTCAGTGAAGTCTTCTTAATGTAAACAAAGACATCACAGTTAGGAAAATTTGTTTGTGTAGACCTTTGTCACTACCCAGATTATTTTTGCTGAGATTTGGATGTGTTACAAGTCAAAAGATCATGCTCAAAATTCAGCAGTTACACCTAGTAACCGTGTGATTGGTAGGCTGTCCCTAAACACCAGACCAATAGTTAGGCCTAAGGTAAGTCCCCTATATACAAACTTTCAAAGATGTGAACATGCCCTTGTACACCAGCTGGTGTACTGTAATACTGTACTTTTCAAGGTTATGTAAGATTTAAAATGTTTCCTTTATTTACTGTTTGTTTTTATGTATGTGTTATTTGTGTGACAAGTATTATAAACCTATTACAGTACAATACTATATAGCCGATTATGTTAGTTGGGTACCCAGGCTAACTTTATTGAATTTATGAATGCTCTCTTGGGATGGAACTCATTTGTATGTAGGGGACTTAATGTATTTTGTTTCTAAATCTTGGGACCTGAAATGGTGTGTCACTTTCAACTTTTTATTATCTGTGAAGTTCTGAGATAGGTACTAAAATTTCAAACAAATTCTCTAGTTTTTATCATGTGATTTTCATTGAAATACATAGGGCCAATTACTACTTCAGATTTCAATGTCTTGGTCAAATATGTGAAGATGAATAGCAAAACTCCTGGTGGTGGTGATCAAACACTATACTTTAAGGTTTGAATAGTAAAGAAGAGGTTTCTTATTTGAAAACTGTCTTCTCTTTCTCCCATAAAGGAAGAAATAGATGAGAAAATGTTTAACAATAATGGCCTTTCTTTTGAAATATTTAAGAGCCTCTGGTAATTTTTCTTGCGTGTTTTTCTTTCTAGGAAAAGCCATTGACAAAATCTCTACAACGTGGAGAAGACCCCCAGTTTGATCAAGTATGTAATATGTATTATATACTGGTTTTTATTTATTTCAAAATGTACAAAGCTAAGGGCTGAGGACTCACTATGGCATGTAGATGAACTTCCTCAAGGAGGAGGCAGGGGTGTGAACCTAGGAACTGGATCCTGCAGCTTTTATAGTGACAACTGAGAGTAGCCATTCAACAAATGCCTGTTGGTTTGAAGTGCTGAAGTAATATGAGTAGGTCCTCAATTGGTTGTTTGCGGGATCTTTGTGTATAAGAATTAAAAGAACTGAGAAAAGATGAAGCAACTTCCATTCAAAACCTTTTTGAGATTCTTTTGAATAAATGATACCATTGATGACCAGATCTCTGCACTAGAGCTTACTTATGTTTGCATCCAATATTCTGTTGAATGCCAACTCTGTGCTTGACACGGCACTAGGCTCTGGTGAGATGAAATCTAGGACAAGTTTTAGCCTTTCAAGAATTCACAATCCTGTGAGAGAGAAACTACCTAAACAGTAATAATTAAAAAACAAAAACAAACCAGTGTGGTAACTTAGAGTCTCATTAGAGAAAGTGATAAATGAGTAAAACAGTTTAAAACAATAAATACAAAGAAGGTCCTTTGAAAAATAGATCAGGACTGGTTAAAGGACTTCGGGCTCTAAACAGTGGATGATAAACATATTCTGGTTGAGTCACTTCAGGAGGGCTTTATGTGTGTTTAGAACGGTGAATAATGGTATCAGAGGAGGCTGGAGATGTGTGTGTGGTGTTTCCTAAACTTCTGTGTAGTTAATGACAAGGAGGACAGTGTGTTCTTTAAAAACCTCGCTCGGTGCCAGTGGAGGAGACAAAGTCCTGCTGGATTTCAGTGGGCTGGTCTAACACAGTGGGGGTTTTATATTGTCTTATGGACAGGGAGGCCTGGCGTGCTGCAATTCATGGGGTCACAAAGAGTCGGACACGACTGAGTGACTGAACTGAACTGAACTGATGGAGAACACACGCAGAGTACACTTTCCATAGCTTTGAAATTGCCTTTAATGTGGCGTCTAGAGGAAAACTCTTTGGCTGTTAAGGTCCAGATGTGTTCAATCCCAAAATGTAAGGCCTGACTATTGAGACAGAATCCCCCATTTTCTATTTTACAAGCTGTTCCTTGAGTGCGATCTCACAAGTCTGCACTCATAGCCAGTCTTGGAGGGCTGAGGCGGCCCTGGCTTTGCACTCTGTTGCTGGCAGAACTGGCTGTTTTCTGGAACGCTGGTGGAGTGGGGTGTGGGCTTCACCTCTCTGGATCATGGAGCTGTCCTCTCATCTCACATTATCCTTAGTTGCTGTCACCTGCTTCTCCTTGGGCAGTCAGGGACCTGGAGTGAGTGAGTGGGGTCATCACTTGGGGATTATAGTCATAGCAAGTGTGGCTCTTTCTGTTCTCTGTAAGGATGTGAATATTATCTGTCTTCCACAATTTTTCACTCTATTTTATCTTCTTTGTCTCTGTCTTCTTAGATTATCACTCTGTGTTCCTCAAAAAAATTGTGCTTTCCCCCCTCTCCAGCTTAATGTACTTCTTTCTTTTTTCCTCCTGGAGAAGAGTACTTTTGCATTCTAACATTCCATATAGTAGTTTTCCCCAATAATTTAGCTTAAACACAATTTCTCATTTATTATTCAGCACTCTATTTCTACATTTCAGCATTGTGGGAAAGAGACAGACTTTGGAATTAGATGGACCTGGGTTTAAATCCCAACTTCGCTGCTTAATTAACTATAACACTCTTAACCTTGCTACTTGAAATGTTGCAACGCAGATTCTCTGCCCTGCCCCCATCCACTGAGGCAGACTCTATCTACAGCTTAAGGAGACCCCCAGGTGACCGCCACACACATTGACACTCAAGAACCACTGCTTGTAACACAGATAAATAGATAAAAATGTGTGTTCAGTCATGTCCAACTCTTCGTGACCCCATGGACTGTAGCCCACCAGGATCCTCTGTGGGATTCTCCAGGCAAGAATACTAGAGTGAGTTGCCATTTTCCTCTCCAGGGATCAAACCCACGTCTCCTGCATTTCCTGCTTTGTTAGGAGGATTCTTTGTTAGGAGGATTCTCTGATACCATTATTCACCTAGGAAACTTGTATCACATCTCTCTGTATTAAAGACACTTCTGGAGTGAACCTATAGTGAGATAGTTCACTGAGAACTTTCAAATAAGGCACATAAGATTATCCTCTGATGGTAAAATCATCAGTTTATGTGTGAACCAAGAGAGAACCAACCCACAAAATCTGTCTTATTTGAAAGAGATAGCACGACTCCCAGGCTAGAAGGAAACTTGACTGGAGTTGTTCCCCTGTGGGTTCAGCAGGGGGGAAAAAAAAGTCAGCCAAATCACCTTTGAAAGTGCTGGTGTACTATGTTACCAGCAAATGATAAGAATTGTGGTTCTATGGCAAGGCCATGAATGTATCAAGCTCCCTTAGCATTTTGATATCAAAGGTCCAAATTCTGTAATTCCCCTTACTCCAATTCCAGGCAGAAGGATGTTAATCTAAATTCACACAGAGGTCCATCTATGGAAGAAGAACATGCTAGGGATGCCTCCTTGGTGCTACAGACTCCACTGAAGGAGCCTGGTGGGTTCCTTCCTTCCATTGAAGGAACTGGAGGGTTCCCAGTTCCTGCTGATGAAAAACTCCTATGTGAATGAGAATTAATAAAGACATACAAGATTTCCAACAGCATTCTGAAAACATATACTGCCACTAACTTATTTTAAATGTGTAAATTACTCAGCACTTGAAAGGAAAATAAATGAAAAACTGGCCTGTAGGTAATAAAGTTCTTTATTTTAGCAAACATTTATTGAGTGTGTGTGTAAGTGTACATGTACACACATACAACACAAAAACCCTGTTGTGAGACAGAGATGTAAGATGTGGTCCCTGCATTCAAGATAGGAAGGAATCTGATTGGGGAAGACCTTGATGCCAGCTGGAAGGACCTCACCATCTACATGTCAGTAGCTGAAAGATCAAAATAACTTGATGTTAAAGCCCATGGGAACAGTGTCCATGACTAGAGAGATCCTTCAAGTTTGGAGGCATTTTGGGAGTTGGGGTATTGATAATGACTTGAGGCAAAAAGGGCCGTAACTAAGACGGAGGCAGAGAAGTAGAAAGAAAGGATGATTATAAGCAATATTATATAAGAAGAATCAATATTGATTAAGAAAAGGAGAAACGAAAAGCTCCTGTAGTTTTCAACGAAGATTTGGAGTCATTTCCATTCTATTTAACAAACATTGAGTGCCCGAAGCATGCCAGGGTTTGTGCAGGGTGCTGAGTTTACAAAGCAGTGAGGGAGTTTCTACCCTCCAGGAATTCTCAGTTCTAGGAGGAAGACAGATACCTGAACAAGTAGCGCTACAATGTAAATAGAAGGTATGGTTCAAGTGCAGTGGAACTCAGGTAAGGGAGCAGCTAAGGATTCTAGAGGATGAGACAGAGGATGAGATGGTTGGATGGCAGCACCGACTCGATGGACATGAGTTTGAGCAAGCTCTGGGAGTTGGTGATGGACGGGGAAGCCTGGTGTGCTGCAGTCCATGGGGTCACAAAGAGTTGAACACGACTAAGCAACTAAACTGATTGAAGGATTTTAGAGGATGCGGTGGTTGGGTGGCCTCCCTGGTGGCATCAATGGACATGAGTTTGAGCAAACTCGGGGAGATGGTGAAGGACAGGAAAGCCAGGTGTGCTGCCGTTCACGGGGTTGCAAAGAATCAGACACGTGAGTGAGTGAACAACAACAAAGGATGCTAGAGAGAAGGGCGGGTGTGTTACAGTACTGTGGCGAGAGCAGAAATCAGGTTCAGGGATAAAGTGAAGCAGGAAGAGTAAGCATCAGCAGTACATGGTGGGCTGATGGGGCAGTCGGCCAGAGAGGGGCGAGCAGAGTCAAATGAGGGCTGTGTGTGTCTACAGAACCCTCTTCTGCCACGTGTAATACAAGAGCTTAAGGCTGTGCCTTTCTACCAAGCATATGTCCTTTTTTTTTTTTTTTTACAAATTGTTTCCTGTGTACAGGATTATAATTTGATTTCAATATGCACTGCAATGCATCAAAGTTTAGCTTCCATCTGTCACCATAAAGGTGACCCCATGTACCCTTTCTCCTATCCACCACCTCTTCCCTGCAGTGACCGCTTCTCTGCTTTCAGTATCTCCTTGCTCATTTTTGTTGGGTTTGCTCATTTATTTGTGTGTGTGTTTGTTCTTCATTTACATTTGGGCTCAACACCCTTTTTCAGGATGGTTGAGGTTTCTGAGAATCATTCATGACTTCTGACAATTGGTTTTTTCAACAGATTGTTTCTGGTTCCAGAACAGTTTCTATCTCAGGGTCCTTTAGAGTTAGAGTGAGTGTCCCATTCACTTTAGAGTGAGCTGTGCCTGCAACGAGCTCAGGGAGTCTGGAGTTGCTGCTTTTCTTGTTCGGAGCTGATGTAGGACACGCGTTGCTCAGAGGCATCTCCAGTAACCTTCTGGGAGGCACTGTGTTCACATCTGCTGGGGGCCAGAAAAGTTGGCTTAGTTCAGGAATGCAAGCTAAACAAAAGGTTCCAATGGACACCTTGATAGTTTGTGCTCGAGTATGAGATAGGTGGGTCTTTGTTTTTCCCCACTGTGATTGTCCTGGGTTCCCACAGGGCATTGATTACAGGGCCTCCGGCCTACCTGAATGCCAAAATCTGCAGATACTCAAGTTTCTTATGTAAAGTGGCATAGTATTTGCATATAACCTACACACATCCTCCCGTATACTTTAAATCATCTCTAGATTACTTATGATATATATTACAATGTAAATGATACATAAATAGTTATAAATAGGATTCATAGCATTGCCAGAGAGTGGCAAATTGAAGTTTTGCTTTTTGGAACTTCTGGAATTTTTTTCCAAATATTTTTGAACTGTGGTTGGTGGAATCTGTGGATCCAGAGGGCCGAGTCTATACCTAAAAGCAACATTTATCCACTCTGATTAAATCTGTCATCAACTTCAGTCATTAATTTAGCCTATGATCTTATCAAAATCAAAATATTTTATGTCTGAGCTTCAGTTTCAATATTTGGAAATGGAAGAGGGGAAAAACGAAATAGGCATGTTTGAAGGTCTGTTGTGAGCCCCACATATTATAGTTTCTCCTTTAGTCTCCATAAAAGCCCAGTAGAGAAGGATTAGATCCCATTTAGCGCTTCAAAGAAATGGCAACGTGGCCAAGCTCATTATAGCCTATGAAGGGCAGAGCTGTAACTTGAATCCAAAACCGTGTGATCTTCCAGTACACTAACGAAATCATGAAAATTCAGCTCATGAAGATCAGTCTTCAGATAGGCTGCTTTGAGTAGTTGCAGCTGTTTACAGTTCATTGTGACCTGTTCTTTACTGGTGTCCTGTCTGTAAGTTCCAGATAAGTTGCTCAAACATTCTCATTAACTGCTCTTGGGATTTTCTTCTAGATGGTATATGTTTATGTCCTTTTGTGGCATTTAGTTCCTTAATGTTAAAAATGCCGTCGATGGACAGGAAACACATGGTAACATACATCTCTTACAAATCTATAATAGAACTAAAAAACTTCTTACCATCTTGGGTAACAATAATTTTCCTGCAGAAGAAGGCAGATGAAATTCTAGTGCTTCAACATTGAGTCTCATGCTGCAGTTCAGTGAAAATCTTATTTTAAGTGTATAAGTAAAAAGTAAAATGTATAAGCAAGTGAGAGTAAAAACAAATTGGCTTGCTTTGGATTCACATTAGTGTTATTCGGTGTTTCTTAAATTATTCTCCAGTGGAAGTGGACCAGAAAGTGGACAAAGGTGTTAAAATTAAATAATGGAGATCTTTTCCTAATTTGCAAGAAAACATATTTAACAAATAGATTTTTACACTTTTAAGTTTTATAATAAATTATTCTTAAGCATTTGGTGTCTGTCATCACTCATTGAAATACTTTAATCTAGCAATAGTATGAAATGTGATCAAGTAGAAAAGAAATTGCATCTGAATTGCTTTCATAGATCAATATTTTGTGGTATCACATAGAGAGACCCTTACCCCGGAGACACTTGGCCACCTGAACTAGTTTGAGAAATTAAACCATCAATGAAGTTACTTTAAAATTATCTATTAAATGCACCACTCATGAGTAGTCAGCCTTATAATTGTAAAATACAGAATGACTCCACTGAGTAATTATTCATACATTTATGTCTGAAGTTTCCTTCTTTGCATTCAGCAAGTATAATAATATACTTATGAAAAATTAATGTCATAGCTACAGCATAATGGACAGTCTCTTTTAGCCTATTTATGTATAAAATGCCAAAGTAAACATTAAGAAAACATTTGCAAAGTACATTTAGTATTCCCCTCTATCCCCCCACCCCCAAAAGAAAACACCAGTATGAAATAGTTCTGTGACTCTCTGCACTTCAGGTCCTCAAGCTGCCCAATACCTAGCTCATCTGTGATGGAAGAATATGATCATTTAAACGCAACAAGAACATCTTTGTAAATGTTCCTCCCCTTTCACAGCGACACAGAGCTAGAATTCATCTCACCATTGGCTCGGCTTCCCGTAAATGAAGGAGCTGAGCAACCAAGAAGCCAGCTAGACTTTACTCCCTTCCTGAGCTTTGAGGGCCAGGTCTTTGCGAATTCCACCCTTCCTTCCTGACAGCCTGAACTCAAAAGGGCAGTAACAGAGAGATGGAAAAAACACACACAGCCACCCCATGCTGACCTTTCATCTCTTCTAAGACGGTCTCAGTGTAGTTGCCATGGAAAGTATGCTCAACAGATATAATACCAAGAATGCCTTTAGGAAGGCTTTTTCAGGCATAGAAAAAATCATTACAGTCGAGGTTTGAAGAACAGTATTGACATTCTCTAAGGGGAATGTGAATATGAAAGTGTTAGTCATTCAGTTGTGTCCGACTCTGTGACCCCATGGACTGTAGCCCGCCAGGCTCCTCTATTCACGGAATTCTCCAGGCAAGAATACTGGAGTGGTTAGCCATTCCCTTCTCCAGAGGATTATGGGTACACCTAAGTGAAGTAGCTGAATGCTCTACCTGGAGAGATCTAAGAGTCAGACACAGGTTTCTATCACCTTGATGGGTCTGAAGTAAGTAAAGGAGCTTATGCATATCCCACCCAATGTTTTTTTTAAATCAGTGTTTAATTTTAGAGTAGTTTTGGGTTTACAAGAAAGTTGCAAAGGTAGTACAGAAGGTGGTCATATACCCCACACCCAGTTTTTGCTATTAACCTCTTACATTATCAAGGTATATTTGTCACAACTAAGAAACCCAGCATCAGTACAATATTATGGACTAAACTCTGTATTTCATCTGTTTTTCCCTAACGTGTGTCTTCTGTTCCAGGTTACCATTGAGGATGCCACATTCCATTTAGTTATCATGTCTCCTTAGCATCTCATCCAGATTTGCACAAGTATTCTTAAATTATTGAAATATAATGGTAGCTACTTTAAGATTTTATTACAGATTCAGTAATTAAGATTGAATTACCCCATGGTCAGGGACTCTGAATTCTGAACCCTTTACCCCTGTAGGAGGAACTCCCTCCGTTTTTCTTGTCATTTAGTTGCTAAGTCGTGTCCAACTCTTTTGCGACCCCATGGACTGTAGCCCACCAGGCTCCCCTGTCCATGGGATTTTCTAGGCAAGAATACTGGAATGGGTTGCCGTTTCCTTCTCCAGGGCATCTTCCCGACCCAGATATCAAAACCCTGGTCTCCTGCATTGTAGGCAGATTCTTTACCACTGAGCCACTAGGGAAAGCCAATTCGTTTATCAATTCAAAATATTTTAGATGGTGGTGACTTGATGAAAATATCCTTCTGATGCTCGGGTAACTTTAGAGAAAACAAGTAAACGAACCCCTTGACACACTGTAGTTGGCTTTCCTCCAAAAATTTTCTGCTGTTTTATCCACAGGAAGAGCAGGAAAATTTGTTATGACTGTGAATGTTACAGTATTGGAGGGTGGGGGTAGCGGATAGTTCTTTTTAAAAAAACAAACAAAAAAACTAGATATTTTAAAATTACAAAAACCTATAAGAGTGAGTGACTAGGTTCACCAGGCAGGCTGAAAGCAATAGCCTATTTTTTTTTAAATATTATTATATTAACCCATAACTAAAGATAATGTACAATGTTGAATTATATACATATAAGAGAGAGAGCATGAAATAAGCTGTCAAGAAATAGGGTCTGAGAAATACAGCATCATTGCCTTGTTCAGTCTTAGGGCTTGCTTTAAAGGTGATAGTGGAAAGTCTTGGTGACATGAAGCATTGATCTTCCATTGCTCCAGTTGCCTGCTTTATAAAAGAAGTTAAGTCTCGCCTGCTTAACTACGGAAATATTTTAGGTTAACTAAGGTTTTCCATTTCTGCTGCCACCTCCCCAGCTCAGGCCCTGAGCATTGTGTGCCTGGGGCTGTTGCAGGATTATCCTTATTCTATTCAAGGTGTGTGTGGTGTGTGTGTGTGTGTGTGTGTGTGTGTGTGTGGTGTGTGTGGTGTGTGTGTGTTGTGTGTTGTGTGTGTGTGTGTGTGTGTGTGTGTGTGTGTGTTCTCTTAACTGCCTTTGGTCCAGCCTGCACGCCACTGCTAGATTAAACCTCCCCAAACACCATTTTTATGAGCTGAGTATTGTACTCAGCAACTTTTCAGAGCTTCTCACTTTCTAGAGAAGAAAACGAAAATTTTTTAGACTGGCATTAAGTACCTTTTTTGGACTTCCCTGATAGCTCAGACGGTAAAGTGTCTGCCTACATTGTGGAAGATCTGGGTTCAATCCCTGGGTCAGAAAGGTCTCCTGGAGAAGGAAATGGCAACCCACTCCAGTATTCCTGCCTGGAAAATCCCATAGACAGAGGAGCCTGGTAGGCTACAGTCCATGGGGTTGCAAAGACTCAGACACGACTCATTTTCACTTTCAAGTACCTTTTTCGATTTAGTTCCAACTTAAAATCATCAACTTTGTTTCCCTTCACTCTGGTGTGCCAGAATCCCTACACTAGTCAGATATTTTCTTCTTTCATTTCCTTCAAAACCCTCATTAATCATATAATCATTATCAACAAACAACTATATTGCACCTTCACAACCATAGGATTTCCTGCTTAGGCTCCTTGCTTAGTTTCTTTTTGGACTATCATTTTAAATTTCTACCCTTTTTTTAAAAGGTCCAGGTAAAATCCTACCTTCATTTCTCTTAAACTCCCATCCATCCTCTTTCTCCAGTGATCTCTCTCCTGAGAACTCCTGATTTTAATATGCACCCTTAATATGTTAGTATATTTCCTCCTGGTCTTATGTTCTATGCCTGCACATTTATACAATGAAAGAAAAGTGAAAGTGTTAGTTGTTCAGTCATGTCTGACTCTGTGACCCCATATACTGTAGCCCACCAGGCTCCTCTGTCCATTGTACTTCCCAGCAAGAATACTGGAGTGTGTCACCACTCTCTTTTCCGGGGGATCTTCCCACCCAGGGATCAAGCCCAGGTCTCCTGCATTGGCAGGTGGATTCTTTACTGTTTGAGCCACCAGGGAAGCCCTATACTTATATAGGTTCTTTCACTCTTTTTTCACTTAACATATCCTGAACATTTTACAACATGAAGTGTTTCTGAAGCAAGACTGTAAATGGTTTCATAGAGAGTCTACATCAAATTCTACATTGGATGAAGGTATTTACACGTATAGTTGGACATTTGTTTCCATTTTTTTTTGTTTTAAGTAAGGCTGTCATAAACATTTTTACTCATCTCTAATTATGTTCTTGAGAGAAATGCCTAAGAGTAGACTTATTAAGGAAGATTTTATTAGGTTCTTGATAGGTATTTCCAAATTACCTTCCAGATTTTATGCCAGTTTTTTTCTTTTATCTGTAGTGTATGAACATGTTCTTCTTATCACTGTCTCATCAGCACTAGGTTTTATGATTTGCCTGTACTGTTTGTTAATTAAGTAGTTAAGACCTAACTCATTGTAGTTTGACATGTTCCAGTTATAAGGTCTTCATCAGAGAGATGTTTTGCAAATATTTTCTCCCATAGACTATGGCTAGTCCTTTCATCACTTAACAATATCCCTCTAAAAGCATAAACTTTTGATTTTAGTGATTTTCAGTAGGTCAAATTCTCATGAACTCTGCTTTTGGTTTGGTCCCTAAGAAATCCTTGCCTACCCTAAAGTGGCAAGGATTTTCTCCTATATTTTCTTCAGAAGCTTTATAGTTTTAGATGTTATACTCAGGTGTACGATCCATATTGATATCATTTTTGCATGTGAGATATGGATTGAGTCTCATTTTGGGGATGATATTTAGTAAAAGATTAGGAATCTTTCCAAAATAAGGAAAGTAGAATAACTCATCTATCAAAAGCATGTTTGTTTTTTGAAGAAGAGGGGAGATGTTTGCCTTTAACACAGGGTATGTTATTGCTACTTACTTATTGAGTCTAATTTGAGGCATACTTCACATTGTATATGATTGATTATTGGCAGAAAACCATATATTGTATTACTACTTAGGTTATTGGGGGGTAGACTTGTTTATTTCACCTAAGCCATTAGTATAATTATATTAATTAATGTATGTATTTGTATAACAAGCATTTTTGAGGATCTAAGAAGTACAAGGCACTGTACTTCTTAGATGGTATGGGGAAATAATTTCTTTGCAGTCCATGCAATTAACATCTGATTTCTAGAATGAAAGGGAGTCAAAGTAATTAACTTTCTTAAGCTACAAAGTTACTATTGTATGAAGAACATCTGTCAACAGTAAGAAACTTGGGTTCTTGGGAATGCATGTACTAAAAAGATTATTAAGGAGAGGAGTGTGATGAATAAGAATATTTTGTAGTGCCTATGGTTTGGAGTTATTTGTGAAATGAAAAGTTTCTCAGTAATTGGCAGTGCCACGCAAGTTTTTTAATCACCTGCTTTTCTCTGTAGGTCATCAGTTCAATGAGCTCCCTTTCTGAATACTGCCTGCCTTCCATTCTACGTACATTATTTGACTGGTATAAAAGGCAAAATGGCATTGAGGATGAATCACATGAGTACAGACCAAGAACCAGCAATAAATCCAAAAGGTACATTTCTTTTATATAAGGATTATGAGGATTATTCTTTCTCTTTCTCTTTATTTTTTCCTAAGAAACCAATCTGAGTGGGAGTTGGGAATGCCACTAGACCTTCTGACCTCTTTACACTTGAGCCTAGGCTACAGGGCTCCTTTTCTAGCAGGTGGCACCTTCAGAATGTTAGTTGCTGTGAGCCGCCACAGGTTGAAATGGTTCCATGACTTTATTTTGCCAGTGGTGGGGGCAAGGTGTCAAAGACCCCAGGTAACCCTCTTGCCTGCTTCTCTCCTGGGCTCTCTCTCCTCTGGTGCACAGTTAAAGGCAGAAAGCCTGCAGCAGGCCCTGCAGGACATTCCCTAGATATTCGGATTCACTTTGTAACCTGGGGTGCCCAGGGTACTGCAGTGGGAAGGTCTGTGGATTGGACATTAGGGACAGTCCCAGAACTGCCACCAATGAGCCATGAGAGTCTGGGCAACTCTCCACCTGTCTGAACCTCAGCCTCTTCACAGGCAAAAGTGGGAAGTCAGATCACCCCATCTCTAGCTTCCCTTCTGGCTGAGATTTGCCTGATTGTTCTGTGGTTCCCTTCTCTTGTGGATTTGAAAAGTAGAACTTGCCGCTACTTGTGCTGTTCAGCCATAAAACTTAAGACGCTTGGTTGAGCTGTCCAATGAATGTATGTCCCCCAGAGTTCTAAGTAAATAGGTATAATTTTGTGTGTTTGAAATCAACCTAATAAAGCAAGGTAGCAAATAAGAAAGTTTAATACATTTACCTTTCTTTAAAAAAATGAGAGATTGTTTTAAAAGCACAGATTTCTCCAAATGGATTATACATTTTTTAATTCTTTTAAAGACAATATAATGGAAATTAATCACTCAGAAAATCAGATATTAACTACTACTTGTGAGTGATTTATCCCTCTCATGTTTCTTGACACTCCAGTGCTTAAAAATATGTAAGCTTCTCTTGAAATTGAAGACCTGTTATCTTACCAAATTATATGTCAACTGAACTTGTAATTTCATTATGCAATATGCTTAAGTTTTATGCAAGATTTATTTACTTATTTTGTTTGGAGGAGAGATTAATAACTTTTGTATATTGAATATTCTAGTTGAAGGAGGATTTTTTTAATGGAGATAATTCATATACTATAAAACGTATCCTTTTAAAGTGTGTGAGTCAGTGTTTTTAGTTTATTCACAAGGTTGTATAGCCATCTCATCGTCTCATTCAAGAATATTTTTACTACCCTAAAAAGAAACCCATACCAATTAGCAGTTTCTCATAAATACTTTTTAATGTATCAAATTTAAAGGTAGAATTTCAGTTCTGTGTCTGAAAATGATTCAGTCTGTATGATTAATAAGTTCATCCACTTATTAATTTAGTATTTTCCCCATATAACATGGCAGCTTATTAATAGATACTAAAACTTTCTGGGGGTGGAAAGTGGGACAGTTTGAATGAGCTTAATTCAGTTTTAGTTTTTTTTCAGAATTGAGTTACTAAAATTAGATTTTTCATAAACTGATTTCTGTATGGATTGAAAATAATTGGTTTTTAGATTGTGTTACTGATTATTTCCAGGAGATCAGAGTAATTGCCAAGATCAAATACAGAATTGGTACAGTGAAGTTCAATTCAGTTGCATTTTAGTTAGCAATTGGAAGCTTAAAATAAGAGAGAAAATATGTGTTTTGGAGAAAACCAAAAGAATGAGGGTCTCTAGAATATGAGGTAGCTAACATTGGGGTTTCTCTTATTAGAAACAAGAAAAGAAGAACTTTAGGAGGAAGCATAAGCAACTGAAAACAGTCAAATGTGATGGAGGTGTATTTGGGTTATGATCTCTAAGATTGTGTATGATTTCTAAGATTAGTATAATATCAACATTTTGACTGCCAAATAAATTTGTCAGATGCCTCTGGCTCCTGGCAGAGAGACCTCAAACCAGCAACAATGTGAATTCATTATTGGAAACGTATATGTCTTCCTTTTATTTGAAAGCATAAATTGACTGATGAAATAAAATCGAAGCAGGAGTTTAATTTCTTTCTACCCCCCAATTTTTTTTGTTTTGCTACTTTCTCAAGGTCCTCAGGCCCCTTTTGAAGACACCGGTAGCCCTCCCCTCTCCATGTCTGCTGGCCATCTCTGAGAGTTTGCTTTCCCTTTGGCCTATGGACTTCTTGTTTCTCTTCTCCATGATGTAATCTCTAGGTCAGACTTGCAGACGCCCTCTGTTTAACGTAACTCCATATGTTTTCCTCTCCTCCCTTCATCTGGCAGCAGCACTTTCTAATTCTGGTGGGTCTTGAAGGGCTCCAGGTAGATGATTTGGTCCATCGCTCTCCCTCCTGGCAGGACTGTTTGTTAATGATCCTGAAGAATGAGCTCCTACCCAGTTCATACATTTTCCCTTGCAAGTTAAAGCTGCAGCTTCCTTTGTTGACCTGCTCTGTCACCTACCAGGCTTAACTGGATGCTTTCAAGGCTGCAGAACTCCTCCAAAGTTCTTTTTTTTATATCTTTTATATGCTTTCTTCTCATTCTCTCTGGACTGAAGAGAAAAACATTCCATATTTAAAAGTATTTTGAAAATATCTGCCTGACAAATCCAAATTCCATCATCCTTTCTCATGAATTTTATTTAATATACAAGTACTGATCAGTTGTGTGTTTGGGAGACTCTACTAAATACTTACACGTTTTAATACTCAAGCAAACCTTACTATAATGACTCCTATTATTTCCATTTTGTAAATGGAAATATTACTGGTAAGTGGAAGGGCCATAATTTTCACCCAGGACTGTTCCACACCAAAAACCAACGCTCTTAGCCACTGTTCTTTGCTAAGGAGCTTGGCAGTCACTTCATTTGTTCAGTTCCAAATTAGCCCTCAATCAGTTCATTAGAGAAGCAGGATATGAAGGGAGGGAGGTAAAAACTCACACTTCCCGATGGTGCTTATTCTGCTCCCTAACTTTTGATGAGTTCAGATGACTCTCCTTTGCCCCTTCTACCTCTTCGTCCATCTGCTCTTTAATCTTTCTCTCTTCCACCACCCCTTGACATTTTCTTTCTTCCTCTCATTAATCTCAAGTGGCAAAAGGTCAAGAGAAAGGGCCGGGAAGGCAGGGGGAACAAAATTTAATACTGATTCTTGTCCACCTGCTACAGTCCTACTCCCATTGGTAACCTACTATTTCTTTCCGTTGTTTTGATCTTTTCACAAGATCCTCTAAGTGTCTACCTCTAGCCTGGGAGCCCTGGGTCATGTTTGTTTCCATCTTCAAGATGATAGGATTCCTAGATTGAAAGGTGCCTTAAGAAAGTCCACAAGAGGAAATTGTAGGTTCCCAAATCGTGGCTCAAGTTGACTTGGTTGAACATTTAAAATATGATGTCAGATACTCTAATCCACAGTGTGTCCATCGCACCACACTTATTGTAGGAATAACTTCAGTGTGTATTTATCACTGTAGTCTTGTCATAACAAAATTGATTTGCAGTCCATTGGGGATGAATCCTAGATTTTTGATGAATTATATCACTTGGAGAATGTCTTTAGTGCCTATTTAATGTGAATTTTGTAAATTTTTACAGTGATGAACAGCAGCGAGATTATTTAATGGAAAGACGGGACCTCGCCATTGATTTTATTTTTTCTTTAGTATTAATAGAAGTTTTGAAACAGGTAGGTCATCAATTTAATGTTACCTTTAGATAAGGTTTATTTATCTGATAGCAAGTTATATTTTTGAGGTCTAAGTTTATTAAATTGTTCATGAATTTCAAATACCGTGTCACATGAACTATATTGCTTGATGGCTAAAGGCTGTCTATAGTCCATTGGAAGTACTCTTATTGATTTGATCTTTAATATTCCCTTCCAAGCTAAGAACCATCTTTTTTTTCTGTTTTCCAGATTCCACTTCATCCTGTAATAGACAGTTTAATACATGATGTTATTAACTTGGCTTTCAAGCACTTTAAGTACAAAGAAGGGTAAAGTAATTTCTTTCCTTCAAATTTTGAAGAAGTCGGGTGCTTAAAATGAAATCGAGTTTGCCCTTTTCAGATGACCAGGGGGATTCCTCACCTGTCTAATTGGATCTTGTCTAGGTACCTTGGTCCTAACACTGGCAATATGCACATTGTGGCAGACCTGTATGCAGAAGTCATTGGCGTGTTGGCACAAGCTAAGTAAGTGAACCTCAGAACCCTTTACCATAAGAACACGAGTGTCTGTGCCATCCGGCCCTACTCCCAGAAAGGGGAAGTGTGTGCGCTTACAAGAAACTTAGGGTTTATTTTTGCTGTGTGTGTCCTATCGCTGAACCTCACTAGAAGCTCCCTGAGGCAAGTACCATGTCTTCTTCCAATTTGTTTTCTCCATTACCTTTTTCACTTGGCAGTCGGGCCTGATACTACCAGACTGCCGCCTCCCAGAAGGAAATGGCCTAACCAAAGTACTTTTCTTCCTGCTCAATTTTTCAAAGAAGTTTATCGGGTTTTTTTTTAATTTTTATTTTTGCTTTTAATTTATTTTACTTTACAATACTGTATTGGTTTTTGCCATACATTGACATGAATCTGCCACAGATGTATATGAGTTCCCAAACATGAACCCCCCTCCCACCTCCCACCCCATATCATCTCTCTGGATCATCCCCATGCACTAGCCCCAAGCATCCTGTATCCTGCATCGAACATAGACTGGCGATTCATTTCTTACATGATAGTATACATGTTTCAATGCCATTCTCCCAAATCATCCCACCCTCTCCCTCTCCCTCAAAGTCCATTTTCACAGAACTAGAACAAATAATTTCAAGATTTGTATGGAAATACAGAAGTTTATCAGTTTAAAAGTCTTGTTTTCTATATGCCATGAGTGGGTGGTTACGGTATAGCATCCATGAATGGGAAAATTCCACTCTAGAATGTCCCCTTACTATAGACCTTACTTAACTCAGCCGAGCTAAAAATGTCCCAGACTCTGTCATGGAAACAAGTTGGAAAATTCTCATTGCTAAATTTATCTGGCCCCATAACACTATTTAGCAGGCTAGAACAAAATGGTATTAGACTATTAGCAATAAGAAACTTCTTCCAAAAGTGATGTCACACCCTGTTCACCCATCTTCATCTTATTCAACCCAGAGGCAAATCGGGCAAGATCCTGAATGCCTAAGTTGGGCCAAGTGAGCCAGAAACTTAATGTGAATCCAAGCCAAGAGACCAGCTTGGAACAACAGTGATGCCCTGATCTTTGTGAAATGCAACCCTCAGAAAGATTTTTATCTTCAAGAGATGGAATTTCCTAACTTAGCAGCATGGAAACACTCAATTTATCAAAAAACAAAACTTTTTTAAAAGCACTTATTCAGCAACTTTAACTAGCCAAACGGTAGAAATAACTCAGGAAACAGACCCCCAAAACTCCTTGACATGACTTTTTTAATCTAACCCTGTTTGTCTGTTCATCTTGGCTACCTATTCTTTTCTAATACATAAAACATCTGCATTAGATGAAAGAGAGATGGGTACACCTACGCAATGAGAAATTTCAGCCTCAAAACCTGACAGCAGTAGAGAGGAAAGAAACTGACCCAAGCATATATAAGAACTAAAAAACAGAGTTACCTGGAGCATTTGCATGAGAATATATATTGTACCTTTATTATATAGCCCATTGTAATAATGGTGGCTCATGAGTCATTAAAAAAATGTATAGTGCATTTTGGAGAGATTTCTAGTACAATTAAATAATGAAAGTACTGGCTTTTTGAAGGGATAAGTTACAGTTATCTGGCAAATTAACTCATATGTCTCTACCTCATACCTAGAAAAGATCAGGAAAATGACTTGTTAATATGTATTTCGGCTGCTTTGTCAAATCCTGAAAATCTCATCATATTCCTTTGTAATTATCCCAGCATAACTCTTGTACAATCATTTGGAAAGTTTAATATGCCAAAAATGACTTCTTGTGTTTTTCTTAGTTGTTGTGAACTGTACCTAACAATATCGGTTACTATAGAAGGACTTTCCTTAGCTACATCGATTTTCAATTGAGAATGAATTGAGAGATGTCATAATTAAAACAACATTTGAAGGTTGTAGGAATTTCCACATTAGGTCAGATTTATGATCCACTGAGGCACTGTTTCTTGCCAGTAGTGACTTTTTCAATTTTCATGATGTCAATATTTGTCTCAGTTCTGCAATAGTAGGCTATATAACAAATGCCTCAATTTGGATAATTGCCCAGCACTTTCTAGTCACAAGAAAATGCTTTCACCAATAGGTTCTTGAAGTAATTGCAGTAATATATAGTAATCACAGTGATAAATTCTCAAATGGTCAGTATAGAGTTAACCTTTATTGATTGATGGTACAGCCTTAAATGGGTGTCATACTACAAATTATCATGTTACATTCTTCTCATTAGTATACCAGAACCATTTCTTTATTGTCCCCTTAGAAAATTACTGCTTCCTTTGTTCTCGATGGGGGGGGGGGGGGGGGGGGGAGGATGTATGCTTATCTGATACAGGATGGTTATCTTTCTTAAACAAATAAACTTGAGTAATGTAACAATTCTAACTTTAGATTTTATATCTAGATCCAAGTGGTAAGATATAAAAAATACTTTTTTTCTTTCTGACTTTAGTGATTAATGCTTAGTTTGGTCTTTAAGTTTTAGCAGAAATACTATTTTCACTCTTATTAATGATAATGTGCTTAATTCCTATCATTAATGGAGGAAATTTTTTTGCTATTACGTGATATTCACCCAGGGTCTTAGCACTTTCAAAGTTGAAGTGAAAATTAGATTTTTCTAAGGTAAGTTTTGGGGATTAAAGTCTGGTGTATTCATTTAAATAGTGATGTTTGTTTTTAAGATTCATAATTTCAAAATTCTTCTCTCTTGATATGATATAATTTTAATGTATATATTGTATATTCTCACTTTAATAATATAAATACTGTGCATTCTATACATTTTAAAGCAGGAGACTGAATAGTTGTTTAGTTACAGTATTTACTAAAGAATATTGAACACTAAAGGCATGGTTATTGAAATTTATTTTTCCCTAAAATTATTTTAAGAGAAAATAACTTTTAAGTATGACTAGGTTTTTAGATTATTTTTATTTTAAAATAACATGTTTATGTCATTTAGAACTTTTTAAAGTAAAACATAGCCATATTTATTTTTAAATGAAAAATAGACATTTAGCCACTAACTGGTGAGAATGTTGGAATAGTAACATATACAAATAACCTGCCTTTCCCTACCTCTCCTTGTTTTAGTCATGGATTAGAAAAGGAAAGCATGCTTTCTAAGTATCATGTGATCTTTAAAACCATATAGCTAACCTTTTCCTTTTAAAGTCTCTCATTTCAAAATTAAAACCATAGATTTTTTTTGTGGTGTTTGTAAACAGCTTGAATTAAAAAGAATAGAATGGAATTCTTAAAAAGTCTAGTTTGAAACTGTGAAATTTTATAATCTTGATTGGAAATGTCACATCTGTCTCTTTGCCATGATGTTTCTGCTTCCTGTCCTTCATCTGTCCCTGGTTAAAGAGCTCTGCTCACCCTTCACCCCCTCTAATGTAGTCTTTGATTATCCAGCTGAAAAGAGCCCCTTCATTCTCCAGTGCCTGCCCCCAGCCCCTTTAGGTGTATTATTCACATAAAGGGCAGTGTGAAATATGATCTGTGTGAAGAATGATCTGGGTTGGGGCATTTCACCTTCCTGAAGGACCAGAGAGATCCAGGAAGAGTCCCAGGCACTTGTTGCTGCTGCTGCTGCTGCTGCTAAGTCACTTCAGTCGTGTCTGACTCTGTGCGACCCCATAGACAGCAGCCCACCAGGCTCCCCCGTCCCTGGGATTCTCCAGGCAAGAACACTGGAATGGGATGCCATTTCCTTCTCCAATGCATGAAAGTGAAAGGTGAAAGTGAAGTCTCTCAGTCGCGACCCCATGGACTGCAGCCCACCAGGCTCCTCTGTCCATGGATTTTCCAGGCACTTGCTAACATAGCTCAAATAATAGTAATGGTTATTATTATTTTTGAAATTATTATTATTCACATGGCTCATGGTCAGTGCTACATTGTCTTATCTTCCCAGTTAAGCTGCACACTGTTCTAAATAGGGTGGGGACTACATTTCACAGCTCATGATTGTCAAAGGCAGCAGCAGAATAGTGGACATTTCTGGATTTCACATCAGAAGATCTGTGTTTGAGTCTCATCTTTGTCACATTGATCTTCTGATCTGTTTCTTCAGAAAATGGAAACACATTCACTACTTATTTGCTGCTCCACTGCCTTCTGAAAATTCTTTTACTCTACACAGCAGACATAAAAATCCATAAATTGTTTAGAAAATATGATTTTAAAAAACTGTTACCAAATGTAACAGTTCCTGCACTCAAGGCAGGAACAAGAAAATGGCCAGTTCTCATGAAGCCCCTTCCACCCAACTTGCCAAACATACACCCCCTGTACTGCCTGTTGGTGAAACTATGTCTGTATATTTACTTTATACGTCCTAACATTTCTGCTCTGAGGTGTTGAGAGTTGTTGTTCCAAACTTCTGGGATTCTGTTAATTGGCCTTCAACGTTTATAAACATAATCACCCTTTCTGGTCATGTCTTGTTCCTAAGTGATCCTATGTGGAAACTCAGGGTGATAGACCCAGGAAACAGAATGCAGTGAATCTTAGAAAACTTACCTTGTTTTTCCTTTTTTTAAACTAATAGTCAAACCAGCCATCTCAGATATAGCTTGGATAACTTGCTTGTTTCTGTTCCTTTACCCTTCGGCACTTTGACAGTCTACTTTTCCACCCTCTTAGGATCTATTCTTTTTTTAATCTTTTAATGATAATGTTGTGATTAATGTTATTAATATTATTTTACTTTCAAACTGTATAAATACCCTAAGTCCCTTGGGGATCGTCTCTTTTTAGTTGTAAAATCCCATACATGTATTAGACAGCTTAGTCATCATTTAGAAATGATTTGAATTTTCCCATTACTAGATTTTTCCTTCAACCTAAAAATATTTTTTTCAATAATCACTAACCTAAAACTGTAAAAGAAAGAACAACAGAAAATTTTGTAAATGGATGTAGAAATATGACTTGGCATTATTTGCTGTTGTTGTCAGAAATACCTGGCCTCCTGTAATATATTATTGCTCATCTGTTCACAATTGGATACTTCAGGCCCTTGGGGTCTGTAAGTACCCAGATAATTGCTAAGCCGGAGGAAATGGAGCTTTTCATCATGCCCCATTTAAGAGCTACAGCGTTTTGAAGGGCTCTAAGTAACCTTGCATCTTCTCCCTAGCTTGAAGGACACGTTGAGCATCTGATAGAATAAGGGAAGAAACAAGACTGGACTCTTACCAAATCCCAAACATCAAGGCTTTTACAGAGTGCCCGTCGCTGTCCTTCAGCTGCTGGGAACGTGTCCCCATCAGTTGCGCTGTCACTCCTGGATGTCGGAGGCCTGCGTTCCCCTCACACTCCTACCCATCATTTGACAAATCACTCCTGTCCTCTTCTTAGATTCCCTGCTGTAAAGAAGAAATTTATGGCAGAGCTCAAAGAATTACGGCACAAAGAGCAGAGCCCATATATTGTTCAAAGCATCATCAGCTTGATAATGGGGATGAAGTTCTTTCGAATTAAGATGTATCCAGTGGAGGACTTTGAGGCCTCTCTTCAGTTTATGCAGGTACTGTCTTGGGCGGGAACTTGTGCATCTTCCCTCCAAAGAGTGACTGACCTGAAAGGTGAGAACCTGTTCACTAAAGTCCTCCTATTTTTTTCTCAATAATTCATGTGCTAATTTGCTTAAGAGTGTCCAACTCCCTGTAACCCTTTGGACTGCAGCCCACCATGCTCCTCTATCTATGGGATTTTGGGGACAAGAATACTGGAGTGGGTTGCCATTTCCTCCTCCAGGGGATCTTCCCCAACCAGGGATTGAACCCATGTCTCTTGTGTTTCCTGCATTCCCGGCAAGGGGGTTTCATAACCTAGTAATAGAATTTCAGGCATATAATTTCATTTTTAAACTCATATCATCTTTGGAGTAGGTGTACAGTGGAATTTTATTTGTAGATTTTTTTTTCCTTTTTTCACTCATTGGTTGCATGTTATTCTGTTAATAAAATATGGCTTTATTTTTTACTTTTTAAGATCAATAGCATTGAGTTGGCAGTGTTAACGTTTCTAGGCATCAGAACTTTAAGTAATGAAATCTTTTTTATACTTACTGTAAAAATCAACTAAACCATATAGGTTTAGGTGTCCATGACACAGTATTCACCATTTTGTACTAAAGAATTATTGCTAATAAGGATTTCCCAGAGTGTACAACTGTATTAGATTTAATAAAACTTTAGTATCTGAAGGATTTTTTTTTTCTAATGGTGCTGTGAATTATATTTAGTGGGAATCTTAATAAAGAATTTCAATACCAGGGTTATGACTGGAGGTTGGTCCACTTCATATCTGCTAGGATGGCTATAAGCAGAAAGACAGATGACAGCAAGTTACCTGTTGGTGAAGTTGTAGAGAAGTGGTAACCCTCATACATTGCTGGTGGGAATGTAAAATAGACAAGCAGCTTTTGAAAACAGTTTGGCAATTCCTTAAATATTTAAATCTAGAATCATCAATCATCAATCCAGTAATTCCAATTCTAGGTATATATCCAAGAGAAATGAAAATGTAAGCCCACACAAAATCTTGAATGTAAGTGTTCATAGAAGCATTATTCCTGATAGCCAATGTCCAGGAGAGGCAAACCCACAGAGACGGGAAATAGGTTAGTTGTGTTGGGCTGGAGGAGGTGACTGTGCTTGGGGCGGGCTGGGCTTCCGGCTCACGGGTGCAAAGTTTCCTTCTGTGATAATGAAAAGGTTCTACATTGATCATGGTGAAAGATTTACAATTGTGACTATACTAAAAGCTATCAAGTTATATACTTTAGAAGAGTGAATTGCATGGTATGTGAACTGTATTCAATAAAGCTGTTTTAAAAAAGAACAATATAGGCCCATATCAAACTTGTGGAATTCAAGCTTCAGAGCTTACCAGTTTTGTGACCTTGGACAAGTCACAACCTAACTCCTCCCAGCTTCACTTACCTTTCCTGCAGAGTGGTAACAGTGACCCTCACTTTGGAAGGTGGTTCTGGACATTCTTGGACTCAGTAGATACTATTTTTTTTCTCTCTCATGCTAATGATTCATGTAGATGTGTACGTGCATCACAATTTGAGATGATATTTACATATGTATGCAAAATAATATAGGAAAAGGACCATAATTCTGGGATCCATAATGCCCCATTCTGTATAGGGAAAACAGTCTCAAAGACTTTGCATGCCAGCAATGCCTGTCTTGGACTGAGGTCTTAGTATGATATTCATATACTGGAGACTTAAGTAACTGTTGCTGCTGATAGTCTCAATGTGGACTGAAAAAAAGTGGTAATAGTTGATACACATATTACATGTCATCAGAAGTACCTGTAGCCTTGGATTCTTCCATGAAAGCTACATCTGGAAAAGACCACAGTAAGTTACGACCCAAAAGGTCAGGAAGGGGAAGGGGGCTGGCAGAATTCTAAACAGGCCAACTCTTCTAATAAATTATTCCCCAGACAACCAAAAGCACCCTTTGGGGTCAGGAGTCCACAGACAAAGACCTCCTTGCTGGAGGAATGCCTCCAAAGGTTTCCTTGTCCCAGGTGGGAAAGGGAAGCATTCCAGACTTGCTCATGAAACTATCTGAACAATAAACACCTAAAATGTCAAGGCTAACAAGTAAACATCTTTGTGGCCAGGGTTGTCAGGGCCTAAAACAAGTTGAATGTCTTCTGCGTCTCTCCCCATGTTTACATTCTCTGGGGATCTGTATTCGTGGGTTATTCAAGGACCCAGGGTCCCCCCACATAGTAGCTAGTCAATAGCAATTTGTTGGAAATAAATGAATGAACCAACCAGTAAGTCAGGGGATGAACACCTGCTTACTGGTTATAGATGCTTTGTCCTTTCAGCATCATGATTTTGGGATAGAAATTAGGGGGGAGAGTGAGAAAACCAGCCCTGTAAAATGTCATTGGAGGCTATTGTGAACTTAAATATAAATGCTGGACTCCAGTGAGTTTTTAAAATTAGATTATGGTGTATGTGATGTTATTGAGTGTTACTGAATTAGGATCTGTTGACTTAAATTTGTTTACCTACAATTTTCTGTGCACATTTCAATCTTTCTCCCTCCCTTGACTCTCTTTCTGCTTCCCAGGAATGTGCACATTATTTTCTTGAGGTCAAAGACAAAGATATCAAACATGCCTTGGCTGGGCTGTTTGTTGAAATTCTTGTCCCAGTGGCTGCTGTAAGTTACATTTTCATTTTAAAGAATCTTTTCAAATTGGATTACAGAATCAGCAATTTCATTAAGTATAATATGAATATGCATCTCTGTTTCAGGCTGTTAAAAATGAAGTTAATGTTCCCTGCCTCAGAAACTTCGTTGAAAGCCTGTATGATACCACGCTGGAACTTTCTTCTCGAAAGAAGCATTCCTTGGTTAGTAACTATGAGAAAATTCAAAACACAAAACTGCAGTGACCCAAATTCCTAGGCTGAAGTCTGTTTGAGAGTCATAAGAGTTCCGCAGATGGGAGAATTACCTACAGCTCTCTCAAAAAGTGCTAAGTCATGTCCAACTCTTGTGATTCAATGAACTGTAGCCTGTCAGGCTCCTCTCTCCATGGGATTCTCAGAGAGGTAGCATTTCAGCATTTGGAGCTGGTACCTAATATTAAACATTGATTGAATCATGGTAACTGGGGGGAATTTGATCATGTTACCTCAAGGACCCTACTAGTCCTAAAGATTCTGCTATTTATGTTCAAGGATTGGTTTAACTTAATTTTTATTTTAATTTGTACCTTTTCCAATCTGGAGGCTAAAGATGCTAACAAAAGTTTCTCTTCTCAAGCCCAAGGAACTTTCACTGGCTAATTCCCATCCTGATTTTCAGAATCAAAATGGAACCAGACAGGAAAGGGAGTTAGAACATGGAGAGTTGCCCATGGGAAAGATTCTCTGAAGGGTGAGAGAACAGTCTTGGGGAATGCTTTTGTGCTGAAAAGCAGCATAGAAGTTTTTAAAATTACATCACCCTTTTTCCTCCATTGTCCCTCTCAATTGTCCTCAGAAACACTTGCAAAATGCCCACCTCTGCACAACACCTGTTGGGCCTGGGAGTGGTACAAAGTCTGGGGTGGTGAATAAAGCTGTAGTTTATGAAGTGGAAGGTGGTAGACCAGCTGTACTTGCGATGGTATAGAGGAAGCTGGTTGCTTAGGTTGCTGACTTCTAGTATTGTTTATGTTAATCTTTAAAGTGTGAACATAACCACCATTATCTGAGCAAATACTCAGAGTTGCTTTGCTACAAGTGGTGACAGATTTGTTCATTTGTCTACATTCTGTGGACTCTGTGACTGCTTGTATTTTGTGTTTAAATTACCAGTTTTAATTAGAGTTGTACTCAATGATAGTGGTAGTTCAACATCACTTTAAAACTAAGTTAATTTTTTAAAAAAAGGCAAGTTTATGGAATGTTAAGCACTGAATCTCACTGTGGCAATAGATTTTTGCTAATTCAAGTTAATGGATAAACCAGTTATATTTTTGTTTAAATCTTCACTAGCCCTTGTTTTCGGGGGAGCCATTAAGGTATATACTATCTGGTTCAGCAAAATGGCAGAGAGTTCTGCATGTATACTGTAAAAACCACCCACCAGCTTTTCTGTCTTCTCCAGTTGCTGCGGGAAACCTTCCCAGTTAAGCAGGAAAACCACAGTAGCACCTCTGTTTATTCGGTTGTAAGCAAATTCCTCCTGCGGTTAAGTTTGTCTTGGTGGAGTTTACCAGGGCAATAACATTTCTTTGAGGAATCTTCCTTAATTACAGGAAGATTGCATGCAAAAGAAAATATATACACCTACCTCTAAGACAGGGACAAACTAATAGATGTTTATGAGCAAAAGAAACAGAAACATTTTCAAAATCAGTGTGCCTTCCTCCTTTTTTTTCCAGAGGATTGAGAGTGATCTATGATTGTTTTTTAAATTCATAAGGGAAGACTAAATCAGTGAATCAGATTTCTATTTATGATCCATGAAACTCAGTCTACTCTGTACATTGTTGTTTCTGTTTAGTCACTAAGTCACGTCTAACTGCAACCCTTTGGACTGAAGCCTGCCAGGCTCCTCTGTCCGTGGGAACTGTCAGGCAGAAATACTGGAGTGGTTGTCATTTCCTTCTCCAGGGGATCTTCCCGACCCAGGGATCAAACCCACCTCTGCTGCATTGGGAAGCAGATTCTTTACCACTGAGCCACTAGGAAAGACCAATCCTATACACAACTCTAGAGTATTCCATTTCCATCCTTCTCAGAAATACTTGCAAAATGCCCACCTCCTCGAGGCACCTGTTGGGCATGAGTGCATTACAGAGCCTGGCCCATACGGCACACAGGGAAGCTGGACAGATGGACGGTGGTTTCAGAGAGCCTGTGTTACCTGAGTGGTTGCAATTACATCATCCTGTGGCCTCCTCTTCTCTCTTCAGGCCTTGTACCCACTGGTGACCTGTCTGCTCTGCGTCAGCCAGAAGCAGCTATTCCTGAACAGGTGGCACGTTTTCCTCAACAACTGCTTATCCAACCTTAAAGTGAGTATTTGTCAGCTCGAAAAACTCTCTTAGGAAAACATATTATGCGTCTGAGGCTGGTGTGAGCTCCTTAGAGTGACTCCCGAGGTTTGCGGGGGAAATGATCCTATATTATTGGAATAATGAAAAATGTATTAATGAGCGTTTTCCTTTTAAAATATAGTCCATTGTAGAAGGTGATTAGGGATAAGAAATCATGTCAAATTTGAGGGGGGAATCTTTTAAATTTTTTTAAAAATGTTTATATTTTTTTATTGAAGTACAGTTGATTTACAGTGTTGTAAAATCCTGTAAGGATCACTCAAAAGGTAGAATTAAATGCCCCTTTGTATGCATCTATGTGTATGCAACTGTGGTCAGTTGTGTCAACTCTTTTCGACCCCGTGGACTGTAACCTGCCGGGCTTCTCTGTCCATGGAATTTCCCAGGCAAGAATACTGGAGGGGTCAGGATGGAGGGGACACATATATACCTACGGCTGATTCATATTGATATATGGCAAAAACTGTCACAATATTGTAAAGTAATTATCCTCCAGTTAAATAAATTTTAAAAAAAGAATGCTAGAGCAGGTTACCATTTCCTGCTCTGGAGGATCTTTCTGACCCAGGGATCGAACCCACATCTCTTGCATCTCCTGCATTGGCAGACAGATTGTTTACAACTAGTGCCTCCTGAGAAGCCCGTATGCATCTATGGTCAGGCTTTAAATGACTGAAAAAAGAGGAGGTCACACTTCACTGACAGAAGCAGGTGAAATGATTTCAGAAGCTCACCCAAACCTCCTCCAGCCTCCCTCTGACTCATTCCAGGCTAGGAAAACATTAAGTTGTCCAAAAAGTTCGTTTGGAGTTTCTGTAAAATGTTGTGGAAAAATCTGAATGAACTTTTGGGTCAGCCCATTATTTGCGGAGGGGTTTGTGGGGGAGGATTGACCTACTAACAGAAAGCACTTATTTCCTGTCCCTGTTATTTGTGATTATTTGAAGGTATTCTATTCAAGCCACATGATATTCAGTTATTAATCCTAGGTGCTCACTGAACAATGGCTGTTCAGGTGCTGGGTGATGGGAGGAACCAAGGCACGGTCCCTGAAACCGAGGCATGCGTGTTCAGTTGCCCAGTTATGTCTGACTTTTTGCAACCCCATGGACAATGTGCCCACCAGGCTCCTCTGTCCATGGGATTGTCCTGGGATTCCCCAGGGAAGAATACTGGAGTAGGTCGCTGTGCTCTCATCCAGGGGATCTCTTCGACCCAGGGATTGAACCGAAGTCTCCTGTCTTAACTGGAGAAGGAAATGGCAGCCCATTCCAGTAGTCTTGCTTGGAGAATCCCATGGATAGAGCCTGGTGGGCTACAGTCCATGAGGTCGCACAGAGTCAGACACAACTGAGCGATTTAGCAGCAGCAGCAGCAGCTCCTGAATTGGCGGGCAGATTCTTTACTACTGAGTCACCTGGGAAAACCCTGAAACTGAGGAACTTAGAGTTAAAACAGCCATAATGATTAGCTTTTAAATTGCCTTAAAACTTGAATATGGTGAACAGATTTTAAGTTTTAGTGACCTGTTGATAAAAGTCAACTAAGTGAACCCCATGTCTAATATAAGTGCAACTAGCACCTAATTATCATAACTGTTCTCCCTTGTGTCCAAAGATATTGAATTCCTTTTATAATTTTAATGCTTCTTCAGAATTTTTAAAATATATTTAGTTATAAAATCCTGTATGTGCTTGTACATGCTGTCTTATCTTTTTTATTTTAAGACACTTTAATTTAATGAAGTGGTTAAGATTAATTATATTATTTTGGCATTTACCATCATGACACAGTAATCTGCATTGGAGCTGTTTGAAGCAGTAGCTAGGTACTGGCTCTGAAAGCTGATTGTGAAATCCAAGATTAGAATCATTTATTTTCTTCAGATTGGCAGGGAAATATAATAGCAGTGGATATAGAATTAAGCCTTTAAGAATTCTGGAAAACAAAGTGCTTTTCAGTATATCAACTATTATATAATGGCCACTTTCAGATGTTTTATTCAGGGAGTTATCCATCTGTCATATGCCTCTAACACACAGCGTAATGTCATTTTTTGTTGTTACTTCATCCACTTTTATGTTATTCAGTTATTCTAGTTAAACATGTTTTTTTCTTCTATATTTTACATAAAGAAAAAGGTCATTTTGTTCAAAAAAAAGAGAGAGACTTGATTAAGAATGTTCAGTTTTCTGTATTTTTTATGCCAAATGTTTGTGATGAATTTTAGTTCGTGTCAAAATAGTGTTTTGCACTAACATTTACTATTGTGGCCCAAAAGACCAACATTTTTTTGTGTCCAGAATTGCTTTTGAAATACAGAAGCATAATCTTACTTTGAACTTAATTGCTTTATATTTAAGTGTAAAATCAGCCACTTAAAAATTTTTTTATTGAAGCATAGTTGCTATACAATGTTGTGTTAATTTCTACTGTACAGCAGAGTGAACCAGCTATACATATACATATATCCCCTCTTTTTTTAGCTCTCCTTCCCATTTTGGTCACCTCTGAGCCCTGAGTAGCATTCCTTGTTTTATACAGTAGGTTCACATTCGTTAGCTATTTTAATTGCTTTACACTTGGAATACTATGTGAAGGTCTGGTGGAAGCCCACCAAAAAGACTTAGTAAGAGTTACACACAGCCCTTGAGAGAAGGGCTGCACACTGATGATGTTTCCCCGTGTGACTATTTCAAGCGTCAGGATTTCCCAATGGGGAAAGCAATAAGATCAGAAAGGTGCTCGAAGTGGGGAAGATAGGAAAGTCAGTTATATAAAAACTAGATCTAGGGTGCCTGCTCTTGAAGAGCTTGGTGTTTCAATGGGGGATGTGTAATGAAGTTTCAAAACGCATGTGGCAGATGAGGGACATAAAAGCTGGGAGTGAGGAGACACCTGTGCCATTTCTACAGGTCAGGTGCCCAGTGAAGCATGAAACAGGTAGTTATTGGGCAAAGGAAAGGCAATGATACTTCACTTTATGGGTAGTAAATGGTCAAAATTCACCTCCTCAAGGGTAAAAGGTATAGAAAATCATTGATGAGCTACAGTTGAAATAAAATTGTAGCCCATGTATTTAGAACTCAACCCAGTAAGGATTAAATGGAACCATTTAAAATGGCATTAATATACAGAAAACCTTCCAGGCCTCCTCAAAAGTCCTCAAGAAATACCCGAGGAAAAGCTAACATGGTTTCAGGAGCACACTTTGTCTTGAATGGCTTCAGTATTTTGTGGGGTTTAGAGCCAACCATATCATTTCAAAAAGGACCTCCAGTCCAGCTCTTTCCTCTGTTCACTGTCCCTTCTTGCCGCCCCCCACCCCCTACACATGCTCAGGTATAATGAACCCAGTGTTTGCCCCCTGCGTGTTGAACTTGGTAGCCCCCTTTGATGTGTTCTGCCGGGGAGAGTTGTCAAGGTGGCATCGTGACACAGGGCAGAGTAGAAATGTGTATGAGCATGAAAAATCTGCTATTAAAGTAAACAAGGTCTCAGATTCAGCACTCATTTAATGTCAGGGCCCTGGTTTATCCTCAGCGTTAGTCTGTCAGGAGCAGGCTGCTTCGGTAACACAAACGTGAAGTCTTTATTTACACTTGTTAACTCGGTCAACCATGTGTTAGCAACCTGCCCTTGTAAAGTGGTGAGAAATTTATTACACCTTCTCACCACGACCTTGACATCTTTCAGGAACTTCTGATCAGTGAGGACCAATACTTTATGCTTTTATGAATTTTATGTCAGAATTTGAATATACTGAGCTGTTAAAAAAATGCTACATTCCTTGCCTGTATACCTTAGTATATCTAATTCTGAAAAAGGGAAATATGTTTTAAAAACTTGATTTAAAAAATAAAAATAAAAACTTGATTTAATAGTGCTTTCATATTTTGTCATGAATCCCCATTTATTAATAGCTTTTTTAATTGAAATTAAGAGTTCATAATAAGTATGTGCAAGTTTCTTGTCCTTGAAAATGGATATAATTGGAAGAACCTTTACATTTTCTTTTTCTTACAATAATGAATAAATATTAAAACCAGTGAAGTCTTCTTTATTAAAAAGAAAAGAAACCTCAAAAGTTAAGAAATTTATTTATACAATATAGTTAATAACAAGAAGAGGTCTCATTAATTGGAGATTAGTTATGAGCCAGGCCAGCAGTAGGGCCTTTAAATGTATGTCATGGATTATCATGACAGTATCATAGCCTGCATTGAATTCCCCATATGCTTTCATGTTATTATTTATGTTTTTTCCAGAAATTTTTCTCAGATGGCAATATTTTTTTAACTTTTCTTTTTATATTGGAGTGTAGCTAATTAAACATGTTATAATAATTTCAGGGGGACAGTAAAGGGACTCAGCCACATATATACATGTATCCATTCTCCCTCAAACTCCTCTCCCATCCAGGCTGTTACATAACATTGAGCAGAGTTCCCCTTTGCTCTCCAGTAGGACCAGTGGGGAAGGATGAGGAAAAGGAAGGATAGTTAGGAAGTTTGGGATTGACATGTACAGACTGCTGTATTTAAAATGCTCAGAAACATTGAAGGTGTATCATCTGAAGGTTATACATTAGTCAGCACAGCTTCAAAGTCCTAGAAACCAAAGTACAGAATTTAAAAGATTTCTCTTTTCATCTCAGTCCCTGTTTGCACTAGGACTAGAATGCATTCACTTAGTCAGCTGGTCATCAGTTCTTCACCAGAAATGTACCAGGCAGTGTTCCAGATGCTGGGAATAAGTGATGAATGAGATAGTGACGCTCGCAGCTCTCTTAGACCTTGTAATTCAGTGGAGGAGACAGACCGGAAACACGTAAACAGATAAGGACAAAAACTTCAGGTGGTGCTAACTGCTATGAAGAAAGTCAAATGGAACATAATGATAGAGAATCACACATTCAGAATGGTGCAGGGAGGGGAGGGGACAAGAAAGGTCTTTTGATTGCCATTAAGAATATCAAAGTTTGGCTGCCATTAATTTTTTTGATGAATCTTATTTTGGGCACTTCATATATCTTCATGTGTAGTAATCACAATGAAGTTAAAGGAGTGCTTTTAACTTTTCATGTAAATATAAGAGTATTAATGATATCTTTATTTTACAAAGGGGAAGCATTGAGTAATATATTAAGGATTCCACAGTCATTGTCTGAATGCTTTAAAATGTATGGTCCTATTAAAAACAACTACTCTCCTCTTGGTAAATACGACATTTAAATAGTACAGTATTAGCTATTTAAAGTAGTTTTCAAGAAGTAGTTATTCTGTTTTAACATAACTTTATTTCTATAAACTTGAGAAAATCTCATCTATGTTTTAGATCCATCAAAGGCACATTTCAAAGTGGAATTTATAAATTCTAATAGAACACATTGGGTCAGAAAATTAGTGAGCAGATGATAGGTGTGTTACTTACTTCAAATGTCTTTTTTATTCAGCCAGTGAATATAAAAAATAATCTCTGTAAATTGTTGGTATGGTAATTTTAAAGGTTATCCTAAACTATAGCACATAATGTCATTTGGATAATACAGTCATCAAAAAGATTGAATTGTGATCAAAGGAGTTTGATTCAGGTATCAAAAGGAAATGCCAAAAAGAAGGAAGGTGTTGACTGGGATAGGCACTGACTTACAGCAGAAATCAACAGGTTTACTTAGGTCCGTTTACTTACAATGGAAGAGAGAACCAGAAGAGTTTTAAGTATAGTGAGATCAAAGAAGTCTGGGTGACTGGGTGCGAGTGGTCAACTGGTGGATCATGGGAAACATTGGTCTTTTTGGTCTATCCAATGACCCTATCACCAGCCAAGTTATCAGTGATTTATTTATTACTTATTACTGTTAACACTGAGTTGCTTTAGCTAAGTCAAAAGATTAAAGTTTAAAGAAGGTTTGGGCAGACTGGGATTGGGATTGGGCAGACTGACATGTCATGTAAAGTCTGGAAGATCCACTCCGAAACCTACTCATTTCTTGAACGGTTTTATCAATGTAACCTCAGCTCTGCTATAAAGAAATTATTGGTTAGTTAATTGAGAAGCATATACCAATGGAAGAAGAGAATAGTCTTTCAGTCTTGGAGTAGAGATCTTTGACACAGAGGTCAGTGGTTTGATACATAGGTTAAAAATGTCAGCATCCTGAGACGATATAGTAAGTCCTTGTATGTTAGCTGCTGTTGGAATATGATGGCAGTGAAGAAGTCCTATCTTCAAGCAGAGTACAATCTAGTCGTTGCCAGTAGTATATTTGAGCAGCCTTCATAGAATCTTAAACTGAAATCATTCATAATTTGAAGACTCTGGGGCCAGATTGCCTGGGTTTTAATTCTGGTTCTGTCACTTATTAGCTCCTCTGGGTCCTGACTCCCTCATCCTTAAAAGGACACACTAGCAGTATCTACTTTGTAGGTTGTGCTGAGAATTAAGAAGAGTTACTATACATACAACTTTGACAACAATGCCTGATACAGTGGGTATTCTGTAACATGCACGTTCCAGTTTCTGAGAAAATAGTCTTTGCTGGAGCAGAAGTCAGCTCCTATCCCAGCTGCCATTTACAGACTTGAAGACCTGAGCCAGTGATTTGACTTCTGTCAAAGACAGAATCCTCCCAGTTGATGTCATGGGCTATGAAAGTACTTTTGAAATAGCAAAATGTGATACAAGTGTGAGATATTTAGTAATATTGTATCATGTTGATTAGCTTCAGCTATGTACTAAGGGTTGCCTTTAGTTCCTATATAAAGAAATTTTGCTTATGCATCAGGTTGTTCAGCTACGACTCAATTTGCCTTTTTTCTCCAGACTTTAACATTTTTATTTTGTTTTGGGGTATAGCCAATTAACAATGTTATGGTAGTTTCAGGTGAACAGTGAAGGGACTCAGCCATACATATACATGTACCCATCTTCCCCCAAACCCTCCTCCCACAGTTTCTTTTTTAAATTATGTACCAGTAACCTGCCGTATGGCACTCACTGAGGGCACAACAGTGAACAACCCAGAAGTCCTGGAGCTCACAGTCTGGTAGGAAACATACAGGAGAACAACATTCTAGAAGACAGACAGCAGGAGCCCCTGGTAATCTCCCCAGGGCGGAGGAAGGAGCGGAGGGGCAGTGGAATGGAATGAGGAGTGACACCTAATGAATCTTGCTGGGGAGTAGGAATTTTCTAAGTAGAAAAAGGGCAGGAAGGCATTCCAGGCATTCGATGAATTGCAGAAGGGATGTAACGGCACAGAGCACACCAGAGGCAGGCGAAGGCAGGAGGTAGGGATGGGGGAGCCAGGTCACCAGAGGCCCCTGTGGCACCACATCATGGAATTTGGACATTGTCCAGGAGGTGCTGAGAAGCCACTTCAGAACTTGAAATGCAGGGGGAGTAAACAGTCCCGGTTGCAGTTTAAGAATATCATCTGATAGTGCTGAGAATGGAAGAGAAGGCAGGGAAATCATGTTAGGAGGGAACTGCGGTGACCAGTCACATCATCTTGGAATGCTAAAAATCAATTACCAGTACAGGAAAACACGGGTAAAGCAAAGCAAAACCTGAAGTCAGCCACTTTGCTCTTTGGTCTCTATGGGAGCAAAAGTAGACTGTCTCAAATGTATTCTTAAGAGTGAAAGAACATCAGTCACAATAAGATGCATCAAAAAGATAATTGTGGGTAGAGGGACAGGAAGAAAGTATAAGAGAAGTTGAACAGAAGACAGTGATGCAAATCATTGAAACTGGAGAGTTTAGTTAAGCTCGTCAGTGAAAGATGATAACTTGCTCTACTGGGTGATGACTCACAGTGTGAGATAAGGCCTGAGAGAAAATTTTGAATGAAACACTATGCAAACATTAAGATTTGTCGTTCAGTTGCTCAGTCGTGTCCGACTCTTTGTGACCCTATGAGCTGCAGCACACCAGGCTTCCCTGTCCTTTGCCATCTCCCGGAACTTGCTCAAACTCATGTACATTGAGTCAGTGATGCAATCCAATCATCTCATCCGCTGTCATCCCCTTCTCTTCCTGCCTTCAATCTTTCCCAGCATCAGAGATACTTTTATAAGGAAAGAGAAACTCACAAAGGTGGAGATATTCCCACTAGAACGGCAGCTTCCTGAAGTCAGGGACTACATCTCCTTTGCTGCTGGACCTGTGTCTTGTGTATAATAATAGTTACTGTGGGCAGGAACTAAATTCCCTTTGTGCACTAGCTCATTTAGTTCTCTTAACAGTCCTAGGAGGGAGGGAGGGTTAGCATCATTTCACAGACAGGGAAGATCAGGCCCAGAGAGGTTATGGAGGGTCCCAGAGGTTGGCCATACCACTCATAAGTTAGAGTGAGGATGGATTTAAACCTGGGCAGTGTGTGTCTAGAGGCTGCTTTAAACTAGTGTGTAAGCATGTTAGAGACCTTTGCTGGTCTGGAGGAAGGATAATTAGAATTCCTGACATTTTTAAATGATAGACTATTTTAAATGCAACTTTACTGGTTTAAAGTTCCTGTATGTATCTAAGACATGCAACAAATTTTAAGTTTTATCACTTGTTTTACTAAAAGATTAAAAAAAAAAAAATCCTTTATGTGTAAATGTATGCTTCTAAAAAGTTGGGACTTTTTTTTTTCCTGGAGCTAGAAAAGTAGTTATAAAGTTTATTCGGAAGAATAAACATACAGGAATATATGAGAAAACCCTTAAAAAGAAAAAGAACAGTCGATGTTGGAAGATAGGCCATACTAGATAATAAAACACGTCATAAGGCCTCAAAAATTAAAATGATATTTTATCATTTTATTTATTTAGATTAATAGAAGAAAAAAGCCAGAATGAGACCAAAATGCATATGGAAATTTCAAAATTTTTAATAGAAATTTCAAATTTTATAATGATCACATCAAGAAGTTATTTTAAAACTGTGTTGGCATAAGAAATCTATCTTTCCTAAATCTAAAAAGCTAGTCCCTATAGTCTTTTCCATCCAATTTATTTATGTGACTCATCTTTATTCAGCAAGTAGCTTAAAGGTAAACTTATCCTAGATTTTATCTAAGCAGTTATGAAATCTTCAAAAATCAGGACCCGAATTATCTACACTAAGAATAGAACAGCAAAAATGGTTATGACAAGATGAATAGATGAACAGGGAAGAGGAGTAACATAAAAGCGAAAGACCTCTAAGAAAGTGAAGAGCGATGTCAGACCATTTAATCTGCAATCTTATATCTTGGTTTCTGATATAGAATAAAGACCCCAAGATGGCCCGAGTTGCACTGGAATCTCTGTACAGATTACTCTGGGTTTACATGATCCGAATTAAATGTGAAAGCAACACAGCTACTCAGAGGTAAGGAGCTGGCTTGGGTTCATGGTAACCCCATCACTAAGGTAATGGTAACCACTTCACTCAGCCAATGAAGAGGGTGTTTTGTTTCATTGCTACCCACTCTAACCAAACTAGAAGCTGTTCAAAGCTGACAGCTTCTAAAAGATCTAAGTCCTTTGGACATTTTCAGGCTTTCCTTAGACATTAGCTCAGCAGCCATTATAGAAACCCCAGTCTCTACCAGGATTGCCAAGTTCCGTGTCAGGGTTACATTTGACGCTTTAACAAAGGAAATGGCTATAATTTTCCAGCTGCCCTTAGTTTTCCAGAAAAACTTTTCATAGAGTAATTATGCTAATGGAAAAGAAATGAAGGGGTTTGTTTTGTTTTTCTGAATTCTCTCTGATACTTAGATAAGATGAAGCATCTACCATTTTCCCTAAAAGTACTGGAGCTCAGCCAATCTTGCTTGTTTTCTCTTTTTTCTTCCCCCTTATCTTTCAGCCGTCTTATAACCATCATCACAACACTTTTCCCCAAAGGGTCCCGTGGTGTGGTGCCAAGGGATATGCCTCTCAACATCTTTGTGAAAATCATCCAGTTCATCGCCCAGGTAATGGAGACGCTTCTGGGAGTCTTCTAATTGCCTTTAAGTAGCCACCTCCTTCTTAGGAATTACTAACAGACCAAGAGTCTAAAATAATATCTTACATGTATAGACTTTTCAGAGTGATTTTGCAAGTGTTTTCACACATAGCTTATTTTTTTGCTTCAAAACAAACTGTGGCATGGTGTGCCAAGTGTTTTCAGCATTTGACAAACGAAGGAACTAAGAGACAGGTTTTAAGTGACTCACCTAAGGTCACAGAGACTATTAGCAAAAGAGTCTCTTGACCCCTTGACTCTGTTTTTTCCTGCTTCTCTGCTCTAGATTCCACAAGTCAGGAGGAAATTGAGTCTGATGTTTGCAGGAAATGAGAAGATGACAGTTATTGAACTTGGATGAGTAAATCATAATGCTCTAACTTTCACCCTGTGAAAAAGAAGAATGTAACATGAACAGTAGCATTTATCAAGCTAATATCAAGCCAAGAACTGTTCTAAGCACTTTACACATACTATTAGTTAAGAACTGGGTCCAATAATATTAAACATTTAATGTTAGTTTACTATTTAGACCCAGGACTTCTATTTTTTAAAACATTGTGTGTAAATGGTTTTATCCTCACTTTGACTTCCTTGTGCTTTATGGGGAAGCGTGAAAAGTCCTTCATTACAGTCTGCCCTCTGCCATGAGCTAGCATGCATGAGTGCTAAGTTATTTCGGTCATATCTGACTCTTTATGACCCTGTGGATTGTACCCTGTCAGGCTCCATCTGTCCATGGGATTCTCAGGCAAGAATACTGGAGTGAGTTGCCATGCCCTTCTCCAGGGGATCTTCCCAACCCAGGACTGAACCCACATCTCTTGCATTTCCTGCATTGGCAGGCAGGTTCTTTACCACTACCACCACGTAGGAAATCATGAGCCAGCTCTATACCCTAAAGAAGTCCTGGAACATCTTCATTCTAAGTGTCTTTATTTGTAAAATGTGAATAGGAATGCTTGCCTAGTATCCCTCAGAATGTTGTGGGGATAAAGGGAAATAACAAATGTGAAAAAACTGTTGACGTGTAATTGATGTTGATATAAAGACATAAGGTTCTATTGCTACTTTATAGGTAATTTAATATATGATATCTCTCTGTGTGTTTAGTATAATGAAATGCTCCTGTAATATTTGTACTTAGGGAAAGGACATTACTCTATTAAGGACATTAATTCATCCACTGCTTTGCAGGCAGATGAATTAACAGAACTTTTCTACAGTATCATGTGGCTGAGAACGTGCTTTGATTATTCTGAAATAGGTTGTTTAAAATGAAGATGACAGATCTTAGTAGTCACTGTCTCAAATTATTAGAATCTGGCTTAAATGTTCTCATTTAAGTGACCTTAATGTGTCATTTGTTGATTATTCATTTCCCCTGCAGGATTGTCTCTTATAAGCCAAAGGATTGGAAATGTTAGATAACAGAAGAAAAAGATCATTTTGTAGGGGTATTTTAAAAACTATGTTTTCAAACTGAGTTTTAAGAAGTTGCCAGCATTTGCAGGACTAGGAGGAGGAGTTTGTAGTGTGGATAAGCCCAGACACTCAGAATGTTTTGGTTTGTCATGTTTTGATTTTTAGTCATTCCATGTATTAGGATCTAATTTCATATATTATAGAATGAGAGCATCTCCACACATCCCATGACAACTGAACCAAAGGTTCAGATGAACCTGGATTTCCACCAGGGATTCTCTGTGATGCATAAAATAAAGCAGGACCTCTCTTCTTTCAGCAGCCACCTGTTGGGTGCATGTGATGAAAACAGACATTTTCATGTTAAGTGAAACTTTAACACTTTGTTTGTTTTCTCTTTTTCACTATAGGAACGTTTAGATTTTGCAATGAAAGAAATCATTTTTGATTTCCTTTGTGTGGGAAAACCAGCAAAAGCTTTCAGTCTCAATCCAGAGGTAAGAATGACCCTTCTGCGTGTCTTCACTTTGCAGTCTTGGGGAGCGGAGTGAAGGCCATCTTCTCCAAAAAGTCTCCTATTGTTTTCTGTCCATGGTATTTGACAAAAATAGTAGAGCTGGTGGAATTTCAGAAGTAAGATTTTTGGGTGAATAAACTTAGAATGGTTAAAGGTTGATATCATATCATCTTCTCTTCTTGCAGAAGGAAGTAAACCTTGCTCCAAAAGGCAATCTGTCGCTCTAAGTCTGGTGGTTTATTTTAGAAAAGTCAATACTTATCATTTATTTTGATGCAGGTTAGCAAATTGAAGAGCTTTGGGAAGTGATGAAGCAGAGAAGAATCAATGCATCCAATGATAAAATACTAAAATATAGTGAAATTAGTTAATGTTTGCGCATTTGATTCTGTGGCAGCATCATAGTTTGAGGGCCAGGAAGGTCATGGAAATGAGCGTATAATGGATATGATGTACTTCCTAGAGGGTGGCAAGGGGAGGGGCTGCCTATGCAAATGAAAAGCACACTCAGTTTTGGACCTCGAAAAAGACTGTTAGCCAAGAGAAATATGCCTGGCAAGCGGCCTCTTTGCAGCCTCATACCTATGAGATTGTAGAGAGAACACTGAACCAGAAGTCAGCAGAGCTGAATTTACTGCTTGCCACCAGCTCTTCCACCTTTAGTAGCTGTAAGACATTGCACACCATAAAAGTTTTTTAAAAGATTGTTCCTGTCGTCACTGTGATATCGTCTGGCTCCTTCATCATGTCAGTGAGGAAGGAGGCCCAGAGCCCAGAGGCTCAGAACAGGTGCTGGTTAGCAGCAAAGGGAACTGAGCCTCCCTGTACCCTCTTGCTTCCTCTCACAAACCCTGATTGCTCTTATTGGTGCTGAGATTGAGCAGCACCTTGAGCCCAACAAGCCCCAAACAGGAGTTTGTCTAGTTTTTAATGACATTACAGGGGTCCACAATAGCTGCTGCCAGAGTCAGTGGGCCAGTGAGGGGGGCGGGGGGCAAAGCCAGTGTAAATTCAGGGCATTTTGGCTGAAATGAGGCCCATGACCCACTGACTAAAGAGTCTTCTCTTGCCTAGAGACAGCAGTTCCAAGCTCTTCAATGGATGAAAGATAGTCTTTTTTTTTTTTCTTTTTGACTGTGACATATAGCTTAGATTCCCAACTAGGGATCAGACCCAGGCCCCCTGTGTGGAAGCACAGAGTCCTAAACGCTGGACAGCCAGGGAATCCCAGGATAATCTTTCTAATAAATAGTGCTAAACAGTTGGGCAATCATTTGCAACATAATGAACTTCAACCCATAATTTGCCCTATAAGCAAAAATTAAATCATAAGCCTAAATGTGAAATCCTATATCAGAAATCTTCCAGAAGAAAACATAAAACAAAATCTTTGTGATGTTGAGTAGGCAGAAATTTCTTTGCATACAAAAATTATAAACTATGGAAGAAAAAGTTGATAAATTGGCCATCATCAAAATAAAGTATGCACTTTAAAAGATGATGTTTTCTGAAGCATAGAGCCAAAGACTGGGAGAAAATATTTGCAAAACATATATTGACAAACTCTCCTATCCAGAATATATATGAACTGTCATAACTCAATAATACAGTTTTTTGTATGGGCAAAATGAAGAGCCTCTTGAAGAGATACATATGACTGGTAAGCCCATGAAATGATGTTCACCATCGTAAATCATTAGACAAATGCAAGTTAAATCTAAAGTAAGATGTGCTGAGAAGAATACAGAGCAATTGGAACTTGATACTGTTTTAGTGAGAATTCAAAATGGTACAACCACTTTAGAAAAGTTTGGTAATTTCTTATAAGTTTAAACATACACTTGACATTTGATCCAGCAGCTCCATTCCAAGGTATTTATCCAAGAGAAATTAAAACCTATATCCATAAAGGTTTGTATGAATATTTATAGGAGCTTTATTCATGATGACTAAAAACAGGAAAGCCACTCCTGTTCAACAGCTGGTGGATGTCTAAAGAAATTATGAATCATCAATACAATGGAGTACTATTCAGCCACAAAAAGGAGCCAACTATTGATACTGCAGCAGCACCTCAAAAGCATTACACTAAGCAAAATAAGCAAGACACGAAAGGTTGTGTCTGTTTGCCTCTGTTAATATCGTATTCTAAAAAAGGCAAAATTATAGACCGAAATTAGACACTGATAGTAAAGTGCTGGGGTTGGAGGAGAGGACTGACTTTAAAGATATGCAGAGGGACTTTAGGGGATGATGGGAATATTTTTCATCTTGACTGTGATGATGATAGTTAGCGGACTATGTTTCTCAAAATTGGAAGAACTCTAGACAAGGAGTGCATTTTACTACATGTGATTATATCTCAGTAGACTTGACTTCAATAGGAAAACAGTGAAGATTCTTGCCTGCAATACATTTGCTAGTAGGAACTTTTCCAGCATTAATTTGTACCATAGCCCTATATGATCAATCGGTATTAGTATTCTCATTCTACAGAAAGGAACCTGAGACTTGGCCTTGAGAAAGTTAAGTAATTTCTGAAGACCAGACGGATAATAGGAGAGGCATGATACAGAGCTATATAAAGCATGAGAAGAAATTATTTTTGAAGTTAAGTTAAAAATGTACTTCTTTAACTATTCCAGCTCACTTCTGTCCTTGATACTATTCAGAGGAAAGGAAAACTAAGAGAACTGGCAGGATGGCTCACAAATCGGATAATCCACTTGCAGATAATGGCTTGATCATTTATTTCAGCTCACGGTCATCCTATGGGTACTGCATCTCCTGAACTGAACGTTGTATTTCCTCATCCAAATGATTGCTGCATCTTGAAAAAAAAAATCCACAAGCCTAGAGAACATTTCAGAAAGAACTACTGAAATAAATGAGGGAACTAATGAATTTTAATATACAGTCAACTTTTTAATTAATACTTGTTCATATTAGAAAATGGAGAGAGAATATTAGTGAAGGCCATAAAACTCATAAAATACACACTGTATTGGGTATGAATGGGCCAGAGAAATGTTTACCACATCCTGCTTAAAATCTCCCTACCCCTTGAATCTTGAATTAATAGTTTAAAACTAGAAGTCAGAGCTTCCCTGGCTCAGTGATAAAGAGTCCACCTGCCAATGCAGGGGACAGAGCGGTTCAATCCCTGATCTGGGAAGATCTCAAATATCACAGGACAGCTAAGCCCACGTGGCACAACTAGAGAGTGGCCTCCACTGGCTATGACTACAGTCAACCTGTGTGCAGCAACAGAGAGCCAGTGCAGCCACAGAGAAATAAATCTTTAAAATAAATAATAAAACTCTAAGTATTGCTTCATCTTATAAGTATGTGTAATCATGTACTACAGAATGGGTGATCCAGGCAAACTCAACTTGGATATTTAGCTTCCCACCTACTAGTTACGTGGTCCTCAGTTTACTCACCTGAAAAATAAGAATAATCATACCTTCCTTGCATGGCTGTTTTAAAGATGAGCGTTAATGTGCAGTTCTGGATATACTTTAAGAATTCAATAAATTGTAATTAGGTTATCAGTGTTACTTCTGGTAATTATTTTCTGCATTAGGGAGTAGTCTACTTAGGGAACTTATTAACTTGATGTGGTTTGAAAATAATAAGTGTAAATGTTTACACGTGGCTATTAAAGGAAGAACAGATGTTTTAGTACCTTCTGACCTTTTAAGATGATTGCTGCTGGAAGCAACTATCTTACTGCGTCATCTTTTGGAGCCATTACCTGAGACTGAGGAAGATAGTGACCTGGCCCAGAAGGACATTTCTTCTTATAAGCTTTTGTGTTGTTATCAGTAACAGGTTCTATGACTTTGAATACTTTAAATTTATTTTCAAATTCACCAGCCTTTGTGATGCCAAAGTCTGCAACCTGCAGTTCAGAGCAGACAACTCTTATTTCTGTGATTCACAGTTAGAACTCCGTTTTTGTTTTTGTTTTTTTTCATCCAGTCATCGTGAATTAACGTGTCTCCTTCCAGGAGACAGAAGAGACTTCTGTTGACCTCAGTTTACCTTACTGAAGCAGCTCCAGAGGGTGGCCGCTTGTCCCTTTGAGGTGCACCCAGAATCCCCCAAAGAGAATGAGTCTGCTCATCTCTTAACACGCCCTGCAAGTTTGGTGACAGTCTTCCCAGCTGTTTCCTTGTGACGCAGCATTTTACTTCCTTGTTGTTCAGTCGCTCAGTCGTGTCCGACTCTTTGCGAACCCATGGGTTGCAGCACACCAGGCTTCTCTGTCCTTCACCATCTCCTGGAGCTTGCTCACATTCATGTCCGTTTATTCTCTCAGGTTTGGCCTCAACTCTTGTGACGTTTAAATGACTTTCCCACTCTGATCTAGATGGCAAGCCATGCTTAACTTCTCTGAAGGACTGCTGGTCTGATTTCACGACAGTAATTGGGTCTTTCTCTTCATCATGAACATGTTGTCTCCTAACAGAGAATGAATATTGGCTTAAGGGCGTTCTTGGTCATAGCCGACAGCTTGCAGCAGAAAGATGGAGAACCTCCCATGCCGGTTACCGGGGCTGTTCTCCCTTCAGGAAACACACTGAGGGTGAAGAAAACATATCTGAGTAAGACACTAACTGAAGAGGAAGCCAAAATGATAGGTGGGTTTCAAAGATGTGTTCACGCTGGGTTTTATTAAACCTTTAAAATGACCAATAGATACTCACCCTTAGTGAGATATACTTTTAAAAAATAATCGTAAAAGTAGCTGATGAGACATTTCAACATTAATTGTTGTGATTCAGTCTGTGGTTTGTTTTACTGCCCTTTAACCTTTTTGGAACTTCCTGTTAAACATTTTGTTGTTTAAATGTTAGATTTATATCTAAGTTTGGTCTTTTCAAACTTCTAATATTGATTATCTGTAGTTTACAGTAAATTTCTAAGATATCTGTGTCCTTTGGTAGAGAACCCTGTTCATAAAGCAACCATAAAAATATATTCATTCACTTATTCATTCCTGCATCCATTTTTATGGTTCCTTTTTTTTTTTTTTCAGTAAAATTAGTTTAATCTGTGTTTTAAACATGCCAAACCCCACATCTGCCAGGGTATATTTTGGGTTTAGCCTACATAAGATTATTTTCTTTTTAATTTAACTATCTTAACTCAAAAAGATAACTTTTTGCATTTGTTTCCTTTTTTACTGAGTTTATGAATTTACAGACATGCTTCAAACTTGTTAAGACAGTTCCTTGATTCCAAAGACCTGGAGGAAACATATGAGGAAACTTTTTTCTTTAAAATATTTCTCTTTAGTTATGAAATGGTTAAATGAGTTCAAAAATTTTTAATACATGAGAAATAATCATTACTAATTATTTCATTAAAGCACAAATTTTGAATGCGAAGCAATTTACATTTTTATTATATACATAAATATAGAAAATGTATATACATATATGAAATGCATATTCTATACACATTTGCCTTCCACTCTGCTGAGAGTGATAAAAATAATATCGATGAAATCATCTTCCTTCATTTAAAAGTTTATAATGTGAAGCCATTTTATTACTGTTACTAAAAATAATGTTTATTTTGGGGAAAATATAATTATATTTATATTTATAATATAAAGTTATTAGAATTCTAACCCCAAATGAGCATTGTCTTTTACTACCTTTGATTCAGATAATCACTCATCATGGTGATTTTTTTTTATACTAAGCAAAAACATGAAAATTCCAGCATGGAACTTTGTTTCCTTTTTTATTTTAACTCTTCTGGAAAATATTTGCCTTTGAAGAATTGGATTTCCTATGTGTTAAATTTAAATGATTCTTTGGGTAACACCCACTACATGAGGGCGCTATGCTAAGAATCCTGCAGATAAAAGATTAGAATTAGAATTAAACTCTGCTAAATAGGTTGGTCTAATCAGCAGAATTAGACTCTTCTCCAAGAACTCATTGACTCACAGAAAGTCTTCAATAAAAAAAATACATCACCAAGGATAAATAAACTGGGAATTTCAGTCTTTGATAGATTCAGTCAAATATGTTACTATAATGCATATTTTTCAGGCATGTCATTATATTACTCTCAAGTACGAAAAGCTGTGGACAACATTTTAAGGCACCTTGATAAAGAAGTAGGAAGGTGTATGATGCTGACTAACGTCCAGATGTTAAACAAAGAACCCGAAGACATGATCACGTGAGTATAAATGAGGACTAAGTTTTCAGTGAAGTATTAATGAGCCAAAAGGCACCAGCAGAGATCTTTCTCCTTTAATTTGTACATCGTTCTCATCTTATCAGAGTCAGCTCTAAGAAGTGTTGTTATTCAGCGGTTAAGTCGTGTCCGGCTCTGCCACCCTCTGGGCTGCAGCACTCCAGGCTTCCCTGTCCTTCACTATCTCCTGGAGTTTGCTCATATTCATGTCATTTGTGTGGGTAATGTCATCCAACCATCTCATCCTCTGCCACCCTCTTCCTTTTGCCTTTAACCTTTCCCAGCATCAGAGTCTTTTCCAGTGAGTCAGCTCTTTGAATCAGGTGGCCAGAGTATTGGAACTTGAACTTCAGCATCAATCCTTCCAAGGAATATATGAATATTCAGGGTTGATTTCCTTTAAAGAGGTGTTAGGGATATTAAAAACATAGTTTGATAATCTTTGGCTAACTGTAAAAGTAAAGTGAAATCCAAGCTTGATCTTTTTTGACTATATTTCAAGTATCATTAGGCCAGTAAGTTAGAAAATGGGCCCAAGACTTTTTCTGGTCCATGGTTTTCAGAAGTGATGTTTTGCTCCCAAGCCCATGTGCTAGAGCAACACCACCAGTTTACAGTCATACCATCTTTAAGAATCACACGTTCACTTGTTTCTAGTGAGTATTCCTGAAATGTGAGAGTTAAACCTGCTTAATACTCATCTCACATGCTAGTAGAGTGATGCCTAAAATTCTCCAAGCCAGGCTTCAGAAATACGTGAACCATGAACTTCCAGATGTTCAAGCTGGTTTTAGAAAAGGCAGAGGAACCAGAGATCAAATTGCCAACATCTGCTGGATCATGGAAAAAGCAAGAGAGTTCCAGAAAAACATCTACTAATGCTTTATTGGCTATGCCAAAGCCTTTGACTGTGTGGATCACAATAAACTGTGGAAAATTCTGAAAGAGATGGGAATACCAGAGCACCTGACCTGCCTCTTGAGAAACCTGTATGTAGGTCAGGAAGCAACGGTTAGAACTGGACATGGAACAACAGACTGGTTCCAAATAGGAAAAGGAGTACGTTAAGGCTGTATATTGTCACCCTGCTTATTTAACTTCTATGCAGAGTACATCATGAGAAACGCTGGGCTGGAGGAAGCACAAAGTGGAATCAAGATTGCCGGGAGAAATATCAATAACCTCAGATATGCAGATGACACCACCCTTCTGGCAGAAAGTGAAGAACTAAAGAGCCTCTTGATAAAAGGGAAAGAGGAGAGTGAAAAAGTTGGCTTAAAACTCAGCATTCAGAAAACGAAGATCATGGCATCTGGTCCCATCACTTCGTGGGAAATAGATGGGGAAACAGTGTAAACAGTGTCAGACTTTATTTTTGGGGGGCTCCAAAATCACTGCAGATGGTGATTTCAGCCATGAAATTAAAAGATGCTTACTCCTTGGAAGGAAAGTTATGACCAACCTAGATAGCATATTAAAAACCAGAGACATTACTTTATCCACACAGTTCTGTCTAGTCAAGGCTATGGTTTTTCCTGTGGTCATGTATGGATGTGAGAGTTGGACTATAAAGAAAGCTGAGTGCTGAAGAATTGATGCTTTTTGAACTGTGGTGTTGGAGAAGACTCTTGAGAGTCCCTTGGACTGCAAGGAGATCCAACCAGTCCATCCTAAAGCAGAGCAGTCCTGGGTGTTATTGGAAGAACTGATATTGAAGCCGAAACTCCAATACTTTGGCCACCTGATGTGAAGAGCTGACTCACTGGAAAAGACCCTGATGCTGGGAAAGACTGAGGGCAGGAGGAAAAGGGGGCGACAGAGGATGAGGTGGTTGGATGGCATCACCGACTCAATAGACATGGGTTTGGGTGGACTCCGGGAGTTGGTGATGGACAGGGAGGCCTGGCGTGCTGTGGTTCATGGGGTCGCAAGGAGTCGGACACGACTGAGCAACTGAACTGAATATTCTCTGTGTAACCGTGTCATAGAAATACTGGATTTTGAGAATGTGTTCGTAGCTTAAAATGTAGAAATCGGTTGATCTTAGCCAAAATTTGAGATCTGGATTTGTAATTAGTGCTCTTCATTAGAAACTCACACAATTTGTATTTGCTACTTTTAATTGCTTATGGCAGGAACATGGATTTGGTTGTGACTTTTCATTTTAAGAAAGTTTGGACTTTCTTGAACTGTGAATTAAATTATATTTGGCACCTGTGTCATAAATTTCTAAAAATATAATTAGAAAAATTTTCTTTGTCACTTACCATGTGTGCTCTGTCATGTCCAAATTCTTGTGACCCCGTGCATTGTAGCCTGCCCAGCTCCTCTGTCCATGGACTTCTCCAGGTGAGAATACTGGAGTGGCTTGCCATTTCTTACTCCAGGGGAACTTCCCAACCCAAGGATCAAACTCTCATCTGCAGCTTCTATGTTGGCAGGCTGATTCTTAGCATATCCAGTTCTAAGTATCACTATTAACAGGAAGGTTGTTACCTATGTAGGAAAGTTCATGTTATTGGTGTGTATTAACATTAGTATGTTAAAAGCAAAGTACAGTGAAACAAAACATGATAAAATAAAATTAAAAATACAGAATTATTTTTAATGCATATGTAGCAGTATGGCAAGTTAAAATGAAAACCTCCTCTACAGAGCTCCACTTAAAATCTGCAGCCATTCTTTGATTCAGGGTGGTTTCTTCCATAGTTTCCCAATGTCAACACAAATATATATTTTTTTTAATAAAAATGGGTTATACAATGTATATTTTCCTATAGCTTGCCAATCATTTGATTGAAATGATATGGAGTGCATGTTGCTATAGACTTTTCAACCAAAATGACAGCAGAAGAGATAGTGACCAAAGTTAATAACATTGAAATCTTGTCTACAGCTCTAGTACTTATTTCACAAATTGCCAGATTGTCCATAAACCTTTAACTTCCTTATTCTGTACTCTTTGAATATGTTTAAGCAATTTTCAATTGATAATGTAGAAGATACAAGAAGTGCTTTTAAAACTTCCTCCATATAGTTGTTTCCTTTGAAAACAGTCAAGAAATGAAAGATGTTGAAAAGAAAACTGTGAGGGACTTGCCTGGCCTTTCAGTGGTTATGACTCCACACTTCCACTGCTAGGGACATGAGTTTCATCCCTGGTTGGGAAGCTTAAGATCCTGCAAGTCATGTGGTGCGTCCAAAACAATAATAATAAATAAAGGAAAACTATGTTTGTAATGCAGAGGTCATAGAACAGGTCAGGACTAAAACATATTCAAAACCTTAAAAGGGTACAGGTTTAAATGTAAGTGTAAACATTTCATTTGTATTTTAGTAATACCTCAAACTTTTTCTAAGGTGATTCTTTACTTTTTCCTAGTCAACCATCTTAAGACCCTCAAATTGGGCTAGAAAAAGTTTTTGTGCTAGGTTTTAAAGCAGACCGTTGAGTGGAAAATATTTAATGGCTGCATTTCTAAAACACAAGGAGAAACATTAGAGAATCATAAAAGCATTTAGGGAAAGAGAGTTGAGGTCCATACCATGCTAATGGAAACGGTTATTGGAGTTGGTATTTGAGGTTGGTCCAGGCCTTGTGTAGGGAGTGAACTTAAACATGAAGCATTCTGTGTTGCTCTGTCTCCATTTTTCATCCCTCTTGTGCTTTATGCTGGCAAAAATGGTAATAATAGTAAATACAATAATATGATTGTTAGTAATAATTATACAATGTCTGCTAATAAATACTATGTTATTTGGGGCTTCCCAGGTGGTGCAGGTGGTAAAGAACCCACCTGCCAATGCAGGGCATAAAAGAGACACAGGTTTGATCCCCAGGTTGGGAGGATCCCCCTGGAGTAGGAAATGGCAACCCACTCCAGGACTCTTGCCTGGAGAATCCCATGGACAGAGGAGCTTGGCGGGCTGCAGTCCATGGGGTCGCAAAGGGTCAGACATGACTGGGTGCACACACACGGACTTCCTATAAAAGCCGAGGGAGTGAGGACTGCAATAAAAGGAAACCAGGCACCATTGAGAGTTTCTAATCTGGGCTCGCTTTATCAGCTGGGAATTCTGTCTGGCAGAATTTGTCATACACTTCAGGCCAGGCGGGGTCAGTCTGTTTTCCGACAGACAGGAACGTAATCCCAGGTGTTTAAAACATCTGGAGAGCACATCAGGAGAGCTATTGAAATGACTCTGTGTGTCACACATGAGCACTCACATCAGTCACCAGGCTCTAACTCTGTCCAGCCGTCACAGATATCATTTGAAGTCTGCTCCTTCCTTCAGTTGATTGGAGGCCACTGTGCAGAGTCTGTGTGCATCCCCTGCAAAATGACCATGGAAAAGGAGAGAAAATAATCTTACAGCTTCCCACAAAAACAAAGTATTTTAGAAATGACAGATGTCTTTTTTTTTTTGTATAAACAGTTTTGTATTCATTCCTAACAAAGTTACAAACACATGCTAAAAAGTAGTCACAGAGCAAAATTGCTGTCCGATTATCCTCTTTAGCTTACAGAGAGCATGGATTCTGCTCGTTACATTTCTGTTCTAACACAGAATAGAATATGCTATTCCAGGAAGAAATTGCTTCTGTGCTACTTTGTGTTTTCATTATTGTGTCCTAGGACTGTGTTAATTTGGTGCCGATTTTGCAATTAATTCTCAGAGGAGTAAATCAGAATTTAAATATGCTGTTTTATTTTATCACTTAAGCCATTTGAAAGATTTGATGTGTAATTTAGTTTTCCCATAAAGGTTATTGATAAAATATATGGTTAAGAATCAGTTACCTACTTAAACTAGTAAAAATTGAAGTAATTTATCACCAAATGTATGTTTTCCCTTCACATTTTATAGCAGAATATAGAAAGCATTGTTGTTTGTTTAGTCCCTCAATTGTGTCTGACTCTTTTGTGACCCCATGGACTGCAGCCCGCCAGGCTCCTCAGTCCATGGGATTCTCCAGGCAAGAATACTGGAGTGGGTTGCCATTTCCTTCTCCAGGAATCTTCCCAACCCGTGGCTCGAACCTGAGTCTCTTGTGTGTCCTGCATTGGCAGGCAGGTTCTTTACTGCTGAGCCACCAGGGAAGCCGCATCAGTTCAGTTCAGTCGCTTAGTCATGTCCAACTCTTTGCAACCCCAGGAATCGCAGCACGCCAGGCCTCCCTGTCCATCACCATCTCCCGGAGTTCACTCAAACTAACTTCCACTGAGTCGGTGATGCCATCCAGCCATCTCATCCTCTGTCATCCCCTTTTCCTCCTGCCCCCAATCCCTCCCAGCATCAGGGTCTTTTCCAATGAGTCAACTCTTCACATAAGGTGGCCCCATAGAAGACATTAATTAGCTTAGAAAGAGGAAATCTGCATAGAGGTCAGGACCATCGGTATAATTTTAAAAAAACAGAAATGGGTGCACAATTATATACATTTCAGAATTTTACTTGACAATATGAAAGACTTATTTTTGGATGCACTAAAAAAAAAAATAGTGAAAACCAGCAGTGAGAAGCATAACTCATTAGAGAAGCTTTCGGATTTTGTGTTTGTTAGAGGCACCATTCCTTGTATATATTAAAATCCTATTTTTCAGTGCTGAATGTAGGAATGACTACAATACATTTCTTACATGCTGATGCATTTAGGCATTTTAGTAAATTCAGTATCTTTACGGCAGCCCACAGGGACCAAACCTACAGAAAGCCACTGAATAGAAAAATGTATGATAGAATGCTTCTGCTACTGACATTTTCCTCTTTAGATATTTACCTCTGTCCAACATTTACATGTTCATAAGTTCTCTTAGAACTGGCCAAGCTGTAAAGGGTGTAAATACTAAGAATAACATGGAATTTTAATTGTAATGCTTTTTTAAAGTTAGCTGATGTTTGCTTGTCTGACGCAGGATACAGCATGCTTGGGGTTGGTGCATGGGGATGACCCACAGAGATGTTATGGGGAGGGAGGTGGGAGGGGGGTTCATGTTTGGGAACACATGTAAGAATTAAAGATTTTAAAATTAAAAAAAATTAAATTAAATTAAAAAATTTAAAAAAAATGTGTTATTGAGAACTCACAAACTAAATAAGTATAAAAGGAATTTTAAAAATTAAACTATCAAAGGATAGCTTTGTGAGTTTCTATCATTTATACTTTTGAGGCTATTAAAGCTTAAAAGAGCACTAAAATAGTTTTGTTTTTAAAAAATAATGTGGAGCAGACACCAGGTGGTGATTCAGAAGGCCTTGATTCTAGTCTTTGTTTACATATTTGACCAATTTTTAAAAATGTTTTCACAACCTTTGACTTATGTTTAAACTTTGTCTTCACATTCCAGGGGTGAGAGAAAGCCAAAAATAGATCTTTTCAGGACCTGTGTTGCTGCTATTCCTCGACTGCTTCCTGATGGGATGTCAAAACTTGAACTTATTGACCTGCTGGCGAGGTAGGTGAGGACTGTGGTGGGCATTTTTTCACCAAACTCAATTTTAATCCTTTGTCATGATTCCTAAAAGAATGCTCATTAAAAAAATGGACATTTATTAACTCTCAGTACTATCTAGCATGCCCAGAAAGAGTAAAGAAATGCTTTTGGTTTCAGCTTTTTTTTTTTAACTCCCATGCTCAAGAGGTTTAAAATTCAATATAGAAGCAAAGACATAAGCGCATAAGGTAAGTAGTCATCTAAAGCCTGAACTTCTGCAAATTAATGGCACACAAAATATGTGATACCTGAAATCAGAGGGTAGGAGGATTACCATGGTCTGGGGATGGCAGCAGGTGACTCCTGGAAGATGGTGGAACGTGAGCTGCCCTTGAAGGAAAGACAGAATCAGAGATGCAGAAGGAGTGACGTGAGGACAAGGACAGAGGGAGGACCAGGACATGACATGAGTCTGTTCAGGAAAAAGTTCGCTCAGGATCTGATTCTCAATCTGAGACCCACACCCCTGGAGGGCCAAGAAACAGGGATCCCAAGCTAAGTTTTGTAGTTTTATACTTCAGAAAGCTTCCAAAATCCATACATTTATCCCCCACCATCCTCCATAAGAATGCACAGTCCAGCTTGAACCTCAGGTTAATCTGCTTTGAATGAAATGATATTATTGTACTTAAGTAAGCTTGATTTTTCTCATATTGATCTGAAGTTCTGGTTGACAGTTATGCATGTCTTTAATTTAAAAATCATAAGTGACTTATAACGTGAATACATTTGGAAGACAAAATCATTAGAAATGGGGTTTGTAGAAAGGGTGGAAGAAGGAAGAACAAAAGTCATCATGATTTGAAAAGAAGAAAAAGGAGTTTGGAAACCCCCTGATAAAAAGAAATAGAAATGACTGGAGAGGCATATTTTCAACTAATCTTTACTACTACCTGAGGTGTTTGGACTTGTGGAGAATAACATGATAAAAGAAAGTAGTGTTTCTGGCTGGTTAATCTGATAATGGTGGAAAGCCCAGAGAAGGATAACAGATATTGATGCTGATTGGATTAAAGATGTATTATACATAACCTTATTTATCCACGGGACTTTCCTGGTGGCTCAGATGGTAAACAATCTGCCTACAATGTGGGAGACCCAGGTTCAATCCCTGGGTTGCGAAGAACCCCTGGACAAGGGAATGGCAACCCACTCCAGTATTCTTGCCTGGGAAATCCCATGGACAGAGGAGCCTGGCGGGCTGTAGTCCATAGGGTTGCAAAGAGTGAAACACGAATGAGCGACGAAGCACTTATGCACAGAGGGTGGATTCCCAATGCATGATAAACATGGTGATTTGGAGGTGGGAGGAGCCAAGGAAGAAAGAGACCAAGATACTCTAAAGGACCATCCAGGCTAATATGGAGTCTCCCAGTGTGATGGCAAAGACTGACAGTAAAGAAAAGACAAGTGCCAAAGTCACCCCAAGATGTAGAGGTGCAGCCTGTCCATTTGCCGTAGACAACAGTGGGGAGGGTGGTGTGACCAGAAGACCAGTGTTGATATTTCCACAGAGGAGAAGTGCTGAGTGAGAGGGCTTCAGGGGCACTGTGGAATCGGGACAAAAGACTGCTCTCCGTGGCCACTCAGGTTCAACTGAACCTGTGTCTGACTCTTTGTGACCCCGTGGACTGTAGCCCACCGGGCTCCTCTGTCCCTGGAATTTTCCAGGCAAGAGAATGAGGGGCCAGCATCTTGAAAGTTGTGGGGGAGGTGCCCCGAAATGGGAACGATACTGATTCCCTTGGGAAGTCTTGAATTTTGCTTCTCTGCTTTGCCATTTGACTAGCCAAGTGATCTAGACGAAGTATTTAACCCCTCAGCCTGTCTTTTTCTCACAAGCCTGTTGAGAGGGCTCGCAGACGACCTGGCAGCATTTGGTTCATCTGAAAGAAAATGTCAACAGGGAAAAGACAGCTATCAGTTAAACTGAAGTAGAAGCAAAGTTCACTTATTTCAGTGACTTTCTAACTGGTGATGATTATGTAACCAAACCCTTTGAAATGCTAAGTTTTTAATGTCGTGCAGCCTTTTGGTAACATCTCTAGTGCTCTTTTGCTGTAAATCTGAGTGGGAGACTCTTACCTCTGAAATCACCTTGATAGCGTCCAGTGACGCCTGGGTCTGCAGACCCTCCGTGCCTGGCATGTCAGGAGGGAATTCCGTCAGACGTGGTTGGAATGGCAATGCTATTTATAGTGTATCGTGTTTATTATTGTGTACATTCTTACAGAGTCCAAAGCAGTGGGTCCTGTTTTTATGAGGGGAAAGAACAAATAAATATTCTTGAGAGTCCCAGTCTCGGGGTGAAGTCGAGAAGATGACTGGACTTATATGGGAAGCCTGTGAAGAGGCCTTTTTCATAAGCTTCAAAAGAAATTGGAGGCTATTCTCTCAGGGGAAGGATAACTCAGAGAACTGGCCCTCACACTGGGTCCATTAACCTATGAGAAAACGATCCCCTTCAGCTCTCAAGAAGGTCACAGGGCAGAAGTGAAGAAGCTGAAGAGCGGTAAATGTGGGTTCCAAGCCTTCACTCACTTTATTCCCCTACAGTCCAGTCACATTTGGATTCAGTTGACTTCTGACACGGTCTCATCCGAGAGCTGTGAGCCCTTTTATTTCAGACAGTCTCGTGGTCACATCCATGGTACATTTTTACCAGAGAAAAACTTGGTTTGCTTCATAATCGGCAAACCAACTTTCATGCAGGCTCTGCTGCCCCTCACAGCTCAGTTCCCTGAATGAGTGTCGACTGAGAATATATATATACTGATACGGGGTGAAAGTTGTGTTAGGTTTTACCTGGGGCAAAGTAAGGGCTGTAGCCCAGGAGACAGCATTTCAGACAGCTCTGAGAAACTGCTCCAAAGAGGTCGGGAGAAGGTCAAGTATATATGTGATTTCAGTGAAGGGGAAATACGCAAAATCGAGCATATATTTTTTGCAGAAGGTTTCTGCTAGTCTCCTGAAGGCAGCTGCTATTCATGCAGAGCACATGTCACCATGATGGATTTTCGTGCTTTTCTAGATATGAGGAGATACAAGAATTAGGCTCATAGAATCTTCTCCTGAAAATATCTTACTATCTGAAGACCTACTCTGCCAGTTTTTCCCAGAGCACAGTGTGCCCCATTCCTGATCTCCATCCTGAACTTCTTTCAGAAGGTGTTGAAGGTCAGCAGCTGTAATGGTTCATAATTTAATCTTTGTAGAGGTAGATGGCAAGCGTCAGTTTTTAGTGACAGGAGTTTCAAAGATTGTCCTCTAGAGGCTCCCTTCCCAGCAATTCAAGTCAAAGTGAAAAGTGAAAGTGTTGGTTGCTCAGTCGTGTCCAACTCTTTGCAACTCCATGGACTGTAGCCCACCAGGCTCCTCTGTCCATGAAATTATCCAGGCCAGAATACTGGAATGGGTAGCCTTTCCTTTCTCCAGGGGATCTTCCCAACCTAGGGATCAAATTCTGGTCTCCTGCATTGCAGGTGGATTCTTTACTGTCTGAGCCACAAGCAAAGAAGGGGGAGCTTACTCTTCTCCTTGGCAGTTGACATCTTTTTTCTCTTTCACTTCCCAAATGTTTCCTGTTCTGCCCTTGACAAGAGGAAGGACCTGTCCCCCCAACAGTCCACAGGCTCCTTCGTCACTTGCTGTAGCACTCTAGTTGCATTCAGACTTTGCTGACCCTCCTTTCAAAAATATGAAATAGGCTTGTGAGAATTAAATAATGGATACAAATCACTTAACATCAGGGCTAGAACACAGTAAGCTCTGAGCAAATGTTGGTTGTTAATTTTAGGCATCTTTGAATCTGAATAATGTACGATGCCACAATGTACAGTTTCATATACATGATGTAGGAAAGTGGGCACACGTTCATTCCTATTTTCAGACAAGGAGCTTGAATTTCAGAAGAGTAAAAGTCAGTTGCTCAAATTTATAGAATTTTCCTGAAGCAGAATGGAAGTGACAGATGTCATTGGTTTTATGCAATTCATGCACATTTTATGCAGTGTTTCTTTTCAGTTGGTAGAACTTTGAGGTCATGCATTCACAGTTCCACCTTTGGTAGTATCTGAAAAATACTTAAATTTACCATTTATCATTGGTTCTTTAGCCTGTGTGTATATAGCAGAGGGTGGCTGTTTTGAGTGGCCAGGTGAGAACATACTGCCTTGATAAACCCCTTAATAATTTTTTTTTTACTTTATAATTTTATCGTATAATTTTTTAACTTTTTATTTTGTACCGGGGTATAGCCAATTATGGAGAGGGAAATGGCAACCCACTCTGGTATTCTTGCCTGGGAAATCCCATGGACAGGGGAGCCTGGCGGGCTGCAGTCTATGGGATCGCAACGAGTCAGACAAGACTTGGCAACTAAACAGTATAGCCAATAAACAGACAATGTTTGTGACAGTTTGAGGTGAACAGGGAAGAGACTCAGCCACACATTACATGTATTATACATGTCTCCATTCTCCCTCAAGCTCCCCTTCCATACAGGCTGCCACATAGCATTGACCAGTGCTGCACAGTAGGTCCTTGTTAGGCCACTTCATCTTATTTCTGCATTTTAATTGAGATGTAGTTCAAAGCACTGTAAATAGTGGAAGCTCATTCTCTTAACACCTTAGAGAGGAAATTTCTACTGCTTCTGGTGTGAACATTGCAGAGGTTAACAGTCCACTTGTTAGCATGTGTTGCTCCTGTTAGAAACCCTGGTCTCCCTCTGGGCTTTCCCTTCTCAACCATTTCTTCCCCTCCTGCCCTTGGTGATGTTGTGGGCCAGCAGGTCCCTCATACGTCTGATAACCTTTGGTCGGTCCTGCCAGAGTTGAAATGAGGCTGTCCTTCCTAATGGAGCTTTTCTTCTGGGTGTAGTTTGTGAATTTGCAGTCGCTCCCAGCGAACCTCCAGCAACAAAACTCTTCAAAGCGACTGAAGAGCCAGCTCCACCTGAAGTGGAGCTCACCTTTATGGAAGTATTTTTGGTTCAGTGGTTTGTCTGGTCTGACCAACAAAGAAGGCGGCCTTGCTCAGGCTCTGGGTTTTCCCCACTTAACCCACATCCTTACTCAGCATAGTGCTCACACTGTACCCCTGACCTACACCCCTGACTCCAGGCAGGGCTTCGGGACCATTGGCTGTGGCCACCTGTTGAATCAGGCCACTCTGGTCCCTGCACCCCGTGCCAGCTGCCAGTGGAGAGGGGGACGAGGGATGACACACGCAGCTGATGTTGGCAGTAGCGGTTTTTTGGGTGTGCTTGACTGCTGTGTCACGGTGGAGTCCTTTCAAGCCCTGTCGGTGATCTTGTGTGTAACCATATACTTGTGACCCCATTTTCGGCTCCTGGAAACCAGATCAGCTTCTTAGAAATTTTCCCTCAGGTCCCCCAAGCTGGTCAGACTTCCTGAGTTGCCTTCTTTAAACGTCTCTCTGCTCTCTCAGTTGCAGCCTCCAGATTCTCACACGACTGTCATTTATTGTAATCACAGGTGTTTATGTTACAGGCAAGAACCCATCCTTTTCCGATTTCTCAGTGGGATGGCTCTGCTGGGGTTTGGGGCGCCCTCTCCTTAGCCACTCCTCACTCACTGGACCAGGAGGTTGCGAGTAGGTCGGCCAGCATCAACAGCCTCCTGGCACTTCCTGCATCCTCGGGGTGGCTGAGCATCTTTCTCGTTTGCCTCTGAGTCTTCTTTTCCTTTTTAGTCAGCTAAAATCTTTTGCCCACTTTCTCTTTTATAATATTCAATCCTGTGTGCTCCACAAGATGATGCTGTGATTATCTGGTTAAAAATCCAACAGAAGTAAAAATGAGAAAGTTCTGGGTGGAAGAAGCAGCAGTTTTATGTGATCACACAGCTCCATACTCTCCAAGGAACGGTGCGGGGGTGGAGGGACCCCAGCCCTTCCCACAGCATCTTCCTCTTCTCTCTCACCTGCTGCCACTCAGTCTTGCCTTGATATGTTATTTTCACCCCATCTCAGTTCCATGACACTGGACCTTTTTCTTCCACAAACATTCCACTTCTGTTATCAACTGAGCCTTTTATTCCCAAAGCTCTCTCCCCTCCCTGGTCCTGTCTGTCTGTACTCCAGGAATGTTTTTGAGTGTTTTCACCAGTCAAGCATGTGAATAGCATTATTTCAAGAGCAGTGGTCACCAAAAATAGCAAGGGCTGCACCAACTTCAGGCTCTCAGAGTCCTTATTGTGATCCCACACTGTCAGTTTAAAATGAAGACAGATTCCAGATTGCAAACTGTGAATGATGACAAGGTGAGATGAAGAGTAGAGTGGGTCTCATTGGAAATCCGAAAGTACTGGAACTTCTAAAATCTTCATCTAAATGGACCATGCCATGGTTTTTTTCTTGACTTTGACTCTAAAGAAATGTGCTTGCCTGGTTTCTTATATATAATAAAACAGCACAAACTGGGCGGTTTCTATAACAGAAATGGATTGAAATACAAAGGAAGTTTGTGATGTCCTTCCTTAGTTCTTAATTAGAAGCCCCAGGTTTAAGACCTCTGTGTGTTCTTTTAGCAACTGTGATCTGCTTGATAATTGCAGACTTAATAGCAAGTCTGCCCTGAAGAATTAGCTTTTCCTTCTCAGCATCTTTGTAGAACTTGACTTGCTTTTGGAACAAAAAAAATACAGCTTTCCTGCTTATGAATGAGCTTTTGCCTGGTTATCTGGTCAAATTTGGACCAATTAGTGTACTTCATGCTCTAAAGCAGCGGTCCCCACTTTTTTAGGACCTGGGATCAGTTTCATGGAAGACAATTTTTCCACAGAGGGGTCGATGGGCAGGGGGGTGGTTTCAGGATGAATCAAGCTCATTACATGTATTGTGTATTTTATATCTATTGTTATTACATCAGCACCACCTCGAATCATCAGGCATTAGATCCCGAAGGTTGGGAACCCCTGCTCTAGAGAATAAGGATATTCCATATTAAGTTTCTGAAATACTGTCTATTCAAAAATACGTAACTGTTCCAGACCTGTTGTGTGGAGAAAACTTTGCATTAAAGATGAGAAGTCCTGAGCTAGAATCCTGGACTTTGAGAAAGTTCCTTAACCACTCTGGTTCACAATTTCTTTTTCTATTGGTTGAGGACATTAGGGGGCCTCTGTTGACTCGGCCACCTTCTTCTTGAACACTGAACACTTCCAGGCTGCTGAGCCCTGGAAATTCTACATCCTAGGTATCTTCACTCTCCCTCTCTCCCTTCTTTGCGTCTTCTCTTCCTTGGGTCAGGCCTCCGCCACTTGGTGCCTGAGTCACTGTAATGACCTCCCAGATGGTCTCTGCCCTCAGTCTTGTGACCTCTTCAAGGCACCCTCCGTATTCCTGCCTAACTTTTTTTTTCCCCTCAGATGTGAGCCTCATCCTGTTACTTCCCCCTGTAACTTTCAGAATCAATTCATTTTCTTCCTGTAATAGCTCCCACGCACGAGGTGCTCACCTGTACTCCATGCTTGCTGTGGTGCTCAACACTGAGTGGATCATCTCAGGAGCTCACAGCAGGCTTACGAGATACACATACAGCTGTTACCCCAGTCTCCTGACTGGGGCTCAGAGGCTGAGAGGTTCAGCAACTAGCTCGTGGTCGCATAGCTGTTCGTGACAGAAGCAAAGACAGCAGTCAGGTGCTCGGACTCCAGGGCGCACACGCTTAACCTCTTAGTGCTATGTCACCTCATTGGGTGGCCCACAGGCCCTCGATAGAACCGCCCCTGCTCCCTCTCCAGGCCTGTCTCACGCCTCGCTCTAGCTAACACTCTACCCGGTAAACACAGCCAGTCTAAGGGCTGAATCTTAGGAGGGCCTCAAAATGTGTGTATATTAAATAAGTGAAAGAGTAACTCGATAGTGATGTTAGCTCTAATGCTGCATACCGATGTTGAGATTTACTATTATCGTGTTCTAGCTTAAATCACAAATACACTGCTGTTCTTCAGTTGACAGACTCAAGATTTCTCAACTCTGGCATCATCAGCATTTTATTTTACATGAATGTTGATAGAAGCTTTATTTCTTATAATCAAAACACAGAAACTATCCTTATGCCATTCAGGGTGAATATTAAACTATGATATAGCCATAACATGGAATACTGCTCATAGAACAAGCTGTTGACTGTCAGCATTTTAGGCCAGATAATTCTTTGTCATAGGCGCTGGCCTGTGCATTGTAGGATGTTTAGCAGCGTCCTTGGCTTCTACCTCTACACAGATACCAGGAGCACCCTCCCAAGTTGTGGCAACCAGTAATGTCTCTAGTCGTTGCCAAAAATCCTTTGGTGGGGGCAAAACCAATTGAGGATAACTGACCTAACTTTTAATTGTTCATTTTCACTCAACTTCTGGACGAGTCCCTCCAGTACCATCTTGAAGAGTGGTAAGCTTTGATACTATTAGAGCTTATTTTATAGTCAGTAATATATTAAAAAGTATATACAGCTAAATGCAACATGGTGCCTTGGATTGCATTCTGAAACAGGAAGGACATTAATGGAAAACTGGTAAAATCTGAATAAAATCTGTATTTTAGTTAATAGCATCAAACCAATGTTAACATCTTAGTTCTAATCAACTGCCATAGTTACCTAAGATGTTAACATTAGGGGAGCTGAGTGAAAACCGTCATATTAGGTGAGGGTAACCCATTTTCAGACACAGATAAAAGCAGAGCCCTACATGTGTTCCTTTATAGCTATAGAAGAATAACTACTGAATGACATCATTGTCTTTATTCATCTTACAGGCTCTCTATTCATATGGATGATGAACTGCGACATATTGCCCAAAATTCTCTTCAGGGCTTACTTGTCGACTTCTCAGACTGGAGGGAAGATGTCCTGTTTGGCTTCACCAACTTCCTGCTTCGGGAAGTAAATGACATGCATCACACTCTCCTCGACTCGTCTCTCAAGCTCCTGCTCCAGCTGCTCACCCAGTGGAAACTGGTCATACAAACGCAAGGAAAGGTCTACGAACAGGCCAACAAAATCAGAAATGCAGAGGTAATTTTCACGCTCTTCCCATTAATTGATGTTCTTTTACAGAGTACGTATATATATATATAAGTGGCAGCCCAGAGAACCTTCTGGGTTCTTATTTTCAGCTGTCTAGGAACTTTCTTCCAAGGGGTGACCCTGAGTTTTTCCATCTGCTTAATCTGTGACCAAGAAACTCAGGGCATGATTATGTCACATCAGATTAGACTTATTAACAAGGCATTTAGAAAGTAGAAATTGTTTTCTTTCAGAGAATTAGGTTTCAGAATCTGTTTGTATGAGCAGATGACCATAGGGAAGAGATAATAGAGGCGGAGGTGGATCTCGCTGTAGATGTGGAGACGGATCTAGGTATGGATATGTATCTAGATATGCATATGGATCCAGAGCTGAATGTGGGTATGAATTAGCATTTAGAACTGGATATGAATGTGTGTATGGGTCTAGATATGGGAATGAATCTAGAGCAGATATGAATATGGATATGGGTATGCATCTAAGGCATATGAATATAGAGGTGGAGTAGATTATGGAGGTAGACATGGATATGAATCTAGAGCAGATATGGGTATGAGTCTAAGGCATATGACTATAAGTATAAACATGGAGTTGGATGCGCATTATGGAGGCTGATGTGGATATGAATCTAAAGCGTATACGGGTGTAGCTATGAATATGGATGTAGGGTTAGATGTGGGTGTGGATATATAAAAGTTAGCTGCCCACCAGTTTCTTTTGTCCCTAGTCAGCCACAAATTAGTTGCTTTCTCCACTATCCAGAGAAGAAAGTAGTCTTGTGGTTTCTTTATTCTTTCATGCCTCAAACCTGAATGGTAAAAAAAAATGATGATACCGTGTTGGAGAGCATTCCTCATTTACACTGAGGAGGAGTGTAATCGGAGGAGAACCCAGGCAGCATGACTTGGCACTGGCAGTGAGCCCATAGAGGAACTGCCTGGCTGCAGAAGAGCTTAACTGAGGGTCTGCGGAATGTCAAGGCTCAGGAAGTATGAGAATATTTAGATCCCAGATGGGCTGGCCTCAGAGAGCAGGTTCAGGGCATTTCTCCATCCTTGTGTCCTACATTCGCCAAAAGATGACAAGGAGGAAAACAAGGGTTGCATATGCTTATAAAAGGAAGCTGGAAATGAAGGCGAAATCTGCCCCGTTGTCTGCTTGCTCTTGTTTTAGACTCACTTAGTTTGGGAACTTTCAGAACCCTTCTACTTAACGTGCAAAACCCAGATTAAAAACTAACATGAAAACAGGTCACCAAATCTGATTAGAAAGTCAATGTTTGAAACTTCAGTTTAGTAGTAACTAAAATAGAGAAATCGCTATAGAGAATTTAAGTAAAATCACATTAGGTCACTTTAAATATATAGGGTCATCTCCAATGGTGTGGATGGAAGTGGTTTTTATTCTTACTAATAGTCTTTGAAAAGGTATTCGTTTTTAGAACCACCAGAGGGTTGATGATATTCCAAAGTAGTAAGTGGTCTGAAAACAAAAAGGGATCTGTGAGATTTCATGAATAATAATGAATTCATAGACATGTCTGGTTCTAAGCCAGTGTAATTTATGTCAGTATTACAAGGTCAAATGTGCCAGACATACATAGACGAGTGGCGACTTCTTCCACTGTTGTTTTTCTGAACATAGAATTTTTTTTTCATTGCGTGACAGCTAATTGCCAATGGCTCCAGCCACCGAATCCAGTCGGAGCGAGGTCCCCACTGCAGTGTACTCCATGCTGTGGAAGGTTTTGCCCTGGTTTTACTCTGCAGTTTCCAGGTGGCCACACGCAAACTGTCTGTTTTAATACTCAAGGAAATTCGAGCTTTATTTCTCGCTCTGGGTCAGCCTGAGGTATGGATTGTTTTTCTGAATTTTCCAATTCATATCTTTCAACAGTTTCAAAGTTTAAAAACTGTAAAGAATACATTACTATTTTATGTACTTTCATGTCACATGATGTCAACAAAAAATTTTTGAAAGAGGGTGGGTTTTTAATTGTGAAATCATACTCTTGATCTGCAGGAACTAAGTTATATATTCTGTGGGCAATAGAATAGACCATTCCTGATTTTCTACGTGATGATGCTTTGGGAAGGAGTGAATCTTATAATTCAGTAACAGAACATTTTCTTTCATAATGTTCAGTGTACATAGAATTAAGAAGTTGTTGTTACATTTATAGTAGAGAATGAACTTGAGAAAACAATGCATTCCATTTAGAATGAGCAAAGTATCAAACATTCTAGCTTACTGAAAGTTGTTTAGTCTCAATAGTGGTACAAAAATGGCATCACAAGAAAACATGTCCTCTTGAGACAAGAGAAATGAGCTGATTAATTAATTAATTAATGATTGTCTCCAGCTAGTCTTCCGCACTTGGTCAAGTGCTGTACACCCTTGTTTAGGTTAAGAGGTGAGGTTAAGGCACAGGTGGTCAAACCCTATCCATAAGTTGATGAAAGAAGGACATACTTCACATGCTTATTTAGAAAAATGCTACTTTCCATTTTCTTGTTTTTAATCACTAATCTTGGTTTTATGATCCTCCTCAAAATGATCATTGTCTTTACAAAATATTTTCAGATGTATCCCAGTCCTTTCTGCTCACATTTCTACAGCAAGCTCTCTGATGTGTTTTAGGACATCTCTGGGATCTAGTGAATGGATCTCTTAGGACACGGTATATTTTGATAAACCTTCATTAAGTCTCTATAGTAGTAATGATAATTATTATTGTGAGGCTAATAATTACCTGAGAATAACCTCAGGTATAACCTCACAAGAACCTGAGAATCAATACTGTTTTTGTTCCCATTGCACATATTCTTTGAGTGAGGTTTAGGGAGGTTAAATGCCATACCTAAAATCAACAGCTAGGCTGTGCCAGAGCTAGAATTGAAAACCATATTTATATATGCCTCTAAAGCCCAGGTTCTTTGCTACTTCAGCAAGCTGTGTTAAGTATGCTTCTCATATGGTACTTTCTTTAACCAGCCACAGCTGGTCTTTTTCAGTAAATTTTTTTATTGAGATACAAGCAACATACAACATTATTTGTTTCAAGTGTACAGCATTCCATAGTTGTTTATCTTGTGAAACGTTCACCACAACAAGAATTAATATCCATCACCACTCATGGCTACAGGATTTTGTGTGTGTGTGTGTGGTAACTTTTAAGATCTACTCTCTTAGCAACTTTTAAATTTGCAGTACAGTATTGTTAACTCTAGTTGCCATGCTGTATATTACATCTGTGTGACTGATTGATTTTATAGCCAGAAGTTTATACCTCTTTTATTCCTTTGCCCATTTTGTCACCCCTCCCCCAACCCCTGGGAACCAATTAATCTGTTCTCTGTATCCGTTTTTTTGTTTGTTTTTTTTCAGCCACAACTTTTTTGAAATCATTCTCATTCATACACAAGTATGAATGAGGAATGAGGACATTCCAAGTAAGGACATTCCGAAGCTTTCCTATAAGGGTTCTAAGTAAATGATTTCATATTCCTGAGCCTCTCTATATTAAAGAATGGCAAAGATACACACGTTCCTGTGTATAAGTACTATTCATGTAGAAGAATTTCCTGTAAGATGCTTTCTCTTGTGCTTTTTTTCCAGTTTGCTTCTTTTACCAAACAGCTGTGCCCAACATAGAGACCACAGAGAGGGTGCGGTCAGTCTCCAGTGCACTTTCTTTGGGACTGAAATTCAATCACAATCAACAGTTAATGTTATTTTAGCAGATCAGTGACTTAAGTATGTAGCCTTATCATGGTCTGGCAAAGCATACTCTTGTGGCGTTTGCATTCCTGAAAATTAATGACGACCTGAACACTTTAGTGAATAAGGTGTGATCCTAAGGTTTAGATTCCAGTTTCAGTAAGTGTATGTACATGAGTTTTTGAAATTGAAATGTCTTTTCAGTACAAGGTCAAATTGGCACTCTAATTTTCTTCCACTGAAACTTGTAAGACTAAACTCAGAACCACAGGGAGTTTTACCCACTACCTTTCACCCCTCGGCACTCACTTTTCTTTGAGAAAACCCTTATCACTACCTTGCAAGCTGTTCTGCTGCCTGTGCTGGACAAAGGCGGTGGGGAGGGTGGAAGGGCTCATTTTCCCACGGGAGTAATCGCCTCCCTTCTTTCCAGGACGATGACAGACCTATGATTGATGTCATGGATCAGCTAAGTTCTTCCATCCTCGAAAGTTTTATTCACGTAGCAGTTTCGGATTCAGTAAGTACACATTTGATCCTGCTTGCTGGTAATCCTTAAGTATAAGTTCTGGGCCTCTCTGGAAAAGAGATATGGAGGAAAAAAACCATGTAGAAGAATTCTGGGGTTTTATGTCAGGTTAATAAGCTGACACAGATGTGCTTAGGAAAACAAGACTTAGTTTTTTAGATGCTAGTTAAAATTTGTGAGACTTCCCTCGTGGTCCAGTGGCTAAGACTCTGCGTTCCCAATGCAGGGGGCACAGGTTGGATCCTGGTTGGGGAATTAGATAACACATGCTGCAACTAAACCCTGGTGCAGCCAAATAAATAAAAACATTATTTAAAACAGAATTTGAGTCTGAGGAAGATAGATAAAAATTTTGCAAATTGAAACTTCAGAAATTGCCCAGGATCCTTTAAAAAAATTTATTGGTTTTATTTATTACTCTTAAAGCTCTATATAGCCTATATTAATGTGGTGCTTTACAATTTACAAGATGCTTTCACAGTTATTCTCTTTTTTGAATAGAAACTCAAAAATGATGAGGCTGTAGTTACATAGTATGTTAGGGCCTGCCTGAACTTGACCATATCTGGACTCTGAGCATAATAGAGCTTGACACAAGCTGCTACACAAATACATTCTTTGTCTTATTTTATTTTTTTAAATTAATTCTTATTGGACAGTCTTTGTTTTAAAGCGCATATTGGCAACTTTTTAATTTCTGATCAAGTAGAAGGGAAATTGAAATGGATTTTAATTACTTGATTAAAAAAAAATCAGTATAACACAGTAATGAGGCTTGGATTGATTTTAGCTTAATGATTGAAGGGAGGCAGAGCAGATCTGTAGAACTGACATTGCTGATGCCCCTTGTGTATTCCAGGCAAATAATTATAAATGAAAAGAAGCATATTTGACAAAGAGCTATAAATAAATTTGTGAGCTTTTCTGCGATTGAACAGAGGTCCCTATTTTTAGCAGCCCTGTTCTTGCTTGTGGTTGTAATATTAACAGTAATTACTGAAACTAGTGGAATTACTAAAACTATTAGCCAAGCAATCAAACCTTAACAGTAATACTGAATAGTGCTACCTCCCTGGCGGCTCAGTGGTAAATAACTGCCTGCAGTGCAGGAGACCTGAATTTGATCCCTTGGCTGGGAAGACCCCCTGGAGAAGGAAATGGTAGCCCACTCCAGTATTCTTGCCTGGAGAATCCCATGGAGAGAGGAGCCTGGCAAGCTACAGTCCACGGGTTCACACACAGTCAGACACAACTTAGGGACTAAACAACCACCACCACCACCTCTTCGTTTAGAAATTCAGATTGCTTTTACACTAAATAAGACCATCAGGTGTAATTGTTTTATATACTTATCTTATTTCCCTTCGGATCATATTCTGTTCACATGATTTTGTTCTGTGTTTATCAGAATCTAAATCTTGAGCCAGGGTGACCAGGTCAGCAGGGATGCACAGAAAGGGGAGTAGAGGCATGGGGGTAAACAGTGCCTGCTCTGTGCAAGGGTTTGACATCCCTTCTCTCATGTCATTTACTTAAAAACTAGGTGAGGTCAACACTGCCATTTCCAGGTCATAAATTAAGCAGACAGAGGCTCTGGGGGGTTCAGAGATGTTCCCCAGGCACTGGCATTGGGCAGAGCCAGTGTTGGAGCCTTAAGTCTCGGGCTCTGAAGCTGCAGCTGTGCCTCTTTGGCCCATTAACCATGGAGGCCACTGGGCCACCCCTCTGCTCCATGGGAACTCAGAGACCCTGCAGGTAAAATGGAGTACTTTATGTGCCCGACAGATATAATAGCAATTCTATCTCCTGGCCCAGCAGCTAGATTATTTGAAACTTTCCTCAAGTTTGATAGTCTGGACTTAAAAGAGAATGAAATACACGAAACTGTGTGTTATCAATATGTAAATATATATCTATATGTATAGATATTGAATATGGATACAGGTATCTTTTTGGCACTAGTGGTAAAGAACCCACCTGCCAATGCAGGAGACATCAGAGACACTGGTTCGATCCCTGGGTTGGGAAGATCCCCAGGAGAAGGAAATGACAACCCACTCTAGTATTCTTGCCTGGAGAATCCTAGGCAAGAGGAGGAGGAGCCTGGTGGGTCCACAGAGTTGCACAGAGTCAGACAGGACCGAAGTGCTTTGCATGCACGTAGCACACATCTTTCAAAGGGTTTTAGAATGTATTCTGGCTTGACATCATAGGACAAAAATAAGTAGGTATCTTAACCTCTAAAAAGCATCAGTAAAATGCCCTTCATAAAAAGGATTACATATAGCCATCTCCCTAAGCCATAGGGAAGGTATTTCAGTCCAAGTAAAGACTCTTGAGAATCCCTTGGACTGCAGGGGGATCCAACCAGTCCATCCTAAAGGAAATCAATCCTGAATATTCATTGGAAAGACTGATGTTGAAGCTGAAACTCCAATACTTTGGCCACCTGATGCGAAGAGCTAACTCATTTGAAAAGACCCTGGTGCTGGGAAAGATTGAGGGCAGGAGGAGAAGGCGACGACAGAGGATGAGATGGTTGGATGGCATCACCGACTCAATGGACATGAGTTTGGGTAAACTCCGGGAGTTGGTGATGGACAGGGAGGCCTGGGGTGCTGCTGTCCACGGGGTCACAAAGAGTCAGACACAACTGAGCTGACTGACTGAAAGGTAAACAAAAATCATGGCTTAAAAAAAAAAAAAGAAAAAGAAAAACCTAATTACAAGGACTTACCTGTGGTCCAGTGGTCAGAACTCTTGAATTTCCACTGCAGGGCACACAGGTTCAATCCCTAGTTGAGGAGCTAAGATTCCACATGCTGCAGGGCACAGCGAAAAAAAACCAAAACCAAAACCAAAAACCCTAATTACAGAGGTAATAACACACAAATCTCAGAGATTAGTAGCTTTTCAGAAATGTATCTGTGGTTGAGTTTAACTAATGTCGTATATTTGCTTGATAAGTATTTAGTGGTCAGCTCCTGGGTACTAGTATGCGGGCTCTGTGACATTGAAACATCACTTCTGCTATCCACAGCCTCACGTAGGAACGACCACGACTGCAAGCCCGGGTCTGGCGTGGTGGAGCGGGGTGGGCATGGAAGGGGTGTTTGAGATTCCAAGCTGGGCCCGTGGCAGAGGTAGACAGGCAAAGCACTGTGGAGGAAGAGGCACTGGGCCACGGCCAGGACATGGACCTTGCGGCTCAGCATCGCGTCATAGCCTGCTTCTTGCACCTGCAGGCGACCCTGCCCTTGACCCACAGCGTGGACCTGCAGTGGCTGGTGGAGTGGAGCGCTGTCCTGGTCAACAGCCACTATGACGTGAAGAGCCCTTCCCACGTCTGGATTTTCGCCCAATCTGTCAAGGACCCCTGGGTGCTCTGCCTCTTCAGCTTCCTCCGGCAAGAGAACCTGCCCAAGCACTGCCCCACTGCCCTCAGCTACGCCTGGCCCTACGCTTTCACGCGGCTGCAGTCCGTGATGCCCCTGGTGGACCCGAAGTAAGGGGCCCCTATGCTTCCCTCTGTTCTGCTTGTTTTACCGTAATTTCCCCCTTTTACATTTTATATTAGAGATCAGGATAGACTCCTCTAGCTTCTAAAACGGCTTCCTACGTGGCGCTTAGTGGTTAAGAGCCCCACTGCCAATGTAGGAGTTTCTGAACATACTACTACAGAATTCTTAGTCTTAAGTAAAAACAGGTTAAAAGTTCATGTCTGGAGTTAGTTTTTTCCCTCCCTTAATCATCAGTGTGATTATCTGACTATAGAATCTCAGCCTCTTACTGGTTGAAAGGGTAGTAAGTTCTATTCAACTCTCTAACCAATAGAGATGTTCCCTGTCCAGACAGACAGTCCTGGACAGGTAATTGTTCATCTCAGTTGGGGCCCTTCCCAGCATCTTTGTTGAATAAGTGATGCCTTAAAATCCAGAACTTAGTTTTCCCTCTTGTTTTCAACTCCATATTTCTAGTAGCCCAATTAATGCCAAGAAAACCAGCACGGCCGGCAGCGGAGACAACTACGTTACGTTGTGGAGAAATTACCTTATTCTTTGCTTTGGAGTTGCAAAACCCAGTATTATGAGCCCAGGACACTTACGAGCTTCCACTCCAGAAATAATGGCCACGACACCTGATGGTACAGTGAGCTACGATAACAAGGTGACATGACATGCTTCAGAAGAATTATTCTGTAAGGTTTTTTTTTAGCTTGTTTGTCTAGAGTTCACAGTGCACGTTGCACTGTGCCTGCCATCTGGAGTATATGGGATCAGATTTTTCATCCTATACATTTCTAAATTCCATTGAGTGTGTGTGTGTGAATAATTTATTATTCCTCCCCTGACAGTTGGGAAACTGAAAATAAAGGGAAGTTAAGAAACTTGCTGAAAACCGTAGAGTGACTTGTATTTATCTGTGCCCTGACATTTGGTGCCCCACATACCACATTGCTCTCACGCCTCAGCAAGTATTCACCTTTAAACTGGGTCTTGATTAAATTATCTTGTTAAAGATGGTTTTGTGGATTTACATAATTGTTTTTTCAATTAATTGATTTTAATTGGAGGGTAATTACTTGACAGTATTGTGATGGTTTTGGTCATACGTCAACATGAATTGGCCACAAGTGTACATGTGTCCTCCCCCCATCCTGAACACCCCTCCCACCTCCCTCCCCACCCTGTCTCTCTGGGTTGTCCCAGAACTCCGACTTTGGGTGCCCTACGTCATGCATTGAACTTGCACTGGTCATCTGTTTTACATATGGTAATGTACATGTTTCAATGCTGAGATCCCCTGTGGCTCAGTGGTTTAAAAAAATAGTTTTGTTGGTGTTGTTTTTTTTTAAAAAAGAAGACTGTTATAATAAGAATGTTCTTTAGATTTTGTGTTCCAGGTGAAAATTGCATTCATTGTGTTGTTTTTAAATTTTTGTGTTTTTCTTTTTTTTTTTCCTGAAATGATGGCAGTGCCTTGGGATGTGGTTCAGTACTTGAAAACTGTTATAATGGAATCATCATTTGGTTAAAGGAAGCCTCAGTTGTCATGTTACCTCTTTTTCACTTTTCATCAACTTGTTTCAGGCCATAGGCACCCCGTCGGTGGGCGTTCTGTTAAAGCAGTTGGTGCCTTTGATGAGACTTGAGGGCATTGAGATCACAGAGTCCTTAGTTTTAGGATTTGGAAGGACAAATTCCCTTGTCTTCAGGTACGGTAATCTTGTTCTGAATTTGTGTATACTCCCGCTCTCATAGTTACTGCTTCTAATTCAAGTTTGAGTTTGCGTGTTGGTGTGTGCCTGGAGAGGCTGCAGGCTTTGCACGGTTCCCTCTATGTCCTCGTGGGTTTTCATGCATGTGACATTGCGATTGCCTCAAATTTCACTTTCAGTCATTGCAACTCTGATTTTACCGTTCAGATGTTCTCTCACATACAGGCTTTGTTTTAGATGACTTTAAATGAAGTCAGTGTCAGTCCCCAGTTAGCTAGACTGTTCAGAGGCCGTAACATCACAATAGTGAGTCTGCTCATCAGCCGCTCATACAACAGACTCTCAAAGGTTGATCATCGACAGAATATTTTCAGGGGTGTCTGTGACATGTCACACATGCTAGTCTTTCTAGGAGATGATGTGTCTGCCTTAAGAGAACAGCTATGTCTCAGTGTCTGGATTCCTCTAATCCAATAACCATTTCATCTGAGGCAGTGTCAAAGCATTTTCAAAGAATCCTCATAAAATGTTAGTTTAGACTGCCTCTCATAATTTTATTTGGCAATAAAAGCCTATAAGGACAAAAAAAAAAATCTTAGTTTTTGATGTACAGAGAAAATGGAAAGCTCCAAGCATCCGTGAGAAATTTATTGGAAAACTAAAGATTAACGAGACATTTTAGAAGTGACTAAAAAATATGTCAAGTATAGACTCAGATTTTATCCTTTAAAAATGTAACTGAGTACTGACTACTTGAGTGCTAGTTAACCAGTGGTTTACTACTTATTGATTGATTAGTTAAGACAAGGCATCATATAGAAATACTACAAGAGGGTAGTAAAAACCTAATGTCTTTCTCAAAGAACCTAAGGCTCTTTTGCACATCTTACCCTCTCAGTTTTCCTAGGGACAGGAAAGATGATGCAATTTACCAGCCACCTGGATGCAGAAAAATTAATGTCTCAGTGCCCTCACTGGTAAAATTGTTACAATAAATAAAAACAAATGATATCTCTCTAATTTAAAAAAACTGGTATAATTATAGAATCTATCTTACAGATTTATTGAGGGCGTTAAATATAAAAATGTACATAGTAAATATTTCATAAAGGATTGCTATTAGATGAGGAGACTATTAGTGTTATTTAGTAACACTGACACTATTAGTGTTATTTCCATTTCTTTGATGGAGAAATTCTAGCATCTGTATTGGAGGAATCTGGAATGAGATGCAGGATTTCTGTTTGTCCAGAGAGAATGCCTTAGTTTACCTTCCCCCTGTGTTTAATAATAGTACAAAATATTCTGCCAGAAAATACAAGATTTTTCAAACATGGAGCAGATTATGGACAAAGTACCTAGCCACAGGCTAGACCTCCTAATGCTGACTGTTATGACAAAGCAGTTCAGAAGTTAGTTTCTAAAGACAACAGCTGATTAGTGGGTATAAAGCTGAGAATTTGATCAAATGGGAACAGATGGAAGTGTATACATGTAATATCAGACATGTATCGATATGAAAAAATTTGTTTACTTTTACTACACCAGAGAAAAGGTTTTGATGAGAACCTCAATATCAAAATACTTGCCAAAATGTGCATTCATCATCTAGCTCAAATAAAAGAATTTATCTCTGAAATTCCAAAAAGACTTCATTTTAAAATGAACTCTCCCCTGAGCACAGATTCCAAAAGTGGCACCATAGTCATCACATCTGTTTCTTTTGCTCTAATTGAATTAAAATTTTTATTAATATTCATTCCCACAGCCTGTGAGAAAGTGCTTTGAATTCAGTAAACACAAAATATTGTTGACTTAATTGTTCAGGTAGGGGTTTTTGCCGTGGAGTCTCCAGCATATTACATCAAAATCAAGTCAACAAATGTGTAGTGAGTCCAAATTATGCACATAGCACTGGGGTAAGACTGGTTATACGAAGTGCAGGCCGCTGCCCGTTTCTAGTTCATCACATGACAGGGAAATGGAAAGGCAGGGAAGATTTTGATGTAAGAAGCAAAGTTTAAAAAGCAGATTTTGGGGTATTGAATGGCTATATATTGTGACAAAGTTGGTGTCAATTAATAATGAATTCTAAATGCTGACCTTTTTCATTCATAGAGAATTGGTAGAAGAACTTCATCCATTAATGAAAGAGGCTCTGGAACGAAGGCCAGAGGTAAGATATTGAATTTGAATAATTAATGCCTTGGTTTATCTGGACAGTAGTGTGAATTTAAACCATACCCAGTGGTTTGCTATCAACAGTACGAACATATTAACATGCTTTTAACAATGAATCTTGCTATTTTAATGTTGGTTATTTTCGTTATTTCTTTGAGTATTTAGTATAATCTGGGTCCAACTTTAAAAGATGTTAAGTCCTAAGCTTGTGAAAGGAAAGGAACCTAAATAATCATGTGTATGTTAAGATTTTATAGTCTTTTTGCAAAAGTTTTGAGTTAAGATTGAATTTTGGTTTGTAGAAAGTTTATTTTTTTTACAAGGAGCTGAGAAACCAGGACCATTGTTTGTTTTCTCTAGTGTATAAAGCTCTTTCTTCAACATTATCTTCGCTGAAGTGAACTCTGAAAAGGATAAACTTATAATGCAGCAGAATAAGAAATTAAACAGAGTAAGACTAAAAGAGAAGCTTCCCATGTAGTAGATAAGATACAAGAAGTAGCGGAAGCCCGGCAGTTTGAGCAAGAACAGTGTTACCAGATCTGGTGCAACTATTAGTGTTCACAGTGTTTTTCCACTTTTTTCTGATGCTTTAGTTTTTCAGCAGTGTCTGAGAGCCTCCAGGAAATGAGGCTTGTTGACTCTCAACATTTCCCGCTCAGATATTTACTGACCCACTTGTGATCTGTTTCTCTATAGCTTGTGATAACAAGCAGTTCTCTAAGGATTAGGTAGGAAAAAAGTACTTTTTTGTCTTTTGTGTTTAGAAAGTTAAAAATGACGAGATTACATCTTTCTTTTTTAAAGCAGAGTTGACATTATTGTGTCCACATTTATAAGTGATATTACCTCTTCCTAAACAGAACAAAAAACGCCGAGAACGGCGAGACTTGTTAAGGCTACAGCTGCTTCGAATTTTTGAACTTCTGGCTGATGCTGGGGTCATAAGTGACAGGTAGGAGGGAAATTATACTGAATTGAACTCTGCTCATTGAACCGATGTGTTTGCCCATTTTGTTTTGTTTTTTCCTTTCTCTTTTCTTGTTTTCTTATTTTTATTGAGGTATAGGTGATTTACAATGTTGTTAATTCCTATTGTATAGTGAAGTGATTTGGTTATACACATATATATATACACACACACATTCTTTTTTTAATATTATTTTCCATTATGGTTTATCAAAGGATTTTTTTTGGAGGATAATTGCTTTACAATGTTGTGTTAGTTTCTGCTATATAATGAAGTGAATCAGCTATACTATACATATATCCCTTCCCTCTTGAGCCTCCCACCCCTCCCACATCCCATCCGTCTCAGTCATCACAGAGCACCAAGCTCAACTCCCTGTGTTATATCGCAGCTTCCCACTAGCTGTTCTTTATTTTATGTATATATGTATATATAATACACACACACACTCACGACCTTTAACTTTTACTTAGAAAAGTGCAAAAGAGCTTGTTTTTTTCCATATACACTGCATATACATCAAGAACAAATTTAGTGTGTGAGTTCTGACAGTGAACCTTGTTTTCTGTGAAGCATATACTACTTTGACATCAAGACTAATCATCTGAAAATTTCATTTCCTTTTGTTCCAGCACCAATGGAGCCTTAGAACGGGACACTTTAGCCCTGGGAGCTTTGTTCTTAGAATACGTGGACCTGACCCGCATGCTCTTAGAAGCTGAAAATGATAAAGAAGTGGAAATTCTTAAAGATATCCGGGCACATTTTAGTGCCATGGTTGCCAACTTGATTCAGCGTGTTCCAGGTACAGCGATGCATCACTGCAGATTACCTTTCACGCTTGAAGTGTCATTTGTGGTCCTCATTGCTGTTTTCCTCTTTGAACCTACTGACCTGTGTGCAGGTCTGGGATGGGTTCATTTATTTGTTTGGAAATACTTGAAGATATGCTCGAACAGATTGTGGGCATGCAGCACAGTGTTGGAAGAGGAACAATAGGAATTGCATTTGGCTTTGTGCTCATGATTATTTCTATTCTCTGTTTTGGTTCCCATCTGAAAATGAACCTGTGTGATTTCTATAGGAAGAAAGTAATTCAAAGGGAACATTCACAGAGGCTTCATTTTTTTCATTCTCACTTTGCTCATCTGTGAACATATAATCTCAGCAATATTTCTGCTCTTGATTCTATCCAATCCACACATTATATAGAATTCTATATATGTTAATATATTACATTATTATATTAATATTATAATTATAATAATATTATATTATGTTATTTTTTTTCATAGAACAAATTGGGTTTAAAGCATTTTCATCTAATAGAACCAAAAGAGAATAAAAATAGTTTGGTGTAAAAATAGATTACTGTAATTAAAATTTTGTGACATAATTATAAAAAGCTGAAAGTCATCTGTTCTTCTTTTTCATTATGATTTAACATTATGATGTTGTAAAACTTTATTACCAATTCTCCTCACTTTTCATGACCCTAAATTACGATTTAACTTTCTCAGTTAAGGAATTTTTGTTTGAAATAGACAGTCTATACATAGTATTTTACAGTACTTCCTAAAGACACAGCAGCAGTTAAGAGAACACTTAAGATGTAAGGAGTAGCTGAGTGGGAGGTCGCAGGTTTTCTAGACATTACTTAGAAAACAGTGTCTGGGAATCCATTTTCTGTTTTCCTGCTCTGAGACAAGATGCTGTTGACTGACACATTAGGAGAGGAAAGAAAAATAGGCTTGACTTTTTAAATCCATGTTTCATTACCTAAAGAAATCTTGAGTTAGAAAATGAAATTGCTCCTTGCCCCAAAACTTAGGAATCATGCATAATAGCAATGTCAAATGTATTCACTGTATTTTTCAGTATAGTAGACTCTTAGCCTGTGTTTTCTCTCTAGTTCACCACCGAAGATTTCTCTTCCCCCAGCAAAGCCTGAGGCATCATCTTTTCATCTTATTTAGCCAGTGGGCAGGACCCTTCAGCATTATGTTCACTCCCTTGGATCGTTACAGTGACAGAAATCATCAGATTACAAGATACCAGTATTGTGCGTTAAAGGTAGGTCACCTTTGCCTCATGAACGACTTGTCAGATTGATGATCTCTTTCCTTAAACAACCATGCCTTACATAAGGGTAAAATAAATAATATGGTATGACACGATAAAATACAAACACACATGCAAAAAAAATCAAGTATATACACCTGTGTATACATAACCTCACTCTATACATTCTGAAATATCTGCACATGAACAAAATAGAGATCTCTGTATAATCATGTAAGTATTCCAATCTTGCTCATAATTTCAAAATGCAGAACTTTTCCAAGGTTCCATTTTTATCTAAAGATTTCTACTGTATGAAAACCTTAGCTTTTGCTTATTTTCCCCTGATAGCTCAGTCAGTAAAGAATTTGCCTGCAATGCAGAAGATTCCTGGGTTGGGAAGATCTGCTGGTGAAGGGATAGGCTACCCACTCCAGTATTCTTGGGCTTCCCTTGTGGCTCAGCTGGTAAAGAATTTGCCTGCAATGTGGGAGACCTAGGTTCAGTCCCTGGGCTGGGAAGATCCCCTGGAGAAGGGAATGGCTATTCACTCCAGTATTCTGGCCTGGAGAATTCCATGGACTGTATAGTCCATGGGGTTGCAAAGAGCTGGACATAACTGAGTGACTTTCACTTTAAGTAGCTGCCTTGCCAGTTAACTTCCAACTTAAAATGTATATGGATATAGATATATATCCTCATGTTCAAAACCTGTGAAGGGCTGCATTCTCTTTTTAATCTCCTTCCATCCTAGAAGACTCACAGAAATAGGCTTCTATACTACCAGGACTGTTGAAAATTTTCAGAACCATGATTCCTTACAGCTTAATTTCCTTTAGAAAACTAATTGTATGTTGACTGTGTCATACATATCAGAAGTTGCTAACTGTCAAATTCACCTTTGCCTCAGTGGAGCTAATATAAGCCATGGCCCTGACAGTCATTTGGACCTATTGACTAGAGAGGACCTATTGATCAAGATCTTTCCTTCTCTGGATGGCTGAGTCCCTTTGCTATCTACCTGAAACTATCACAACATTGTTAATTGACTAGCTTAATATAAAATAAAAAGTTTTCATTAAAAAAAAAGATCTTCCCTTCTTTTGCTTTACCTCAAAGGAACTAAAGTTTATATTCTTCATTTTCTTTAACCTTGATTAAAATCATAGTTATCTATTTCCACATTTTTCATAGCTTGCCAATTTAGTGCATTAGTCAAATATTTGTTAAGTTTCTGAGTTCAGTGTATTAGTCAAATATTTGCCATCAAAACAAAATTTGAAAAGCTATATTTATCATAAGCAGAATTCATTCACTTGAAATCACTGAAGGTAAGCTTATTTTAAATCCTGTGAAATGGTCATTTTGTTTTGAATATCTCAGCCATACATTATAAAGATTTATTATAAAAGTACATGTCTACAAAGTTCAATTTATGGATTTTGTTGTAAAAAGAGACAAAATTGGCAATCTGGCTTTTTTTTTTTTATTGAATCTACTAAGGAATACTTTAAAATCTTGTAGACATAGCTGCTTTAAAAGCTGCTGCTGCTGCCAAGTCGCTTCAGTCGTGTCCGACTCTGCACAACCCTATAGATGGCAGCCCACCAGGCTCCCCCGTCCCTGGGATTCTCCAGGCAAGAACACTGGAGTGGGTTGCCATTTCCTTCTCCAATGCATAAAAGTGGAAAGTGAAAGTGAAGTCGCTCAGTCGTGTCTGACTCCTAGCGATCCTATGGACTGCAGCCCACCAGGCTCCTCCGTCTATGGGATTTTCCAGGCAAGAGTACTGGAGTGGGTTGGCATTGCTCTAAAAGACCCTTGTCATTTATAAATCTGGTAGTATGTGTTTTAAAGTCAATTGCATATCATTCAGTCATGCAGGACTCACTTGGAGGTTGTGTTCTGTTTTGTTTTCAGGCAATGTCAGCAGTGTTGTGCTGTGGCCCGGTGTTTGACAATGTGGGCCTTTCCCCAGATGGCTACCTATACAAGTGGCTTGACAACATTCTGGCTTGTCAAGATTTACGAGTAAGTACTAGCCAAAAATACATTGTTCTAAATGTCTTGATTGTTTTGTCTTGGTTCAGTTGGTACTGACACGTCTAAGCAGTGTTCACAACACAGTCTCTTCACACGTTAGCCACAGAAGTGTAGGCTTGTTTGTTGCTTACATTACACTATGATGCATCAGAATAAGAAACACAGTAACATTTACCAAAGTTGACCATAAACCAAGCCATAAAGCAAGTCTCCACAAAGTTCGAATGATTGAAATGACAGGCTGTATTCTCTAATCACAGTGACACTAAGCTAGTAATAGATAATAAAGATAGTTAAGAAATACTCTTCCAGATACAGTGATTTAAAGAATACATAAAAATAGAAAAATATTTTTAATTGAAGAATAATGAAAACACTACTTACTAAACATGTGGGTTGTAAATAAAACCTTGCTTAGAATGAATCATATATTGGAAAGAAAAAAGACTGAAATCAGTCAACCAAGCGTCCATTTCATGAAGTTAGAAAAAGCATATCACACTCAAAAAAAGCACACTGAAGGAAATAATAGAGATAAGAGTACAGATTAATTAAAGAGGAAAAAATACTAGAAATGCACATTTAAACCAAAAATTTGAATTATGTTAAAAGACTAATAAAATTAGTAAATCCATAGGAAGTCTGATCAGAAAAGATAAGACATGTGTCATCAACCTCAGAAATTTAAAGGGTCATTACTACAGATGCCACAGATGCTAAAAATAAGACAACATATAAACAACTTTGTGCCAGTAAACTTGACATTCTAGACAAGTGTCTAGAAAACACAGCACAAATGGAAAATCTGAATAGTCAGATAAGTAGCAAAGAAATTTAATCTATAAGTGAGAGTGTTCCCACAAAGACAACTTTAGGACCAGTTGGCTTTATGGATTAATTCAACACTTAAGAAACAGATTGCAAAGATTTAATACAAATCCTTAAGGAGAAAACATATCAAAAGGAAACATATCTGGATATATTTTATGAGACCCACATAACCTTCATACTAAAATGTGACAAGGATTTAATAAGAAAGACAACTAAAAGCAAATTCCTTCTTGAACATAGATATAGAAACTTTAAGCAAAATATTAAAAAATTGAATTCAGTGATATATTAAAAAGAGGATTCCTCAAGATCAAGTTGGGATTATTCAAGAACTGCAAGACTGGTTTAATATTCAAATGTTCTTCAATTCATTTGTATATTAATTATATTAATAAAGCCTCAGGAAGAAAGTATCATCTGATCATCTTAATAAGATGCAGAAAGAACATTTAATAAAATTCTACATTTATTCATGAGGGCAATTCCTAATGAAACAAAGAATAAAAAAGGACTTAGTTTGATAAAGGGTATCTTAAAAAGAAAAACCTGTAGTAAACATTGTACTAAACAGTGAATATTGACCTATAGTAAACATTGTACTAAACAGTGAATATTGAAAGTGTTGTCTGAGATTAGCATGACTCAGGAAGCCCACATTCACTGCTTCTCTCAACATTATACTGAAGATCATAGCTAGTGGATTAGAAAAGAAAAAATAAGGTAGCAGGAGTGAAAAAGAAGAAACAGTTTGTACAGAAACAGATGCACAGATTTAGAGAATAAATTTACAGTTACCAGTGGGGAAGAGTTGCAGGGAGGGATAGCTTGGGAGTTTGGGATTAACATGTACACACTGCTGTACTTAAAATAGATAACCAACAAGGACCTATAGGGTAGCACAGGGAGCGCTGCTCAACACTGTGTAATAACCTAAACGGGAAAAGAATTTGAAAAAGAATAGATACACAGGTATGTGTAAATGTGCCACCCTGCTGTACACCAGAAACCGACACAACACTGTTGATGGACTGTCTGCCAGTGTAAGATGCAAATGGGAAAAGAGAGTTTGTGGATTTAAATGTGAAAGCTGAAAAATTAAAGTTTCTAGAAAATAAAGTAGGATAATTTAATCCCTGGAGTCAGGGAAAGATTTCTTAAACAAGATGCAAAAATTACTAACCATCAGGAAAGACTAGTTAATAATGTCTCTTCACCAAAAGACACCATTAAGGGTGTAAATAGGCTGGTTGTAGAGTAAAAGAAGATATTTGCAACATGGAGCCAACGGAATTCTTACCTGGAATATATAAAGGACCTCTACAAATAAATAAGGTAAAGGCACTCACGAGAAAAATGAACAAGAGAATTAAACAAGCACTTTACCAAAGAGATTATCCAGTCCATGCAGTGTAAGACGTGTACAGAAATATTTAAAGCAGTATTACGAAGTCAAGAGCTGGAACAACCCAGATGTTCATCAGTAGTAGAATGAATAAATTGTGGAGCTTAGAATATTATGCAACAATGCAAACAAACAAATGTAGATGACTTTTAAACATAAATTGAGTGAAAGACACAAAATTATAGATATTACATATTAATACCATAATTCCACTTAGATAGAGTTCAGACAGCTCCGACTATTCAGTGGCGGTAGAAATCAGGATGCTGTACTGTCGTGTCTGACTCTTTGTGACCCCATGGACTGGGGTCCTCTGTCCATGGGATTCTCCAGGCAAGAATATTGGAGCAAGTTGCCATTTCCTACTCCAGGGGATCTTCCCAACCCAGGGACTGAACCTATGTCTTTTGTGTCTTCTGAATTGGCAGGCAGATTCTTTACCACTGCGTCACTTGGAGAGCCCAGAAATCAGGATAATGGTTATTCTTGAGGAGGGCTTCCCTGGTGGATCAGATGGTAATCTGCCTGCAATGCAGAAGACCCGGGTTGGAAAGATCCCTTGGAGAAGGGAATGGCAACCCACTGCAGTATTCTTGCCTGGAGAATCCCATGGACAGAGGAGCCTGGAGGGCTACAGTCCATGGGGTCACAAAGAGCTGGACACAACTGAGCAGCTTTCACTTTTACTTTCTTTTCCAAACTATGCACCAATAAAAAAAAATTTTTTTAAGTGATTTTGATACACAGTAAAGTTCTGGGCCCATACCCTATAACATAAGAACAAACAGGTCATAATTTTTCCTTCTCCAATGTGATTGCTATGGATAGGAGAATGAATAACTTCAGCAAGAAGTGGGAAAATGTTACTTTCTGAGGGGAAAATAGCCCCCAGATACCAGGCTTGTCCTGGATGAATGTGACCATCCAGTATTTAACAGTAGCTTCAAGAATCATCAGTTAATGATCCTGTTCTATTTAGCATGACAATCTTTTCAAATGAAAGTCTGATTAAAAGTGTTTATTGATAGCATATTTCTTTCTCAAAGATTGTCAGCTAAGGTGTACACAGTGTACTTAGTAATCAAGCCTAATAAACATACTCCTCTGATCTTTTCCGTAAAAGATTTTGTATGCATAAAGGCTTTCCTTTTATATATTTAATTTTTTAAACCAAATACATGTATTTTTCAAAAATATTTAAAAAATATTTTCAAGTATTAAATATTTGCCAATGAAGTCTCTGTCACCTTTTCAGAGTTAAAAATAGAGAATGAGTGGACCCTGTATGATAGACTGACAGTGACTCAAATTTAGTTTATACATTTGAATTTCCAGTTCCAATTTTGCATCCTTTTAAAGACCTGTTTGTGGAATAAAAATTAATCAAGATGGATGTTGTCTTCACTTTCCTTTTGCCCAGTTTACATTCACTAAGCTCGATTTTTGTGTCTTTCCTGGAATAATCTTTCATGAAACATGAGGGATTGCTTTTCTCCACGTATTCAGGTTCATCAACTTGGCTGCGAGGTTGTCGTCTTGCTACTGGAACTAAATCCTGACCAAATAAATCTTTTCAACTGGGCGATTGACCGATGCTACACTGGTTCCTACCAACTTGCGTCTGGTTGTTTCAAGGCCATAGCTACTGTGTGTGGAAGCAGGTATGGACTCTTTAACTGGAAGCTACTGGTCACTGACAACTACAGATTAAGGTTGCTCCTCATCATATTGAGAACTGATTGAGAATTGAGAGCTGATTGTTTTTGCAGACATCCAAGTGGAGTAAATTCTAAGGAAATAGAAATGGCCTATCCTTCCCCAGAAGATAGACTGTTCTAAGTTCACAGCTACGTAGAGTTTTCATTCTACCAGGAGAATGGTTTGTAGTTCAAGCACCCTTCTTTTTTAGTTGCCTGGAAATTTATAATGAAGTATTAGAGCAGGCTTTGAAAATGACCAAGATTTCATTTAGGGAATTTCTAGAAATATTTGTGACAAGTATGAACTGTAAGCCCTTCAGCCATGTTGAGACCAAACTAAACTCAGGAAGCAACCTAAAAACATTAGATCTCTCTTGTACAAAACTTGAGAAAGGAAGAAGAGAAAAAAAAAAAGTGTCTCCTGGGATTCCAGAGATTATGCTTTTAAAAACACTGCCCTCACTATGTAAATCAGTCATTCAGCAGAGTCATTCATCTCTACAGTTTATTGAAATAATTTCGTAGCTAAGATGAAAGGGTTAATAGAGACTCCCAAGACCACAACAGCTCTTCCCAAGAAAGAGCTTATTATGTATTACAAATGGAGAGAAGGCAGCCCACCTTTATTTTTGAAAGGACTCATATAGACTGTTAATTGTTCCTTTTAATTAAATATGGGATTTTAAATAGCTATCCTGAGCTACCAGATAAAGGGAATAAAAGTAAATTCATTTTAAATTCCAATCTTTTATGGTTCTAAATTAATAAGAACAGAATTTTAGAAGACATCTACTTTCAATAAACCTAAAATGAACATGCTATTTAAAGAGACAAGTTTCTCTTTAGTATTTTTCTTTTATGAAGATGGTAGATAACGTTTCATGTCTAAAGCATTCATCTTCCATAATCTTAGTAGTAAAATTTTTATTATACACAGATTTTAATTTCCATAAAAGTCATATCAGATGATAATCTAAACTGTCTGATTTTCCATCGGTTTATTTCTTGATGTTAGCAATACTAAATAAATGACATTTATCCTCTAGGATATTAACAAAATAACATTTTTTTATAAGTCTCTTTCTCTGGAGGATTGTTTTATTTTCAGGTATTTCAACATTCTAAAAACAAATTTCTGCTCTTTGATGTTAAAGAACATATTTAGAATCTATGACTTGGACCATAATTTCATCTGACAAAAGTAAGAGGAATAAAAGTTTCCTCTCTTTGCCGCCCTTCTCCCAGTGAACTTGGTTTGAACTGTCTTAGTCAAATTTATATCGTTGCATGGCCATCTCATAAAATATCACAGTGCATTCCTCTGAATAAATCTAGGCTTTTTTTAGGGAGCACAAATAAATGTTTGTATGAATTAGCAATTTAGTCTCAATGCCAATAATATCCCAGTCACAAAAATATTAGGTTATAAAGCTCTCTATGTTTAGAGTAGGTTTTGAAAGATAGCATCCTAAAATATTTTGGTTTCTTAAACAAATATTGCCTATCAGCTTACACTCAGGATACATCTATTCTGAAGGCAGGTCAGGGCCAGATGATGCCATGGCTGTGACCTCTCTGCTAAGACGGTGACCAGCACTTGTCATTTCTCGCCACAGGGATGTTCAGAATTTCAAGTTTCAGCTGTGGCCTAAATGTGTTCTCTTTTCCCATAAATTGTCAGTCTTTGTAGTTTTAATAAGTCTCCAGATTTGTTGGAGCAACTTTGCACTTAGGTTTTCAGTATTTTTTTCAAAAGCACTTCTGGTGTTTTAGACTTTGTCTTCTGCAAGTTTACTTCTAAAAAAAAAACACCCAAATCACTTATGAAATAATCTTTTCCTGAAAAGTCACACACAAACTGGATCATGTTTTAAATTCGTGAAACAAGGTATCTGAATAGTAACTCCTACAAGACATATTCTAAAGCAAAGAAATCTTCCTGTAAAGTAAAATAATTACTTTATTTGAGTATATATATAATAATTACTATATTATATATAATTATTATATACTATATATAATAATTACTTTATTTACAATATATGATCGAATATTGGCTTTATTTTTGTAGGAATATGGCAACTTATAGGCAGATTCATTTATTAAGGAACCACTTGTAATTGACTTTAAAATACTTAAAAGATTTAACATTTTAAAAATGTAGATTAAAATTTTCTACCTTCAGAATGAAAGCAATTTTTACATAGCTAATATATAAATCTTTATATTCGACTGCTGTGACAGTAGGAAAAAATGGTTCTCCGCATTCTTTTCAGTTCCTTTTATTTCTATAAATGTGTGTGTGTTGTGAGCTTGCTGGTCTCCAGTCAAAATTATAACTGTAATTATAACTACAGTCTGACTCTGCTGACATTAAGAGATTTGGAAGTCGGAGTGGAACATGAATAAGACCAAGGAAAGTGAAGATAAAAGTAGAAAGTGATCGTAAAACTGACAGTATTAGTTTTGGAGGCTTTTTCATGATATGTTTCATATTTGAGTAAAAGCTATTAAGTGCAGCTCAGTACTAGAGCACAAAACAGTTCACCTGTCTGCCAGCATTAGTTCCAATAACTATTTGGCTCCTGTGTGTGTTCTCATTAGTTTTTCCATCAATTCCAAATTATATCACTTTAGAACAGATTAGGAAATTGAGAAAGAGACTAAATGGCTTTCCGAGATTGTAAACCAAGGTAAATAATGTGCTGTCTATTAAAAGTATAGACCGCTTCCAATCATTGGCTTAATTCAGCAGAATTCTCTTCACATTTAATTAAATACTTACAAGTTCATTGTTTTCACTCTTATTCTCCAGCATACTCCTCAAATATATTTAATAGATGTTTTAGAAGTATATACAAGATCAAAGTTTTAATTTTTAAAGAATTACGTTGGGTTTATTTTCGGAGGTGGTTTTTATTGTCGTTGTTTATATGCCTATCTATCTTGCCTTAACTGTAAATCTTTCCTAATTTAAATCAGGTACAGTAAACTTGAATTCTTTTTTTTTAATCAAGTTTTTAAAAATTGATTTATTTTAATTGGAAGATAATTGCAATAATGTGATGGTTTTTGCCATCTATCAACACAAATAAGCCACAAATGTACATGTGCCCTCCCCATCCTGAACCCCGCCTCCCACCTCCCTCCCCAACCCACATCCTGTGGGTTGTCCCAGAGCACCAGCTTTGAGTGCCCTGCGTTATATATCAAGCTTGCTGGTGAGCTGTTTTACATAGGGTGATACACGTGTTTCAGTGCTGTTCTCACACCATCCTATCCTCGCCTTCTCCCACAGAGTCCGAAAGTCTGTTCTTTACGCCTGTGTCTCCTTTGCTGCCTTGCGTGTAGGATTGTCAATACCGTCTTTCTAAACTCCATATATATGTGCTAATATAGTGTTTGTCTTTCTCTTTCTGACTTACGTCAAAACTTGAATTATTATTATTTTTTTTACTTTATTTTACTTTACAATACTGTATTGGTTTTGCCATACATTGACATGAATCCACCACGGGTGTACATGCGTTCCCAAACATGAACCCCCCTCCCACCTCCCTCCCCATACTGTCTCTCTGGATCATCCCCGTGCACCAGCCCCAAGCATCCTATATCCTGCATCGAACATAGACTGGCGATTCATTTCTTACATGATAGTATACATGTTTCAATGCCATTCTCCCAAATCATCCCACCCTCTCCCTCTCCCTCAGAGTCCAAAAGTCCACTCTACACATCTGTGTCTCTTTTGCTGTCTTGCATACAGGGTCGTCATTGCCATCTTTCTAAATTCCATATATATGTGTTAGTATACTGTATTGATGTTTTTCTTTCTGGCTTACTTCACTCTGTATAATCGGCTCCAGTTTTCATCCATTTCATTAGAACTGATTCAAATGTATTCTTTTTAACGGCTGAGTAATACTCCATTGTGTATATGTACCACAGCTTTCTTATCCATTCATCTGCTGCTGGACATCTAGGTTGTTTCCATGTCCTGGCTATTATAAACAGTGCTGCGATGAACACTGGGGTACACGTGTCTCTTTCAGTTCTGGTTTCCTCGGTGTGTATGCCCAGCAGTGGGATTGCTGGGTCATAAGGCAGTTCTATTTGCAGTTTTTTAAGGAATCTCCACACTGTTCTCCATAGTGTCTGTACTAGTTTGCATTCCCACCAACAGTATAAGAGGGTTCCCTTTTCTCCACACCCTCTCCAGCATTTATTGCTTGCAGATTTTTGGATCGCAGACATTCTGACTGATGTGAAGTGGTACCTCATTGTGGTTTTGATTTGCATTTCTCTGATAATGAGTGATGTTGAGCATCTTTTCATGTGTTTGTTAGCCATCCGTATATCTTCTTTGGAGAAATGTCTATTTAGTTCTTTGGCCCATTTTTTGATTGGGTGGTTTATTTTTCTGGAATTGAGCTGCATAGGTTGCTTGTATATTTTTGAGATTAGTTGTTTGTCAGTTGCTTCATTTGCTATTATTTTCTCCCATTCAGAAGGCTGTCTTTTCACCTTGCTTATATTTTCCTTTGTTGTGCAGAAGCTTTTAATTTTAATTAGATCCCATTTGTTTATTTTTGCTTTTATTTCCAGTATTCTGGGAGGTGGATCATAGAGGATCCTGCTGTGATTTATGTTGGAGAGTGTTTTGCCTATGTTCTCCTCTAGGAGTTTTATAGTTTCTGGTCTTACATTTAGATCTTTAATCCATTTTGAGTTTATTTTTGTGTGTGGTGTTAGAAAGTGATCTAGCAAAACTTGAATTCTTAAAAGTAAATGCCCCACATTTCTTAAGAGAATAGCATCCATCTATTACCAAAATAGACAGGGAAGCTTATCTTTCCTGAATGCCAGTCGTCCTCCCTAACTGGTGATTGTGTCACCTGGAGAATTTCGGCAGAGCACAGAGTTTGGGAATTTGGACTCTGGAAACATAATGTCTTGAGATTGAATTCTAGCTCTGTCTCTCATTAAGCTGTGTGATCTTGAACAACTTACGTCAAATGCTTACTCATTTGTGAAATACGAGTGGGAACAGGGTTAGGGTAAGGATTAAAGAAAAACAATCTCTTGACCAAAGGTCTAGCACATAGTGAGCACCCTGTAAACACTATTATTATTACTATTATTATTCAACAGCTGTTGGAGGCAAAGAGCTATGATGTAATCATATCAACTGGTAAAATCCATTTCTCTTTAAAATATCTCAAATCTTTAGTTTCATCAGTTAGTTCTAGATAAGCCAGAGCTAATGGGTATTTCTCAAATTCTTCAAAATTTCCTCTCTTTCAGATGGAAAAAAAAATCAGTTTTATTTCTTATTTACTTTCTGAACCACATCTACCTTTTATATTTATTTTACCATTTTATTTTTATTCTTATCATCATAGCTGTCTTTCTTTTATCCTTCCACTGTCTATGCTGAATAATTAAATATTGAAAAATGTAAGATTCTGTTTCTAAGCCTATTTTAAATGTCTAAGTACAGATGTTTTACTTGTACTCTTGAACACATTGGAGAGCTTTCTGATTTTTTCCTTCTCTGGGTTTCTTTCATTTTTTGTATCTGTATTATTTCTTTCAGTGTGGTTCCCCTTCAATTCCATAACTCAGTTTTAAGCAGCTAATTGAATTCCCTGATTACATGGTTAAGGGCATAACCCTGCATAAGAGGGCAGCTTTGTCTACTCTTCTCCTGCCTTTAAATCCCCAGTGATCCCTAGTAGTTTCTAGTGTTTATTTATATAAAAATATATATGTATTAAGTCCCAGAATCAGAGACAGCAATGTAGGTAAGACATCTCTGCTACTGTAGAGCTCAGAAGAAAGTTACCTTTCTGTTTTCACAGAAAGGTCTGTTTCTAGATACTGCAGTTCATAAGAATGCTAAATTAGACTGGTCATGAAATGACCTATTGTGGGGTGTCTAGGAGGTAGACAGCACAGTGGAGAAGTGTTTGAATTCTTGGGAATTAAACAAATCTGGGATGGTATCCAGGCTCCACTCCTTCTCCCTGACCTTGGGTGAGAATTTAACATCTCTAAGCCTCACAGGCTTGTTGTGAAGATTAAGTCAGAAATCTTGGTAAAGGACTTGGTATGGTAACTCACACAAAGTCAGCACGTCATAACATAAACATTACCCATGGCTCATCACCATCCTCACCACTGTCGTTTGGGAAGCTTTGCCCAGTTTCTCATCAACCTCGTGCATTTTTGTTCATTTAAAATTATAGTCCTAGAAAAGTAATCATGTTAGAGTGCTAATTGGTAAAACCACTTTGGACAGTAGTATAGCAGCAGTATCTACCAAAATTTTAAGTATGCCCTTGGACCCTGCACGACCTTGTCTAGAAATCTGTTCTAAAGAAATACTTGCCTATTTGGTGTTTGTGAAGTTATCATAGTGAAAAAAATAAAAATAACCTTTACACATCTGTCAGTGTGTGTCCAAGCTTGGCTTTCCCAGGAAATAGAACCCTGAGGTAGAGATTTGAGTTCAGGAAATTTATTAGGGAATGCCCTTGGGATCAACATCTGTGAGGAAGTGAGGGAGACAGGACCTGGTAGAGGAAAGAAACTTCAGGCAATCCCATGGGAAGCACTGTTGGGGAGCGTGCATGACCTTGGTCTAGGCAGCTCCCAAAGAAGGATTCAACCAGAGAGATCAGCCTCCAGCACAGTAGTTGGAGGACGGAGAACCTCTGTCCTGAAGGGACGTCTAGGCAGCACAGCGTCCACGGCAAGAGTGGTCATTTATGGTTTGCCCATAGTATGGGCAGGGCTTCTCTGATGGCTCAGATGGTCAAGAATCTCCCTGCAGTGCAGGAGACCTGGGTTCGATCCCTAGGTCAGGAAGATCTCCTGGAGAAGGAAATGGCAACCCACTCCAGTATTCTTGCCTGGGAAATCCCATGGACAGAGGAGCCTGGCGGGCTACAGTGCATGGGGTCGCAGAGTTGGACACGACTGAGTGACAGACACTTGATACTGTGGAACCCTGTACAGCTGCTGAGAAGAGTAAGTGAGCCTCACCGTCCAGTGAAACATGGACATGTAGGTAGTATAAGCACATTTAGGTTTAAAATCCTGTGTACTGGGGGAGGGGTATTTTGACATGTATAATCTTTCAAGAAGCTATTTTCTATGCATAGAATGCACCCCGTGTTACCCCTTCTGTGGCCTTGCTACAATCCTCCTGTCTCCTGGTGCTTCAAGACTCAGCTTACTTGTTTCCTCCCTGGAAGAGTGTCCTCTAACCCCAAGCCTGATGTAGTGTCCCTTGTCAGGGTTTTTGTGTCATCTACAGACAATCCCAGGTTCCTCCTCATAACTAGACTGTATAGTTTGTCTCCTTAACTCAACTGTGAGTTTCCCTTAAGAGAGGGCACCAGCCTGACTAACTTAGTATCATCAGTACCTTGCAGTTGTTTCTGATAGATGTTTGGTGCTCAATACATTTAGATGGATTGAATGAAAATATTAAGTCAGTGAGCTGTTGAGTTTAGACATATTGTCTTCTGTCTTTTCCTCTTGTTCTTGGTTTTCATCAAAAACGGATTAGCAATAGGTAGACTTTTGTGTTCATTGAGCTGATGTGACAATGTTCAGTTTTAACCTCAGAGCAATTTCCCTTCACCTACTAATAAACAGCAGGTGGGGATGGTGAAATGGGCTTGAGAGTGTCATTAGTAAGTGTGACTGAGGTCAGTGTGCTGTCTAGAGTTTTGAGAGGTAGTGATTTATCAAGGTTACTAACCAGGCTACCCCATAAACTGTACTGTTTTGTTTTGTTTTAGGAACTATCCCTTTGACATAGTGACGCTGTTAAACCTTGTTCTGTTCAAGGCCTCTGACACCAACAGAGAGATTTATGAAATCTCCATGCAGCTCATGCAGGCATGTATCACTGACTACAGAGAAACTTCCATCCCTGAACACACAAAATGGAAGTGGTAGTTGATCACTGGATTGCTGTTTATTGATATACATTCATGTATTTCTGCATATCACTGGTGGATATGATGAGTGAGAAAATAATACTTAATTATCTCTAAACTTAGGCGTAACTGATGCTTTGCCTTTCATACAGTGTTAAAATATACATTCCTTAGTTTATTACAAAACTGTGTTCAATATAAATACTCTTGAGATAGCCAGCCAATGCTTTTTCATACTGTTTATAACTTTCATATTTCTTTTTTTTTTTATTGTGGACACATGAGAACGGTATAATTTTAATAAGTCATAGTACAAAACTGGTAACAATATTATCTCAGTTTTACAAATACGCATTTTTACGTGTGTTTACTCGAAGCTACTCTCCTACTTCTTTATAGATCCTTGAAGCAAAGCTTTTTGTGTACTCGAAGAAAGTAGCCGAACAAAGACCTGGCAGTATCCTGTATGGGACGCACGGCCCACTGCCACCCCTCTACAGCGTGTCGCTGGCCTTCTTGTCATGCGAACTGGCCAGGATGTACCCCGAGCTCACTCTTCCTCTCTTCTCAGGTACCGTGCAATAGTCAGTCATGGCGTGTGTGATCCTTTCTGCCCTAAGCATTCTTACTCTTAAAATTCTAGTGTAATTGAGAGTCAAAATTATTGATAATAAATTCATCAATCAAAATTGCACTGGGCTAAGTTCAGTTATCCCTGGAGTAGGAAATGACAACCTGCTCCAGTACCCTTGCCTGGGAAACTCCATGGACATAGGAACCTGGCAGACTTCAGTCCATGGGGTTGCAAAGAGTCGGACACGACTGTGTGACTGAGCACGCATGCAAGTTCAGTTACATATAAAAGTAAATTCCAGAATATCCTTAAATACAAAAGAGTGTGTTTATCTAAAACAGTGTGGGTATAAACAAACAAAGGACAGATGTGAGGATGCCTAGATGAATCATAATCACTGTGTATGTAAAATTTCCCCAAGAAATTAAATGTGAGTGATATAACTTTATCCCCTGGAGGAGAAAATGGCAACCCACTCCAGTATTCTTGCCTGGGAAATCGCATGGATAGAGAATCCTGGTGGGCTACAGTCCATGGGGTCACAAAGACTCAGGCACGACTGACCATGTGCCCCCCCACCCGCACGCGCGCACGCACACACACACACACACACACACACACACACACACACACACACACACACACAACTTCTCATACAAGTAATTGCTGTCAGTTGCTTTTTGGTGATGATGTTGATGGTATTATGCAGCTTGAATGTTGCTAATTATTTGCTGAGAGTTTGATTTAGGGCACAAATTTACAAGTAATCTCTGTGAATAATGTTTTGGAAAATCCATTTATTTGAGATAGGTTAGTCACATCCTTGCATTGTGCCTGAAACAGTGGGAGGACTCAAGAAAAATCTTTTGGATAAACTAATTTTCTTCTTGGAAAACTAACATTTATTTTTCTTCACTTTGACCAAGATTTGTATGCCAGGCGCTGTGCTTGGATCCTAGAAATACAGAGGCAAATAAAGCAGTCTTTCCCATTGAAGTTTTATCGTCTAGTAATAAAGAAAAATGTACAAGCGTATGATTGTGATACAGTGTAGCAAGTGTAATTTTAAAAATTACACTTCTGTATGAGATGCACATTCTCTCTGCGAGATGGAAGATCAAGAAGTCATCAATTACTGGGTCAAGAATATCAGGAAAGACTTCCCAGAGAAGTTGGTGTCTGAGCTGCAGTTTGAAAGAAGAGTAGAAATTTGCAAAGCAGATAAATAGTTGACATTGCAATTGGCAAGTGGATTGGCATTACAGGAAAAGGAAATAGCGTATGCATTGGCTTAGAGGTATAAGATAACATGGTGCATTTGAGAGATTACGTAGGAGGTTTGGCTAATATAACATACAGAGAAGGGGGAAAGTTTGAGATGGTTATGGACAGAGAAGCAGAAGTCAATCTTGGAAGGCCTTTATTGTGTTCCTAGGAGTTTGCAGGTCAGAGACTACATCCGTGCTCCTTGAAATCCCTCAGAAGTCTGTGAACAGGGAGGACGTTCAAGCAAGCTGCTTGGGTTTTGAAAGCCACTCGTCAGTTTCAAACAAGAAGAGAGAGGGGTGAGATCAGAGTGAAGTTTTAGAGAGACTCTTCCTGTGGAGTGCTGAGTGGATGACAGAACATCCTGTCTAGAGAGAGGAGAACAGTTGAGAGACGATGACACCAGTCCAAGGAGGATATGATGAGGGCCTGAGCATGAGAGCAGAGGGGGAGACCGGAGTCAAGAGCTGTGGGCAGAGTCCACGAAGGAGGTGCCTGGTGTGTTATCCGGGAGGTGGGGGAGTGATAACCCCATCTGGAGAGCTGATTCGAGGAAAAGAGGAGGGTCCAGGCGAGGCAGAGATATGAGCTCACACGCAGATCAGTTTGGGTTATCGGGTTCAGGTGTCTGTTGGACACCCTCGTGTATAGGTAGACCAGGGCCAAGGGAAGGCCCAGTGGCAGTGGCTCATGGAAGACCATTGAGGACAAGAACCACAGGAATAAATGAGGTCATGAGTGGAGAGAGCACAGAGTGAAAGAAAAAACCCGGACCAACTTTTAAGGACCAGGCCAAGGAAGGGTGAGGGAGCAAAGAGGGAAGGGGCAAGAACACCTAGAGGGTGTGTTTCATGGAGACGTAGAGGAGACAGGACTTAGGTAGAGGGAGTGAGTGGTCCGCAACCTCCTACAGAATAGTCAGACCCTGCGGGATAAAGTCTGAAGATGACCCTGTGAAGTTCACAATTCATTGGTAACTGTCTATCATTTCCAGGGAGAAGTAGCAGCAGAAGCCAGATCATAGGGGCTTGGCTGAGAAAGAAGCAATGAAAGAGAGGACGGAGCTTACGGTGGATGCAGTCAGAGGATGAGCTAGATTTGAGCTTGTTTCAAGGGAGGAGCTGGTAAGAGGAGAGAGTCTGACAATTGGAGAGAGAGAAGAGAAACAGTCTAGCAGATTTGAGTTACAAGCGAGTTCAGCCTTAGTTTCTGTCAAGAATTGGCCTTTTGGCTATTTCAACGTATGAAAAATAACTTTTATAAAATAGCATGGGAAAATAAGGAGATTATAATGGATTCCTAGCCTTTGTTTATACTGCCTTTACTATTAAAACCCCTGTGGTGAGGTTTTTACTGCCTGTAGTTCCATATGACTGAATTCCTTGTAAGAAGCCAAGCCAGTTATTTAGGTCTTGCCCAAACAGCCAGAAAATGATCTAGCATCCCACTGACATTGTCTTACAGTTTGTTTAATTCGTTTCTGGAGAGGTGAATGATGTCTGCATGCCACAGCATTTCTTTTTTCTCTTTTCCCTTTAAAACATCTTTACAACTGATCTGGAAGCATGGGGTACCCCAAACAGAGATCCCTACCCTCTCAGACTTATGACTAACAGACAAGATGTAGTAGACAGCGTCAGTAAGGAAATTGCTTATAAACTTTATAAACATGAAATTTATAAATACAAATTTGTTTTACATAAATAAGTAATATGATAGAAGGTGATTACTGCTCCAAAAAGTCTGTAGATTTTTATACCACTGTTGAAAGATGACAGACAGTCTTAAAATAGTTGTCCCTATGATTGGAAAGATTTGTTTCTCTCCCAAGCCCCAGTACTTTCTGTTGTTTGATCGCTAAGTTGTGTTCGACTCTTTGTGACGACCCAATAGACTCTCGTCCTCTAGGCTCCTCTGTCTGAGGGATTTCCCAGGCAAGAATACTGGAGTGGGTTACCATTTCCTTCTCCAGGAGATCTTCCTGACCCAATGTGAAACTCACATCTCCTTTGTTTACAGGCAAATTCTTTACCACTGAACCACCAAGGAACCTCCCCCTGCCCCAGATCTTTCTAGCAGAGTTTAAATGGTTCTTTTGCCGTCAAAGTGCCCTAGATCTTTATAATCAGAATCGTTTTCTTCTATCGAACCCCAAAGGACCCTGCTTCTGTTGTGTCATTCGCCGCTTTCTACCTGGCCCCAGGGTTATCTGTAGACGCAGCTAGTCTCAGAGCTTCCTCTTCAGGAGAGGACCACATCTTTAATCCTTCCTATCTCCATGGTGCCTGGAAGAGCATTTCTGCAACTAGAAAAGGTCCGGTATATTGGACTAAATAAGTGTGGTGCTTTTATAGGAATCTGAATATGTGTCATGAAAGTCCATAGTGCCACTCATCACATCCATGTAAGTTTGGACATTAAGTCAATTTTGAGATTTTTACCTGTGTGATATATAACAGCATAACATTTCTGACTTATAGCACAGCATTAAATATACTCTTATTCTTCAAAATAAAAGAGTTGTAATTTTAGGACAAAGGCCAAATCAATTAAGTTTCTGTTTCAAGGATACAGTGGATCGTCTGCTGGCATCTGTGTTGTTCTGTTGTGTAGCAGGCATGAGCTCTCTAAATGAGATTGCATGCCATGCTGGATGATAACAAATACATTAGGCCAAGCTTTCTAATGTCCCTTGGGATAAAACGAATTCTTCTATAAATATTAGAAACAGGAGATGACTTCAGAGCTTGCAGTAGGTATATAAAGCTGTGCTTTTGTTTCTATAGAAAGCTTATTCAGATCATAAGATGAAACGCTGCTGCCAGTGAAACAATGCAGAAATGCTGTCAGAGGAAGTAATGGTGAGAAGACTGGCCGTACAGTTGTACCTTTTTGACTCATTTATTTTATAAGACAAAGCGCACCATCAAGCACACACCTTCCACATAGTTGGCTGTTTTCTCGTGGACACCACAAATGGGACATCACACCCTGGGTTTGTTCTTCCTGGAGGGTTGCAGCTCACTTTTTAACAACTGATGGCTCGTGCAAGGCACTTTGTAAAATTTAGGTATAATGGAGAGATAATAGTCATCGTTATAATAATCCTAAGTAACTGTTAGTCCCTCAGTCTTGTCCGACTCTTTGTGACCCCATGGACTGTATCCTGCCAGGCTCCTCTGTCCATGGAATTCTCCAGACAAGAGTACTGGAGTGGGTAGCCATTCTCTTCTCCAGGGGATCTTCCTGACCCAGGGACCAAACCCAGGTCTCCTGCATTGCAGGCAGATTCTTTACTGTCTGAGCCACCAGGGAAGCCCATAATAATCCTAACTGCTGTTTATTAAGAGCCTGCAGGATGACAGGCATATTGTGTCTTCACAGTCAACTACTGTGGGACCTGATTGGCCCATTTTACAGATGAGGAAACTGAGGAACAGAGAACTTCAGTAACTAACCCAGTCTCATGCAGCTAGTATGTGGACAAACTGGAATCTGGGCATATATCCTTCTGATTTTGTCCGCCCTAACGTACTACTTCCGCTAGCTGTTCACCTTTTGGTTCAGTCTGATGAGATGACATGGCTCGCGGCTCTGCCACTCTCTGCAGAGGTCAGCCAGCGCTTCCCCACAACACATCCCAACGGGCGTCAGATCATGCTCACCTACCTGCTGCCCTGGCTGCACAACATCGAGCTGGTGGACAGCAGGCTGCTCCTCCCGGGGTCCAGCCCCAGCAGCCCCGAGGACGATGCCAAGGACCGCGAGGGAGACGTGACGGCCTCTCAGGGGCTGAAAGGCAGTGGCTGGGGCTCCCCGGAGGCGACGTCCCTGGTGCTGAACAACCTCATGTACATGACGGCCAAGGTAAGCGCTGAGGAGCTGCACCTTCCTCACGGGCTCCCGCATCCCAGGAAACCCGGGGTTAATCAAACCCCAGGAAAGTGGTGCCTGCCATTAACAGTCTCAACAACAGGGTGTGGATGGTGGGGGGCCATGGCACAAGTGTGAACGTGCTTCAGGCCACTGAACGGCCCACCTAGAAAATGATTACAGTGGGACACTTCATTATGTGCATTTGAGCACAGTGGTAGTCGTGATCTCAGTTATCATCGTTATTGTATGACCCTAGCATTTGAGTCATCATGTGAATAAGTACTGTGCACTAGCGAAGTGTGCATTATAAATCCTTGAAAAGTGGCATCTTTGCGATGCGTGGCCATTCTCCCCCTTCTGAAGGATTCTGAGATGACTGTGACCGTTGAAATGACTTTTCGTCAGACATTTTGCATCCTCACATTTTCCCCACGCATCTCCCCGGCCGGGTTTTATTTTGTCGGTTACAGTATGGGGATGAAGTTCCTGGACCGGAGATGGAAAATGCCTGGAATGCATTAGCTAACAACGAGAAATGGAGCAACAACCTGCGGATCACCTTGCAGTTCCTGATCAGCCTGTGCGGGGTCAGCAGCGACACGCTCCTCCTGCCCTATGTGAGTGCCCCTCCAAGGCTGGGGTCCTTATTCTGTCGCTGGTTCCATCCACAATTGCAAGTCAGAATGTTATCATTGCACAAGTAGAATAGAGATGTCAGATTTTGTCAGTCACGTTCATCTCCTGTGAGCTTTCTAGATGGTACATAGAAGTTCCCTTCTGCCCCCTGCATTGCAAGCTAGTGTCCTCGTGGCATCTCTGTCATCCCCTTTGTAAGTCTTTGGACCCAGAAACTTTGAGATTAAGGAGTCCACATTCCAGGTGGCACTAGTGGCAAAGAACCTGCCTGCCAATACAGGAGATGTAAGAGACACGGGTTCGATCCCTGGGTCGGGAAGGTAGAGGGCATGGCAAGCCACTCCAATATTTTTGCCTGGAGAATCCCAGGGACAGGGGAGCCTGGTGGGCTGCAGTCCATGCGGTCCCAATCAGTGGGGTATGACTGAAGTGACTTAGCAGCAGTAGCATTCTTTTCATAATTACCTAAATCTTTCTTCTAGAAACATTAGACCCATTATGTAAGAGATACTAGGTAACACATTATATTATTACTAATAAAATTGTTCTGTGTTTACATCCTGATGCTCTTAAAACAATAAATATGCAGAATATTCCAGTTTATCTCTTCAAAGATAGGTAGTAAAAGAGAGAAACAAGCAACAGAAAAATCCTACTGACATGCCACCTTCGTGTCTGCATTTAAAGGTGAGGTGATCAGTGAAGTGACTACATTTTGAAAACCCTCGCACAGTTGGTGTCTGTGTGCCGGTTGTTTTTCTGAGAGGTTTTGTGCCTGCCTGCCCTGCTGTTCTGGGCCATGTAAGCCTCATTGGCGCTTCTGAGCCTCAGGCTTGAGGGTTGCAGTAAGGCAGAGATTTAATCCAGAGTTATTTTTAAAACCTAAAACCATGCAAACAGCTCAAACTCGTCTGTTTCTCTGGTTGAAGAGACTAACGGGAGACCGAGTTCCTTTTTAAATGAACACAGCTAGCAGTTTTTCTCCCATGGTTTGCATAAATAAAATACTTTCTCAAGATAAGACCTTAGATGGTAAGGTTTGTTTTGTTTTGTTGGAAGATATTTTTTTTTAATGTGGACCATTTTTGAAGTCTGTATTGAATTTGTTAGAATGCTGCTTCTGTTTTATGTCTTGGATTTTTGGCCTCAAGGCATGTGGGTTCTTAGTTCCCTGCCCCCACTGGAAGGTGAAGTCTTAACCATTAGACTACCAGGGAGGCCCCCAGATAGCAAGTTTTAAGTTTAGATAGAAGTCATCCTTAGCCCACAAGTTATTCCAAAAGTAGCTTTTGTAAACTCAGCCATGAGGGAAGGTAAGACTTTTAACAACCCACTCCTATCAGATGTACGTGTGAGAAAAGGTGACTTTTTTGTCTTTAGGTTGAAGATTGGCTTTTTAAAAAAAAATTTATTTTGTATTGGGGTTTAGCCAGTTAACAATATTGTGATAGTTTCAGGTGAACAGCGAAGGGACTCAGCCATGCATGCACAGGTATCCATTCTCCACCAGATGAAGACTCCCCTCCCATCCAGGCTGCCACATAACCCTGAGCAGAGTTCCATGTGCTCTACAGTCGGTGCTTGCTGGTGATACATTTTAAGCGTAGCAGTGTGTACATATCCATCCCAGCTCCCTAACTGTCCCTTCTTCCCATCCTTCCCCCTCCCCGCTCCCACTGGGCAGCCGTAATCCAGACCCTTGGCTCGTCCTAGGAGAGAAGGATGGTGAGCGCTTCTGGGAGGTGTCGCAGTCATCAAAATGAGCAGGCTACCACCTCTGCTGTTGACAACCGCGCATCCCCATGGGCTGCTCTGGGAAATATCCCTTGTGTTCCGTTTCTCGTCTCAGATCAAGAAGGTGGCCGTCTACCTGTGCCGGAACAACACCATTCAGACCATGGAGGAGCTGCTCTTCGAGCTGCAGCAGACGGAGCCGGTGAACCCCATTGTCCAGCACTGCGACAACCCGCCCTTTTACCGCTTCACAGCCAGCAGCAAGGCCTCGGCGGCGGCCTCCGGTAGGGGCCGGGCAGCTGGGTGGATGCCTTGTCCCACAACTCTGGGTTTTCCTTCATGTAGAGCATTGAAGGGGTACGAGTAGGTGCTTGCTGCTTATTCTTATTCCTACATATATTGGGTTGGCCAAAAAGTTTGTCTGGGTTTTTCCATACCACCTTTTATGGCCAACCCAATACATTCATCTAAGAGAAGGTTTAAGGATAGCAGAGACTCTTAGCGCCTTGTCCGATTAATGAAATGGTCTTGTAAGGATAACCAACAATCGAGAGCCCAGGACTCATATGCCACAGAGTTTTTTTATTATTATTATTTATTTATTTATTTTAATTGGAGGCTAATTACAATATTGTAGTGGTTTTTGCCATACATTGACGTGAATCAGCCATGGGTGTACATGTGTTCCCCATCCTGAACCCCCCTCCCACCTCCCTCCCCACCCCATCCCTCCGGGTCGTCCCAGTGCACCAGCCCTGAGCACCCTGTCTCATGCATCAAACCTGGACTGGCGATCTGTTTCACATATGATAATATACATGTTTATTTTAGACTGAGCTTATGGTGGACCCTGTAGTCATGGAGGAATCTCACTTCTGGACCCTCCGTCTTGTATCTAATGGGATTCTCTTGGCCGATATTCTCCTAGGGTTGACTAAACTGCCCCCCTCCACCAGTGTTACCACTTTTCAGTTGGCCTCTCAGCATCATTGTATGAAATATATACCACACTCCTCAAACTCCTTGATGCTGTCTTCCCTTCACTGCCCTTAACACCATGATTGCCTCCAAACCTCTCTCCTCTTACGCCTTGGTCTCTTATGCCCTCTTTGTGCCCCAGACCCTGCTGCCCGAGCAGTGATCTCACAGAGAAGCGGTGCCCTGGGGATCGGAAATCCTAGGCATTTGGAATGTTCTGACATTCATTTCATAACTCCTGGAAGCAGAAATGCTAGAGCCACTAGCAGCAGGACTGGCCACTATAAATAAGCGCATTACCTAAGTAGCCAGGAAGAGAGGGTTTCAGGAATGTTCTAGCCTCACTTTGTAAGAGAGTTGAGGAATTTGGTTTGACTATAATAGATGTCTTGGATTCTTCACTTCAGTGGTGTGGGCTTGGAAGGTTATTCAGAGTGTCTGAGATTGTGCAGAAGATGCAAGGAATCTTTCAAACAGGGGATTTTACAGGAAATCCTTTCCTGGAATCACTTAAGGCTTGAGCTTGACCCCCACAACAAGGATTTCTTTCTGAGCTGTTCTTTAATCTCATCTACAGGAACCACCTCCAGCAGCAATACAGTGGTTGCCGGCCAGGACAGTTTTCCAGACGCTGAGGAGAGCAAGATACTGAAAGAATCTGATGAGAGGTTGGTGCATAAATTTGGTTTAACATGCAGCTTAACTTTCAGCAATTGACTATGCAAAGCATTAGTAACATTTGCAGGGCTTCATAAATTTCACACACTCATACACATACACAAATCCTTTCTTTTTTAGAAACACAGATTGACTTTCAGACAGCTCTGTGTATCCCTAAAGATAACCATTTCTTCCTGAGCAAAGCCAGAGCAAAGATTAAGAGGGATGTTGTTCTAGTGGCTGAAGCCTGTTTACCCCCGGGCTTAATAACAACCACACCTTATTCTGCTAGTGGGCACACTCCATCTGGAGTTAGAGGGAATAGCCATGTGAAATTTGCAAATCTGGCTCTTGACTAATTCCTTAGAGTAGTTGTCTTGAGATGAGTTCTATGAAACATCACCATCCTTCTTTTACCTTTAACTCGTCACATATTGGTTAACTAAGTGAAAGTGAACTCACCCAGTCGTGTCGGACTCTTAGCAACCCCGTGGACTGTAGCCCACCAGGCTCCTCTGTCCATGGGATTCTCCAGGCAAGAATACTGGAGTGGGTTGCCATTTCCTTCTCCAGGGGATCTTCCCGACCCAGGGATTGAACCCAGGTCTCCCACATTGCAAGCAGACGCTTTAACCTCTGAGCCAACCAGGGAAGCCCGGTTAACTAAGAACACTGTCTAAAAGAAACCTTGATGTCCTTCCCCTTAGTTCTTTAACAATAGTATTTCTCTTGTTCATACTTCTGCTTTCACGTTGCCCAGGAACTATTCATAAGTAAGCACCATCTCGATCACTGTTTACTGCAGTTGAATGTGAAGAACAGAGAGACAAACCAAAAGAGATAAACAGGACTTAAATTTGAAAATAAAAATTAAGATGATTCTCATGATGTTGAAAACTTGTAAGGCTAAGTATTTTCTAGTAAAAAGTAATGGGGCACCCTTTCACTTAATTTAAAAAAATGAGATATAGATTCATACTGAAGAAAATTTAGGGGATCACATAATGAAAGTAATTCATTTAGCTTTAAAAGCCCCTGGATGCTTTGTGATTTCATTGTGTACATGTGAACCCGTCAGGGGCTACGGGTGGAAGTTATCTCACCCAGGACTGGAGTTCTGAACGGTTCTTTCTCGAAGTCAGCCACAGCAAATTCCTCAACATGCTGATTACTGGCTGGCCACACTGCCTTAAGGCAAAATGCTCATGTCTGGGTTTCCCTTCAGATCAAAGGCACTGACCCAGTGACTCATGAATAACAGACTTTTCCATTATAGTTAGCTAACATTTTTCTTTCTCAGAAATCGATTAAGGTTTTCATACTCTATACATCAATGACAGGACAGGATTATGAATTCACATGTTATTTTTTAATCTATATTTGCTGGTACCTTCTTTGGAAAACTCCCTAATGGTAAAAACAAACAAAAAAATCACATATTTCTCTAAAGAAATTTTTGTCTTCTGGTGGGAGTAAAACATTCTTTATCATTCATTGTATAGTCTGAATTTTTCACCTTAATTATACTAAGGGTAGAATGGTGATATATTTCCATATATTATCATCTCATTTCAAAGGCCCCTTTAGGACCAGAGTTATGAGTGTCCTGCCTAAATTTTTAGTGGTGGCCTTTAAAATGAAGAAGCCAGTTATCACGATAACATTGCAACCAGATAATATCTGTAAGAGGCTTTCTTGTTTATCTCCTGCTTTCCTGCTTTATCACTGTATCCTGTTGGCCATTGGGAAGCCCAGTGCTACCTATATGGTCATGCATATCTAATTCCTTCATATTGACTGTATTGGTTTATCTACCTATAGGTAGATTAATTGATTATATATATGATCACACCGATATGCAGGTCAGGAAGCAACAGTTAGAACTGGACATGGAACAACAGACTGGTTCCAAATAGGAAAAGGAGTACATCAAGGCTGTATATTGTTACCCTACTTATTTAACTTATATGCAGAGTGCATCATGAGAAACGCTGGGCTGGAAGAAGCACAAGCTGGAATCAAGATTGCTGGGAGAAATGTCAATAACCTCAGACATGCAGATGACACCACCGTTATGGCAGAAAGTGAAGAGGAACTAAAAAGCCTCTTGATGAAAGTGAAAGTGGAGAGTGAAAAAGTTGGCTTAAAGCTGAACATTCAGAAAATGAAGATCATGGCATCTGGTCCCATCACTTCATGGGAAATAGATAGGGAAACAGTGGAAACAGTGTCAGACTTTACTTTTTTGGGCTCCAAAATCACTGCAGATGGTGACTGCAGCCATGAAATTAAAAGACGCTTACTCCTTGGAAGAAAAGTTATGACCAACCTAGAGAGCATATTCAAAAGCAGAGACATTACTTTGCTGACTAAGGTCCATCTAGTCAAGGCTATGGTTTTTCCAGTAGTCATGTATGGATGTGAGAGTTGGACTGTGAAGAAAGCTGAGCGCTGAAGAATTGATGCTTTTGAACTGTGGTGTTGGAGAAGACTCTTGAGAGTCCCTTGGACTGCAAGGAGATCCAACCAGTCCATTCTGAAGGAGATCAGCCTGGGATTTCTTTGGAAGGAATGATGCTAAAGCTGAAACTCCAGTACTTTGGCCACCTCATGCAAAGAGTTGACTCATTGGAAAAGACTCTGATGCTGGGAGAGATTGGGGGCAGGAGGAGAAGGGGACGACAGAGGATGAGATGGCTGGATGGCATCACTGACTCAATGGACATGAGTCTGAGTGAACTCCGGGAGTTGGTGATGGACAGGGAGGCCTGGCATGCTGCGATTCAAGGGGTCACAAAGAGTTGGACACCACTGAGCAACTGAACTGAACTGATATTAATATTTTATCACACAGAATACTATTATTACATTAACCCTATATTTCACCTATACTATTTCTCTAATATAATCTGTCTTTTCTTTGATGGTAGACTGTGCTTTCAGCCTAAAAGCATCTTTATTTTTCTTTGCAGTCTACTTATCACCTTCCTCCCTGTGAGCTTTGTCATGCTGATTTATGGGTACTTGTACACACGTTTGTGTCTCAACCATTACCTTTTCATTCTTAGAAAACAGAGATTATATGGCTCTTAGACATATTTCTATCCTTAATGATTACCCTACTGTGCTGCACATAGTAATCATCTTTTAAAACATTTATTCAGCATATGAATGAAAATAGGAGAAACGTCACAGCCCTAGAGGTAGATGAGCTGTCCAAACACCTTCCAGCCCCCTTCTCCCTCCCTCTTGCTGACCCCATTACAGAAGACAGATATTTACCCTGTTCTTTTCAGTCCTTCTGGACAGAGTCTACAGAGATGGTATTGGTCAGAAACACTGATGATGGGGCTGCGCTGTGACTGTCGCCTGATTGCATGGTTGGGCTGCAGGGGGCGCCATGGAGCTTGTACAAAGCCGCTGTCCTGAGGCCAGGTTCTTGACAGCTGACGTGAGGGAGCAGCAGCAGCAGTGGCTCTTTGATGTAATTCAGAAATATTTAATAATACTGTAGCTACTGACAGAAACAATTCAGATAGCTTATAATAAAAGAACCATTAAAACCAGTATTGTTAGTTGCTCAGTCGTGTCCAGCTCTTTGCAACCCCGTGGACTGTAGCCCGCCAGGCTCCTCTGTCCATGGGATTCTCCAGGCAAGAACACTGTAATGGATTGCCAGTTACTTCTCCAGAGGATCTTCCTGACCCAGAGATCAAACCTAGGTCTCCTGCATTGCAGGAAGATTCTTTTACCATCTGAGCTACAGGGAATCAGGGTAAGAGAATGTGTGTGTGTGTGTGTGTTAGTCACTCACTCATGTCCAGCTGTTCACCACCTTATGGACTGTAGCCCACCAGGCTCCTCTCTCCATGGAATTCTCCAAGCAAGAATACTGGAATGTATAGCCATTCCCTTCTCCAGAGGATCTTCCCAACTCAGGGATTGAACCCTGATCTCCTGCATTGCAGGTGGATTTTTTACCATCTGAGCCACACTTTTGAACTGTAGTGTTGAGGAAGATTCTTGAGAATCCCTTGGACAGCAAGAAGATTAAACCAGTCAATCCTAAAAGAAATCGATCCTCATGGCTAACAAACACATGAAAAGATGCTCAACATCACTCATTATCAGAGAAATGCAAATCAAAACCACAATGAGGTACCACTTCACACCAGTCGGAATGGCTGCGATCCAAAAATCTGCAAGCAATAAATGCTGGAGAGGGTGTGGAGAAAAGGGAACCCTCCTACACTGTTGGTGGGAATGCAAAGTAGTACAGCCACTATGGAGAACAGTGTGGAGATTCCTTAAAAAATTGCAAATAGAACTACCTTATGACCCAGCAATCCCACTGCTGGGCATACACACCGAGGAAACCAGAATTGAAAGAGACACATGTACCCCAATGTTCATCGCAGCACTGTTTATAATAGCCAGGACATGGAAACAACCTAGATGTCCATCAGCAGATGAATGGATAAGAAAGCTGTGGTACATATACACAATGGAGTATTACTCAGCCGTTAAAAAGAATTCATTTGAATCAGTTCTGATGAGATGGATGAAACTGGAGCCGATTATACAGAGTGAAGTAAGCCAGAAAGAAAAACACCAATACAGTATACTAACACATATATATGGAATTTAGAAAGATGGCAATGACGACCCTGTATGCAAGACAGCAAAAAAGACACAGCTGTGTATAACGGACTTTTGGACTCAGAGGGAGAGGGAGAGGGTGGGATGATTTGGGAGAATGGCATTCTATCATGTATACTATCATGTAAGAATTGAATCGCCAGTCTATGTCTGACGCAGGATACAGCATGCTTGGGGCTGGTGCATGGGGATGACCCACAGAGATGTTATGGGGAGGGAGGTGGGAGGGGGGTTCATGTTTGGGAACACATGTAAGAATTTAAGATTTTAAAATTAAAAAAATAAATAAATTTAAATAAATTAAAAAAAAAAAAGAAATCGATCCTGAATATTCATTAGAAGAACTGATGCTGAAGCGCCAGTACTTTGGTCACCTGATGTGAAGAGCCGACTCACTGGAAAAGACCCAGTGCAGCTGGGAAAGATTGAAGGCAGGAGGAGAAGGGGATGACAGGACGAGATGGTTGGAGGGCATCACTGACTTAATGGACATGAGTTTGAGCAAGCTCTGGGAGATGGGGAAGAACAGGAAAGCCTGGCAGTCCATGCGGCCATGAAGAGTCGAACATGACTGAGCGACTGAAAAACAACAACTAAATCAGCACCTTTACGCTCTAAGAAGTATTTATCATGTAGTTTTTTCAGTTAAACAATAATGTGAATACATATTTTTAATTAAAATAACAGTTTGTAAAATATGCAGAAACAAGCCCTTTAAGTATTTTTAATACATCAACCCTTAATAAAAGCCATGAAAGGATTGTTCATAAGGAACTAAAAGCAATAAACTTTAGCTATATAAGTTTCTGGTGATCTGTGTTGATACAGGAATAGAGATTAGCAATCCACAGAAAGTTGCTTATGTATTAATTTTGAGCAGAATCAGCAAGAGAAAACTTAGGGAGACACTTCATCTTTCTAGTTTTTCTCTCGGTCGCTTCAGTCGTGTCCGACTCTTTGCGACCCATGGGCTGCAGCCCACCAGGCTCCTCTGTCCATGGGATTCTCCAGGCAAGAATACTGGAGTGGGTGGCATGTCCTCCTCCAGGGGATCTTCCCCACCCAGGAATTTAACCCATACTTACTGCATCTCCTGCGTTGCAGGGAGGTTCTTTACCCCCTGAGCCACCTGGGAAACCCAGTCTTAGCAGAGTTATTTTTATGATACATTTCTAAGACATGTACTTTTATATTAAAAGACTATTCAGTCTGCTTAATCCTTGAAATTCTTCTAGGGTCTAGACCCAAAATTAGTTTCTTCAACCAGGAAAACAAAGAAACAGATTTTACTCTTGGGAGCCAGTTTTTACATATTGTTTTTGCCAAGCATCCACTTCAGTGTGCTATGGTTTTGATCTTCTCCAGAATAAGAAGTGTGGAAGGGGCTTTCTCCTCCCCTTCATCTTGGCCTCATAAACTCCTCCTAGAAATCCTTTAAATCTGTCTTAAAAGGAAAAGAGAAGAATTGCCATCCATTCTATAGCTCTTCCCTGCCCAGCCTTCCTGAACACAATTGTAAAACCAAGATAAATCACCGTTCTTGAGTTGCTAGCAGATTTCTGCCCAGTGTGAATCTACAGATGTGGAATTCTTTCATCACCCTGTTTTTATTCCTTGTTGAATGCTGTCTGGGTTCTGCATGTGCTGTTTATATCTTTGCATTTATCAGCATACATATGATTGTAGAACTTCTTCAGAAGGTAATAAGTTGGACACTTTTCCAATTTCGTTTAAGGACTAGTCTGATTTAGACAATTACAGGGTCTGATCTGTATGAAACTCAGCAGATGCCTTTTATCTTTTGATAAAAGAAGTTGTGGATTCACAAAGTAATAGCCCAAAAGATGTGAGAATGAAGAATGTTTGAAATACAACGTTTCTAGGGAAGATTGCTTGTCAGGACTTTAAAAAAAAAAAAAAAAGAGCTGCTGCAAATGTCTACAGAGTGAATGAAACCAGAGGCTTTATAGTTGATACACTTCTGAATTCAGCAGTCACATCACTGTTGCGGTGTTCTGAGGTTATACACCTGGGACAAGGTAGCATTTTAATGGCACATCCTGAAATAGCACTTTTTCCTGAAATTCCCCTCTTTCTCCCTACATTGATGAGGACAGCTGGGACCCTGCACTTTGTCCCACTTTCAGAGGGAAATAAGAGTATTGGTCTGATATCAATTACAACAGAAAACCTATTCAATAATACAGACAAACCACGCTTTGTATCATTTTATGTAAAATAAATAGACGTACCATTTCACCCTCATTTCCCCTCAGCCACACCCTTGCCTGACTTTTTAGATCATTGGGTGATAAAAATGTTATTGATTTGTAAGTCTTTGGCACCCTGAACAGGCATTCTAGAAATCCAAGAGTATAATAATTAATACTTTATAGTTAGACGGCATCTCATAGTTTTGGAAACTTTCTCACATCCTTCCTTTAGATTCCTACAACAGCCCCAACAAAATAAACGTTGAAGTGTTGTTATTATTATTCCATTTAGGCAGGTGTGGAAATGGGGTCCCCAAGGAGGTAAAGAACTTGCCCAGGGTCACTGAGCTAAGGAGCGAGAGCTCAGCCTGAGGTCAAGTGTCCCCCCTTCTCAGAGGCAGCACAGCCTTGAAAGTGTCCCAACTGTCACCTTCCTTGGCTGACACCGGGCAAGTTGTTTCGCTTCACTCTGTCTCTTTCCTCCTTGGCAGAGTAAATGGTGTGTATCTCAAAGATGAGTGAGTGAGATTAAACGAGATAATGCACACGCAGTTGTTGTACTTCGACGACTTCCCTGGCGGTCCAGCGGTTAAGAATCCGCCTTGCAGTGCAGGAGACGTGGGTTCGGTCCCTGGTCGGTGAACCAAGATCCACATTCCGTGGAACAGCTAAGCCCGTGCCTTGCAACTACTGAGCGCACGCGCTCCAGAGCCCCCTTGTGCCACAACTAAAGAGTCCAGGCCCTGCAGTGAAAGGTGCCACGCCTCATGGTGCAGCAGAAATCCCACATGCTCTAAGACCAGATGCAGCCAAATAGACAGACACTCTTAAAAGTTATCCTTCGGCCTCTTTTTTTGTTTTGTTTGTTTCAAGATTTGTATGGAAATACAAAAAACCTCGAATAGCCAAAGCAATCTTGAGAAAGAAGAATGGAACTGGAGGAATCAACTTGCCTGACTTCAGGCTCTACTACAAAGCCAGTCATCAAGACAGTATGGTGCTGGCACAAAGACAGAAATATAGATCAATGGAACAAAATAGAAAGCCCAGAGATAAATCCACACACATATGGACACCTTATCTTTGACAAAGGAGGCAAGAGTATACAATGGAGTAAAGACAATCTCTTTAACAAGTGGTGCTGGGAAAACTGGTCAACCACTTGTAAAAGAATGAAACTAGATCACTTTCTAACACCGCACACAAAAATAAACTCAAAATGTTTTTGATTACTTCTTAAGCCACAGAAAGACTAAACAGAAAGAGGCCCTCTGGCTGTGTTACACCTCCACTTGTAACTTTTCCTAAAAACCTTTTAAGGAAAACATTAAAGCTCATGAAATTCAAAATTTGTTATGAAACTATTTTTGTATATTTCCGGGTTTGTCTTATTTCACTTATTCAATCTTTCAGCTATTATTTCTACCATGTGCCAGGTTACCATGTGAATCAAGAATTCGTGTTATTCAGTATCATGCCTGTCTTCTTTCCAAGCAGATGCTATAATTTTCTAGTTGGAGTCACACATATTAGTCTTCAAATGTTTTTCTTTTCAAGATTTGAACTTGTGCTCCTGAGCAGGCGCGACCACTGACCTGCTCAAGCACAAAGGGAATGTGTGGGGTACACTGTTTACAGTATTCTTTTAGGAAAAGCATCATCAACCGCTAAATAATAGTATTTTTGTGTCTCAGCACATAACACACGTGTGTCAATATCTCACGATGGCTGTTCTTGTATTTGCAGGTTTAGTAACGTCATCAGAGCCCATACGCGTCTGGAGTCAAGATACAGCAACAGCTCAGGAGGCTCATACGATGAAGATAAAAGTAAGCACTAACAGCCTGAGGGGTTTCAGATGGAGGGCAAATGGTTAGTGAATGGAAAATTGGTATTTTGATTATTCTTGTTCTGATCAGTAAAAAGAAGCCCACAAATAATTAAGTAACCATTTAATCCTGCCATGCAGAGAGTCAGTCTCTTCAAAGTAAACACAAACCAAACAGTGGATGAATCAGAATTAGGAAAACTTTGAGCTACTACCTAAAACCATATTTTTGTCTTCTTGGCCCTTTTCCTGGGTGATGCATTTGGCAAAAAGCTAGTACAAGATTGTCTCTTTAGAAAACAAAGTTTTCCGTCCATTTCTCCTGCCTGTCTTGGGAGTGGATTTAACCTTTATGCTTTGTGAGTCAGCTCACCCAGGATAGATCTGTTTTCATATTTAATTTCTCAGGGACTGAGTGAAAACCTTGCCAGACTGGGAGATACGATTGTCCCAGGAATCACGCTATACCTTGGGAAGCTGGAAAAACTGTAAAGATCGATGCATTCACTGACTTTGTTTAAGTCTCAGACAGGTTGTACACTTATTGGTCATTGGTCAGGGAGTGGTCTCAGTTACTTGTTCAGAAGTTACAGGAATTCTGGAAACAGAGAACATTCCCAGTGACATATTAGCTGTGTAAGGAAGTTGGTAAACTATCTTCTGGAACTTACTTGTTTGGGTGGAAATCATAATATGATATCTCATGAGTTAGGTCCATTTTGTAAGTTGGCACACGGAGGTTTTGTACTGGTAGTTTTGAATTATTTTGTTCTTGTGGGAAATGTGCAGAGTATGGTAAGAGGTAAGTGTTTTAGGTTGGCCAAAAAGTTTGTTCAGGTTTTTCAGTACAATGTTATGAAAAACCCAAATAAGCTTTTTGGCCAACCCAGTAGTTCTAAGGACACTGCATTTCAGTTTTACTTCTTAATGCACAGATAGGCGATTCTCCACCATTCAAAATATCAGTGGCAGGAATGTCTGAAATCCATGTAGTATTGCCAAACTCAGGTTAAGTTTTAACTGTGCTCGTGTGTTCAGTCATGTCTGGCTCTTTGTGACTGCCATGGGCTGTAGCCCGCCAAGCTCCTCTGTCTGTGGGATTTCCCAGGCAAGAATATTGGAGTGGGTCACCATCCCCTCCTCCAAGGGATCTTCCCAACCCAGGGATTGAACCCACATCTCTTGCGTCTTCTCCATTGGCAGGCAAAATCTTTACCACTAGGGTCACCTGGGAAGCCCAAGTTTTAACTGTGTCCCTATAAAACCTTTTTCTAGAACAGTTAGTATGAAGTCGGGGTGAAGGGGAAGCTTATGCATTTTCCCTCATTTCTGTGCCCATCAGGGTATTTGGCCTTCCAGACACCAAACAGTTGCATTTCAAGAGCATAGAGCATTAGTTCTAGGCAGGACCAGATTTGATAGATGAGGAGAGCAGTACCTGAGGGGTGGAGTTGTTGGTTCAAGAGCAGTCTCCTTGCTCTTCAATACTTGGTAACATAAAATTCTGAGGACAGAAAAATTGAGTCATGGAAATGTTAGGCAGTCGAATCCTGACTTCCCCAGAATGTGACAGGCATGCTGTAACGAAGCATAACATTCTATGACTGTGGATTTTACATTAGGAATTTTGTTGCACTTCAACCAGTTGATTCCGTCAAAGTGTATCTCTTTGTTCTGGGCGCAGGACACAGAGTTTGGTAGAAAACACTGTAACTAATAATCATTTTGAAAATACATCTTCACAGCCCTCTGGTATTGAAACTTTACATTCCTTATGTATTTTAAAATAGCGACTTTCAGAGGGTAATTATAACAAAATGAGCAACTATGTCATTATATAAACTCAGATCACTGGCTTTAGGGTTAAAGAGAAAAAGTAATAGAAGTATGTATAAAGGGAAAGAAAAACTACTGTGAATGAAAATAAGGCAGAAAGAGTAGTCTGGTATTATCATCATGGCCTCTGTTTTACCCAGAAATGCTTATAAATTTGTCATCCCAGCATAAACAGCATCTTACTGGGTATAGTACTTGAGTTTGATTGAGTCATGTGTCAGTAATATTCTTCACGTGATTACTGATATTAACCAGGGAAATTAAAGTTCAGAGTAAGTAGCTGGGTTGCTGAGAGCTCGAATCTTAAATTTCTCAAGTCAAAGGAAAATGGGAATCAAGCCACTCAAACAGATCCTCATCATAGAAAGTCCATAAAATAGATGCTAGGATCCTTTTCTAGTTGTCAAGTAACAGAATTGACCTCAGCTGTCCCGGATGAAACGGTCCATCCAGTAGGGCATAAGTACCCTCAGCACTTTGGTAACTCGATCCTGCCTGATGCATTTTTGGTTCCAGCCACCCAGGGATGGGTATAGTCTATGCCATGAGAGAAGCAAAGGTTTGCAGGCTCAGTTCCAAACCTTATGACCGGCTGTATGATATATGTCAGGGGTAGTTATTTTCTGCCTGAATTCCTGAGGGTATGAGCAGGGCTAAGAAGAATGAGAAGGGATCAGGAGAGACCTCATGGCCCAGTGCTTCCTAGTCTGGGTTTATCTAAAAAGAAGGGTGCCGCCTCTTTAAAGTATTTTTTTATTAAAAAAAAAAAAATACCACCTTGGATAAAGTGGACAGGCAAACAGATTCAGACCTAGTCTATAAAGTTGGTGGACAGCGTCTGGCATGGTCACAGAACAGCAAAGAAAGGCAAGGTGACTGGGGTGCAATGAGCAGAGGGCACGAAATAGGAAATACGCCAAGAAACAGGAGGGAAGTCTTGTCAGGCCTTATAGGCCCTGGTGTGAATTGAATGCTGGATTTCATTTTGAGTGTAAAGGGGAGCTGCTGGCCAGGGGTGCGCAGAGAAAGGGACTCTGAATGGACTTCTGTTTTCAAAGGATGGCTCTGGGGACTTCCCTGGTGGTCTAGTGGTTAATTCTTCACCTTCCAGTGCAGGGGGTGTGGGTTCAATCCCTGATTGGGGAGCTAAGATCCCACATGCCTCCAGGCCGAAAAAAAAAACTGAAACATAAAACAGAAGTGATATTGTAACAAATTCAATAAAGACTTTAAAAATTGTCTACATTAAAAAAAAAAAACTTTAAAACAGGAGCATGACTCTGGCTGCTCTGCTGAGAATAGACTGCAGAGGGTTAAGCATGGAGCCAGGGAGGCGGTAGGAGGCTCTGCCTCCCGTGAGAGATGGTGAGGGCTCAGCCCAGGATGGCAGTGATAGAGATGGTGAGAAGTGGTCATCTCTTGGGTTTGTTTTGAGGGAGAGCTTACTGAATATGCGGCTGCTGATAAGTTACTTAACCTCAGCGTCCCCTCTACAAAATTGGGATAATAGGTACCTGTCGTTGGGTTATCTTGGGTTATTAATACATGAAATATATAGACCATTGCCTGACATGAAGTAACCCTTTTCTGTTGTTAGTCGCTAAGTCATGTCTGACTCTTTTGCAACCCCATGAACTGTAGCCCACCAGGCTCCTCTGTCCATGGGATTCTCCAGGCAAGAATACTGCAGTGGGTTGCCATTCCTTCTCCAGAGGATCTTCCCAACCCAGGGATTAAACCCACATCTCCTGCATTGCAGGCAGATTCTTTATCACTGAGCCACCAAGGAAGCCCAAGCTGTCTCTCCATTAGTTCTGACATTATTTTTATTATTACTGTCACTACCACCATCATCATGGTTATTAGAAATATAAGCAACTATAGCTGATGCATGTTGATGTTTGGCAGAAACCAACATAATTCTGTAAAGCAGTTATCCTTCAATTAAAACAAATTTTATATATATATATATATATAAAATTGAGAAGTCAGGGAGGATTCCCAGGCTCCCGTCCTGAGTGAACTGAAAATAAGAAATCACGTTTTACTGAGATGGAGGAGACAAGAGAAGGAGTGAGTTGTCATGGTGATGGCAATTCATGTGATGCAGGGTTTTTCTTCTTGTGTATCTATGTTTTCAGTCGCTCTGTAATGAATATAAATTAGATATCCAAGAAATAAAGGAATGAAAGAAACTTAATCAAGTAATTCCAGCCCATTTGATCATATAATTTTATACTCACAAAATGGAATGGTTAGGAAGTTATTTTTACAAGCACTAATTTGTAAGTTGCTTTCTAAAAAGGCAAGTTGGGAAAACAAGCAGCTTCTCTCCCTGTAAATGAAGCACATTTGTCTTTCTCACACTACAGATGACCCAATTTCTCCCTATACCGGCTGGCTTCTGACTATCACAGAGACCAAACAGCCGCAGCCCCTACCCATGCCTTGCACGGGAGGGTGCTGGGCCCCCCTGGTGGACTACCTCCCAGAGACCATCACCCCCCGGGGGCCACTCCACAGGTGAGTAGCACGTGCAGATAGAGGGGAGTGATCACTTAGCTCTGACTGGATTTTTCTTCCTATGAAAAGAGAAACCTGTTCCAGGTCCCATCAATTGAAATGATGTTTGAAACCAGAGGGAACACAAGCGACTTGAACTGCAGCTCCCAGCACACTGACTGACTTTGCTCGAGCATTAACCAGCGTGCGAAGCTGCCTTGCAGCCCTTTGGAGTTTTCCTTGCTGTGCCCTTAGTGTGGGTGTTCATGCTGTTATGCCTTTTCGATTGTGAGCAGCTAAACGAAAGAACCCTTGTCCTCCGAGTCTCTTCATCCCTCAGCCCCTATTTTCAAGTGATTGGTAGAGTCCCCATTATGTGAATTAGCTCAAGTGAAGTTTCTTCTCCTCGTGGAACTCTGTGCTGTATCAGGTCAACTCCATTTCCCTGGAATCAGGGTCTCACCTAGTTCTTCAAGGCTGACGAGCTGGACGTGATTGTGCCTCAATGACCTGTCAGTCTGTTTCTGTCCTCTTCGGACATGGCGTTGACGTCGTCGTTTTCATTGATCAGGTGCAATGTTGCTGTCATCTTTATGACTGAGATGGTGGTGGACCACAGTGTCAGAGAGGACTGGGCTCTTCATCTCCCGCTGCTGCTCCATGCTGTCTTCCTAGGTAAGCCTGGGACCCAGAGGAATTCTGGCCACTAGAGTCCGAAACCTACACAAGCCATCCCAGGGAGCTGTCCTTTTATGTGGCCATCCTGCTTTTCTGAAATACCTAATATCTTCCATTTTTCACTGCCCTTTCTGTGACATCTCTAAAATTCCAGTTGATCAGTCATTGTTTAAAGTTGTCCTGGCACCATAATATAGAATGGTACCTCATCCATGCTACTTCTATGTTGTTACTGCTAAGTTGCTTCAGTCGTGTCCGACCCTGTGCGACCCCATGGACTGCAGCCCACCAGGCTCCTCCGTCCATGGGATTTTCCAGGCAGGAGTACTGGAGTGGGTTGCCATTGCCTTCTCCTGTAACTGCATAGTGATGCACCAATTCAACTTACTGCTATGGGGGAAAATCACCATTTAATGAGACATGAAGACAAAGCACAGACCCGACTAAGGGCACACATGCTGTGGACCACAGCACGGCCATGACCAGAGCAAGTGGGGGGACGGGGGAGGGGAGAGGGATGGGTGAACCACAGCCTCGGGGGCGGGGGCGGGGGGGGGGGCAGGTCTGGATTGACGATGACTAAGCAGACAACAGGATGAGACAGGAAATCAAAACCAATGATGAAAGCAGACACACCGCCAGAGAACTCCAACAGCAAGGAGAACATACAGAACTGTTCTTTAACAAATATTCAGAAAGAAATCAAGCATGAAACCACAGAGAAATCCTCAAAGAATTTTAAATATCAACTAATTAGCCAATGATACAAATTATAGTGTGTCAAAAGACCACAAAGTGGACTAGTTACTGCTACTTCTATAGAGATATTCAAAACAAGCTGGACTTCTTTTAGGGGCTTTGGTTCTCCGTGATAAGTTTAAAGCCTTGAGACACAGTCAGTGCATAGCGAGGAAGAATGTAGAACATGGTCGGCTAAGCACTGAGATTTTAAAATATCCAAGGTGCAGAGCAAAAAAAAATGGAAAGAGGAATCAGCCAGGCAGGGAGACTCAGAGAGAGAGATAAAGTTAGAAACCTTTAGTAACAGGGAAGAGAACATCTCAGGAAAGAGGAATGCTAAACATGTCAGATGCTACAGAGAGGTCAAGAAAAGTCCGTCTGTCAGCATTTCATAAGAACATTTTTTAAGGAAGAAAACATTTAATTTTTCCTAAGCCTGATTTCTTTATGTCGGTAACAACCTAACAAAGAAAACTAAACATTCCTCTAACGTGTTCCTCCCGGGCATCTTGGAATCTTTGCCATCCCTGGAATCTAGACGAGCTGAAGGTTTGTTTATATTAAGAGATTGCACCATTTTGTTCCAGGTTTGGACCATTACCGGCCCGAAGTCTTTGAACACAGCAAAAAATTGCTTCTTCACCTCCTGATTGCCCTCTCTTGCAACAGCAATTTCCATGCCATTGCTTCTGTGCTCCTGCAGACTCGAGAGATGGGCGAAGCCAAGACTCTAACCGTTCAGCCAGCTTATCAACCCGAGTACCTCTATACAGGTAACACCAGGAGGAGGGGCAGGGAGCCTGAGACAGAATCACAAGTCTGAGGATACCTGGGGGTGTCCCTGGAGCCCACATCAATGTCTCTGCTTTTACCCTTGCCCCAGCTTTCTAAAGGATAAAATATGCACCATTATGTACAAAAAACATGCACTATTTTACTTGATGTTAAATCCTTCTTCCTTAGTAAATATGTCCAAATATACTTTTAAAATTATTACTGTGATTGCTATTTTCATTAAATATGTTATGAAAAAAATTAATATCCATTGACCGAGAGAGTATGAGTCTGGAACACCCATGGAGGAGAGTGTGCAGAACAGTGACCACCTGCAGCATCTTGAGACCAGGTATCACCAAGGCGCCAGACATTTCCCTATGTACCTTGAGACTTAATTACATTAATATACGCATTCAGAGTTCTGGGCACATTTATGCAAAACATTGTGTATAACCTACTTATCGCTGTTATCCTCAACAATAGTATCATGTCACATAGTTAAATCGTCTATTACCCAAGAATAATTTACCTACAGCACAGTAAGGTACAGATGTGTAACAGAGCTATTCATCAGTCAGTGGGTGTGTGAAAGCAGGCGCACACAGACACACGCACTCACCTCTTGCAGAAAGCATCAATTAAAACACCAGAGCATCAAATGATTTGGTAAGTCTGTTAGAAAAAGACTGATTAAGTGAGCTTAATCAGAAGACTAGGTATTTTGAAGATCTTTGTATCTTAGCACAAATGGTTCCATGCCATTCTTTTTATGTACTGCATAGTACCCATTGAACAACATATCTTAACTCATATGTTTCTTATCCACACCTGGAGAAATTGTTGTGGTTTGTGTCTGTTTTGCTTCTTGGCCAATATACAAAATGCCTCCATGAGCCTCTAGGCTCATATACCTTGATGTACTTTTAATCAGTGTATCTCCAGGATACATTTCTTAGTTTGTAGTTATTGGGTCAAACAACAAAAGATAGATGTCTTTAAATTTTTTTTTTACTGATATTGCAAATTGTTCTCCAAGATTGTTGCACTAATTTAAACCCACAGTATTTAAGAGTGTGTATTGCACACCTACTATTACTAAACCAGTCTAATAAATAAAAGGTGGTATCTTGGGGGAGAAAAGGGGGAAAAAAAAGACACCAAAGTAGAAAATAGCAGAGCACCATCTGTTACCAAATCACACTGGTCTACACGGCAGTGCAACTATTCTGTAAGCAAAGAAAGAGTTCCAGTCTTGTTTAATCATAGCCATAGCCAAAAATCAAGTGTTTTTTTTTTTTTTTTTTTCAAAAAATTTAAATAACTGCACACTTCCTGATGCACACCTCCCGACCTCGTTCAGCGCATGGCCTGCGCATTCCACCTGGACCTTGTCTCCCACCAGGTGGCTTCGACTTCCTGAGAGAGGACCAGTCGTCCCCGGTGCCAGACTCAGGGCTCAGTTCCAGCTCCACTTCATCCAGCATCAGTCTGGGAGGCAGCAGTGGGAACCTCCCACAGATGACCCAGGAGGGAGAAGATGCAGACGCGGCTGCCGACTCAGATGAGAAGGCAAACAAGCTCATTGAGTTTCTGACGACCAGGTAAGGGAGGGGTCAGGAGATGGGCTGCTGTTTTTTGGGTCAGTCTTGTGGCAGAGTGCCATCACTTTAAAACTGCAGATGAAAATTCTAATGAAGTCTCCTCTCTTCTGAATTGCATCTGCTGGCGTCTGTGTACAAGGCAGACCCTGATAGGTGCTGTCTACGACTCCCCTGATGTCACAGTGGAGGAGCGGAGAGATTTCCTGCCTAATGAGCAGGTGGCAGATGCGGGCGGGAGGCAAGCATGACTTTCACTGTCTGTTAGAGCTACCAGCCTCCGGGAGTTCCAAGACTTGACAGAGAACATTGCTCTGGAAACCCAAAGTATTAGCCTTGGTCAACCTAGTAGCAGCTGCAGACGGGGGACCCCTATCTGCTCCTCTAGTCCAAAGGGTCACTTATAAATGGAGTTCAGGAACCAGAAACAATCAGACGCGTGATGGGAAAAGAATCCAACTAATAATAGATCAAAGTCAGGAAAACTGTGAGTGATCCCGTTTTTTTCAGGTTTTATGGTTCTTTCAAGGAATGATTTAGCTCTTGGTTCCGTTCTCATAGTTCGGTTCAGTTTAGTCACTCAGTCGTGTCCAACTCTTTGAGACCCCATGAACCACAGCACGCCAGGCCTCCCTGTCCATCGCCAACTGCCAGAATCTACCCAAACCCATGTCCACTGAGTTGGTGATGCCATCCAACCATCTCATCCTCTGTTGCCCCCTTTTCCTCCTGCCCTCAGTCTTTCCCAGCATCAGGGTCAGCTCTTCACATCAGGTGGCCAAAGTATTGGAGTTTCAGCTTCAGCAACTTCCTTCCATTGAATATTCAGGACTGGTTTCCTTTAGGATGGACTGGTTGTATCTCCTTGCAGTTCAAGGAACTCTCAAGAGTCTTCTCCAACATCACAATTCAAAAGTGTCAATTCTTCAGCACTCAGCTTTCTTTATAGTCCAACTCTCACATCTGTACATGACTACTGGAAAAACCATAGCCTTGACTAGACGGACCTTTGTGGACAAAGTAATGTCTCTGCTTTTGAATATGCTATCTAGGTTGGTCATAACTTTCCTTCCAAGGAGTAAGCGTCTTTTAATTTCATGGCTGCAGTCACCATCTGCAGTGATTTTGGAGCCCCCCAAAATAAAGTCTAACACTGTTTCCACTGTTTTCCCATCTATGTGCCATGAAGTGATGGGACCGGATGCCATGATCTTAGCTTTCTGAATGTTGAGCTTTAAGCCAACTTTTTCACTCTCCACTTTCACTTTCATCAAGAGGCTTTTTCGTTCCTCTTCACTTTCTGCCATAAGGGTGGTGTCATCTGCATATCTGAGGTTATTGATTTTTCTCCTGGCAATCTTGATTCCAGCTTCTACTTCTTCCAGCCCAGCGTTTCTCATGATGTACTCTGCATAGAAGTTAAATAAGCAGGGTGACAACATACAGCCTTGACGTACTCTTTTTCCTATTTGGAACCAGTCTGTTGTTCCATGTCCAGTTCTAACTGTTGCTTCCTGACCTGCATACAGATTTCTCAAGAGGCAGGTTAGGTGGTCTGGTATTCCCATCTCTTTCAGAATTTTCCACAGTTTATTGTGATCCACACAGTCAAAGGCTTTGGCATAGTCAATAAAGCAGAAATAGATGTTTTTCCGGAACTCTCTTGCTTTTTCCATGATCCAGCAGATGCTGGCAATTTGATCTCTGGTTCCTCTGCCTTCTCTAAATACAGCTTGAACATCTGGAAGTTCATGGTTCACATACTGTTGAAGCCTGGCTTGGAGAATTTTGAGCATTACTTTGCTAGTGTGTGAGATGCGTCCAATTGTGCAGTAGTTTGAGCATTCTTTGGCATTGCCTTTCTTTGGGATTGGAATGAAAACTGACCTTTTCCAGTCCAGTGGCCACTGCTGAGTTTTCCAAATTTGCTGGCATCTTGAGTACAGCACTTTCACAGCATCATCTTTTAGGATTTGAAATAGCTCTACTGGAATTCCATCACCTCCACTAGCTTTGTTCGTAGTGATGCTTCCTAAGGCCCACTTGACTTCACATTCCAGAATGTCTGGCTCTAGGTGAGTGATCACACCATCGTGATTATCTGGGTCATGAAGATCTTTTTTGTACAGCTCTTCTGTATATTCTTGCCACCTCTTCTTAATATCTTCTGCTTCTGTTAGCTCAGTTCAATATAGAATTTAATGTACAGAAAGCTCAGGTAGGGGCTGGTGGGGCCTCCTTACAGGGTGTCTCAGAGACCTGACTGGTTTGTGGAGAAGAAAGGTTTTCTCACTACTCACCAGTGTCAGTGCTGGGAATGGTATTTTCTTAAATTCTCACATGTGGAGCCGAATAGACAACAGAGTTTGTATCTTCAGTTTGTCCTACAGTGTTTGGCAACTTAACAATGTGATCCTAATAAAATGTTATCTCTGCACATTCTAAAATGTATAAAGGGAGTCTGTGTCTAAATCTGTGTTTTATTTGACATGTTACATCATTTCATTTAAGACAAAGAACCAAAACCTGTTATGTGCTGAATGAACACTGTCCTGGTGAATTGAGAAGTTTTAATTTTGTGAGCAAAACATATGAAAAAGTATGTCTCCATCAGTTAAGTAGATATATTTTGAGTGTACTCTTAAGCTTTATAAGACTGAAATTTTCCACCAAATTAATAAGTAAATTTTTTTTAAATGTATGTTGCTCGTTTGGAGTTAGAACTGTGTATATGGTTGTGCAAAATGATAGTTACATTTTTGACAGTTCGTGTGTCTTGTTGAAGGGCATTTGGTCCGCTTTGGTGCCATGAGGACATCACACCCAAAAATCAGAATTCAAAGAGTGCTGAACAACTCACCAATTTTCTACGTCATGTTGTATCCGTTTTCAGAGATTCCAAATCAGGTACCTCATCCTATTTCTACAAAGCCCACTTTCAGCGTTTGTCTGTAACAGAGCTCGTTCTCCCCATATAGTTACACACTGTGTATGTATTTATGTGTGCGTGTGTGTGTATGTGTGTAAAATCCTCCATTTGGCAGCAGTAGCCAAGGAATATTCACAGGAGGTATTGAAGCTTTTTCAGGTGTGCCTAATTTAATGATAGTTAATGTCACATATTGCGGCATGATGCTCCATCAAATGATTTCCCCAGTGTCTCTGTTCTCTTTGCTTCATTTCCCTCACTACAACACAACTGTGCCTATATTAATTTTATTTAAAGAAGGCCATGAGAAAGAAATTTTATTCGCTGTCATCAGACTCAACTGGGAGAAAACGGTCTGTCTTGCAAACTGGGTTTTCTTAAATAAGAATAATTTTTCAATAAAATGTTTTTGGCTTTAAAAGTATTTGCTGACAAGTCCTGCGCCAGTGACCACTCAATATTCTGAACACGGTCTGATGCTAATTTAGGCACTAGTAGCCGCACAATATTCAAGCCCTTAGCTGGATTCCATTCAGATCAGCTTGGCCAGGGCTGATATGTGTGTGAAATTTAAATTTGGTTCCTCAGCCTGGTAAACAGCTATCTCTGCCTTTTCTCACTCAGCAGGCTGGCCATAGTAAATATGTCTCACTGGTTCTTCTGGCTGCTCTGATAATTAGCACATTTTACAGTTTGAAACATTCCAGATAAGCCACATATCTTTTCATTATCAGAGGATACATGCTAAGAAACAAAAAATACTGTTAAACTGAAATGGGAAAGTTGTTCCCAGAATGGAATTGCCATTTCTTGAGTTTTCCCTTTGGAATTTCTTTGAAGTATTAAAACTGCTTTTATTGGTATTTCCCCCACTTAAAAGTCATTTCAATAGCCTTAAAGGAGAAATTTTGTGATGCATGTGAACTCTTCATCTGTGTAAAACTCTTGATGGTATGCTGCTGCTGCTAAGTAGCTTCAGTTGTGTCTGACTCTGTGTAACCCTATGGACAGCAGCCCACCAGGCTCCTCCATCCACAGGATTCTCTAGGCAAGAATACTGGAGTGGGTTGCCATTTCCTTCTCTGCTTGATGGTATAAAGATAGTAAAAATGAGAAAAAGTATGAATGCCATATATAGCATGTTCTCAGAGCATGCTTCAGGCTGCTTAGAACATTCTGGGCTTCCCTGGTGGCTCAGACAGTAAAGCGTCTACTCACAATGCAGGATACCCGGCTTCAATCCGTGGGTCAGGAAGATCCCCTGGAGAAGGAAATGGCAACCCACTCCAGGACTCTTGCCTGGAAAATTCCATGGACAGAGGAACCTAGCAGGCCACAGTCCATGGGGTTGTAAAGAGCTGGACACGACTGAGCAACTTCACTTTCACTTAGAATATTTTGTGTCTTTTCACATCTTTCTCAAGATATTTTTACTCACTACAATTTTCTTGAACGTGGCTGCTTTCTGCCTACTTCCAATATAGCACAATAAGATGTGTTCCTGGAAATGCTTGTATTAGTCAGGGTAGCATAGCTGCTGTAATAAATAACCCCCAAAGTTCAGAGACCTCACACAAGAGGCTGTTTCCGGATCTCATAACAGTCCAATGTGGACGTTTGGGAGCAGCTTTCCACCTGGTGCTTCAGGGACCACCCCCCCATTCTGTGTTTCTGCCACCCGCTAGGCTCAGAGGCCTCTACTCAACCCTCTGTGTCCAGGGGCAGGTGGAGGAACAGAGTGCATGGAGGGTCACCCCGGAGGAGTTTGCCTGCTAGCCTTGAGCGTGGCATCCAGCACATCTCCCTGTGTCCCACTGGCCAGAACCCAAGCCCAAGGTCACATCTGACTGTGAGGAGGGCTGAGAAATGTGGCTTCACTGTGTAACAGGGAGAAAAGGAAACCTTCTTCCTTTGTCTGTTGTTGTTTAGTTGCTTGGTTGTGTCCGACTCTTTGTGGCCCCGTGGACTGTAGCCTGCCAGGCTCCTCTGTCCATGGGGTTCTCCAGGCAAGGATACTGGCGTGGGTTGCCATTTCCTCCTCCAGGGGATCTTCTCTACCCAGGGATTGAACCCAAATCTCCTGCACTGCCAATTGGGTTCTTTACCACTGAGCCACCTAGGAAGCCCCTTCTTTTCTCTGCCACTCATTAAATAGCTTTTCCCAAAGGACATCATCTTAGGGGGTTGGGGGTCAGCAGTCCTACTAGAACACTTCTAACAGTATGATTTATTTATTTATTTATTTTAGATTCTTTTTTTTTTTGCCACACTGTGTGGCATGTGAGATCATAGGTCCCTGACCAGGAATTGAACCCACACTCCCAGGCAGTGTAAGTGCAGAGTCTTAGCCAGTGGACCACCAGGGGAGTCCCTCCAACAGTGTGATTTAAAGAAGTTTTATTCATCGCCATGGACCTCACCTCCACATATAAAATGGCTTAAATAGAAAAATATGTTTTGAAAAGCAAAACAAAGATGTAAAAAATGATTTTGAAATATCCATTCATAGGTTGTGAACTACCTTTAAGGGTTAAATCTTGTGTTTCCTACCCTGAACGTGTCTAAGTCTGTTTTCAAGGACACTTGGTTGACGCTGCAGGAGCATTGTCTTATTTGGTGTACTACGTGTCCCAGGGCTCAGCCAGCCAGGCAGCAGCACCAGGAACAGTAACAGTGAATTTTCCCTCCTGGTCCACGTTCATGGAACCATCAAATGTGCCCCCAGAGCCTCTCCATCACGGAGACAGCACAAATCGCTGTTTTGATCAGGTCCACTGACTCGCGTAGCCTGATTTTTCTGCACATAAAGAGGTGCAACAAGTGGGGGATTTAATGGCCCAGAATTCAGCCATGGATTTTCCCTTATGTTTTCATTTTATTGTGATCAGATGGTTTTCTGAGGGCTGAGATTACCTTCATGCTGTTGGAAGAACAAACACTCAGGAGGTGAAAGTTGAACCAGTCCCTGCCTTCTTTGCAATGCCTGCACCTCCACGTCTGCCTGTTTATGGACAATTCTGAAGAACAGGGAGTTTGGCCCAGGCTTTGGTTGCACTTGCGTACATGCGTGTATACGTGCTAAGTCGCTTCAGTTGTGTCTGACTCTATGTGACCCTATGGACTGTAGCCCGCCAGGCTCCTCTGTCCATGGGGTTCTCCAGGCAAGAATACTGGAGTGGGTGGCCATGCCCTCCTCCAGGGGATCTTCCCAGCCCAGGGATCAAACCCATGTCTCTTACGTCTCCTGCATGGGGAGGAGGGTTCTTTACCACTAGTGCCACCTGGCTGGTCAGATCCACTCATCACTTGCCTCTTCATTCACAAGACTTGTGTCTAACAGATTCTCGTATGACAAAGGAGCGAACATATCCTATGTGAAAAGTGCAGAAGAATGATGCCAAACAGTAGCAGCGCAATAACTAATAATACATTTGTAAGCGCCAGTGATGTGTCAGACACCACTCCAAGCCCTTTCTAAGTTGATTTTCACCACCACTCTTTGAGGTGGATGCTCTGATTCACAAGGTAGAGACAAGGAAACAGGGTCACAGAGAATACATTTCTTTCCCAGCATCCCAAATCTCTCATTTAAAATCAGGACCATATTGCTCTGAAGCTTTCTACTCCACAAAGCTTGCTCCAAACTCTTTCTATTCCACTGTGCTCCTTTAAGATTGATTCAGATTTGGTTTTAATTTGTTATTTTATTGAAGTATAGTTGCTCTACAATGCTGTGTTAAAATGAACATTTCTACTGTATAGCGATGTGAACCAGCCTTATATATATGCATATCCCCTCTTTTTTGGATTTCCTTCCCATTCAGGTCACCACTGACCACTGAGTAGAGTTCCCTGCGCTATAGAGCCGGTTCTCATTAGTTATAGGAATTCCCAGATGGTACTAGTGGTAAAGGACCCGCCTGCCAATGCAGGAGACGTAAGAGATGCCAGTTGGATATGGTCGGAAAGATCCCCTGGAGGAGGAAATGGCAACCCACTTCAGTATTCTTGCCTGGAGAATCCCATGGATACAGGAGCCTGGCGGGATCCAGTCCGTGGTGTCGCAAAAGGGGAAGCAACTTGACACACAATCATTAGCTATCTGTTTTATGCATAGTAGTGTGTGTCTGTCAATCCCAATCACAGAGTTCATTTTTAAATAAGTACCACCAGCAGGGGGCACTGTGCAGTCAGCCTGCTGTAAGCGCACAGATGACTGGTGGCCTCGGTTAGCAGCTGAGTGCTGACCTGCTCCCGCCCCTGTGCCCTAGGTTTCCACCTGGAGCAGCACCTGAGTGAAGTGGCGCTACAGACGGCCCTTGCCAGCTCTTCCAGGCACTATGCCGGCCGGTCCTTCCAGATATTCCGGGCCCTCAAACAACCTCTGTCAGCACACGCCTTGTCGGACCTCCTCTCCAGGCTGGTGGAGGTGATTGGCGAGCACGGAGATGAGATTCAGGTACAGAAGGAAAGCTAGTGCAGTCACCCTTCTCTGCATGCAGAGATGAGGAGTTAATGACTTTCTTTGAACTTCCTCCTGCCAATTATCCCAGCCATTCAGACATGTATAATTTATTTAAAAATTCTAGAGGTTGACTTTTGTTTTTACAAATCTCTCTCCAGAGGGGGTGCTGTTCTAGAAATTCAGTGGACACTTTTATTGAGCCAATAACTGAAATCCTTTGGCGACTCTTTGTTTTTATTGATTTTGTTTGGTGGGGCCTGGGGGAGGTATTTTGTCTTGTTTTTGTCTTTTTACTAACAACCTGAGATGCTGTTGTGCAGCCTGCTCACCCAGAGAAGGGGAGAGGGGTTCTGTTGTGTCTGTGCAGAGCACCACTCCTGTCTGTATGGCTGGCCTTCGATAAACTGAGAAAACCTAGAGAAATAGTGGGCAGAGTAGATGCCCCAACAGGACCCTGTGGACTGTGGAACCTGGAGGCTGGAGAGTTGAACAGTTGGAAAGCCAGGGGCATTACAAGCTCCGTAGCTGAGGCCAAGCCCTTCTTTTCCATCAGAAATGTTCTGCATCTCAGAGGGCTGTACATCTGAGACTGCAGCTTTTTTTTCTCCTCTGGCCATTGGAAGCACACTTTAGAATGCCCAGAGTCACAGCCCTTCTCATCCTTCATCTCTTAATCTCTGGCTTCCAGATGTTGCCACGCTGTATTTCAAATGTCCACCATCCCCCTCAGCAAGGGGCCACACTTGCCCACTATAGCCTTACCCCTCCCTGTTGGGTTTTGAATGAGACTGATCTGTTGAAAACCTCACATCTAGGGAGAGAAATCATCATGATTACCTGCTAACTCCTAAGCCATCTGAGTTTCCTAAGTAGCCCTTAAAATTTCTTTGTAAATTAAAGTAGCCATGACTATCCAGCTTTCAAAGATGGTATCAGCATTTGAATAAAGTTTGTATCCATTAAGTTTATCTTCAAGATGCTAGCAGTGATTGTAAGTGGCGCAGAATGTTGTCTTTGTGTGTATGGCAGGGCTATGTCATGGAAGCCCTTCTTACCCTGGAAGCTGCCGTGGACAACTTGTCTGACTGCTTGAAGAACACTGATCTCTTAACTGTACTGTCTCGGTGAGTATCAGCTGAGCAATATTTTAAAATCAGATACACTGTACTGAATATTTTGGAGAAGCTTAGACTTTGGGCAAAGTCTAAAGAGCAAATCTGGTTTTTTGAAGTCTGTTTGTGACCTGAGAAAGTATGTATGACATTTCCTTCAGTTTAAAAAAAAAAAAAAGGAAATTACAACAGACACATATATACACAGGAAGTTAGACAATGTGTTATTTCTAAGTAATACAAATATTAGTTTTTTTCAATTTCCTATTTCTATGAGTATTTTTCATATTTTATATAATTATCCTATTTATCACATTTTATAGAAACAAGCTAAGCATTCTTTTTTAAATGCATATATGCAAGACTTATCTGATCCATTGCCATAAAAACATTTGAAATAAATGTTGATTTTACTTGAAATTTCTACCTTAGGATCTTTCTTTTTTAGTTTTTAATTCCTTTTGTTCCTGTCAATGTTTAATAACCCATTTTAAATCATTCACAGTTCCATATTCTGTTTGGAAAATTAAGCTCATCTTGCTTGAAATTGAATCAGTAATGTTATAGTAGGTTGGACCTTGTTTCATTTTTAAGGTGAACATTTTTGTAATAGGTAATTTTAGTGTAATTACTAACATCATATATATTTATCTGTATAAACCCACAGGTTAATCTATATCAGTAAAAATTCAGCAACAATGTTGATAGAAATAGACTTAGAAATCATTTTTCATAAATTTTATAAGTGCAAAAATTGTCCTTTAACATAAGCATTTACATTTTTCTTTCTAGATATTTCTGTATCTGTTCTTTTTATCGGTCAGTTAATAAGAGTATTAACATTTATACCTATTAGATACATTTTATTTCATAATTATTCTCACCTAAATTCAAACAAAAATTAAATGAATGATCAGTAAACTTTAGAGCCAACTGCTTATTTCTTTAACTTTTCAATAAGTTAAAGGCAGTATTTGGTTTTGTTGTTTTGTTAGTGAGGATTGTTCCAATTAAGTTTGGTTTTTCACAGCATTATATTTAAGAATAAGGAAACATATTCCTTTTCATTTAAGAATGTGGAAAAAAATGATTAGAAAGTAATATTTCCAAGGAATGATTTCCCCACATTGTTGATGGATCTTAAAAGGACTAGCCTTTCACTGAAATGCACTGGATTCCTACTGAACTCTTCAATTTTTATACCCAGCTCTTCATCACCAGACTTAAGCTCTAACACTAAACTGACAGCTAGCAGAAAGAGCACAGGACAGCTCAATGTGAACCCTGGGGCAGCTAGCGGCAACACAGCAACTGCAGAGCGCAGCCGGCATCAAAGGAGCTTCTCTGTGCCCAAGAAGTTCGGTGTTGTTGACCGGTCCTCAGACCCACCTCGGAGTGCCACCCTGGACAGAATTCAGGCCTGTACCCAACAAGGCCTCTCATCGAAAACCAGAAGCTCATCCTCCTTGAAGGACAGCCTCACTGACCCATCACACATAAACCATCCAACCAACCTGTTGGCCACCATCTTTTGGGTCACGGTGGCTTTGATGGAATCCGATTTTGAGTTTGAATACCTAATGGCCCTGAGGCTGCTGAACAGACTGCTGGCTCACATGCCACTTGATAAAGCTGAGAACCGAGAAAAACTAGAGAAACTCCAGGCGCAGCTCAAGTGGGCAGACTTTTCAGGGTTGCAGCAGCTGCTGTTGAAGGGGTTCACCTCCCTCACCACCACCGACCTTACATTGCAGCTGTTCAGTTTGCTGACACCAGTGTCCAAAGTATCCATGGTGGACTCATCTCAAGCCATTGGTAAAGCTCACACTCTTAAGTTCTGGTCATGGTGGAACATGTGTTTAGTGTAATAAGATAATGTGGGCTTAGTGCTTTTAATGATTGTGTTTAAAAATGGCTCTTTGGGAATAGTTTATTTTTTATTTTAAAATTTGTATAGAAGTTTTTCTTTAATTATTTTAAATTTATTTTTTAATGTGCTGGGTCTTTGCTGCAAGCAGGCTTTCTCCAGTTGTGGCAAGTGGGGGCTGCTCTTCATTGTGGTGGCTTCTCTTGTTGCGGAGCACAGGCTCAAGCGTGCGTGAGCCTCCGCAGTTGTGGCACGTCAGCTCAGTAGTTGCTGCTCCCAGGCTCTGGAGCGCAGGCTCAATAGTTGTGGTGCATGGGCTTACTTGCTCTGCAGCATGTGGCATCTTCTTGGACCAGGGATCGAACTTGGGTCTCCTACATGGGCAGGAGGATTCTCCACCACTGAGCCACTAGGGAAGCCCTGTAAAAGTCTTAACTATGTATATTGTAGATGTTTTTAAGGCAGTTGCATAAAAGGGGCAAGAATAATACATGAGATTTTTCTTTCTGCTTTCCAGATCACATTGCAGACAGTGCTAGTTTATCCCATTGCTCTTATACAGACATTTTCTCTTTTTTCTTAACTCTTAAATCTTTTATTTTTCTGAGCCTTTATTTTCCTCTTGAAAATTCCTTTGGTTCCCTGTTGTTTTGAATTAAATCAGCAAACCAGATTTTCAATACCATGGCATGTGGCCCACAATTCTCTCCAGGAAGCCAAAGCTTAATACAGTAGAACTAAGCTGATCCTCATCATTTCAAAGAATCTTTCTGATAACTTAAATTGATTGGCCTGTGTCTTTTCAAACAAGTTTTCCTTGAAATACATTTTTTTGATAAAAACTTCAAACTAGTGCTTCAGTTCATTTTAATCCACTTTTTAAAATCTATGCCAACAATCATTCTTATTTGCAACAGTCGATAGCATGACAGCACCGTACCTGAAAATTGCGAATCTACTTCAGTGCCTGCTTTGAACGGATGCCATTGTGGTTGTACATTTATCATGGATTTTATGTTAGATCAAAGTTACTTCAAAAGGCTGCTTTTGCATCTCCTCGGAACAAAATCTATAATAGGCCTTCCTGCTGTTAATGGCTCAAATGCCCCATATTCACGTGTCTCCGTTTGTATCTTCTCTAATCCAGGGTTTCCACTGAATGTCTTATGTCTTCTGCCCCAGCTGATACAGCATTTTGAAAACCCCAACCAGTTCTGTAAGGATGTAGCTGAGAGAATCGCTCAGGTATGCCTTAAGGCTTCACCCTCAGGCAGATCCAAGACCCAATGTTGGACAGCAGTGACCAGGCGTGGGGTGATACGTTTCATAAACCTGAAGAGACTAACTGATATCACTAGTAATTCACGTTTCTGGGTGGCTGAGTCACATGGTCATTTCATTATTGAGAAAATAAGTGGGAAAAAAACTGGTGAAAATTAAATGACTAAGTATTCTGTAGCTGCCCCCAAAAATGTATCGATCCGTTTTCCAGGCTGCTAGGGCTTAGAGCAAAATTGCTAACATTTCTTCCTTATTCATCAGGCTGTTGTATCACTAGTTGACTTTCTTCTCGTAAAAGGTTTGTTTGGAAGAGAAGAACCCCAAACTTTCCAATCTTGCACACGTCATGACTCTTTATAAAACACACAGCTACACGAGGGACTGTGCCACGTGGGTCAATGTGGTCTGCCGGTACCTTCATGAAGCCTATGCTGACATCACCTTGAATATGGTTACCTACCTGGCAGAGGTAAGTTCCTGAATTGAGGATAAAGTCTATTATAGTTTCTATGGGTAAAATAGTGGGCTTCCCTCATAGCTCAGTTGGTAGAGAATCTGCCTGCAATGCAGGAGACCCAGCTTCGATTCCTGGGTCGGGATGATCCCCTGGAGAAGGAAATGGCAATCCACTCCAATATTATTGCCTGAAAAATCCCGTGGACAGAGGAGCCTGGCAGGCTGACAAGAATCAGACAAAACTTAGCGACTAAGCCACCACCACCACCATGGGTAAAATATGTATGTGAAACTGATAATAAGAGCCTTAACCTCATTTATTCATCATGTATTCACTTACTATATATTATCATAGATGCTGTATAGAATCAGTTAAAACAACTGATTCTCACAATAACTCAGTGATTATAACAGAGAACCTGAGAATCAGCAGGTTTAGTAATCTACAAGTGTAAGGTGTCAGAGCAGCCTTTGAAATGATATATAGCTGCCTCCAAAGCGTAAACTCCTTTTTACTACCCTGGTACCTGTCAGCACATGCCAGAGACAGGAAGATTTTCTTCAAATTATTCTGGTGTTCAATCTTATTTAAGGACTTAACTATGTTTAATGGTTGTGTGCTCTGAACTCATTAACAAAGCATATATTTTTGAAGATGCTCATTTTTCCACACAATAGATTTGTGTAATTATTTCCTTGTTTGTTAACAGATCAGTCCTTTTGGCCACTTTCGATGTGGAATCTCAGCATTTCTCTGAATCGCTTCTATTATCTTTTAGTTTTGAACAGTAACTTTTGTCATTATGTCTGTCACAGCAATTTGCTTATTATTTTCCTTTCCTTTTTGAAAATATCATTGACTTCTTTCTTGATTATAAAAGCAGTATGTGTTTGTAGCAGAAAATTCAGAAGGTACAGAACAGTAAAAAAAAAAAAAAAGAAAGAAAGAAAAATCATCCAAAATAATTAAAATTATCCAGAGAGAAACACTAGTAAGATTTTGTTGGGTGTCCTTCCTGTGTTATTTGTCTAACACACACCCATTTACATTAGTGTTAGCATCATTTATTATATAGAAACTATATATTCCTTATTATTTCACTTAATATAGCTAATATCTTTTACTGTCTTTAAAAACATTCTATTGAATACATAGTATTTCATCATACGGATTACCATAATTTATGTATCCATTTCCCTAGTGTTTGATATTTAAATTGCTCACAGAGCTTTCTTGTTTTGTGTGTGATTTTTCTCTTTTTTTTTTACCATTATAACTAATGCCTTGGTGAAATCTCATACTTAAATCTTAGTATCTGTCTCTAGGTTTGGAAAAGTTCCTAAAAAATGTAATTATTATTTCAAAAGATATGAACCCTTTTAGTTATCTTGATCTCAATTGCCAGATTATCCAAGTTAACGTTTCCACCAATGATTTCTACCCTTTCCTATATCCTCCCCGGTACTGTCATCAATTTGATAACTTATAAATGTATCTCTTTTGTTTTCATTTGTAATTTTCAGTCACTGTTGGTGTTTGATGCTTTCCTTTTGAGGTTTATTTTGTATTCCATTGTGTAAATTTTTTTCAGGTCTTTAAAAAAAATTTTTATAAGCATTTTTCTTTTTTAAAAGAGCTTTTATTTACTTATTTATTAGGCTGTGCTGCATGGCATTGTGGGATCTTAGTTTCTCGAGCAAGAATCACCCCCTGTGCCCCTTGCTGGGGAAGCACAGAGTCTTAACCACGGGACCACCGGGGAAGTCCCTGAATATTATGTTTATATATCAGACCTACAGCATTGCCTTTGATAACATCTCCACCTCTTCAGTAGTTAGTATTTTCTTTTCCCATCTAAGGAAATGTGCAGGCATAAAGGTACTAGGAGACCTTGGTGCTTCTGTGTGGAAATCTGGTGTCAGATGACTCACCCTGCGCGTTGCCCCCACAGCTTCTGGAGAAGGGCCTCCCCAGCATGCAGCAGCCCCTCCTGCAGGTGATCTACAGCCTGCTCAGCTACATGGACCTTTCTGTCGTTCCTGTAAAGCAGTTCAACGTGGAAGTTCTGAAGACCATTGAAAAATACGTGCAAGTGAGTATTGAACCAGGATGTTTCCAGACAGTCATTCCAGAAAGACAGCTTTTGCACGGAGCTCGTACTTGGCCACAGTTATATGGGTGCCAGGCTACGTGTTCATTTATCGATGTCCATAACACACTGAGAGCGGCCAAGACGGTGGCTGACCACCACCCTGAGCGGCTTCCTGAGGAGAAAGACACGACCAGGCCGCAGTGCGTTCCTGAGCCTTCAGAGGACACGTCTCTGAAAGCATGTCCTGGCTTGGGGGGCAGGGGCAGGGTCTTGTTTGAGGGGTTCTATTTCAAAGGAGAAGGAAGAAGCAACTTGTGTGTGCCTGGTTCTAGATCAGGTGTTTTAGATGAGAAGGGTTAATTCAGAGGTGAAAATTGTCACTTAGGGTCGAAGGAACTAAGGCTAAGAAATCGGCATACTTGTACTTGAAAATACTCCAAAAAAACAAAACATACTGTGTACTTGGTGAGTTTCAGAGTTCAAGGACAAATGCTCGGTTTTCTCTGGTTAAACTCATTGACTAAGCCTGACAATTTTAAATATTTTTTTCCCAATCTTCACTTCACCAGTCACGTTACTTGCAGAATTTGCAAATGCTAAAAATGATTTTCAAGCTTTTTTTTTTCTCCACGTGGCATTGCTCCAATAACAGTTGTACCATGTGGTAGATGTTCGTTATTGCTTTCTCACTTGACACTCACGAGAGACAGAGGGTCAGTTCACATCTTTGCCACTTGTTAAAAAAAAAATTGTTTTATTAGACTACCTGTTCTTCGTCCTGTGGATCATCCCTGGTTCTTGAGATCTTATCTTGAATGGTGGCTAATTTCATATCAAACCATGACCTCCCTTGTGCAGAATTAAACAATGAAGGGAATGCGTTTTACTTCATGTGCTTTTACTCCAAGTCCTAGGCAAATAATAACGTTTATCAGGCTGATTATCCATGTGCAGTAGTTTTATGGGAGAAGTGTCTCGGTCTGCCTGGGAGTCGTCAGAGACACAAAGATGGTGAAACACAGTGAGACTTACAGAAGAGTAGGAGTTTGATAAGGAAGGAGAGGAAGGGCATTCCAGGATGAGCGAATAGCATGAGGAAAAGCGCAGAGGTTAGCGACATCGGCCGCTATGGCGAATTCCAGGGCAGATTACCCATGTAGGGCTTGCTCAAAGAGTGTGGACTCCTCCTTGTCCACCAGGGGGAGCTCCTGAAGATGTTTAAGCGGGGAAGTGGCTTGAGCTGAAGATTCTGGAAAGATCACTGTAGCTGGAATGGGTTTGATGGACCCAAGGAGAGGCTGCAAGTGGGGAAACCAGTTAAGAAACCACTGAAATAGTCCAGGGAGGATTCAGCTGAGTCCATGCCAACAGGAATAGAGGTGGGCAGGGGTAGGGGTCAGATTCTCAGGAGGGAGGGAAGAGGGGGGTGAAGAATGGTTCCCAGACTCCGGGGTTAGGTCATGAGAAGGCTGAGGGCAGAGGTCAGACGCCCAGGAAGCAAATGGAGCAGAAAGAGCCAGAGAAGCAGGGAGCGTGGATGGAAACTGGAGGCAGGGAGAATCTTGAGGAGGAGACAGTAGCATATCTGCAATGAAGGGTGGAGATTTTTTGTTTTATTTTGCTTTTCAAATTAAGGAAGTACCTCATTAGAAAAAGCGGTACCTTGTTATTTTAACCTTCTGTTTATTTAAATGTGGACAAAACTGGGTTTTTTTATTTGCTTATTTCCTAAATGTAGCTCCTCTTACAGATAAATTATCTTTTTTATGTCATTTGCCTTTTACTTACCAAAGAATTTCCTGTACTGTTTTAAATTAGTGAGTTCTGACAGGTCATGAGAAGTTTTAGTAGCTAGGAGCATGTTAGTTTTTTTTTTAATGAAATAATTTTTTAAGTATTGACTGACTGTTTCATTTCCTTCAGAGCATTCACTGGAGAGAAGCTCTGAATATTTTGAAGCTGGTGGTTTCTCGATCTGCCAGCCTAGTTTTGCCTTCCTACCAACACAGTGACCTCTCAAAGATAGAAATACATCGAGTGTGGACGAGCTCATCCAAGGAATTACCTGGAAAAACCCTAGACTTCCACTTTGATATTTCAGAGGTATGTTAACTGTTTCCACAAACTTTAGCATGAATACATAGTGGCAAAGTTCAAAACTAGCCGCCTAGAGAAGGGGAGGCTTACATTTATGTCAAATGAAAGCTTCTAAAGCCTAATGAGGTTCTGTTTTTTTTCTTTTTTAAGAACGCAGTCACAGGGGCTCTCATTTGGCAGCTTTTAAAAATAGAAGCTAGCCTCAGTTATATAAAAACGATTCCACAGAAAAGACAATTTTTAAAATGGAATGATCTTAAGCATTTTAAACCATGACCTTCACTCATTCTTTATCTGACTGCTGCCACGTCCCGTCTGGTATCTGCAACCTTGTTTCCTGAACTGTAGCCAAACCAGTGAATGACCGAGATTTTTGGAATCGGCCCTTATGGTCATTTCCCCAAGCCACACTGCTTTTTTTCTTTAATAATTTTTTTAAGTTGATATGTTGTATTTTCATTTTTATTAAGTTCCAGTTTTTTGGGTGGGGTCACATGGCATTCAGGATTTTAGTTGCCCGACCGGGGATCAAACCCACGGCCCCTGCAGTGGGCACATGGAGTTCTAAAAACTGCACCATCAGCGAAGTCTCCCACAATGCTTTTCACAGTACCACTATTTAAATTCTTGGCTTAAGAAAGGGAATGTGGAGAGAAGAGACCTATGAACCGAACTAAGGAGTCAGGAAGAAACGAGGACACAATATAGTCCGATTTACCTGCTGGTCCATGAACAAACTTTTGGAAACCTGCACTTAAGTGTGTTAGTCAAAGATATAAAAATACATTTGCTTTCCTGTCTCTCCTACCCCATGACCGAAAAGCCCCCTAAAGCAGACACCGTGGCCTGTCGGCTTTGTAATTACGGTCTGTACAGTGTCTAATGCATGAACGTACTTCATATTCTTCAGCTTGGCTGAATCCATCAGTTCACTAAATAAATAAACTAGGTCTGCTGACATGCAACTTACTGGCTCAGTTGTAGCCAGATTGGGTTTTTTCAGTCATCTCATTGACCATTCAACACTCAGGATGAGACACTGTTTATTGCTACTGTTGTGATATTTATATATGACATTAAGGTATCAAATCAATATTTTTCCATTTTAAACAGTTTATATTGCTAGGGTAGGAGAGGGGAGCTTACTCTTTTACTAAAGTTTATTCTGTTCCAAAGAGGTACAGAAGACCTGTAGCCAGTCAGCTGCACGCCCCAGAGACCCAGTTGCTCCAGAAAGATGGGCCTGGAGAGACAGGTGGAACACTCCCAGCCAGGGTCTCTCATCTCTGAATGTGGGCCTGTGAACAGGTTTCTGCAGAGACCCCCTTGTGGCTGAAGTTTGAGAGGTGCTGCCTACCCAGCTACCACATTACAGACCTCTCAGGAGTGAAATTTCGTAAATGTTGCCCAAGAACCTGGCCCTGACTCTTTCCTTTAAATAATTGAAATCATAGATTTAAATAAATTTTTAAATACTTGAGAGTATAAGATTGGCAATTACAGGTTGGGATGAGGGGAAGGAATTTTGATCTTGTTATAAGAAAGTCTTTCAAGCTTAAACATCTGAAAGTAATTTGCTTTTCTGTATGTTTCTTTTCTCATCTTTATAGTCATTTGTGAAGTGTATTTAAGAACAAGCAATTGGATTTGTTTTCAGCTGCTCAAGAGGGTGGGAAGGTGTTGAAGATGCAAAATGGTTTGTGTGTTAGTCACTCAGTTGTGTCTGAGTCTTTGCAACCTCAGAGACTGTAGCTTGCCAGGCTCCTCTTTCCATGGAATTCTCCAGGCAAGAACAGTGGAGTGGGTAGTCATTCCCTTCTCCAGGGTATCTTCCCAACCCAGGGGTTGAACCTCAGTCTCCCGCCCTGAAGGCCGATTCTTTACCATCTGAGCCACCAGGGAAGCAAAATGGTTTAGGATGTGTTCTTGAACATCAGGGAAATGAGCCTCCACGTAACACCGAACTTCTCTATGTTTTCATCAAATAAGCAGTTCTTGGTGGCTGCTGGGAGACCGAGCCATGTACCAAGGACTGTGGATGAGAGAGAAGAATGCATGTTTCTCCTCTCTCCCTGCAGACGCCTATCATTGGGAGACGGTATGATGAACTGCAGAACTCCTCTGGGCGTGACGGGAAGCCCAGGCCCATGGCCGTCACCCGGAGTGCATCCTCCACCTCCTCGGGCTCCAACTCCAACGTCCTTGTCCCTGTCAGCTGGAAAAGGCCCCAGTACTCCCAGGTAAAGAGTCCTCGACTTGCAGGGTTGGACAGGAGCTTAGGGGCCCTATAGAACCCAGCTGTGATATGCGATTTGGGCAGCCACCCTCCTGATGTCACCCACCTGGGCATCAGCACTTCAGTGATGAGGAGCTCATGGCATCCGTATTCCGAGGGGACCTCTTTACTCTTTGAACAGGTCATTATGTTGAGTTGAAGTCTGACACTCTGTTGCTTCTACTTATTGATCCTAGTTCTCTTAAGGCTTAGAAAATGCAATCAGATCTCTCACGTGGCAGCCCTTCAGACACTTAACCTACCCGCTCTTCCACTCACCCAGATGAGTCCTCTTTCCTCCAAATAATACATCCTAGTTCTCCTGACCAATCCTCTGTGGCAGGCCTGCACGCTGTCCTGCGAGCCAGCCCTGGATCCGGGTTCACGCATGGCTGACATGAGCAGAGCAGGCGCCCAGATTTCTCCATGCTTGCGTTGTCTCCATTCATCCCATGGGTTATTGATGTCAAGTGAAACCTGTGCGTTATTTAGGGCTCTCTGGGTGACATGTGCCAGAAGCCCAGTGAAAAACTGCCTGAAGTGAAAAAGGAATGTGTTCACTTCCGTATTGCGGCTTCAAGTGGAGCTGGATTCTAGCACACAGAATCCTTAGACCCTTTCCCTCCTCCTCACAGCCCCACCTTCCTGTTCCAAAGTCCTGCTTTCCTCTCTGCTGACTTCATCCTCAGGCAGGTTCTTCCCTGTGAGGCACCAGCGACCTCTGGCAGCTCCAGATTTACATGGTCTTTGCCTCTGACCATTTCAGGGTAGAGGCCTTCCCTCCCTGGCATCCGCAGGAATTCTAGAGAAAATTAAAGTGTTAGTTGCTCAGCCGTGTCTGACTCTTGGCTGACCCCATGGACTGTAGCCCGCCAGGCTTCTCAGTCCATGGGATCTTCCAGGCAAGAATACTGGAGTGGGTTGCCATTCCCTTCTCCAGTGGATCTTCCCAACCCAGGGATCAAACCCAGGTCTCCTGCATTACAGGCAGATTGTGTACTGTCTGAGTCATCAGGGAAGCCCCATTCTAGAGAAAGGATTCTTGCAATCCCTACGAGGGAGGAAAAGTGTCCCCTGGTGGGAGAAGAGCCGTCCCAAGATGAGAGAGGAGCTGCATTACCGGGAGAAGGAGAAATGGACGCTGTGCAGAGCTGGCCCTGGATCCGACTGTGCAAACCCCTTAGTGTGCACGCCCAGCAGGACTCATCCTCACTCTCAGAGGCTGGGAAGATGGAGCCCTCAGTGCAGCCCCCTGCTGGAGCCAAGCTGGTTCTCAGCGGGTGTTCACTGTGGGTTGAACAGAGAACCCGCTCTACTCTCTTGGGGGTTTGGAAAGAGAAAACACATGCAGAGCCCCGTTCCATGATCCTCTGTATTTCCTTCCCAGAATTGCAAAATGCCCACTAAAGCCTAGAGAAAGAGGTTAACAAATCCGCTGCCATTCTTCAACATCAAGGTCCTCCTGTCTTTGACAGGAGTGAAAGTGACACCATATTGAGTGTCTCAAGAAGGATGCAGGGAACTGAGTTACATCAAGAAGGAAGATCTGGGAATGATCCTGGCCTCCTTGTAGGCTCCATATTAACTTAAATCAGGTTAAAAAGGAAAAAAAAAATCATTTCCAAGCGACTAGGGTGATTGCTTTAAGAGTGGCTCTGAAGCACGTTGACGTTTTTTAGGCTCTGGTTACTCATCTTTTTCATTCTAAACTCACCCATCATTCTGAGACCTACTTGATCTATGTCATTGGAAAATGTGATGATTTGTGGAAGAGTCCCAATGCTTTAAGAACTGAAAAGTAAGGTTTATGAAGAAAAGCAAAAGGAATTGAATCTGTTTAACTATAGGAAGAATAAGTTGAGAAAGATTTAACATGCCTTGCAAATAATCAAATTCTGCAGAAAGTAAAGCTATCTTCCCATTTGGGGTAGAGAGATTTGAATTGTAACATGAGAGATTTAATTTAGGCGTAAGGAAGGGCTTGCTAATGACTGAAAGTTGTAGCACACAAGAAAGATGACCAAGGGGAGTAATGAGTATCTGCTAAGAACCAAGGGACTGACTTTCATATCCTCTCCCTTAGGAATGTTCAGATCAGCACTGTCCAGTAGACATACAATGTGAGCCTCATTTAAATATTTCTAACAGTCATCTTCTGAAAAAAGGGAAAAAAAAAAAAGGCAGGTCAAGTTAATTTTAGTAACATTTTAGCCAATATAGCTAAAATATTTCTCAGCATATAATCAATGTATAATCATTGATGAGCTATTTCACACTCTTCTTTCATACCAGATCTTCATGTATTTTACATCTCTCTGTTCTCACTGGGTACATCTCAGGTAATTAGCCCTGTGTGGCTGATGGCCACAGGATTACAGCAGATTTGATCACAGGTCCCCAGATTAAAACCTGTGTGCTTCTTTTCCAGAAGAGGACCAAAGAGAAGTTGGTGCACGTCCTTTCTCTGTGTGGCCAGGAAGTAGGATTAAGCAAGAATCCATCAGTAAGTTCTGTCATGTGTCATATTTATTTTGGTATTGTTATGGCTTTTGCTTTTGGTCATGTAGTTTAGAGGATTCAACTATGAATTACAAGTATGATAGCCATCATCTTGATCAATGTCTTAGACTTCTCTCCACACTATGATTTTTAATCTTTAGTTTAGAAACACTGAAAGGTGTTATTGACTGTCTGCTCCAGTTGGCAAACAGAAACTCAAGTTGGTAAATAAAATCTCAAGTTATTTTTATTTTTTAGTATCTTGATTTTTAAAGAATATACCCAGCCTTTCTTAAAATAGGTATATGTGACTGTCTCCTGCACTACTGTACATGATATGCATTCCTTTGGCATATAATTTTACCCTGTACACACATTTCTTAACATGATGTCACTATTTTACTCATGTAAAGGTGAAAATAGTAATATGTTTTTTTCTTGCATAAACTTCTGATACTACAGTTGGGAAAAAAATACATACCATTGGGCTTTGAAATAAAATGAAAAAGTAACAGAAGTTAACTTCTGAAGCTTTTTTAAAAATTTAGAAAATTAAAATTGTGTGTGCAAACACTGTGGCAAAAGGTTTGGTTTTCCCAGGTATTTTTATTTCATCTGTATTACAGCGTCTTTTTTAGTAACCAGAAAAGAAGATCGCAAACCAAGTTATTTTCAAGTAAAGAAGCAGCAGTTTCTCTGTGGAGTTGCTTTTAAAATTCCAAAATGTATATGCTAATGTAGTTCATGACTGGGTGAAATATGAGAGACTCATAGGTTCCTAGAGTAAAGGCTGATACTTATTATCATCCTGGAATGTGCTCTAGCAAGAAAGAAGCATTGCCTCCTTTGAAGTCACCTTCCAAGTTGCTGACTGGTGGGTTTGCTGCTGCTCCTGTGACATCACTGAGGGCAGAGGGATCAGGGATGATGACAGGGAGGGCGGGCGGAGCCTCCCAGCCCACCAGGAAGGGGAATGGCAGCCTTTATCTCTGCAGCAGCAAAGCCAGCAAGGGCCATTTCTCTCCATCCCTGTGGTTACACTTTCCCCTTCAGATCCCAACTGCCTGCTTCTGTGCTGTGGCCCTTCAAGTTAGAATTGTTTACTGTGTTACAAATAAGAAAAGCCACACTAACTAGGAAAGGGAGCATTCAGCTGAGGAAATCAGAGTGCTAGTCTCTCCGTGGATGGACCTAGAGACTGTCACAGAGTGAAGTAAGTCAGAAAGAGAAGAACAAATACCATGTAATGCCACTTATATGTGGAACCTAGAAAAATGGTACAAGTGAACTTATTTTCAAAGCAGACACAGAGACACAGATGTAGGAACAAATATGGATACCAAGCAGGGAAGGATGGGTGGGATGAACTGGGAGACTGGGATTGACAATATATACACTATTGATTAAAAGACGCTTACTCCTTGGAAGGAAAGTTATGACCAACCTAGATAGCATATTCAAAAGCAGAGACATTACTTTGCCAACAAAGGTCCATCTGGTCAGGCTATGGTTTTTCCAGTAATCATGAGAGTTGGACTGTGAAGAAAGCTGAGCGCCGAAGAATTGATGCTTTTGAACTGTGGTGTTGGAGAAGACTTGAGAGTCCCTTGGACTGCAAGGAGATCCAACCAGTCCATTCTGAAGGAGATCAGCCCTGGGTGTTCTTTGGAAGGAATGATGCTAAAGCTGAAACTCCAGTACTTTGGCTACCTCATGTGAAGAGTTGACTCATTGGAAAAGACTCTGATGCTGGGAGGGGTTGGGGGCAGGAGGAGAAGGGGACGACAGAGGATGAGATGGCTGGATGGCATCACTGACTCGATGGACGTGAGTCTGAGTGAACTCCAGAAGTTGGTGATGGACAGGGAGGCCTGGTGTGCTGCAATTCATGGGGTTGCAAAGAGTCGGACACGACTGAGCGACTGAACTGAACTGACACTATTGATACTATGTATAAAATACTAATAGATGACTAATGAGAACCTCCTGTATAGCACAGGGAATTCCACTCAGTGCTCTGTGGTCACCTAGTGGGAAGGAAATCTAAAGAAGAGGGGATATATACACACATATAACTGATTCACTTTGCTATACAGTAGAAAGTAACACAACATTACAAAGCAGCTGTATTCCAAAAAAAAAAAAATTCTAGTCTCTCCTCTCTCCCTGACTAGGTGGCTGGTCGTCAGTGCTGTTTATCTCGTGCACCCATTTGCAGTCCCTGTACAGACTGTGTGTTGTGCCATTTTATAAAAACCTAGTGCAAATCCTATGACTGTTCCTAAAACACTGGAGGAAAAAGAAAATATATTTAAAATCCATTTACTTTTTCCTGTTGAGAGACAATTGTTATATTTAAATTCTTATAAATGAATTTTTACTTTGAAGGAAGACCGAGAGGTTATAATGGTTAAATTAAAAGAACATTGTTCATTTTGTTTAATATCAGTCTATGTTCAGGAGAGGCTGCATAGCAAAACATTTAGATTTCAAAACATTTAGATTTATTTATTTCTAATATAACATTTAGAAGTTATATTAAAATGGCCCAAGAAAAATGAACCTATACATATAATTTTAAAAGGTTGACATACTAAAATTTTAGTAGAAAAAAAAGTTTTGTTTAAATCAACAGGACAGGAATTTGAGTGTGAATTCCGAACACAGCTGCTCAGCTTCTCTTCTGGAATTCAAATGAACAAGTTCTGTACTTCTTGACTTAGGTTTCTTTTTCTTTACCATTCCTGGTTTCTCTCTCAAAGGGTTAAATCTTTTGCTCTCACAGTTCATTCTATAGTAACATTATTTTGTTGGCATCAGTAGTCCTTAAAATCTGACATGATAATATGTATGTGATGTGTATGTGTATGTCAATCTATACAGTTTCTAACCTCGGTCAGTGTAGAAACAATGGAAAATTTCTTGGGTGCTGTAGATTGTCTGTGAACACAGACACGCTCAGTTGAAACACACACACACACACGTAGGATCCAGTCTTCATTAAGAAACAATTATTTGACTCAAACATTTTCCTAGTACATGAACTTGCGTCTTTGCAACGTTTAATCTGAAGGCACCTGTCCAACATAAATAATAAAAGAACATTCTAAAAATACCCACTTAAGGAATTAGGTGTGTACTGGAAATACAGTGCTACGAGGAGCCAGTTACGGGTTCTGTAGCTCAAACCACGGAAGGGAGAGTAGTTTCTCAGGAGAGCCCTCTCGGTTCACAGGTGATCTTCTCGTCGTGCGGGGACCTGGACCTGCTGGAGCATCAGACGAGCCTGGTGTCGTCCGAGGACGGGGCCCGGGAGCAGGAGAACATGGATGACGCCAACAGCGAGCAGCAGTTCCGGGTCTTCAGAGACTTCGACTTCCTGGACGTGGAGCTAGAGGACGGAGAGGTAGGCACAGGCTCAGTGAAAACCATCTGCTCAGCCTTTTTCTTTCTACCTGCTAAATAGTGAGTTCTTTAATTAGAAAGCTTGTAAACTTTATTTTGGATCAGTTTATTTAAAGTACAGCAGCTTAACTTGGGCAAAAGTCACCCCACCCTTCCTGTCTGAGCCCAGGGCCAAAGTGGTTCCAAGTTCTTTCTAAATGGCAGAGATCTGACTTTGAATGGCCACATGGAGACTGCGTGTGTGTCTAGTCCAAAGGTGAACTTAAAAACCAGAAACATTGATGGTCTCAGCCTGTTCTCTGGTGCCTGGGAAACACAGGCAAAGCATTTAATTATTTTAAGCGTGAAGTTGCTCTTACGTGATGATTTCAAAGCTTGCCTGCTACAGCCTGCGATCGGAGCCCAAGGGCCTGGCATCTTTGTGCTGTTTGAAATCCTCAGAACTTGAAACTAGATTTAACGTATAAGAGCTCCTGGCTCTGCTTTTGGCTGGTTTTTGACACCTGGAGCATCTGAATTCAAGTCTGAACAGGCAGATGCAGATCTGTGTATCTGAGTGATAATTGTGGTAATAAGGTGCTTCAGTTATGAGTCATGTTTTTGAAAACTGGGAGTGGAAGGAGGAGCATTGTTTCAGTAGCTTGGGGGCATATTCCAGCTGAGAGGCAGGCTTTTTCCTCCTGGGATGGACACTAAGCTCCCTTCAATGAGGTTGCCATCTGTAAGAATGCCTGCTCCCGAGCCTGGTGTGTGGTGGGCTCCACATTATACTTCCCAGACAGAGGGCTTTCTGCCAGTCACACAGTTCAAATGGAAGCCCAGATTCCAAGCTCATCATATCCTATGGTAATAATAGTGTTAGTCACTCAGTTGTGTCAAGTCTGACATGACTTTGTAACACCTTGGACTGTGTAGCCCGCCAGGCTCCTCTGTCCATAGGATTCTCCAGGCAAGAATACTGAAGTGGGCTGCCATTCCCTTCTCCAGGCGATTTCCCAACCCAGGGATCGAACCTGGGTCTCTCGCATTGCAGGCAGATTCTTTACCATCTGAGCCACCAGGGAAGCCCTATGGCAGGTGGGCACCTCCTAATTATAAACTTGTGGGAAATGATACTTCAGGTAACTGCTTACCTTCCCTAAAAGAACACTTGCTGACCAACCCATTTAGGTCAAGACGAGGTCACAGAGCTGTCCATTTTTGTCCTTACTGGCCACTGACGACCCTGGCTGTCTGTGCCAGCAAGGAAGAGTCATGTCCTCAGAATGAAGAATGTATTCTTCACCAATTCCTCCCCTGGAAACAGGTTTATCAGATCTAGTCCTTACTGACTGCAAGGCACCTTTAAAACATGTCAGCTCTTCACCTTGAATTTTCTTGAACCAGTAAAAAGTTCTGCAGTTTTCTGTGTTAACCATAACTAGCAATAAAGAAATCAACAAGTAAATGTGCTGAGAACTGTTTTAAAGGTGTAATGCAAAATACAACTGTTTTGAATATTTTCAAAATGAGCTAGAGGTATATGGAATGTCAAAAGATTAACTTCCTAATTTGGGCAACTGATCTCATCTTTGCTCTCAGGCTAGAATTCAAGCTTAGGTAGTACCCTTTTCACTCTGTAAGTTAAACTGAGGAGGGAAAATTGATGAAACAAGAGAGGCATCATTTTTTTCAAGACCTTTTTCATACAAAGACAAATGGGCTGTGTGAAGGGATCTGGCAGGAATGCTATCAAGTAGAAGAATCAGACACAATTGCAGAACTAATTTTTATCAAAATAAGGAAAACCTTAGATGCTTATCATTTGAAAACAAATTTTATGCTAATATTTGTCAGGGACAGCAAGTGATGGATACTATGCCTTCCTTCCAGTGTTTTCTCTATTGTCCTAGCCAACAAGAACTAGAAAAAAAAAATAGTGGTTGTTACCTTGTATGATTATGATTTTATAAGAAACACAAGAGTGTGATAGTATGTATTTTATCCAAATAAAATAAACTATTTGAGAATGTTACTTCTCCACAAGATTACCATAAGGGATTCTAGCCTGCTTAGAGTCACAGATAAGTCAAACCAGGTCCAGCTCTGACTTTAGCTCAGCCTCTGACCCAGTTTAAGCCTCAAAGCAGCTTCTCTTGGCGTCCTCATCTATCAAATGGGGATGATAATAACCTGCCTGTAGAACTGATGTGAGGGATCAAGTAAGGTGACCTATGTAAAGCTTTTCACATAATTTTGGGCACAGAATAGGCATTCTAAGTGTCTGTTCCTTTGTACTGTCACTGATGAATAATTTCAGTATTTCCTCATCTGCAAAAGGTAAGCATATTTGGCTTCTAGATCAAAACACATTTATAAAAAAAGACAGACAAGGTTCTTGTCATGTTTATTCCCTTTCATTAGTCTCAATGTATTGACTAAATCTTTAAGGGTTTGCCTTTGAACTCTTCAGAATCCTTAAAGGGTGCTACGTCTTTGCTGTTAATTGCACCTCAGCAGTCAAACAGCCTGATCACAAACACTTCTGGTTTTGTGGGCAGGATCAGGTGATGCCACCTTTTTTTCCCCCAGCAGATGACCCTCATTAGTCTTTCCATGACATTTCACAGTTTTCTCACAAATAAAAATTCAGACATCCCAAAAAAAAAGTGTTGAGGAGACAGACCAAAGTTGTCACTGAAGTGGAAAGCTATTTCGGAAGTTGTATTTATGATTTGTTACCAGCTACGTCATCCACTGCTGAGACAGCTGGAATTTCCGGTGTTTGGTACTAATTCTTCTCCTTTGGGTTTGTGTATCTTTGCTTTTTAAGGTGCCTCTACTGAAGTATATACTCTTAGCACTGTTAGCTGCTGTTGTGTTAAAACTAAGGCAAATGCGCTTGAGTATCTGTAATATAATCATTTTAAATAGACTTCTTATTTTTTTCTGTCCATTCAATCCGCTACCCAGGAACTTCAGGTAAGATGATACTATTTTCAATTCAGATACGCTAGTAGGTGTTTTGCATCATTGCAGATTTATAACAACATAATTGCTTTTTCTCCCCTTGGAGAGTATGTATGCCTATTTGCACATTTATATTGAGATGTGTGTGATAGAAGTATTTTTCTTGGTTGCTCAAGGAAGAAAATATTTTCTGAAAGTATAAATACATTTTAAAATGTAGTTTTAAAATCTTTACATGTCTAGTTCTGGAAGTTGCATAATTTTATCTCTTGAGGAAAGGTGAGTTTTTAAGTATGATCCATAGAAATCCTGTAATTTCTCATTAGGCAGCTGCACAACTGGAATGGGTTGGTTTTGTGGTTTAATTCTTTTATTAAAAGTGAAATCAACAAGCTTTATCTAACCAATACACCACGTCCACTTCCAATCAACTGCTTTTATTTTCTAGGAATTAAGAGCTATCTTTGTAGGGTGACTATCCAAGTGAGGACCCTTTTGCAACTAAAAACGAGTCTGGCAATAATTTACACCCAGATAACAGGCATAAGCCAGTGTTATCCTGGACAAAGTGACCTATGAGCACACTATATCCATGTCTTACAGGCTTAAGTCTGAGTAGGGTCATTTGGGGGAACATGTTTTGACTTCTAAGTTCCTTCAACAATAATTCTTTTTTTGGTATTCCAATATCAACGAATATGATTTCCAACACTTCTAGAGCATTCCATTGTGAATATTTTCTCATCTCGGTATGAACCCTGAGTGGTTATTTAGGTTTGATAACCGACATATGCACATTGTCCATCAAGGATAGTTAGCCACCTTCTCAGTCTTCTCACACACACACAGTTTTGGCTTTTGACCCCACATGACATCTGGGTGTGGAGAGGCTAGAAGGCAGCTCTCCGAGTAGGGGTAGTCCTGTGCTGTGAGAAGGCCCGGTGGACTTTTAATCACCACAGACTCCAGCACAGGCCAGACTACTGTTGCTTTCAACCCCTCAGCTGCCACTGGGGAAACAGTTTCAACATCCTTGCCTCCGATGCAGTTTCTGCATCCTCTAGCGAGACACCAAATATTATCCCTGCAAGAACAGCTTCCCTGACTCCCAGTTCCCACGCCTGACTGATTCAGGTCTTCACCTGAGCTATGGTCAGATCAACACAGAGGCACTGTGCCCAGTGCAGCACTCTGTGGCCCTGGATATATCTCTCTGCCAGCTCAGTGTGAGCCAGGTTCAGGGTGGGGGACTTCAGAACTGCTGCCTGAGACAGTTCATCCAGTCCATCCATTGATTCAGTGTAAGAGAATCAGTTCTGTAAATTTGTTTCACAGTTGTACATTTCTCCCAGTAATTGTCACATTCCTTTTTCTCTGTTTTGTAATTTCATTTTTCTTTACCCTCTTTATTTCTTCACATACTGTGTTTTCTTTTTCTTCCTGGAACTCTTGCCTCTTCCACATTTTTTTCATTCTTTCTGTGAAACAGCCGTTTTAAAATACCAGCACAATAGTAAGCCTTCCCTACCCGGGCAAAAAAGCAATCATTTGGTGGTAATGTAGCACCGTAGTTATAGACAAGAGGCCAGACAGAGCTATGAACTATGGAAATCAAATGCTGAGTCATATAATCAAACAGTCTTAAGGATAATCATAAACGTCATAAATGGGGGGAATGATGATAACTTCCACATAATATCCAGAATGTGTTCAAGATTCTTACCCGTTGCCTTCCACCATGAATAGCCAAAAGACTTTGGAAAAGCTAAGCATCTGTTATACCAGAGATCTGTGAGAATGGTAGGCTTTATTTTATTAGGAGCAAGAAAAAATAGACCCATAAAACCAGAGGAAAAAAATCATAATTTTAATAGTAATTTATATCTCTCCCTGAAATTATATGATTATGCTATTAACTGAGCTCTCATCAGAAAGTTTATTTCAGTGAACCATCTGTGTTTCAAATGACTAATGTACATGATAAGATTCTGTGCTAGATATTATTCAGATTACCTATGTTAGGTTCAAATTTGCTCACCAATGGGTAATATTTCTCTTGCTTTATTCCTGGAAAGAGAAATAAAACCCAGATTTGTGTTTAGGGGGGGAATTATATTCAATTAAATAAACTTACTTAATATATGATAATTTGTAGAGACAATATGAGCTATATCTGAAATCTTTCTGTAACATCTACCTTGCCACTTAGCCCAGTTCTCAGTACACATGTACAATTCAGCAACAGTCCTTGGTACCAGGTCAGTCCATCCAGGTCCAGGGAGGGAACTGTTTCCTGTGTTGGAACAGTTATTTAAAGATGAGCCTAAAGCAAAACTGAAGCCTTGCTGGTCTGGCCTCTGCATCGTGCATGATCGTCTGACTGTGCCCAGCTGCTCTCTGACACCCTTTAACTGCATTTTATCTGTGAAAACTGCTGTGGCAGAAACAGGCTGGAATGTGTACCTAATGCTCTTCAACTTAATACCCAGAAGCTGTGGACTGTGCCACAAGCATAGCCCTTACTTTGTTCTCTGGACAACAGTACTAAACAGTGGGGGTCAGGGAGTAGGTAAGGAACACCTCTGTTGAAGTTATTCTAATATTAACAGTCTCTTTCTGATAGCTTTTTGTTAACATGGCTCTTTAAGAGTACTCCCAAATCAACCTGTAAAACAGTGTTACCCACTGTGCCAAAGAAGAGTGTATGATCACATCTATCTGTGACTTAACACGCATTTAGTGAAAACAGTGTGCTGTTTTACTACTCTTCACAACATGTAAGCAAAATCATTGGTGCCCGTATCCGTGAGGTGAGGGCTTGAGAGTTCATAATGAAAGTATCGAGGCTAAGCTATGACTGATCAGATGTGTGAAGCTGTACATGCGGGAGAACTCTGGCCTTAAAAAGCAGCTGACGGTGTGATTTCAGGGTGAGAGTATGGACAACTTCAACTGGGGAGTCCGCAGGCGTTCTTTGGACAGTCTGGACAAGTGTGACCTGCAGCTGCTGGAGGAGCGCCAGCTCTCAGGAAGCTCTCCCAGCCTCAATAAAATGAACCACGAGGATTCTGATGAGTCCTCTGAGGAGGAGGACCTCACCACCAGCCAGATCCTGGAGCACTCTGACCTCGTAAGTAGGAACTCTCCACCTCTTCTTCCCAAGAAACTGGAAGACTGCTCTTTGTCTTTCAGGCAGCAGGGCAGTTTCCAGTTGCAACTAAAGAAACTTCCCAGAGCTGCCAAACTCAAATCTGAGATTGTCGGGTGGAGTCTGTCTGATTCTAACCAGCTTCTTCTCTGGAGGGTGCAAATGGAGACAAACACTGGGGGTTTCATCAGCCGTGAATGCCATCAGATTTGTTCAGGCCTAGATTTTCCCTAAATAACTTATGCTGAACTCTTTCTTTAAAAAAAAAAAAATTCCTCCAACATCTTTAGTTTGAGGAAATTAGACATTTTGATGGGGTTATCTGGAAAGAGAAGGGGTCTTTGTGTCTTACAGTGCTGGGCCTTGCCAGCTGCGGTGTTTAAGTTCTAATGACAGTGAAGTATGTATTAATATGTTCAGTAGTTAGTACCTGTCCAATAGCAACCAGCTTGTACACTGGTTTGTACTCTTATGTAAAAAGTAATCAGAGCTTGTAAAGAATGGGAAGGTCACACAACGTTGTGTTTCCTTTGCTTTCTCGACAGATCATGAATCTCTCCCCTTCGGAGGAGACTAACCCCATGGAATCACTCACGACCGCCTGCGATCTGACCCCTGCTGACCCTCACTCCTTTAACACCAGGATGGCTAGCTTTGAAGCTGCTCTGCCTGATATGAATAATCTTCAGATTTCTGAGGGTTCAAAGGTGAAGAGATTTTGGCAATTGTTGGTTGTGGTTTTCTTTCCAAAAAAATGTATTTTCAATTTTCTGAGCATTCTTAGAGGGTTATAAATGGAGGGACTACCTTTATCTTTTTCTTTTATGAAATAGTTGTTAGTGCCCCTGAGCCTAGGTTTTGAAGTTGCTTTACTCGCAAAAGACCTAAGCAACCATCTTCTTCTTGGTTGAAAGAGATTTGATTTGAGGTCCTTTTAAGATGAAACGTTTTGCATTTTCTGGAGAGCACAAACACTGCTGATTAACAGCAAAACAAATGTCTGAGGTGGCTGAGACAGGGAAACTGATGTTCTTTGTCATGACTTTTATAAAACAATCTGTTAAGTGAGGTGTGGGTGTGTGCATAGACTGGTGGAAATTTTTTCCTATGTAGGAACCAATTATACAGGCTATGCATTGATTGCATTCTCGCCTTTTGTTGGGCTATCACAAATTTCAGTATCAATCACAGTATTATGCACAAAACTGTCTTAATCAGCTCTCTGAGGAGAAAAGTAAGTATTGGATAGAATTTCCTTATTTAAAAGGTCAGCTTTTTAGAGGAACTTTAAAATGTGTATTTCATTTAAGGTTTGTTTTATTGATTTGCATAAGCCATTCTGTCCATAAAACTATCAACTTCCACACTATGTTCACAATGTATCCACATAAATGGCCATTAGTATAGAACTTTATTTTCTTATATTAGACATACCAAAATAGCCGATTACTATTAGGATTAAAGTTTTCTTTATCTTGAGTTTGGTTATGGTGGTAAAAGTTTAAAAGAGAAAATAGGAAAAAATACACAGAAAACAGATTTATAAAAGTATATTCTTTCTGATGCTTCTACAGAAAAATAAAATACTGGCTATTCTGTATCCTTATACAGTGTACTAAAAATAAATCTGAGATCTAGCAAAACCTATATACTGTAAACCAAGGGCAACCAACCAAACTACAATCACCTAAAAATATTGAGGCTTAAAAAATAATTATTTGTAAGACTTCCCCATTACAAAAGAACTGTGACCAGGATTCTGAGAATTAGCAGAATTCTTTTCTAGCCAAAAAGGGGACCAGAAAGGAAACCTGAGATTAAAATGCCAGAATCTTTGAAATTAAACTTCATGGAATGAACATCATAAAATAAATGTGAAGTTATTATCAGCATATGTTATTTCACAGTCTTGTAGTAGTCAACTTTTCTATTCTGAACGCTAAGTTATATAGATTTCTCATACAAAGCACTGCCTAATAATATTTTCATGGACTCACACAGAAATCTATCAGGGCAAGGCTGAGTTTAATTTCTGAAAAGCTTTCTCTGTTTTTTACATCAGCTGGGCTTCTGCAAAATTTGATATATCTGTGATGTTAGAAAGAGAAAACAAGATGTTTTTATAAGATCTCAGCCTGTCCCTAGTAGATAAAGTTTATATACATTAACAACCCAGACCAGTCAGCAGTCTCGTTGGCACCAGTCTAGTTTTAAAGAGCAAGAAGAGACAGATATGGATAAGCCCCTGAAACTCAGTATTTATAAGCAGTTCCTTCAAAGACATGAGATAACCTATTTCCCTAACATGTCTGTAAACATTCCTAATTTCCCTATTTAATCCTAGATTCAAAATACTAAAGGGGCAGCCAGATGTCAACCGTGATAACGCTCTAATTCATATGCCTGTTTTGCCCTGGTTTTGTCTTTAAGAAAATGACTCACTGAACCACATACACGTGCTTTCTTCCTCTCCTCTTCTGTTCTGTGGTCAGGCTGCCTTCCTTCCTCTCCTGGAGAACAATTGCTCCTCCAGATGATTTCCCTCTGGCCTGGGTTCAAGCCAAGCCTCTTTTTCCATTTGACCTGCCAGTCTCTTTCCTGCCTCTCAGCGGTCCCAGCTCTGCCACCCTAGAGCCGTCTCATCTCCCTGCTCATTCTACGTTTTACAGCAACCCAAGAGCAGCCCCTCATATATATATATATATGTGCTGCCTTCAGGGGATATTCCCAAATGAAGCATATATGTATGTGGAGCTCAGAGGATGTTCAGTATGGAAGGCCTGTCAACGAGGCAGGCTCAATGAATAGCTCTGGGTCAATCATGGGCATGGCAGAGACTTCAGGAGCCTTTACTATGCCAGGCACTGATGACTCTAAGTTCTAGTTTCCATCGGTAGCATTGGACATACTACAAATTATATAATATACTGGAGAGTTAACTCCAGGTAACTTGCTTTAGAAGACTGGGCTTGTGCAACGGAGAGAGCTCTGAATCCAGAGATGGGTGTCTCTCGCCCTGGCTCTGGGTCTGATTAATTACATACCTGGTATTAGGCACGTCCTTTTCCTGTGTGGAGCATCTACTTCCTCATCTTTGAAAGTGGAGGTCCAACCCGGGGGGTTGCTTCCAAGTTTAGCATTTATACTCCTTAAGTGTGGATCAAATATGGTAATCTTCTGACAGCTTCTTTGGGAACTCTCTCAGAAAAGGCTGAAAAGAAGATAAAGAACAGTGCTTCAGAGAATTCTTGAGTTCAGTTACACAAATTTACTATACCATAGCTAGAAGACGTATGCCCCCAATTTCCGTTCTCTGGATTTCAGAGTTTCTTCTGGATATCCTTACATGTTGGGGGATTCCTTTCTCTCCTTTGCTCCCAGGCTGATGCCGTCCAGGAAGAAGAGGACGCCACCGTACAGGAGGATGACCTTTCCAGCTCCATCAATGAGCTCCCAGCCACTTTTGAATGCAGCGACAGCTTTAGCCTGGATATGACTGAGGCAGAAGAAAAAGGCAGTCGAGCGCTGGACCACTTCACTCTTGCCAGGTAAAGGGTGTACACAGCACGTCATACTGGGTTTGCTAACTCCAGTTTAATGTCAGGCTTGTGCCTCTGGGACTTCCTCGCAAAGGAGTCCAAGCTGACATGACTTGGAAGGCTGTCAACCAGTGAGGAATCATCCAGCTCCAGTGCAGGGCCTTATGCAGAACCAGGAAGGCTATGTCTATAGGAATTCTTGGAGCCCTGGAATAATAATGTACTCAGACGCTCAGTTGTGTCTGACTCTTTGCAACCCCATGGACTGTAGCCCACCAGACTTCTCTGTCCATGTGATTTTCCCAGGCAAGAATGCTGGAGTGGGTTGCAATTTCCTTCTCCAGGGGATCTTCCTGACCCAAGGATCGAACCCGCGTCTCCTGCACTGCAGACAGATTCTTTACCACTGTGCCACCAGGGAATCCCTATGGCCCTGGAATAACATAAAAAGCCAAAGAGGAGCCCTCGGGGACGTGGTCCACACCTTATAAGCTTTGAAATAAGCAAGCCTGGCAAGGCTTGGAAATGGAGTTCTTCCCATCTTGAGTTAAAAGACCAGAACAAGAGGCTCTTTATAAGCTACATACCTACTTTTTTTTTTTCAAGTGGGTGGCTTTCAGTTTCAAGATGGACATTTCTGAGACAAGTGAAATCTAGTCAGAGAATATATTAACAAGAAACATATAAAGGAATAGATTTAAAAAAAATTAATGTGGCATCTAGGATATATCATAAATAATGCTACAGATCTGCTTCAGGAGAAGAAAGTCAGAATCCTAAAATCACTCCTCTGAACATTGCTTCTGACATGGCTAGACAGAGGCTTTCTGTTACGGTGATGCATAACCTTTTGTCAGAGAAACAGCTTAGGGTGATACCTAGAGAAGAAATGTTAACTTTTCAGTTCATTTATTTTTCTCTCCTTTCTTTGTTTCCCTCTGTCTCACTGTGAATTTCTCTTCTCTCGTTTTCCTTTCTCTGCCCTTTTTCTCCTAGTTATTTATGTGTATACACCATTACTCTCCCTCCACAAAGGAACAGTGAAAAGATACAAAATTTTTCTCATTTTTTTAAAGTGAAAAATGAAAAAGAAGACTGAAATGGGTCAAAGCACAGGAGTGAATGTGCCCTGTGTCTGGGGAAAGGCCGGCAGCAAAGTGAGGGTCAGTTGGTGAAGGCTAAAAAGCGGTCCTGTATCTGTATAAAGGAAATCAGAGTTGGTGAAAAATCCTCTTTTCTAGAATCAGAATCTCAAGACCTCTGACCGAGAGCCAGGCTCCCGAAGCAACCCCCATGGGAGGAGCGGGCAGGAGGGGTGCCTCGGGTGAGAACTGACACTTCCAGCAAAGGTAAGGAGGACGCCATTCCTGACTGTCTGCATTTTTTCCAGCTTCGGGGAAGGTGAGAGGGGAGTGTCGCCCCCTCCCTCGCCCTTCTTCTCGGCCATCCTTGCCGCCTTTCAGCCCACGGCCTGTGACGATGCCGAGGAGGCCTGGCGCAGCCACATCAACCAGCTCATGTGCGACTCGGACGGCTCCTGTGCTGTGTACACGTTCCACGTGTTCTCCTCCCTGTTTAAGGTACGCTGCCCACAAAGGCTCCACAGCTGCCAGCTCTTCAGGGAGCCAGCTGGCCTCTCCCTTGAGTGGGGAGTGCTGGGTTTACACTACACTTTGTCCTCAGTTTCCTCTGCTTCATTCTTTCTTCTGTTCATCATGGAGACATTGTGCTCCGCGGCTCGGGCCACTGGGACGTGATCCTCGCTGGCCCCTCCAGGTCTCACTGGCGTCATCACGCACAGGCAGGCAGCCAGGCCTTCGGGACCACAGGTGGTATCTTCAACCAAGCCCATTGTCCATCTCTTCTTTCCACTTCAACCTCTGGTGTACCTCTTTCTTCTTCGTTGTTTTTCCTTATCTTTTATTCCCACTCACCATGAATTCTTTCAACCTGCCAGCCTGTGACACTTTTTGAGAGGTTGATTCTCTTGAGTACATACATCATGAGAAAAGGCACGTGTGCTAGATGGAGGAATGGGGCCCTCTGATCACCTTCAGGAAGAACCATGAACGGAGAGATAGGAAAATAAGGAATTATGTGAAAAGTGGAAAAAATGGTATCATCTGCTTTAAATAATTGCAAATTCAGGAAGCCATAATTTAGTTAATATAAAAGTAAAATCAGTTTTTGAGCCTGGAGGCCCTTCCATTCTTAGAGGAGTGTATACCAACAGTACTAATAGCTAGTGTCTCCATATTCTCTGTTATTTGTGCAGCCCACTCTCAAGTTTTCCAGTTTACTTTTCATGAGACCTGTCTGAGATGAACTGGGGGCTGGAGAGACTGTTAGCCTTAAAACAGGAAACAATGGGCTGCTGAAAGATAAGAATCCAGAAACACCCTAACATTAAGCCAGACTGAAATTTAAAAACAAACTATCCCAAAGCTACCATTTGAGGTAAATTTGTAAAGATTCAGGAACAATGTAATTTATTATATTGTTCTAAAGTCTGTGTTTAAGTAATGGTTAATTATGTATATTTATGTTTGGCTGCTGTGATCCTGTTACCCTGCAGTTACTAGACTGCATGCTCGACTTTATAGTCCTGAGCAGTACTCCTCCTTCTGCTGAGAACCATCACCTCCTGTTTTCCCTCAGCTGTGCTCCCAATGCACACAGATCCCTGATGGGGCGGCACTTCCATGAATGAGGCCTTCCTTTAGCTCTTTCTCCCCTTGGACCCCCGATCTGGGATCCCAGGCATCTGCCACACTCTGTTGGAATTACCTGTTTAGGTGTCTGTCTCCTGCAGGGGAGGGCAGGTAATGGTGTCTTGCTTTGATTCCAGTGGCTGGCACAGTGGCTCACAATAGGTGCTCAGTAAATGCAGTAGGAAAAAAACTTTTTTAATGTACATCTCAAACGTATAGTTTCCACTTAATGCCAGTACATCAACAGGTTGTCATGTGAGCTGATACATGGGGCTGGGTACTGGGAAGAACACTGGAGTTCGGATTTTTTTATCAGTTGACTGGATCAATTCCTAAGACATTTATCTGCAATAATAATAGTACAGATTGTTTCTCCTATTTTTTTTTTAATATTACATTTTTCTTCAAGAACTTTCTCAGCTACCATCAAATGCTCTGCGATTGAGAGCAGAATCGCCGCTCCAATGTGCTGGAAATGAAACACACATCAGACACACGGTCTACTGTTCTTTCACCACATCCTCACGGGAGCTGTCTGCTTAGCTTCCCAATATTTCCCTGTGGGTCTGGACACCACGTTTCCCTGGATTCTGGACGGAGTAGAGAGGAGGTTAACTGCAAAAATACTTTGCTTTTAAAAACAAGGAAATGGTTTCTAATGGTCCAGCAGGGATGGCTTTCCAAGTGTCTCTGTCAGTCTATTTCCTTCCTGTGCTCTTGGGTTAGAATATTGTCATTTGTGTGCACAATGTCACCAAATCACAAGCTGTTTTTATATGGAAGTCATAGGTGGCTCTGAAGTTCCTAGCCTCTCGGTCCAATAAGATGTAAACCCAGGTCTCACCATATCCTTGGGTGAGGGAGAAGAACCCAACTTCTTGGAGGACCTGGCTCCTCCTCCTCACTCTGCCAGTCATTTCTTAATAGCTTGGTGATACATGACATTTCCTGCTCCTCTCAGCTGCAGTAGTGTCAAGTATTTTAAATTGCACACAAAACTACCACCACCATAAGACATAATGTTATGCATTATGTCAAGACCCTCAGATATATTAAATAAAAATAATATGCAGCACAGTTGGCATTTTTATCTAGTATAACTGATAAGGAACCAAGAGCCTGCTACTGTTTGGGGGACCTGCTAAGTACCCCATAGCAGCACAGAGAGGATTTCTCATGGATTAGATTCTCCAACTCAAAAGGTATGAAATCTCTTTGGGGAAAGCCAATGCCTAGATCTGGAATTATTTTTTTGTTAAATATTTTGTTCTTTTTGTTAAAAGATATTTTGAGTTGGAAGTTGGGGCTAAAAGTGTTCTCATGTTGTCACTGACACAGGCCCCACAAGTCAGATTCTTCCTAATTATGGTTTTTCTTCAGGCAGTATAGGAGGAATAGTAACGTTTACAAAGCATTATCACTTATGGAAGGGATGTGAACTTAGAACCCTTACTCCATCGCTTCCTGTTTACATGATCTTGAATCCTCTGACCTCTCTTAACCTCAGGTTCTTTACCTGGTTGTGAGCACTGATGAGGTGACATGTGCAAAGCTCTCAGAGAGACAGGTCCCAAACAGAATATACTCTTTCTTTCTTCAGAGACTTTGTGGCTCCATTTTAGTCCTCCTGTCTCTGGGAACTGTGATCTGGGAATGACAGAAAGGAGTCGTATCTCATGACCTTTTTCCTCTCACCCACACTGAAGTAATCTCAGAACTTACTCATCTGACAAACACGCTAGGCAAAAGATTCTGGCTGGCACTGGCCATCAGCAAAAAAGCAAAGCAGCACTTAATTAAAAGATACATGGGCATCCACACATTGGGAAATGACATTTTAGGATGAAACTTTGTCCACACTGGGTGATTATTCATTTAAGACACTCACTCTGTTCCTATCACAGACACACACACACGCCTGCCACTACATGCAGGACACACACACACACATGCCTGCCACTACATGCAGGACACGTGCTGATTTGATATTTTCCTAAGAATTTTTGATAATTTCCTAAGAAGTTTTTTTCTAGTGCCTAAGTTAAAACATGGCCTTTACAAATAGTAATTATGTTGCCTTGCAGAATATTCAGAAAAGGTTCTGCTTCCTAACCTGTGATGCAGCCAGTTACCTTGGTGATAACCTCCGGGGCATTGGATCCAAGTTTGTCAGCTCTTCCCAGATGCTTACCTCCTGCTCCGAGTGCCCCACGCTCTTCGTGGATGCCGAGACTGTGAGTATCCCAGGCCTACTCCTGTGGTCAATGGCCTGCCCAGCTGACAGTGTAGAACTTCGGGGAAGCACATGTGCAATTGCAGTTTGTTGGAAAGACACTTCCGGTGTGAGCAGTGCTGTGTGGTGATGGGAGCCCCAGAGGCCTGGGTCTGCACAGGAATGGCTGTGCATGGCCAGCTGAGGCCGTCACTGCAGGAGATCAGGGAGAGACCCCCCCTCCCCAGCTCTGTGCTCCCTCTGTGTCCATGGTGCTTCTCTCTGATGACCCTAAAGGCTGTGAACATGGTGAGCTAACCTCTCAGAGCAGCCCTAGCCAGTCCCCATGATGCTAGGTCAGCCAGCCAGATGGATCCCCAGAGGCACCATGTCATCACTTTCTCTTCTTCCAAGAGACCACCTACCCTCTTGCTGGATTCGTCCAGCCGCACTGCAGATGATGACTTTGAAGGATAATTAAAATAGTCGCTGGCTGACTGCTGAATCGTGACTATATAAACACAATGCTAACCTTCCAAGACCGGCAAGCTCTCCGTAGGGGAGAGGGGCACCTCTTTCCATCCCCCATGCATATCACAGAACCATCTCATCTGCTCAGTACTTACTGGTGTTTAGAGCAATGGCACCCCACTCCAGTACTCTTGCCTGGGAAATCCCATAGACGGAGGAGCCTCGTAGGCTACGGTCCATGGGGTCACTAAGGGTCGGACACAACTGAGTGACTTCACTTTCACTTTTCACTTTCATGCATTGGAAAAGGGAATGGCAACCCACTCCAGTGTCCTTGCCTGGAGAATCCCAGGGACAGAGGAGCCTGGTGGGCTTCCGTCTGTGGGGTCGCACAGAGTTGGACACGACTGACGCGACTTAGGAGCAGCAGAGACAGTGAAGATGTGCTTCACTTCTGAAAGTCTCTGAAGAGTCGGTCTTTCCAGGAACTTGATTAGTGGTTGGCTGTTTTGCAGCAAAGAATACAATATGAGAAATCTTTCCATCTTAAATGATTTAAAATGCAAATTAAATACAAAGACCTAGTTGGAGGTCTGTCTTCACATTTCCTGGAGTGTTACTGGATGAAGACACTGGAGTCCATGCATAAAATGGATGCCAGTTCTTAATGCAGGCTTCTGTAGAATGCTTGTTAAGATCTGTCTGTCTAAACTGATACGGGGAAAATGGGTATCTTCACAGGAAATTTAAATTAGCAAGTCATATTCAAGTGCAGTTGCTTCTGAGAATGGAGCAAAATTACAAACTGTACAGGTTGTTAACACAGATGCCACCCCCGACACACTCTATATTACATCTAAATATACTTCTCTTTTCTCTCTGTGTAGCCATGCCTTTGTCTAGGCGTCTCTCTGGAAGTTATTTTAATACAAATTATTTTCCTGTCTTTATTAGCTCCTTTCTTGTGGACTTCTGGACAAGCTCAAGTTCAGTGTTTTAGAACTGCAAGAATATTTGGATACCTACAACAACAGAAAAGAGGCCACTCTCTCAGTAAGCGTCTGTGTCTCTGTTAGCATATAAGTTTCATTAACACCAAATGAACCCAACCACCATGAACTCTTGGGAGGGGACGTGAATAACACAAGAGAGGCCCTTTTGGGAGAAGACAGACTTATCTTCCAACTTAATGGTGTTAGAACTATCAATAGTATGGATTATATAAAAATGATACCTACAAAAGAGAAATTTTTCAGCTTTCAATTTTAGCCCTATAATTTTTCTAACCAAGAAATTGGGGAAAGTGGCTATCTGTATAATGTATCACTTCATCAACATTATAACCTCTCTTTTCTCAGAAATTTATTAATAAAATTGTTAATTGCATCCTTCCAGTGTTCGCCTCACCCAAAACTGGTTGAGATGGATCTCCTCTCTCTCCACCACTCTCAGTAGCTGTCTCTCCCCATCACCGTGGTTTCTCTTGGCCTCAGCTCCTGCTCTTTTCTTCCTCCTTCCTTCAAAGATGTAAACTGTAAAATGTTACAGACAGAAGTGATTCAGAAACCATCCATGCAGACCTCCTGATTTCCAACAAAAACTTGCGTGTAATTTCCAGGGAGCACTTCCCATCGTAGACCAGGCACTATAAAAAGATCGTGGATTTTGAAGTCAGATGGACTTTGAACTCAAACTGCAGCTCAGTTTCTTAAGGGTTAGTAACCCTGGATAAGTTACTTAACCTCCTGTCATCTCAGATTCATCATCTATAAGACAGTGATATGCTCTAATAGTCACAGCAGCTGTCATTTTCCTGAGTCCTTTTTATATATCCAATAACCTGGTAAGAGTTATCTCTCTCAAATCCTGTAATGCTTGCAACTACCCTGGGAGTTGCTATTACTCTTCTCATTAGCTAGGAAGTAGAAAAGTGGTTATTTAAACCCAGGTCTGTGGGATTCAAAGGTTCATGCTGTTAACTCCAACTCAATATTGCCTTTGAAATAGAAATAGTGTATGTAAACTGCCCTGCACAAGTACCTCATACACAGAAGACATACATTCTTAAGTTACTGGGTTTTTGTTTCTTGTTATATTTCCATGACTGTCAAAGAGAGAGTTCTGACATTCTATTGCAGCAATTCCCTTTGTCTTCTATTTCTGTGGCTCTCTCACTGTCACTGTTTTCCAGCTTCTCAGGCATCAGTTAATAAAAGTAATCCTTTAATTCTGGTTGGTAAACAAGCCAGTCTTTTGATGTCAAGTGTGAGTTTCAGCTCTTAAGGGCTTACTGTTTTCTACCCAAAGGTTCCTTTCACATCTATACTAGTTACTATACTAGATAGTTAAGCTGGCAGAATCTTTAAATAGCTAGGCTATTATTGTAAGGTGTTTCTTACAGTTAAACAGACCTGCCCCATAGAAGCCGCCTCAACATAACAGAGTCAGGCTGCATGGCCCAGGCTGGCCCAGCCTGGGAAGATGTACCAGCCCTGTCTCCTAATCTCAGTCATATGAAAGGTTTCTAATTGTATGTGGATTTATTTAATTTATACAAACATTTGGAGTGGTCTAGTGACATTACTTTTCAGGGTAGATACATCACAACAATAACATGATAAATGTTTAAATTTTAAAATGGCCATTGCTGAACCCATATAAACAGGTATTTTAATTTTAAATTGTTAATCTTTAACCAAAAACTTTTCAAATGGTCATTGCAGCAAAATTTTATCTTACTGTGATTAGAAACTTAATCTATTATATTTTCCCTGACAGAATTGATGATAAACAGATTCTTAAAGACAGCACTGAATTTACCTATGTCTCTTTCTGACAACAGTGGCTTGCAAATTGTAAGGCGACATTTGCAGGAGGATCAAGAGATGGAGTAATTACCTGTCAACCAGGGGACTCAGAGGAAAAGGTAATAAACACCCGTTAGAGTTTATCTGTTCTGTGCTCTGACTTTGTGTGTTGGTTTTGATATACCCAAGAAGCGTGGAACTTGAAAAAGGAAGAGGGAGGAAGCATCATCCCATATATTCACACGAGACCTGTACAGTAAGCAAGAATGACATTAGAGCCAAGTATGATGGTGTGTTGATGGGATTGCTGGGGGAGGGTCTTCTTTTTGGAAAAGCAGAAGTATAAAAATAACCTTTCTGCTGGACACTAACTATACTAACCATTTTCCTAATAAAACTGTTCTTCATTCAGAATATAAAACCAATGTCATAGGGCAATTATCTTTCAATTAAAAATTTTAAAAAGAGCAAAAAAAATCATTAATTCTTCACTGAACCACTTAGTTCTTTCAGTGAAAAAGTCTCTGTTGACCTTTCAGCAATCACTCAGATTTTTCTTCTCATTTAGAACTGCTTTAAGTACACACCTCAGTCCAGCTAGCTTATAAATGTGTGCACCCTTGTAAAGGAAACTCAGCAGAAAAGCGTGAAGTCACTCATTCTATAGTTACTGCCAAGTGGCCCCCATGGTGGGTAAAGCAGTGAATTCTGCCTGGGTAGAGCTTCTGATCTATTCAGGGAGATGGACGTTACCAGTCATATGGGTGTAAACTGTGACAAGGGCCATTAAGGAAAGGTGGGAACAGTGAGTTAGGCCAGGTTCTCTGCTATATCCTTTCATAACAAGAGGGCAGTTCCGGGAAGGCTTCTCCACAGAGGTGCCATTCAGGCAGAGATCTCAGCTCTGAGCTGGAGTGTGCCAGGGATGCAGGGTGGAAGGCAGGGGCCTGGCAAGCCTGCGAAGGCCCCGAAGTGGCAGGGAAAATGACCCTTTGCAAGGACTGAAGGGAGCCTGTGTGGCAGGGCAGGTAGGAAGTGACCAGGAGAAAAGTTGCAGAAGCCAGACCATGCAGGGCTTGGGTGCTTATCCTGACATCAGTGGGAACCAATTAAAAGTTGTTAACAGGAGGTTGTGAGTAGATTGGGGCTCTCCCACACTCCTGTGGAAATAGACCTAGTGAGCAAGTGAGGATTTGGGAAGACAGGTTAGGAGGCTACTTACTGGTCAAGGCAGAGATGTCCGCTTGTAATTACACTATCACATCGAGAAAAGCATGTCAGAGTGTGGGGCCTTCAAAGGATGAGAAATCACCTTCAAGGTGGGCCTTGTGGAGAAATGATGGTGTTGCTCTATTTAAATACTGATCTTATGTCCAGATTTGGTGGGAGATTATTTTTCTAATTAGAGCTACCATTTATTTGGCTTCCATTCCAAAGAAAAACCCAACAAGTGTTTGACCTCAGAGCACCGCTTATCCTCCAGTGATTTACTCCAGCTCTCTTTTTTAAGCCAGATTCTCTGTCTTCTGGAATAGTTTGATGGTACACATTATTCTGAGCACTCTTTGCATGAGGACAGATGGAAGCAGGGATTAGGAAGTTAGCTTTCACTTGAAGAATCTATGTCTGGGGAAAATAAAATTATATCTGGATATAAATTGCAAAGTCAACATGCCAGAAATTACTCCACATGTATATTCTATTTCAAAGAAGTGTGGACTTTGTGGAAGGATTAGTACTTACCTTACTAAACCTAGCAAACTCTTGAGCAGTTAGAGGTCAGTTGGCCAGAGATGATGAGCACGTACAGCCAGGCATGTGAAAGTCTCCTGACCCCAAGGCTTGCCCCATAATGCCAGTAGCTGATTTCTAGTCATTCTTAACAAGTGACATAAGTGAGAAATTACTGTGGAATTTGTGGAAGAGAATATAATTGTTTTCTAGATGTTGAATATTTTCTGATTTTTTGTCTATTCTCAGTGTAAAGTTGTGACATCAAATTAATGAGGAAAGTTTACACTTAGGTAGCCTATAAGCTATAACCAATTCACAGACATGTTTTATTCAGCTTGTACAAGTTTTTTAATTGACTCAACATTTTAAACTTGAAACTGTTCACACATACCCTCAAAACAGCATTTCTGGCATCTCTTAAAACTGAAAAAAAAAAAAAGCTAGCAATACCAGGCCTGCCTTCCTAAAGTGGCAGCAGTGGCAGCCACCTTGAGCTGGGTGGCTCTCCACCACCCAGTGAGTTCCTGACCCTGCAGGTGAGAGCCAACCATCACGATGTTGTTTTCTTTATGATAGGAACATGTGCCTTTGTACCTAAGGCCCCAAAATGGGGAAGTGAATGCCAAGTAGAAAGAGTTGTGCCTTTCAAGAAAAACACCAGTGTTCCTCTTCGCTGCTGTGAGAACCATCTCTGTGTACTAAGACGCAAGGGCCCCCATGTTGGGCTCCCTCCTGGAAAGAACCTTGGAGGATTCCCAGTGCGTGTACAAAACAGAACAAACCACGCTCCTGAGAAAAGTGCTTCTAATATGTGAGAAGGATTTTGGAACAGAAGTTGTTTTTTGTTTTTTTAAGGCAGGCGTGATTAGTTAATACTTTAGGCTACTGGGTGACTACAATACCAGTTCTAGAATGAGGCACAGCACACAGTGAATAAGATGTAAAACAAGGCGGGCGTGTGAGTCCCAGACATGGCTTTACCAGTGTCTTCTCCACCTGTGCACATCCTGAAGACAGACACATCTCTACATGACTTAAAAGCCAACACTGACCTCTCCATTGCCCATGGAATTCATTGTGGAGTGGCTTCTGGGGAGTTGAAGTTCATAGAAACGTAGGCCGGGGTAAAGCGTCGCAGCTCTGGGATCTCCAGGCCACAGCCTCAAGCCTTCAGTGAATTAGGCCCTGGGAAAGCTGCAGAGGTCATCGCTTCATCTACTATAAGTGATTTTAGCTGATGGACATGGAATTTCACAGCCATTTCTGAGCACTACTTGAACACTCGACTCAAAATACAATAATTTACATTTAGCCCCACTACATTTTATCTTATTACATTCAAATCATCATAGAATCTTCTTGGACACTAACCCTCTTGGTTCTATGTTTCCTATCCCTGCCTAATCCATGAATGGGAGAAGCCTGCAACCTCTGTTCTACAGATTGAACAAGCTAAATGTTGAACAAGACAAGATGTTTCTCCAGCTAAACTGTAACCCATTAAACTTCAGATAGTCAGTCGTTCTCTATAAGGAATCTCTTTTCTAGACTGACTAAGGAAATGCCTCCTGAAGTGGAAGTTTTCTTGAAAAGTAAATACTTCAAGCTGTGCAATCTATATTAGAGACTAAAACATATTTATCTTTCAAAATTTTGGAAGATATTCATGACAAATGTCCAAAAGAACTACTCAATAAATGTAATACAACAGTCGTCAATGTGCCAGAGCCAAGTGATATTAGCAATGGTGAGAACATATTGTTTCTACCTGCTCAGGAGGTTACAGGCAACTGTGTAACACAGAGTGGGCTTCCCAGGTGGTGCTAGTGGTGAAGAACCTGCCTGTCAATGCTGGAGACATAAAAGACACAGGTTCGATCCCTGGCATGGGAAGATCCCCTGGAGGAAGGCATGGCAACCCATTCCAGTACTCCTGCCTGGAGAATCCCATGGATAGAGGAGTCTAGGGGCTCCTAGGGTCACAGAGTCAGACACAACTGAAGCGACGCATGCAACACCAAAGTAGGAAAGCTTCAACACTTAGCTAGATTTTCCAAATTCTATCGAGTTTAGTTTAAACCAGTGACTTTCAGAGGTTAAACATGGTGAAAACCACAGCCCCATATATTAACAGTAATACTGTGACTTACCTTCTGACGTGTCAAAAATTTCTAAGAGGAACGTTCCTTGTGGTTCATTGGTTAAGACTCCACACTTCCAATGCAGGGAGGGGCAGGTTTGCTCCCTGGTCAGGGAACTAAGATCCTGCATGCCAAAAAGAAGAAAAATTCTTAGATTTTTCACCTAACTAGCTGTCATAAGCAAAGCACTCCTTTCAGAGCAGAGTACAGAGAAACAAGAATAGCTGTGCTACCGCTGATGTCTAGGCTTTAAAGCTACCTTGTCTATGATGGGTTCTTAATATCTTGACTTAATTTTTGTTCTCATTTTGAGAAAACATACCTCTAAGTCCAGTTCAATAAATCAAGCCGTATCAGGTGTACAGGAACAGGGCCTTAAAGAAAATCCTTGTGATTTTCAAATAAAACAGTGACATTTCCACATTTTCAAAAGAATCTTTAATCACCAAAAATAAATACATCTGTAAAGATTTCTCAAGGGATTATTTTTACAACCTGGATACCAGAAAATATTAGCACAGGGTGGGGAAAAAGCTCAACATTTTCCTTGAAAGGCATTTTTCACTATCTTTTTGAAGCTCTAAATGCAAACTCAGTCCCAGCCTGAGGCCAAGGAAAGGATTTTTGAGAGTAAATATCAATGCAGCTTGGACTAGCCTACCTAAAAAGGAGTGTGTAAGAAGGATTCTGAGAACTGGTGTTCCTCAAATTGGCCAGCTCCCAAGAAACAAAATTTTGTCCCTGAGGGCCAGGTAGGAGGAATTTGTTGACAATGAAATTCCTTAGCACGAGGCTGGAGTCAGAAAGTCTCGTTGGCCTTCATTGAACAGAGATTTTCCTTTAGCTGATCTGACAACCTTCTGGGATTACAACCTTGTTTCGGAAACCAGTAAAAAGACAGCAGTTTCTTCACATAAGACCCTGTAATTGCTCAGTACTTGCTTCTTTCCATGCTTCTGGAAAGTAAATTCCATGGCAGAAGCAGTTACATGCTAAGGTGCTTACTAACGTTTCAATCAAATTTGATGTTTTCTAAAAAGTCTTCATAGTGGAGACTCTGTACGTGTAGATTTAAGACTAGCCCTGTAATCCTTTCTTGTGTGACTCTGTCTTTCAGTAGTATGTAAGGTTTGGTTATAAAAATGTCTAGCATAATGGTTATAAAGTTTCCTTGAAAATAGTAAATAACTTGGGTTGTATAATCCGTATCACAGGCTTAAAGCCTTAAAAGGTATTTACAGCCAGGGTCAAAAAAAATACTCAGTAGACTAGATACAGCAGTCATCAATGTGCCAGACCCACACGGTATTACTAGCAATTACTAGACAAGAAGAGACCCTTAGAAGGCAGGGGGTGAGGCAGTTGCTACTTTATGTTTGAAGATAGTAATAATTTGATAGTTTTATTAATAATAATTTGATAGTTTTATTTTTTGTATACTGTACCTTATGTTAAGTACAACATATTCAACTGATAATTTAGGTTTTTTGGAAAGAGTTTTAAAATAAGTGGTTTTTGTTATCGGTGATTAGAAACAGAAGATCCTTAAATATTTTGAAAACCCAGAACAAGATGTATTGACCCATAGTTAGAAATGGCCAAGTAGATTTTTTTTTAATGTTCTGTCAGGCTGTGGTAATCTCTTACCACATACAGAAACCTTCCCTAACAAGTCTATGATTAAAATATGGTGACACCAAAAATATGATAGCTGTAGTTGAACATGCCCCAGGTCTAACGGTTGGTTCTAGAAGGCTTTTAGAAATTCACTACTGGGGGGAAAATTATAAAAAATCAAATGCAAGGTTACTTGTCATAGCTCATACTTGTTTGGGAGGATAAAGACAACATTCAATCCTTTGAAATAATATCTAGCTCTCCTGTCAAAGGGCTTCCCTTGTAGCTCAGTTGGTAAAGAATCAGCCTCCAATGTGGGAGACCTGTGGGTTCAATCCCTGGGTTGGGAAGATCCCCTGGAGATCCAGTATTCTAGCCTGGAGAATTCCATGGACTTTATAGTCCATGGCGTCACAAAGAGTCGGACACAACTGAGCAACATTCACTCACTCCTGTCAGATATTCTCAATGTGGAAAGCAATATGACTAAAGAAAATGCCACTTAGATTGTTAATTATATGCTAATTAGATAGTCATAGTTCAGTAGATTCAGAGCCAAGCACATTACTCTGTCTTAACTAACATTTAGCAGTGACTGTTTGGGGTGGTAGTTCTTTCAAATTAATCCAATGGCATCCTCACAGTTTTACTACATTTACATGTTATTCACATTTAGACACTAAAATCTTCAAGCAATACAAGTTTTCACTTATGGTCTCCAAGACCAACAGAATCTAAAGCAACTAATCAGAGAATCTAAAGGATCACAAATTATGTTTTCCAATGACATGTTTCCCATTAGAGCTTGTCTTAAACTGGACTGCTGTGCATGTTGAATGGGTACAACATTGCAAGCATTTATCATGGTGGGGCGAGCGATGCTAATACTGCTAGACGGCTCTGCTCCTGAAGAGGGCCGTGCTTTCTGTTGCATGCAGTACACTGACCCTGTACTCTCTCTCCTTTCCTTTGTTTCCTGTGCCATGCTTGCTGTGTAGCAAATGGAATCTCTTGCAGTAAGTTAACTTTCTTTCATACTTTGTCCATTTAGGCATGGACCCATAACAAATCTTATTTTTACTGTGACTATTATATCTCTTAGCATGTTTTTCCCTTTTTTGTTTCATTTTATTTGGTAGACTAAGACATGTAGTTTTTATTAGCATTCCAGTCTGCTTTCCTCCCAAAAGAGAAACCTATGTTGCTATGAACTCTCATGCGCTAGGCAGGGTATTTTTAGTAATAACTACCATTATTGGACACTTAGGAAAGTCAGGGTTTTCATAGCTGGGTTTCACCCTAACTTGTGAAAGGTAGCATTCTGTTTTTAGATGATACTTTTTTATCTGCAAGTCTCTGGAAGTTGTCTTTAATACCTGATTTTGAAAGGTTTCCACAAACAAAAGTTTAAATGATCATAAAATGTGTTACTAAAACAACCAAAGACCTAATTTGCATTAATGAGTGAGTATAGCTACTTCTTTAAACTTAGGCTTGTTATAAGCACTGAGAGATCACATAAATCTAAGTAGAATTTCCCCCTGCCCTAAGGGCCAGGGAGAGAGGAGAAAGAAACACTCCATCCAGCATGGTCTTAGCACAAACTGGAGTCATTTTTAAAAATTAGGATCAAACATATGTTAATAATACCATTAATGGAATATTCTTCCTAAAAACCTAAATTTAAATTCTTGTCATTTCTCTCCTTAAAGTGATCTGGGGAAAACAATTTAAAGTCACCTCAGCAGCTGAGGTGACCTTAGCTGTCACCTAAGCACCTTAGCAGCTCTCAATTCTGCATTCTTTTTAGTCTTATTAAGCTTCCCTGGTGGCTCAGATGATAAAAAATAGACCTGCAAGGCGGGAGACCTGGGTCAGTTCCTGGGTTGGGAAGATCCCCTGGAGGAGGGCATGGCACCCCACTCCAGTATTCTTGCCTGGAGAATCCCTACAGACAGAGGAGCCTGGTGGGCTACAGTCCATGGGGTCACAAAGAGTTGGACATGACTGAACAACTTTCACACACACACTAAAAGAAAGGCCCTGTTTATCCTTACTTAACCACATTTGAATGGTGAAGTGTTGGTTTAAGCCACATATTTAACCCACTTTCACTGGTGACTGCTGAGCCATGCAGTTCTGGTGAAGGCTGGCTGTCCTTTTCCTCTGGCAGAATCCTGTTCTCTACTTAGGAGCTAACCCTTTCTTGGGATTAAACAGGCAAAGTTTAGAGGCCATTAAGCAGATATGGCTCAAACAGTAGTCATGATCATCGGTGTTGGAATTACTCATGGTTTATCCTTACTTTACAGTACATGTACACTATATAATGAAAACATTTTAAATTCTAGAGGTGTCTATAGGACTTAAGGCCCATTTTGTAGGAACAGTTTTTAAAAATTCTTTCCACAGAAAGTTTTGCATGCTTTTCATCATTTCTCCTGTTTGTAAGCACTTTAGGCCCTTTTTATATCTAATTCAACAAGTATCTGTTGAGCACTGATTAGAAACATTGTCAGTAAAACTGGCACAGAACCTTAGACAATCACATGACTTTTCCTGTGTTTACAGACCTTAAGATCCGTGCCTGCACCCTAAGTGGCAGCCAGAATTGTCACAAGGAATAATCTCGAGTGTCTCCTGAATTGATAAATTTTGACACCTAGAACCACTTAATGTTGTGCCTTTCAAATATACTTTTAATAAAAAGAAAATGTTTAAAAGACATATAGCTTATAAAAATTAACACAACCACAGCTATAACACAATCACAGCTATAATTTGTAGATATTAAATCTAATGGACAAACATAATGGAAATGTGGCAGTTCACCAAGTCCCTTTATAGCTACTAATTCTATTTAGTAATCTTCCAGGATTTGTTTTATTCTATATTATACTGTGAATTTCTCACTGATATTCATTGATTGGATTTTATCGTTCTGTGTCATTTAGAATGGTAACACCTAGTTACGCTTCCTTGTTTTAAAAAGAAGAAATGTTAGTCTCCACTAAGATGTCACTTACTATGTAAGAATAATCCTTAGTAACTATTTCTTCCTACACAAATTCTCTCTTTAGCAACTGGAACTGTGTCAGAGGTTGTATAAGCTACACTTCCAGCTGCTGCTGCTTTTTCAGTCCTACTGTAAGCTCATCGGCCAGGTGCACGAAGTCAGCTCCATGCCAGAGGTGAGCCCCCCCAACCCCCGACCCCAGGTCCTGCCATGAGCTCAGCACTGCTTTTCCTTTGTTCTCCCCCCGACCAGTTTATGCGTAATAAAATCACTTGAACATTTATAATCATTTCACTTAAGCACAAGTCTTAAAACACTAGTGTCTCCTATTTATTTCCGTGCTCCTTTGGTGGTGCCAGGACTAGGGTGAGGCAAGTGACCTACCTGGACACAAAATGCAGGGACAGCCTTGAGGGTCCCAGGGAGCCAGCTCAGCATGGCACTGAGGGAGGTGCTCACCCTAGCGATGAAATCCACACACCTTCAGTATTTAAAACTTACCTAGATTTGAAATAAGAAATTCACTTTCAAGCTTAAAAACTATGTGTCTAAGACAGTCTAACAACTTATATAAAAGGCTTATTAACCTCATTTAATTTTGAGCCCGGGGCTGGAGTGTATCATCATGTCTAAGCAGCATCTGCGTGAAGACTGTCCTTGAGGGCTTCAGTTCTATAGCTCGTTCAGTGAGCAAGCTGGGAATGAAGAAAGGCAAAGATTTTGGGTAAATCAACTTCCCAAAGAAAATAGGCATCCTCAGTTTGCATTAGAAAGGGAAAAAAACCTTTAAATTCACATCTGTTCTTTTTTTAAATGCTCTTGGGGTCAAACTGCAATACAGCTATCTTCAACAGTACACTTTGGGGGCCCCAGAAGTGACACAGGTTCTCTTTATGGTTTATTTCTCAATAACACAGGATCTTCTGGTTCCAGTGAATCTAAGGGAAATCCTTACCTCTGTGATGAATACTAGTGTGACATTGCAATTTTTCCTCCTCTCCCTTAAAATTATGTCTTTCATCTTTTCCCAATGCATAGGGATAGGGATAAAAATTTATTCTTCAAACAGGTCCATGTTCGTGATTACATTTATTGGGCACTTATGTGCCCAACTGTTTAAATAAACTGTGAGGTGGATAACATCTTCAGTCTCACAGCACTGAAGGCACTTAAGAGTCTATCTGCTTGACCATGTGGTAGTCAAGAATGCAGAAGTGGCATCTAAACCCAGCTTTACCCAGCTCCCCCGCCTGTTCTCTTGGTGCATTTTACCTCTATGTGTTCCCTTCTACTTAAACAGAAAACATTAAGAGGAGTCAATCTTTTATACAAGGAGAGTGTGCCAGCTGTTGATACAATTATTCAATGCATACAGCCCCATAGCCCTACATATATCAGGCAGTATAGTTCCATCAGTCCTGTTTTTAGTTTACTGAGATACTACTAGGCTTGTGCTTAACCAGACGTCATACAATTTTAATTGGGGATGTAAAATCCAGCCTGCAACTAAATACACTAAAAATATATATATTTTTTTTAACAGCTGCTAAATATGTCCAGGGAACTGAGTGACCTAAAGAAAAACCTGAAGGAGGCCACTGCAGCCATTGCAGCTGACCCTCTTTACATCGAGGGGGCGTGGTCCGAGCCAACCTTCACATCCACTGAGGCAGCCATCCAGTCCATGCTTGAGTGCTTGAAGAACAACGAACTTGGCAAGGCTTTACGGCAAATAAGGGAATGCAGGTAACGCAACTATTTGTATTGTTGTTTCCTTGCTAAGTCATGTCTGACTCTTTGACCCCATGAACTTGTAGTCTTCCAGGCTCCTCTGTCCATGGGGTTTCCCAGGCAAGCATACTGGAGTCGGTTGCCATGCCCTCCTCCAGGGGATCTTCCCGACCCAGGGATCAAACCTGCATCTCTTAAGTCTCCTGCATTGGCAGGCAGGTTCTTTACCGCTAGTGCCACCTGGGAAGCCCACTAGTTAGAGATGGTTAAAAGAAATGCGTGCCTAACAGTCACTTTGTCAGGGCTAGGGACTAAATCACTATGGAAGGAACATTGAGATGTTTATATAAATTCTCCTCAGATCCTTCCCATTACCATGACAGAAACATCAGGTTTCAGAACTTATTGTCTGAAATATGAGTGTTGGTTCTGGTTATCTGTTATCTCTAAAATGTTTAAACACTTGGAAGTATACTCCAAAGTAATTTTAAAACTAATTTTTTGAATGTATCCTTTTTGGGACTTTCTCCCTACATTTTGATAGTATATTCACATTCATTGTAACCACAATGCTATAACAAATAAATGGATTCCATTCTGACTTTTTTTTTTGGCCACATCTTAGTTCCTCAACCAGGAATCAAACCTATGCCCCCCTGCAGTGGAAGCTCAGAGTCTTAACCACTAGACAGTGAGGAAAATCCTCCTACTCCTGATATTTTTATACTTAAGTTTTTTAAATCAAAATCAATAATAATTAATATTCTAAAACTGATTATAGTGATGTTTACACAATTCTGATTACCCAAAAAAGCCACAGAATTATATTTTGGATAGCTGAATTGTATAATGTGTGAATTTTCTCTCAATAAAAGCTTTTGTATTCAGAAAGTAGTTTTCTTATACTAATAAAGGAGAGGGAGGTGGGAGGGAGGTTCAGGATGGAACACATGTGTACACCCGTGGCGGATGCATGTATGGCAAAACCAATACAATATTGTAAAGTAACTGGCCTCCAATTAAATAAATTTATATTAAAAAAAATAAAATTAAATCTAAGTAAATGCCCATTTAAAAAAAAACTCAATCTTATAACAGTGCCTCTAACCTCTGCTACTCTTTTCTGCCTGCAGAAGTCTGTGGCCCAATGACATCTTTGGAAGCAGTTCTGACGATGAGGTCCAGACACTGCTGAATATTTATTTCCGCCATCAAACTCTAGGACAGACGGGCACTTACGCATTGGTGGGGTCTAACCAGAGCCTGACTGAGATCTGCACCAAGCTGATGGAGCTGAACATGGAGATCCGGGACATGATCCGCAGGGCCCAGAGCTACCGGGTCCTTACCGCCGTCCTTCCCGACTCCAGCGTGTCCGGCACTAGCCTCTGACAGGAGCCTCCCATCCCCCATGGGCGCCATGCTGGGGGTGCTGCCGTGCTGGGGTGACGTCATTCAGTGTCTTCTCAGCCTTCAAAAGGCTTGGTCAGACTGTTCTCCCTCTTGTTGCCTGTAGGACTTTTCATAAAGAGGATGGCAGAACTTCCCACGTGTAGCAATACTCTTAAGAACCAAGGTAGCGTAGGACTGTATCCTGTGTGACACAAACGCGTTATCCTTTTACTGAGCAAAAACTCACTACTGAAGACGTGACTTCCATTGCATACCAAAGCCAACTACTCTGAACAATACCTTCCTTTCTAGAAACAATTTTAGATTGGCAAAAGTGCAATGTTTTCTTCACTAAAAAATATTTTATATTCTAAAACTTGTACATTCTTTCTCATTTTTCTTTGCCTTTGTTTTGTGTGTGTGTGTGAGGTGAGCTGAGGAAGGAGCAGGCAGAATGAAGCTGGCCACGGAAAACTGTAAGACGGTCAAAAGCTGACAGCCTGTGTATGTGAAAAGAGAACTGTAAATGGACAATTCAATGTACACTGAAATTTGAATACCATTACTGTGTCTAAAAGGAGCTGCTATGAAGTACCTTTCTTATGTTGCTAGGCTACTGTCTCGGAAAGCCCTGGATCTCTTTGCAGGGGTCTGTGATTAAGACCCTCGCACCAAAAATGGTCCAGACAGACATTTTTTTAAGGATCTTGGCTGCTTTTTACTAGAATGTTGCTTTTATGAACATATTTATACTACAGAAGGATGAGTGTTAATTTTAACCAACTTTGCCATTTTATAGAAAAAAGTTAAAGACGTCCACATTATAAATTCCAAGTCTTTCCACCTGTTATGCATGCATATTTCAATATCCACGTGGATAGCTGGAAATAGGACATAAAGGTAAAATATGAGTTGTCACTGTTTCTTAAGAAATGTCATTTTATCTGTAATATATATGTAAAGGGCCATTCTTAAGTTTTCCCCTTAAATTTAATGCTGTCAGGTGTTAGCTGTGTGCATGTAAACCTGTTGCACATCAGAAGCATATTCAAAGTTTATCTATGTAACTTATTCACTCTGTAAATACATTTAAAGTTTTTGTGATGTAATCTCGGTTGACGTTCTGTTTAGAACTGCCTTTAAAGTAAAAAAAAAAAAAAATCATACTGACCACAGGTTTTATTTCTATTTAATGAAGATTTTTGCTTTGATTTATATTTTTGCATGTGGGTTGCCATGATGACAACCCCAAGGAGTACCACACGCGTGTGTTCCATGACTGGCAGCCAGGGAGTTGTGAAGCAAGTACCATGACCCTGGGAAGCAGGAGGTCTCTGTAACCTCTTAGGGTGGACACCAAAGACTGTAACCCTCAACCAGCTCTCACTACAATCAGAAGCAAGAAACCAGAAAACAAGAGCTCTCATTATCCACAGCCTATCATTAGGTTTTCATTCTTAAAATTTTGAAAGAGAACCATTAATGATAAGGAAAAAGTAGTGAGTTCTATTCTTTCACCACAACCCATCTATTCTTCACCCAACTCAAAAACGGGATCATGGAAACACATAACAATCTAATTTCTATGGTCTTCCTATTCATACTCCTTAGATTAACCAACGTAACTTGCTTCCTAATATACAACTAAATCATAAGTAGTAATTTTCTAGAAGTATCCACAACAGAGTCTGATCCAAGATTTTAATTTTACCATAGATACAATTATTAACTGGGTTTTAATGACTTTCTGGACATCGCTGTTAACATACTATTTTGATGATTTTCAACTTACCCTAAAGGTGATTAACCATAATCTGTAGGAAAAAACTGAATCACAATCTCTCTGGGGGGAAAAAAAATTTCACAAAATGCAGGTTTCTGTGGTTAACAACACTAGGCAACTCTGAGTTCTGCTGGGACTGCCACTAGAAAGGACTGATCAGTCGTGACTGAATTTTCCACCATGGCCTCTTACCCAGCAAAGAACCACCATGATTGGGTTATTCTTTTAACAAGAGTTTTTTTGAGTAATATCATCTGTAGTCATGAGAAGCAGTGGGTTTGTTTTTTTTTTTTCTGTTTTCTTATTTTTTTTAAACAGGTTAATGTGAAAGAGTTCTCCTTTTCCTGTTTCTTAACCTCCTCTCCCTTAGTGAAGCAGAAGGGCCCTCTGAGGCTGCAGACAGGCCCCAGAGGAGCCCAACAATCAGTGACTTGAGAGCTGCCCACAAGCCTCCTGGGGTATCGGGTTCTCCCTCTGTTACTGAAGCCTTAATGTTTACTTCCCCAGGGGCAGGCACAGGAGAGGACGAGTACAATATCTGCCCTCTCCTTTAGATGCCTATCTCCTCGCCTCTGAGGAGGAACACCTCCTCCTACCACCACGCTTTTAAGCCCTAGAGTGTCACACACTTTATCCACTGGCAAAAAAAAGCAATTCAGGCAGCTGTACTGCAACTTAAGACATAACTTGATTAACATTTAGTGTCCAAATTGAGTATTTTAGTAAAAGCACCATACATTTTAGAGGCATGTGAATGTCCTATTCCCACCAATAGGTAAGACTATTAATGTTAGTAAAGATGTGAGATAAAGATGCTTGTAATTTACCATTGCACAAGTGTGTACAAACATGCACAGAGTTGATTCTTAAGGCTCTTCAGGTTCCAGACCTTAACGCGGTTCCTTTCAGTGAATTGTGGAATTATAGAAATAAGGTGGCGGTGGGGGGTGGGTAAGTGTTCCAGGTGGGGTACCAGAGAGGTCCCAGAGAGTGCCCAGAGAGGTCATGGAAGCTCTGTGCCCTCTCCCCAAACCCTGGCTACACACCTGTTCCCTGCAGGTGTTCATCTGTATCCTTGATCATATCCTTTAGCAAAAAAACAGTAAACAGCACTACCTTTTAAGGCACATCCCTCTCCGAAGCTTGGCGTTATCCTTTCTACAACCTCGCTGCTCAGCACACAGATCAACATTAGCTCCCTCTTTTGGGAGCTGGGCAGAAACACAGATGAATCTGCAGTTTAACAGAACCCTCAGAGAGATCCCCGGACAAGGACCTGAGCTCATCCTCTCACGAAAACACCAAAATCACAACTATCTGCTGAACAACCATCAGGAACAAATGACTGGAACCTACCAAAAAAGATAATCTACTATCAAAGACAAAAAAGGAAGCCAGAACAACATGGTAGGAGGGTTCCATTTGCCATATAATCAAATCACATACCCACAGAGTGGGTGACCCACAAACTGGAAAATCATTTTATCACAGAGGTTCTCCCACAGGAGTGAGAATTCTGAGTGCCAAGTCAGGTTCCCCAGTCTGGGGGTCTGGCCGGCGGGAGGAGGAACCCCCAGTGCATTTGGCTTTGAAGGCCAGAGGAGCTTGACCGCAGGAACTCCACAGAACTGGTGGAAGGAAAAATGCCACTGTTGGAGGGTCACATAAAATTTCATGCACACTGGGACCCAGGAGAAAAAGCAGTAGCTTCATAAGAGCCTGGCCCAGACCTACCTGCTAGTTTTGGATGGTGTCCTGGGGAGGCAGAGGGCTGCTATGACTCATTGCAGGGACAAGGACACTGGTGGCAGAGGTACTAGGGAGTACTCATTTGCATGAACGGTCCTTGAGGTCACCATTTTGAGGCCAAGACCTAGCCTACCCAATAGCCCAAAATCTACACTGCTGAGAGGCCTGAGGCCACACAACACAGCCCTGCCCTTCAGACAGGCTGCTTAAAGTCTTCCTGAGCTCACAGACACCTATAAACACACCTCTTGACAGAGCCAGCGATCAATGCAAAGAAGAGGAAAACAACAGAATGGGAAAGACTAGAGATCTCTTCAAGAAAATTAGAGACACTAAGGGAACATTTCATGCAAAGATGGGCCTGAAAAAGGACAGAAAATGGTATAGACCTAAAAGAAGCAGAAGATATTAAGAAGTGGCAAGATACACAGAAGAACTGTACAAAAAAAGAGCTTCACGACCAAGATAATCATGACGGTGTGATCACTCACCTAGAGCCAGACATCCTGGAATGTGAAGTCAAGTGGGCCTTAGAAAGCAACACTATAAACAAAGCTAGTGGAGGTGATGGACTTGCAGCTGAGCTATTTCAAATCCTGAAAGATGATGCTGTGAAAGTGCTGCACTCAATATGTCAGCAAATTTGGAAAACTCACCAGTGGCCACAGGACTGGAAAAGGTCAGTTTTCATTCCAATCCCAAAGAAAGGCAATGCCAAAGAATGCTCAAACTACCAAACAATTGCACTCATCTCACACGCTAGCAAAGTAATGCTCAAAATTCTCCAAGCCAGGCTTCAGCAATACATGAACCGGGAACTTCCAGATGTTCAAGCTAGTTTTAGAAAAGGCAGAGGAACCAGAGATCAAATTGCCAACATCCTCTGGATCATGGGAAAAGCAAGAGAGTTCCAGAAAAACATCTATTTCTGCTTTACTGACTATGCCAAAGCCTTTGACTGTGTGGATCACAATAAACTGTGGAAAATTCTGAAAGAGATGGGAATACCAGACCACCTGACCTGCCTCTTGAGAAACCTATATGCAGGTCAGGAAGCAACAGTTAGAACTGGACGTGGGACAACAGACTGATTCCAAATAGGCGAAGGAGTACGTCAAGGCTGTGTATTGTCACCCTGCTTATTTAACTTATATGCAGAGTGCATCATGAGAAACGCTGGGCTGGAAGAAGTAGAAGCTGGAATCAAGATTGCCAGGAGAAATATCAATAACCTCAGATATGCAGATGACACCACCCTTATGGCAGAAAGTGAAGAGGAACTAAAAAGCCTCTTGATGAAAGTGAAAGAGGAAAGTGAAAAAGTTGGCTTAAAGCTCAATAATCAGAAAACTAAGATCATGGCATCCGATCCCATCACTTCATGGGAAACAGATGGGGAAACAGTGGAAACAGTGTCAGACTTCATTTTTTGGGGCTCCAAAATCGCTGCAGATGGTGACTGCAGCCATGAAATTAAAAGACGCTTATTCCTTGGAAGAGAAGTTATGACCAACCTAGATAGCATATTGAAAAGCAGAGACATTACTTTGCCAACAAAGGTCCATCTAGTCAAGGCTATTGTTTTTTCAGTAGTCATGTATGGATGTGAGAGTTGGACTGTGAAGAAAGCTGAGTGCCAAAGAACTGATGCTTTTGAACTGTGGTGTTGGAGAAGACTCCTGAGAGTCCCTTGGACTGCAAGGAGGTCCAACCAGTCCATCCTAAAGGAGATCAGTCCTGGGTGTTCATTGGAAGGACTGATGCTGAAGCCGAAACTCCAATACTTTGGCCACCTCATGTGAAGAGTTGACTCACTGGAAAAGACTCTGATGCAGGGAGGGATTGGGGGCAGGAGGAGAAGGGGACAACAGAGGATGAGATGGCTGGATGGCATTACCAACTCGATGGACATGAGCTGGAGTGAACTCTGAGAGCTGGTGATGGACAGAGAGGCCTGGCGTGCTGTGATTCATGGGGTTGCAAAGAGTCAGACACAACTGAGTGACTGAACTGAACTGAACATCACAGCCAGAGGGATAAGACCCAACTCCATCCATCAATGGGCTGGCATGAATCCCTCCCACCAGGAAGCCTGAACAAGCCTCTCGGACTGTACTCATCTACCAGAGGAAAGACACCAGAAATGAGAGGAACTACAGTGCGGCAGACTGTGGGACAGTAAACACACAAAGTTAGACAAAATGAGACAGCAGAAGAATATATTCCAGAAGAAGGAACAATATAACATCCTAGAAGAATAAATAAGTTAAATGAAGATGGGCAATCAAATCAAAAAAGAAATCAGAGTAATGATAATAAAGATGACCCAAGATCTCAGATGTCCTTCTTACCACAGGAGACTGGAATGAAAAAGTAGGAAGTCAAGAGATACCAGGAGTAACAGGCAAATTTGGCCTTGGAGTACAAAACGAAGCAGGGCAAAGGTTCACAGAGTATTGCCAAGAGAACGCACTGGTCATAGCAAACACCCTTTTCCAACAACACAAGAGAAGACTCTATACTCGGACATCACCAGATGGTCAACGCCAAAATCAGATTGACTAAATTCTCTGCAGCCAAAGATGGAGAAGCTCTATACAGTCAGCAAAAACAAGACTAGGAGCTGGCTGTGGTTCAGATCATGAACTCCTTATTGCCAAATTCAGACTTAAATGAAGAAAGAAAGTAGGGAAAACCACTGGACCATTCAGGTATGACCTAAATCAAATCACTTACTACTATACAGTGGAAGTGAGAAACAGATTTAAGGGATTAGATCTGATAGACAAAGAGTGCCTGAAGAACTATGGACAGAGGTTCATGACATTCTACAGGAGGTGGTGATCAAAGACCATCTCCAAGAAAAAGAAATGCAAAAGGCAAAATGGTTGTCTGAGGCTTTAGAGGTAGCTGAGAAAAGAGTAGCTAAAGGCAAAGGAGAAAAGAAAAGATATACCCATCTGAATGCAGAGTTCCAAAGAATAGCAAGGAGAGATAAGAAAGCCTTCCTCAGAGATCAGTGCAAAGAAATAGAGGAAAACAATAGAATGAGAAAGAGTAGAGATATCCTCAAGAAAATTAGAGATACCAAGGGAACATTTCATGCAAAAACTGGCACAATAAAGGACAGAAATGGTATGGTATAACAGAAGCAGAAGATATTAAGAAGAGGTGGCCACAATACACAGAAGAACTGTACAAAAAAGATCTTCACGACCCAGATAACCATGATGGTGTGATCACTCACCTAGAGCCAGACATCCTGGAATGCAAAGTCAAGTGGGCCTTAGGAAGCATCACTACGAACAAAGCTAGTGGATGTGATGGACTTCCAGCTGAGCTATTTCAAATCCTAAAAGGTGATGTTGTGCAAGTGCTGAATTCAATATGCCAGCAAATCTGGAAAACTCAGCAGTGGCCACAGGACTGGAAAAGGTCAGTTTTCAATCCAATCCCAAATAAGGGCAATGCCAAAGAATGTTCAGACTACCACACAATTGCACTCATCTCACACGCTAGCAAACTAATGCTCAAAATTCTCCAAGCCAGGCTTCAACAGTACGTGAAGGCTGAACTTCCAGATGTTCAAGTTGGATTTAGAAAAGGCAGAGGAACCAGAGATCAAATTGCCAACATCTGCTGGATCATAGAAAAAGCAACAGAATTCCAGAAAAACATCTATTTCTGCTTTATTGATTACACCAAAGCCTTTGACTGTGTATATCACAACAAACTGTGGAAAATTCTTAAAGAAATGGGAATATCAGACCACCTTACATTCCTCCTGAGAAATCTCTTAACCTGCTACAGTTAGAACCGGACATGGAAAAACAGACTGGCTCCAAACTGGGAAAGGGGTACGTCAAGGCTATAATTTGTCACCCTGCTTATGTAACTTCTATGCAGAGTACATCATGTGGGATGCCAGGCTGGATGAAGCACAAGCTGAAATCAACACTGATGTAAGAAATACCAATAACCTCACATGCGCAGATGACACTACCTTATGGCAGAAAGTGAAAAGGAACTACAAAGCCTCTTGATGAAAGTGAAAGGAAAGAGTGAAAAACCTGGCTTAAACTCAACATTCAGAAAACTAAGATCATGGCATCCAGTCCCATCACTTCATGGCATCCAGTCCCATCACCTCATGGCAAATAGATGGGGAAACAATGGAAACAGTGATAGACTTTATTTTCTCGAGCTCCAAAATCACTGCAGATGGTGATTGCAGCCAGGAAATTACTAGACACTTGTTCCTTGGAAGAAAAGCTATGACAAACCTAGACAAACCTATAACAAAAAGCAGAGACTTTACTTTGCTGACAAAGGTCCATCTAGTCCAAGCTATGATTTTTCTAGTAGTCACATATGGATGTGAGAGCTGGACTATAGAGAAAACTGAGCATCGAAGAATTGATGCTTTTGAACTGTGGTGTTGGAGAGGACTCCTAAGAGTCCCTGGGACTGCAAGGAGATCAAACTGGTCAATCCTAAAGAAAATCAGTCCTGAATATACATTGGAATGCCTGATGCTGAAGCTGAAATTCCAACCCTCTGGCCACCTGATGCAAAAAACTGATTCACTGGAAAAGACCCTGATGCTGGGAAAGATTGAAGGCAGGAGGAGAAGGGAATGACAGAGGATGAGATGGTTGGATGGCATCACCGACTCAATGGACATGAGTTTGAGCAACCTCCAGGGGTTGGTGATGGACAGGGAAGCCTGACGTGCTCTATCTAGTCCATGGGGTCACAGAGTTGGACGTGACTGAGCGACTGAACTGAAGATCTCAGGAAAAGAATGGAGGTACAGACTGAGAAGACACAAGAAATGATTAACAAAGAGCTAAAAAGTTTAAAGAACAGAGATATACAAAACAATAACTGAAATGAAAAGCAGACTAGAAGGAATCAATAGCAGAATTAAGATAAGTGAGGTGGAAGACAGAATGCTACAAATCACTGCAATGGAAGAGAATAGAGAAAAGAATGCAAAGAAACGAGAACACTTTAAAAGACCTCTGGAACAACATTAAACTCACTAATATTTGCATTAAAAGGGTACTAGGAAGAAAATAGAGAAAGGACCTGAGAAAATAATTGAGGAAAAAATACCTGAAAAATTCCCACAGGGGAAAAGAAATAGTCACTCAAGTCCAGGAAGTATAAAGTCCCCACAGGAAAAACTCAAAGAGGAATCAGCCAAGACACATATTAACCATATTGACAAAAATTAAAGACAAATAGAAAAAAAATTTTTTTTTAGAGAAAAGCATCAAATAACATAACAAGGTTATCTGATAACATAAGGTTATCAGCTGATTTTTCAGCAGAAACCCTGAAGGCTACAGGAGAGTGGCACAATTTAAAGTAATGAAAGGGGAAAACCTACAACCAGCAATACTTTATCTAAACACCAAGATTCTCAGATTCAACAAAGAAATCAAAAGCTTTACAGACAAGCAAAAGTTAAGAGAATTTAACACAACCAAACCAGCTGAAGAAACTTCTCTAAGTGGAAAATAAAAGGCCACAATTAGAAACAAGAAAATTATGAACAGGAAAGCTCACTGGTAAAGGCAAACACTTACTTAGGGTAGAAAAGCATCCACACACAAATATGATATTTAAACCAGAAATAGAAAATGAGAGTACAAACGCAGGATACTGAAAATACATTTAAAATTAAGAGACCAGCAAACTTAAAACAATCTTGTATATACATAGACTGGTATATCAAAACCTCATGGTACTCTCAAACCAAAAATGTATAACAGGACTTCCTTGGTGTCCCAGTGGTTAGGAATCTACCTGCCAATGCAGGGGACACAGGTTCCATCCTGGGTCCAGCAAGATTCCACATACTGTGGCAACTAGGCCCATGCACCATAGCTACTGAGCCCAAACACTAGAGCCCATGCTCCACAGCAATACAAAGAGATGACTTTACACATGGACATCACCAAATGGTGATGAGATCAAATTGCCAACATTCACTGGATTACAGAGAAAGCAAAGGAATTTCAGAAAAACATCTCTCTCTGATTCATCAACTATATGAAAGCCTTTGACTATGTGGATCATGACAAACTGCGGAAAGCTCTAGGAGAGATGAGAATACCAGACCATCTTACCTGTCTTCTGAGAAACCTGTATGTGGGTCAAGAAGTAATAGTTAGAACCCTGTATGGATCAACTGATTGGTTCAAGATCGAGAAAGGAGTATGACAGGGCTGTCTGCTGTCACCCAGTTTGTTTCACCTATACACTGAGCACATCATGAGAAATGCCGGGCTGGGTAAGTTACAAGCCAGAATCAAGATAGATGGGAGAAACGTCAACAACGTCAGATATGCAGCTGATACCACTCGAATGGCAGAAAGCGAAGAGGAAGTAAAGAGCCTCTTGATGAGGGTGAAGGAGGAGAGGGAAAGAGCTCGCTTAATACTAAATATTTAAAAAATTAAGATCATGGCATCTGGCCCCATTACTGCATGGCAAATAGAAGGGGAAAAGGTGGAAGTAGTAACAGATTTCCTCTTCTTGGGCTCCAAAATCACTGCAAATAGTGACTGCAGCCAAGAAGATCTTCTGATTTCATGGCAGGAAAGCGATGGCAATCCTAGACATTGTGTTGAAAAGCAGAGACAATACTCTTCTGATAAAGGGCTGCATAGTCAAGGTTATGGTCTTCCCAGTGGTCACGTATGGTTGTGACAGCTGGACCATAGAGAAGGCAGAACACCAAAGAACTGATGCCTTCGAACTGTGCTGTGGAAAAAGACTCCTGAAAGTCCCCCGGACAGCAAGGAGACCAAACCGGTCAATCTTAAGGGAGATCAACCCTGAATATTCACTGAAGGACTGAAGCTGAAGCTCCAGTATTTTGGTCATCTGATACACACAGACGACTTATTTGGAAAGTCCCTGATGCTGGGAAAGATCGAGGGCAGGAGAAGAGGGCGTCAGAGGATGAGACAGTTGGATGGCATCACCGATGTAATGAACATGACCTTGGGCAAACTCCAGGACATGGTGAGGGACAAGCAGGTCTGGCATGCTTCAGTCCATGGGGTCTCAAAGAGTCAGATACGACTGGGCAGCTGAACAATGAACAATAAGGAAGTAAAAGACCTGTACTCTGAAAACTGAAAGAAATCAAAGATGATGCAAACAGATAGAAAGATACAAAATGTTCTTGGACTGGAAGAATCAATATTGTCAAAATGATTATACTACCTAAAGCAATCTGCAGATTCAATGCAATCCCTACCAAATGATGGAAGGGCATTTTTTGCAGATCTAGAACAAAAAATCTTGCTCTGAAAGCACAAAGACTCCGAATAGCCAAAGCAATCTTGAGAAATCAAAACAGAGCTGGAGGAATCAGGCTTCCTGACTTCAGACTATATTATAGAGCAATAGTAATCAAGGGCTTCCCTGGTGGTTGAGGGGTTAAGAATCTCCCGGCCAATGCAGGGGACACAGGTTCAATTCCCACTCCAGGAAGATCCCACCTGCAGCAGAGCAACTAAGCCCACATGCCACAACTACTGAGCCTGTGCTCTAGAGCCTACAAGCCCCAACTACTGAACCCTGGGCACCTAGAGCCCACGCTCCACAACAGAAGCCACCGCAATGAGAATCCCCATTCACCACAACTAGAGTAAGCCTGCACACAGCAACAGAGAGTCACCACATTCGAAAAATAAAATAAATAAATCTTAAAAAAAAAAAAAAAGCTACAGTAAAATAGTGTGGTACTGGCACAATCGTACAGAATAGAAAGTCCATAAATAAACCCACACACTTATCATCAATTAATCTATGATAAAAGAAGCAAGAATAAAAACAAGAGAAAAGATAATTTCTTCAATAAGTGGTGCTTAGAAAACTGGGCAGCTACATGCAAAAGAATGAAATTAGAACACTCCACAACACCACACACAAAAATAAACTCAAAATGGATTAAAGACCTAAATATAAGACTGGACACTCTAAAACTCTTAGAGGAAAATATCCGCAGAACACTGACATAAATCACAGCACTATCTTTTTGGATCCACCTCCTAGAGTAATGAAAACAAAAATAAACAAATGGTACCTAATTAAAGCCTTTTGCACAGCAAAGAAAATCATAAACAAATTGAAAAAATAATCCACAGAGTGGGAAAAAATATTTGCAAACTATGCAACTGACAAGGGATTAATCTCCAAAATATACAAACAGCTCATGAACCACAATATGAAAAAAAAAATCCGAATCAAAAACTGGGCAGAAGATCTAAATAGATCACTTCAAAGAAGATAAACAGATGGCCGAGAGGCACATGAAAAGATGTTCAGCATCACTAGTTATAAGGGAAATGCCAATCAAAACTACAATGAAGTATCACTTCACACTGGTCAGAAAGGCCATTATAAAAAAAAAAAAAAAAACTACAAACAATAAATGGTGGAGGGCTTCCCTGGTGGCTCAGTGGTAAAGACTCTATCTGCCATTGCTAGAGATACGGGTCCAGTCTCTGATCTGGAAAGATTCCACATGCCATGGAGCAAATAAGCCCATGTGCCACAGCTCCTGAGCCTGTCTTCTGGAGGTCGGGAGTTACAATTACTGAGCCCACATGCCGCAACTACTGAGCCCATGTTTCACAACTACTCACCTTCACACACCCTAGAGCCTGTTCTCCACAATGAGAAGCCTGTGCACCAAAATTAGTAGTCCCTGCTCTCTGCAACGAGAAAAGCCCACACAGCAACAAAGACCCAGCACAGCCAAAAATAAATAATAAATATAAAAATATTTTTAAAGAAAGTTCCCTTAGAAGAGTAAGAAAATAAATGCTGGAGAGGGTATGGAGAAAAGGAAAGCCTCCTACACTGTTGGTAGGAATGTAAATTGAAACAGCACTATGGAAAACAGTATGATGGTTCCTTAGAAAACTAAAAATAGAGCTACTATATGATCCTACAATCCCACTCCTGGGCATATGTGTAGAGAAAACTATACTTTGAAAAGACACATGTACCCCAACGTTCACTGTAGCACAAGTTATAATAACCAAGATATGAAAGCAACCTAAATGTCCATCGATGGATAAATGGATAAAGATGCAGTATATATACACAGCTGAATACTATTCAGTCATACAAAAGAATGAAATAATGCCATTTGCATCAACATGGATGGACCTAGAGATTATCATACTAAGTCAGACAGAGAAAAGGCAAATATCATGTTATCACTTACATGTGAAATCTACAAAAAAAAAAAAAATACAAAGGAACTTATTTACAAAATTGAAACAGACTCACAGACTTTGAAAACAAACTTATGGTTAACAAAGAGAAAATCTGGGGGAGAGGAATATATTGGGAATTTCAGGTCAACATATACACACTACTGTATCTAAAGCATAAACAATGGGAACCTGGGTTGTAGCACAGCAACTCTACTCAGGACTCTGTAATAACTTAGATGGTTAAGGAACTGGAAAAAGAATAGATATGTGGACTGCATAACTAAAACACTCTGCTGTACACCTGAAACTAAAACACTGTAGATCAAATAGACTCCAATATAAAATTTAAAACCAAATCAAACAAGAAACAAGGGGACCTCCAGACTGCTTGTATGAGCTGCTTACACCTGCTTCTATATATCTGTCCAAAAAACATGAACGTCAGTATCCATGGGTGGTTTTACAGCATCTTAATTATATATCATTAAAATTGGGGGCTTTTTAAAGCTTACTTTTATACACTTACTCAGAATTAATTACAATGTGAATGCCTATCATGAGCTGAGCTTTTTCCTTTATTCAGCAAATATTTATCAAATACCAGTTTTCTGAGCTAGGCACTGTTTTGGGGGATACTGCAGATACCAAAACAGATACATCTCTGTCCTCAAGGATTTTATGTTTTCATGGAGAAGATGAGCTTGTTTTATCTATGCCAGGCCATGAAGAACAAAAAAACAGGACAGAGTAACTAGGATATGGTTCTGGGTCAGAAAAGGGGTCAGAGAAACCTTTCTAATATAGTATTTAAGCAAGTGTGAATGAAGTAAGGACATGGAATCAATATCTGGGGAAAGAATGATCCAGAAAAGAGAGAAGCAAGTGCAAAGAGCCTGAAGCAGGAGCTTGATCCCCTGCTGAAGGCACAGCAAGAAAGCCAGAAACCTGAGTGATCTGAGTGCAGAGGCGAGTGGCCAGACGGTGGCACAAAGGGTCATGTGGCCCAGGAAGAATCTGGGCCTTTCCTGAGTGAAATGGAGAGCCACTGGATGTTGGGAGGCAGAGCAGTGACAGCCTCTGACCTTGGACCTATGTTTTCAAAGGATCTCTCTTCTTGGAATGATGGAAAAATTATTGAAATAGCGTTGATCATTACACAACATGGTGCATATACTAATGTCACTCAATTGTGTACTTAGATGGTAAACTTCATGTTTTATATATATATTTATTTTAACCACACAAAAATAATATTTTTTAAAAGGATCACTCTGGGACTTCTCTGGTGATCTAGTGGTTAAGACTATCTGCCAAAGCCTGTTATACAGAGTGAAGTAGGTCAAAAAGAGAAAATATCATATATTAATGTATATATATGGAATCTAAAATGATTGACTCTATCTAATGAACCTATTTATAGTGAAGAAATGGAGATGCAGACGTAGGAAACAGTCTGCCTTGCCTCAACTAGAGATGGACACACTGGGAGAAGAGAAGGGAGGACAAACTGAGAAAGTAGGACTGACATATACACACAATCGTGTACATAGATAGCTGGCGGGAAGCCGCTGAACAGCACGGGGAGTCTAGCCTGACTCTCTGTGATGACTAGAGGGGTGGGATGGGGTTGGGAGGGAGGCTCAGAAGGGCGGGGTATATGTATATAATTTTGACTGATTCATGCTGATGTATGGCAGAGACCACTACAACATTGTATAGCAATTATCCTCCAAGAGAGAAAGAAAATCTGCCTGCCAATGCAGGGGACACAGATTCGGTCCCTGGAACAGGAAGATTCCACAGGCCCTGGTGCAACTAAGCACGTGTGCCACAACTATTGAAGCCCGCACGCCCTGGAGTCTGTGCTCCACAGTAAGAGAAGCCACAGGAATGAGAAGCCCATGCACAACTAGAGAGCAGGCCGGCCACAACTAGAGAAAAGCACGCACAGCAACGAAGATCCAGCACAGCCAAAAATAAATAAATTCGTTTTTTAAAAAAAAGGACCGCTCTGGCTGCTTTATGCAAAGTAGACTATAAGATGGCAGAAGTGCGAAGACTAGTTAAAAGACTATTGCCACAGCACAATCATGAGAGATGCTGGCTTGGGCTAGCACGGTAGCAACAGAGGTGATCAGAAATGAGCCTACTCCGGACATATTTCAGAGATCGAGCTAACGGAACTTGATGACGACACATAGAAATCTCAGCAACTCTAAAATCTGGCCCAAATAACTAGAAAATAGAGTGGCTGCTTACCAAGACGAGGAAGTGGACATTTGGGAAGTGGAAATCAAGCTTTACTATCACACATTAACTCTGAGATGCCAAATTAGACACCCAAGACAAGGCAGATGAGCAAATGGATGGATGTGTGAGTGTGTGACTGAGAAGTTTATAAACATAGATATGCTATATACAGCCTCTGAGGAAAAAATAGGATACACACCTGTCTCTCCTGTAAGAATCAGAGTGTAGAGTAATGAGTTTGAAACCTTAGTTGCACATTAAATTGTGCAAGGAACTAAAAAAACAATACCCACTCCACTCCTCCAGAGATTGATTTAACTGGCCCAACGTGTATGACTCCAGGGCTGTTTAAAGTTCCCAGAGTAATTCTAATCCACTGCCAAGACTGAAACATTCTTTGATGGTTCTTGAACCTAAGAATCACCAGAGTCAAAAGTCATCAATGACTCAAGAGTCATTACCTGAGTCATCACTCAGGTAAATCCAGAGCAAGGTCCATCAAAGCAGCATTTTAATAACCATCTCACTTTGAAAGTCATTGAATTAGGAGAAATTTACTCTCCAGTAAAGTCCATGCCTCCATCATTTTTCCACAGAGGGTGTTCGTGTAGTGATTCAGCACCAAATTTGTCACTGTTACTTTGTTTTGCATTTAAGGTCACCAGAAGTTAGTGACTAGAATTCACACAGTACACTAAAAGAACAGTTTCCTGTCAGACGTTTCCTTCTCTGACACCATCTCCTCTGGCCCAGAATTGCTTTTAACAGCAAACTCTTGCTCTAACACAGAATGTTAACGTTGGGTTCCAAGAACGCTGGCCACCTGCCACTGGCTTCTGGGAGTTACTGGGCCAGGAGGCTGACAAATTTCCTCCTTGTTCCCTTCTAAGATTTCCAACCCATCTCTCCATATTTCTATTTCAAACTGTCCAGACACTTTAAAATTCATACTGCCCAGCTGCACTAACCATCCTCCTTCCTCAAGCCCATCACCATCCTGATCATACACAGCGGTGGTCTATGAACGTCGAGCACATTAGAGTCATCCGGGAAACTTTAAAAATACTATAGCAGGTCCCACTCCAGATCCCTTAAATTAAACCCTCAGGACAGCGCCCAAACATGGTTACTTATAAAGTTCCTTAGAGGATTTTAAGTTGCAGCTGTGGATGAGAACAGCTGACCTAAAACCATAGCTTATTGCCGTCTTCCTCTAAAATGCCTGATATCATTCCCAGGGACTGCAACATTCTCGCGGCTAACCTAAACAGTATCTTTTTCCTCTTGGCTTTAACATTCTTACCTCCAGGAATCTCTGCTTCCCTCTTTCTCAACTTGGCCACCCAATTTCATGTACATGCATACTTAGTCACTCAGTCATGTCTGGCTTTTTGTGACCCCATGGACAGCAGCCCATCAAGCTCCTCTGTCCATGGGATTTCCCAGGAAGAATACTGGAGTGGGTTGCCATTTCCTTCTCCAGGGGATCTTCCCAACCCAGGGATCAAACCTGAGTCTCCTGCATTGGCAGGCAGATTTTTTTTTTTTTACCACTGAGCCACCTGGGAAGCTCACTCAGCTTCACAGTATACCAAAATCCTACCCATAGCAACAGCTCTAGAATCTCATGTTTAAGCATCTTACTCACACACTTCCAGGCCCCTTTAACTCTGGAACCCTACACTCTCCAGCATTTCTTCTCCTGTCATGCATAATGGATCTGTAGACCTCATTGCTTTTGCCACTACCCACCACCTACCTTCACTCCACTTTGGAACGAGTTAAATTTCATGGATTATAATCACCCCCTTGCTGACAGTCAAAAATATCTTTCCCCCATCTTACTCAACTAGTTCAAACCTTTCCACATGTACACATGCTGAACCATGGTATTACTAGAATACAACTGCAATCAAGCCTAATTAAGAGTGCTAAACCTCAAAATGAGCCCTCAATGCTATCAGTCAATCCTAAAATACAATTTATGGTCCTTGATAATTTCAAATTCCCATTATCTGCAGCTTTCTCACACCTTTCTTTTGTATTCCTATTAAGGTATAATTGGGTCTTCCCTAATGACTCAGAGGTAAAGAATCTGCCTGCCAATGCAGGAAACAAGGGTTCAATTCCTGGGTTGGGAAAATCCCCTGGAGGAGGGCACGACAACCCACTCCAGTATTTTTGCCTGGAGAATTCCATGGACAGAGGAGCCTGGCGGGCTACAGTGGGGTCACAAAGGGTTGGACATGACTGAGCGACTAAACAACAGCAACAAAAGGTATGACTGACATACATTAGTTTCAGGTATACAACATAACGATTTGACATCTGTGGCACTGCAAAATGATCACTCCAGTAAGTCTATTTACCATCTGTCACCACAGATAATTACAAAAAAATTTTTTTTCTTCTGATGAGAACTTCTAAGAGTTAATTTCTCAGCAACTTTAAATTTTGCAACAGAATATTATTGACCAACAGAATGGGAAAGACTAGAAATCTCTTCAAGAAAATTAGATACCAAGGGAACATTTCATGCAAAGATGAGCACCATACAGAACAGAAACGGCATGGATCTAACAGAAGCAGAAGCTATTAAGAAGAGGTGGCAACAATACACAGAAGAACTGTACAAAAAAGGTCTTCATGACCCAGATAACCACGAAGTATGATCACACACCTACAGCCAGACATCCTGGAATGTGAAGTCAAGTGGGCCTTAGGATGCATCTCTACAAACACACCCAGTGGAGGTGATAGAATTCCAGTTGAGTTATTTCAAATCCTAAAAGATGATGCTATGAAAGTGCTACACTCAATATGCCAGCAAATATGAAACTCAGCAGTAGCCAAAGGACTGGAAAAGGTCAGTTTTCATTCCAATCCCAAGGAAGGGCAATGCCAAAAAGTGTTCAAACCACCACACAAATTGCACTCACTTCACATGCTAGCGAAGTAATGCTCAAATTCTCCAAGTGATGCATCAATAGTACATGAACCGAGAACTTCCAGATGTTCAAGCTGGATTTAGAAAAGGCAGAGGAACCAGAGAACAAATTGCCAACATCTGTTGGATCATAGAAAAAGCAAGAGAATTCCAGAAAAACATCTACTTCTGCTTCAATGACTATGTTAAAGCCTTTGACTGTGTGGATCACAACCAACTGTAGAAAATTCTTAAAGAGATGGGAATACCAGACCACCTTACCTGCCTCCTGAGAAACCTGTATGCAGGTCAAAAAGCAATGGTTAGAACCGGACATGGAACAATGGACTGGTTCCCAACAGGGAAAGGAGTATGTCAAGGCTGTATGTATACTGTCATCCTGTTTATTTAACTCATATGCACAGTACATCATGCGAAATGCCGGGCTGGATGAAATACAAGCTGGAATCAAGACTGCTGGAAGAAATACCAATAACCTCAGATATGCAGATACAACCACCTTTATGGCAGAAAGCAAAGAGAAATTAAAGAGCCTCTTGATCAAGGTGAAAGAGGAGAGAAGTAAATTTGGCTTAAAACTCAACATTCAAAAAATGAAGATCATGGCATCTGGTTCCATCACTTTGTGGCAGATAGATGGGGAAACAATAGAAACAGTGACAGACTATTTTCTTGGACTCTAAATCACTGTGGATGGTGACTGCAGCCATAAAATTAAAAGATGCTTGCTCCCTGGAAGAAAAGCTATGACAAACCTAGACAGCATATTAAAAAGCTGAGACATCACTTTGCCAACAAAGCAATACAGTCAAAGCTATGGTTTTACCAGTAGTCATATACAGATGTGAGGCTTGGACCATAAAGAAAGCTGAGTGCTAAAGAATTGATGCTTTTAAACTGCAGTGCTGGAGAAGACTTCTCAGAGTCCCCTGGATAGCAAGGATATCAAGCCAATCAATTCTAAAGGAAATCAACCCTGAATATTCATTGGACTGAGGCTGAAGCTGAAGTTTCAATACTTTGGCCACCTGATGTGAAGAGCCGACTCACTGGAAAAGACCCTGATACTGGGAAAGATTGAGGGCAGGAGAATTGGACAACAGAGGATGAGATGGTTGGACGGCATCACTGACTCAATGGACATGAGTTTGAGAGTGCTCCGGGAGATGGTAAAGGACAAGGAAGCCTGGCATGCTGCAGTCCATGGGGTCCAAAGAGTCGGACATGACTCAGCAACTGAACAGCAACAATTATTGATCACGATGTATATTACCTCCCAAAAGCTTATTTATATAATGGCTGGAAATTATATTTCTTGATCTCCACCCATTTTGCTTACCCTCCAACCGCCCCCTCCAACTCTGGCAACCATATGTCTTTTCTCTGTACCTATGAGTTTGGTTTGTCTGTTTTTCAGATTTCACAAATAAGTGAAATTACACAGTCTTTGATTCTGTCTTATTTCACTTAGCACAATACTCTCAAGGTCTATCCATGTTGTCTCAAATGGCAAGATTTCATTCTTTAGCATGGCTGAATGGTAGTCCATTGTACATATTCATCACATCTTCTCTATCCATTCATCCATTGATGGACACTTAGGTTGTTTACATATGCTGGCTATTGTAAATAATGCTGTTTTGAACATTGGGGTGCATGTATCTTTTCAAATTAGCGTTTTTATTTTCTTTGAATAAATAACAGAAGTCATATTGCTGGATCATATGTAGTTCTATTTTTAATTTTTCAAGGAACCTCTATACTGTTTTCCACAATGGCTGCACCAATCTACATTCTCATCAACAGTGCATTAGAGTTTTCTTTTATTCACATCCTTGCCAACATTTGCTATTTCTTCTCCTTTTGAGAGTAACCGTTCTAATAAGTGCAAGGTGAGATCTCTTTGTGGTTTTGGTTTACACTTCTTTGATGATTAGGGATGTTGAGCATCTTTTCATGTGTCTGTTGGACATCTCTATGTCATCTTTGAAAAAATGTCTATTCAGATCCATTTTCCTAACTGGATTTTTTTATTGACTTGTATCAGTTCTTTATATATTTTAGAAATCATCCCCTTATTCAATATACAATTTGCAAATATCATCTCCCATTCAACAGGCTGGCTTTTTATTTTGTTATGGTATCATTCCCTGTGCAGAAGCTTTTTTGTTTATAGTCTCATTTGTTTATTTTTGCTTTTGCTGTCACTGCCTTTGAAGTAAGACTCAAAAATAACACCAAGATCAACATCAGAAATTTACCACCTCTGTTTTCTTCCAGGAGTTTTAAGGTTTTTAGACTTATATTCAAGTCTTTAAGTTAATTTCTGTATATGGTGTAAGACAGTGGTTCAGTTCCATTCTTTTAAACATGACCGTTCAATTGTCTCAACATCATTTACTCCGGAGACTGTTCTTTTTCCCACCGTAAATTCTTGATTCCTTTGTCATAAATTAATTGACCATATGTGCCTGAGTTTATCCAAGGTTCTCTATGCTGCTCCACTGACCTGTGTCACTGTTGTTATGCCAATACAGTAACAGTTTTGTTTACTATAGCTTTGTAACATAGATTGAAATCAGGCATACCTCCAGCTTTGTTGTTCTTAACAAATATAACTTTATTTTTTCAAAACTCAGATTCTGTATAAATTTGGGGGTTGCTCTATTTTTGTGAAAAAAGTCATGAGTATTTTGGTAGGGATTGCATTGAGTCTATAGATTACTTCAGGTAATACGGTTATTTTAACAATATTAATTCTTCCAAACAAGAACAAAAGACACAGACTGAAAATCAGGGTATAGAAAAAGATATTTCACACAAATGTAAATGACAAGAAAGTTAGAGTAGCAATACTCATATAAGACAAAGTGGATTCTAAATCAATCTATAACAAAAAACACAGAAGGGCATTATATATTGATAAAGGGATAAATAAAAAAGAGAATATAATACTAGTTAATCCTATACAACTTATATATAATAATATACAAGTACCTCATATATATATAGTATAATATACTGTATTATATATAAGAAGTACCTTATAATACAGAAGTACCTAAGTATGTAAAGCAAATGAAGGGAAAAACTGAGAACAATAAACAATAGTAGAGACTTTAACACCCAGCTTACATCAATGGACAGATTACCCAGACAGAAAATACAGAAACATTGGATTTTAATAAGGAAAAGTTAATAATGACACTGTAAACTAGTTATACTTAATAGATATCTACATGACATTCCATGCAAAATTAGAATACACATGCAATGTTCTCCAGGATGGATCACATGCTAGGCCACAAACAAGTCTCACTGACTATAAGATACAGAAATTATATCAACTATCTTTTCTAACCACAACAGTATGAAATTATAAATCAATTATAGGAAGAAAAATGAGAAAAGAACCAACATGTGGAGACTAAACAACATGCTACTAAAAAAATAAATGTGTCAATGAAGAAATCAAAGAGGAAATCAGAAAATACCAAGCTCAAATAAAAACAGAAGTACAACTTTCTAAAATCTATGACACACAGCAAAAACAATTCTAAGATGAATGTTTATAGCAATATAGGCATACCTACAGAAACAACAATCTCAACCTAACGTAACCTACCAAATAAAGAAATTAGAAAAAGAACAAAGCCCAAAGTCTGCATAAGGAAAGAAATAATAAAAATCAGAGAGAAAACAGAGACTAAAAAAATAGATCAATGAGAACAAGAGCTGATTTTTTAAAAACAAAGTCGATAAGTCTTTCACCAGGTTTATTAAAAAATAAGAGGACACAAGGGAAAAAAGTGATAGAGATTACAACTGATATTACAGAAATACAAACAATCATGAGGATACTATGAATAGTTACATGTCAACAAACTGGACAAGCTTTAAAAAAATGGATGAACTCCTAGAACCATACAATCATCCAAGACTGAATCAGAAAGAAATAATCGGTTGAGCATAATTTTAGCTGTGGGTCTGTCATATATAGTCTTTATTATGTTGAGGTAGGTCCCCTCTACACCCATTTGTCTATAGCTTTTTTAATAAATGGATGTTGAATTTTACCAAAAGGTACTCTGCATGTATTGAGATGATCATAAGGTTTTTATTCTTCAATTTATTAACATATTGTATCACATTGATTGCTTTATGGATACTGAAAAGTCCTTGCATCCCTGAGATAAATCCCACTTGATCATGGTGTATGATCATTTTAATATATTGTTGAATTCCATTTGCTATGTTAATTATTTTTTCATCTAAGTATACTATTAATAGTGATATTGGCCGACGTTTTTTTGTGGATCTTTGTCTGGTTTTGGTATCACGGTGATAACGGTTTCATAGAATGAGTTTGGAAGTGTTCCTTCTTCTGAACTTTCTGGAATAGTTTAAGAAGGCTAGGCATTAACTGTTCCCTAAAATTGGATAGACTTTACCTGTGAAGCCATCAGGTCTAGGACTTTTGCTTTTGGGGAACTTGTTAATCACAGATTAAACATCAGTATTTGTAACTGGTCTGTTCATGTTTTCTATTTCTTCCTGGTTCAGTTATAGGAGACTGTGCCTTTCTAAGAATTTGTTCATTTTTTCTAGGTTGTCCATTTTAATGGCATATAGTTGCTTGTAATAATCTCTTATGGCCCCTTGCATTTCTGTGGTATTGGTTGTAACTTCTTTTTAATTTATAATTTAAAATATTTGGGTCCTCTCCCTTTTTTTCTTGATGAGTCTGGCTAAAGGCTTATCAGTTTTATCTTCTGAAAAGTTGGAAGCATCTCCTCTAAAATCACAAACAAGACAGGGATGTTATTCAACAAAGTTTTGGAGTCCAAACCACAGAAATCAGAGAAGAAAAGAAGAAGTAAAACTGTCACTGTTTGCTGATGCCATTATACTGCATGTAGAAAATCCTAAAGACACTACCAGAAAACTACTAGAGTGCATCCATGGATTTGGTAAAGTTGCAAAATTACAAAATTAATACTCAGAAATCCATTAAATTTCTATATACTACAATGATAGACCAGAAACAGAAAATAAAGGAACAATCCCATGTACCATCAAAAAGAACTAAATACCTAAAAATACACCTACCTAAGGAGAAGACACTGATGAAAGAAACTGAAGATGACACAAACAGATGAAAAATATATAGTATACCATATCCATGAATTGGAAGGATCGATATCATCAAAATGACTGTACTATCCAAGGCAATCTACAGATTCAATTGCAATCTCTATCAAATTACCAATGGCATTTTTCACAGGACTAGAAAAAAATTTTTTAACTTAGATGGAAACACAAAAGACCCAAGAAGTTAAAGCAAACTTGTGAAACAAAAACAGCTGGAATAATCAGGCTCCCTAATTTAAACTATACCACAAAACTACAGTGATCAAAACAGTATGATACTGGCACAAAAACAGACATATGGAGCAATGGGACAGAACAGAGATCCCCAAAAGAAAGCCATGCACATATGTTTGATTAATATATGACAAAGGAGGCAAAAATATATAATGAGGAAGAGACAGTCTCTTCAATAAGTAATGTTGGAAAAATCGCACAGCTACAGGTAAAAGAATGAAATTAGTACATCCTCTAGGACTATACACAAAACCAAATTCAAAATGGATTAAAGATCTAAATGTAAGACCAGATACTATAAAACTAACAGAGGAAAATATAGGCAGAAAACTCTTTGACATAAATTACAGCAAAATCTTTTTTGGATCTATCTGCTAGAATAATGGAAAAACAAAAATAACAAATGGGACCTAGTTAAACTAAAACGCTTTTGCACAGCAAAAGAAACCATAAACAGGACAAAAAGACTACTCTCAGAATGGAAGAAAATATTTGCAAATGAAGCAACTGACAAGGGATTAATCTCCAAAATATATAAACAGCTCAAGCAGCTCAATATATATGTATGTATACATAAGACAATCTAATGAAAAACTGGGTAGAAGACATAAATAGACATTTCTCCAAAGAAGACACAGTGATGGCCAAAAAGCAACATGAAAAATTGATCAATATCACTACTCATCAGGGAAATGCAAATCAAAACTACAATGAGGTATCACCCCACACTGGTAAAAAAGGCCATCATAAAAAACCTATAAATAATAAATGCTAAAGAGTGTGTGGAGAAAAGAGAACACTCCTACCCTGTTGATAGGAATGTAAATTGGTACAACCACTACAGAGAGTAGTAGGGAGGATCCTTAAATATCTAAAAAACAAAGCTACTATATGATTCTGCAGTCCCACTACTGAGAATATATCCAGAAAAAAACCATAATTCAAAAAGATTATGCACCCCACAGTTCACTGCAGCATTATTTACAATAAACAAGTCATGAAAGCGACCTAAATGTCAATCAACAGACAAAAGAAGATGTGAGATGCACACACACACACAGACACACACATGAATACTACTCAGCCATAAAAAATGAAATAATGCTATTTGCAGCAACATGGATGACCTAGGATTATCATACTAAGTGAAGTCAGAGAAAGACAAATATCATATGATATAGCTTATATCTAGAATCTAAAATATATATGTGTGTTTATATATATATATTTGTGTGTGTGTATGTACACACACAAACAAATGAATTTATTTACAAAACAGAAATAGACCCACAGACATAGAAAACAAATTTATGGCTACCAAAGGGGAAAGGGGTGGGGGGAGGATAATAGGAATTTGGTATTAATATATACATACTACTATATATAAAAGAGATAACCAACAAGGGCTTACTATATAGCACAGGGAACTATACTTGATATTTTGTAGTAAACCTGTAAGGGAAAAGAATCTGAAAAAGAATACAGACAACCAAATCACTTTGCTATAGACCCAAAACTAAGATAATACTAGAAGTCAACTATACTTCAGTAAAAATTTAAAAAAAAACCTGAGAAATCCAAAATTCAAAAAGACATGTACCACAATCTTCATAACAACACTATTTACAATAACCAGGACATGGAAGCAACCTAGACATCCACTGACAAATGAACAGATAAAGAAGATGTGATACATATATACAATGGAATATTACTCAGCCATAAAAGGGAACAAATTTGAATCAGCTAAATCGAGGTGGATGAACCTAGAGCCTGTTAAAGAGTGAAGTCAGAAAGTGAAAAACAAGTATCATACATTAATGTATATGAATCTAGAAGAATGGTACTGATGGTACTGACCTATTTACAGGGCAGGAATAGAGACAAGGATATAGAGTACAGACTTGTGGACACAGTGAGGGAAGGAAAGCGTGGGATAATTAGAGAGTAGCAATGAAACATGTATATTACCATATGCAAAACAGATAGCCAGTGGGATGTTGTAGTATAACACAGGGAGTTCAACTCAGTATAGCAAGTTCACTTTGTAAAGCAAAGTGATTTGGTTGCCATGTGACAACCTAGAGGGGTGGGGTAGGAGGAAGGTTCAAGAGGGAATGGACATATGTATACTTATGGCTGATTCACACTGTTGTACAGCAGAAATCAATACAACATTGTAAAGCAATTATTCTCCAATGAAAAATAAATTTTTAAAAAATTTAAAAATAAAGAATAAATTGACCTTCAGTGGAAAGGAGAAAAAGAAATAGATAATCTGAAGGGACCAAATTACTCCATATTTAAATTCAATCAGTAATCACAAACTCCCAACAGAAGTCCAGGACTGCACAGCTTCACAGAGGAATTCTATCAAACATATAAGGAAGAGTTAATCATTCTTTGTATGTTAATCCTATCTTCTCAAACTACTCAAAACACTAGAGAGGCAGAAAGTGAACACGAAAGTGAAGTCACTCCGTCATGTCCAACTTCTCGATCGCATGGACTGCAGCCTACCAGGCTCCTCCATCCATGGGATTTTCCAGGCAAGAGTACTGGAGTGGGTTGCCATTGCCTTCTCCAAGAGAGGCAGAAACATTCCCAAATTCATTCTACAAGGCTACCATTACCCTTATACCAAAACTAGATGAAGACACTACAAAAAAAATTTACTAGCCAATATCCTTAACTAATATAGATGCAAAATAATCAACAAATATTAGCAAACAATATACAAATTCGATCATACATCATGATCAAGTGGAATTTATTCTATGGATGCAAGGACAGTTCAGGTTCAGTATCTGCAAATCAGTGTGCTACAACATATTATAAATAGAAAGGATAAAAAAATCACATGATCATATCAATTATTGTTTAGTTACTAAGTCATATCCAATTCTTTGGGACCCCTTGGACTGTAACCTGCCAGGTTCCTCTGTCCATGGGATATCCCAGGCAAGAAAGCTGGAGTGGGCTGCCATTTCCGTTCCAGGGGATCTTCCCAACCCAGGGATCGAGCCCACTTCTCTTGTTTGGTTGGCCAATTCTTTACCACTGAGTCACCGAGGAAGCCTCAACCATCTCAATGGATACAGAAAAATCATTTGACAAAAATTCAATACCCAATCATGATTAAAAACTCTTAGAAAAGTTGGTACAGAGGGAACACATCTCAACATAATAAAGGCCATATATGACAAACCCACACCTAGTATCATATCCGATGGTGAAAAACTGAAAGATTTTCTTCTAAAATCAGAAACAAGGTAAGGATGCCCACTCTCACCACTTCTACGTAACAAGTTATTTAAAGTCCTAGGCACTGCAATTAGAGGGAAAAAAAGAAATAAAAAGCATCCAAATTGTAAGGGAAGAAGTAAAACTGTCATTATTTGCATATGACATGATATTACATTAAAAAAAAAAAACCTAAAGACTTCACCAAAAAGCTATTAGAAATAATAAATTAATTGCAGGATACTAGACTAATACACAGAAACCTGTTGCTTTTCTAAACACTAGCACTGGAGTATTAAAAATAGAAAGCGAGAAACAATCCCATTTACAGTCACATCAAAAAGAATAATACACCTGGAAATAAACTTAACCAAGGAGCTAAAAAACCTATACCATGAGAAGAAACTCAAGATAATATAATACAAATAAATGGGAAGACATCCCATGTTCATGGATTGGAAAAATTTTGTTAAAATTCTTCTGTCCATACTTCTGTCAATGGAATTTATAGATTTAAAACAATCTCCAAACTATCCATGACACTTTTCACAGAACCAAAACAATAATCCTAAAATCGGTATGGAATCACACAAGACCCAAGTAGCCAAAGTAATCTTGAGAAATAAGTAGTAGGGTCAAAGATTTATGCTCTCTGATTTTAGCCTATACTACAAACTACAGTAGTTAGAACAGTATGATATTGGTACAAAAACACATAGAGAAATGTGAGAGAATAGAGATCCCTCCAAAACAGCTATTCACATATGGTTGATTAATACATGACAAGGAAGGCAAAAATATATAATTAGGAAGAGACAGTCTCTTCAATAAGCTGTGCTGAGGAAACTGCACAGCTATGCATAAAAGAATGAAATTAGAACATTTACAAAGATCATACAAAAAAATAAACTCAAATGGATTAAAGACCTAAATGTAAGACCAGATACAATAAAACCATTAGAGGAAAACATGGGCAGTACATTCTTTGACCTAAGTCTTAGTAATATTTTTTTGGATCTGTCTCATCAGGCAAGGGAAACAAAAGCAAAAATAACCAAATGAGAGTTTATTAAAACTTAAAAGCTTTTGCACAGTAAATAAAATCATCAACAAAATGCAAACACAAGCTTCTAAATGGAAGAAGATATGTGCAAATGATACATCCAATAAGGCAGGGGTCCCAAACCTCTGGGCCATGGACCAGTACCTCCTGTCTGATCAGCGGCAGCATTAAATTAGAAATGAAGTATACAATAAATGTAATGCACTTGAGTCATCCCCAAACCATCCCCCTACCCCAGTCCCTAGAGAAACTGTCTTCCATGAAAACAGTTCCTAGTGCCAAAAAGGTTGGGGACCACTCTAATAAGGGGTTACTATCTAAAATATATAAAGAGATCATACAAACTGACAAGAAAACAAGCAATCTGATTTAAAAATGGGCAAAAAATCTGAACAGACATTTTTACAAAGATGACTTTACAGATAACCAACAGGCACATGAAAAGATGCTCAACATCAGTAATTATTAGGGCAATACAAACCAAAACCATAATGAGAAACTAACATACCACTGTAAAGCAACTATACTTCAATAAAAATTTTTAGAAAACCACGAGATATTACCTCATATCAAGAATGGCTGTCATAAGAAAGACAACAAATTATCAGTGCTGGCAAGGATGTGGAGAAAAGGGAACACTGGTACACTGATTGTAGGAATATAAATTGGTAAGGATTTACTATAAAAACACTATGGAGATTCCTCAAATAATTAAAAATAGAACCATCATATAATCCAGCATTTCCACTCCTCAGTATTTATTTGAAGAAAATGAAAACACTAATGCAAAATGATACATGCACCCTTATTTTCATTGAAGCATTGTTTACAATACCCAAGATATGGAACCAAAGTGCCATTGATAGATGGATAAATATTACTCAACCATAAAAAAGAATGAAATCTTGTCATTTCTTACAAAATGGATGACCCAAACGGTATTATGCTAAGTAAAATCAGTCGGACAAATACTATATGATTTCACATATATTCAGAATTTAAAAAACAAATGAGCAAACATAACCAAACAGAAACAATCATAGATTCACCGAACAAACAAGTGGTTGCCAGAGAGGAAGGATTTGAGGAAGGAACAAGATACAGAAATGGGAATCAAGAGGTACAAGCTACTAGGTATAAACTAAGATACAAAGATGTACTGTACAGCATAGGGAATATAATCGGGATCTAATTATCATTTTAAGTATAATCTATAAAAATATCAAATCATGTTGTACATCTGAAACTAATGTAACACTGTAAATCAACTATACATCAATTTAAAAAATCAGATAATCTTATCTTTACTCCCAAATCTATAAACCTATCTTTATCTAATTCAAGTCCATGTTGCAGCTGTACCATCTTTTTACAGTAGAAGAAATTCACTGTTCCCAGCAGGTCTGGGCTACATCTCTTCTCCCTTTTCACAGGTTTTGTACTTGCAAGAATGTTTTCTTGCTGCTGTAACATCAGCTTCCCTCTACTGAATTATTTCCATTAACAAACTTACTCAATTCTACCTCCTTTTAGTGCATCACTGCTTTTTAAGAGCAAAACTTCTAAAAAGTATTCTCTTTATTTACTGCCTTCACATTATTAACTTCTCTTTTTCAAGATGACCAGACACCTTCATGTCACAAAATCCAAAAGACGTGTCTATCTTCAGCTTTTTTATTCACCAAAGGATCAGAACAATTCCTCCTTTTTGAAATACTGTTTTATATTTCCTTTCATGACACCATCCTGTTGACCTCCTCTTTCATCTAACCTAAAAACTTCTTTCTATCTAGAGTGTAGTCAGGAGACTAGTGGCATTGACTGCTAATCTAAGAAGTTCCCAAATGCTAATCTGAGACCCATGACCCACTGAATTGGAACATCCAACTAATAAGACAGACCACCAGGGAAAAGAAGGGAAACAAGATGCTGGAGTAAAACAACTTGAGCTCACCTTCTCTCATGAAGCACAATTAGAACTGATTGCTGAACCATCAGCAAAAAAGACTGGAACCTACCAAAAGAGGCATTTTACATCCAAAGACAAAGAAACGGCAAAGAGATAGGCAGAGGGGTGGCTTTGTGATATAATCAAATCTAATACCACTGCATAGGCGACCAAGGAACTGAGATGGAGCTGACATAAAAATGATAGAAATAAAGTGCCTGACAAAAGTAATATGCCTCAGTCATCCCGAAACCATCTCCTACCCTGGGTCTGCGGGAAAAATTGTCTTTCACAAAACAGTTTCTGGAGCCAAAAAGGTTGGGGACTGCTGACTAATGTGATATAGCATATTAACAAACGAAAGAATAAAAATGCCACAATAATCTATTTTGATGGAGAAAGAGCCTCTGATGCAATTCAACACCCATTTACGATAAAGAGAGAAAATCTACCTCAACATAATAAAGGCCAAATATGACAAACCGACAGGAAACATCATTCTCAATGGTGAAAAACTGAAAGCATTTTCTCTAACATCAGGAACAAGACAAGAATGCCCGCTCTCATCACTATTCATCAACATCATTTGGAAGTCCTGGCCATGGCAATCAGAGAATAAACAGAAATTAAAGAAGTCCAAATTGAAAAATAAGTAGTAAACCTGTCACTGCTTGCAGATGACATGACACTTTATATAGACAATCCTAAAGATGCCACCAGAAAACTACTGCTCTATTGTGGATAAGAATCCCATAGAAGAAATGGAGTAGCCCTCATAGCCAACAAGAGTTTGAAATGCAGTACTTGGGTGCAAATTTAAAAACGACAGAATGATCTTAGTTCCTTTCCAAGACAAATGATTCAACATCACAGACATCCAAATCTATGCCCCAACTAGTGGTGCCACAAAAAGCTGAACTTGACCAGTTCTATGAAGATCTACAACATCCTCTCAAACTAACAACAACAAAAAACTGTCATCACAGGAGACTGGTGTGCAAACGTAGGAAGTCAAGAAGAATACCCGGAATAATAGGCAAGTTTGGCCTTGGAGTACAAATGAAACAGGGCAAAGGCTAAAGAGTTTTCTCAAGAGAACACACTGGTCATAGCAAACACCCTCTTCCAATGTGACCAGAGATCAAACTGTCAGCATTCACTAGACTGTGGAGAAAGAAAGCAAATTCCAGGCTACACTACTTCTGCTTCACTGACTATACTAAAGCCTTTGACTCTGTGGATCACAACAAACTGGAAAACTCTTAAAGAGACTGGAGTACCAGATTGCCTAATCTGTCTCTTCCAAAAATCTGTATGCAGGTCAAGAAGCAACAGTTAGAATCAGACATGGAACAACAGACTGGTCACAACTGGTAAAGAAATATGACAAGGCTGCATATTGTCACCCTGCTTACTTATTTAACAAGCTACAATCAAGATTGCCAGGAGAAATATCAACAACCTCATGTATGCAAATGATGCCACTTGAATGGCAGAAAGTGAAGAAAAACTAAAATGCTTCTTGATGAAGGTGAAAGAGGAGAGTCAAAAAGCTGGTTTAAAACTCAACATTCAAAAATCTAAGATCATGGCATCTGGTCCCATCACTTTAGGGCAAATAGAAGGGGAAAAAATGAAAGCAGTGACAGATTTTATTTTCTTGGACTCCAAAATCACTCTGGACAGTGACTGCAGCCATGAAATTAAAAGACGCTTACTCCTCAGAATGAAAGCTATGACAAATCTAGACAGCATATTAAAAAGCAGAAACATCACTTTGCTTACAAAGGTCTGTAGAGTCAAAGCCATGGTTTTTCTAGTAGTCTTGGATGGATGTGAGATTTAGACTAAAGAAGGCTGAGCGCCAAAGAATACTTTGAATTGTGCTGCTAGAGAGGACTCTTGAGAGTCCCCTTGGGCTGCAAGGAGATAAACCAGTCAATGCAAAAGGGAATCAACCCTGAATATTTACTGGAAGGACTGATGATGAAGTTCCAATACTTTAGCCTCTGATGTGAAGAGCCAACTCACTGGAAAAGACCTTGATGCTGGGACAGATGGAGGGTAGGAGAAGGGGACGGAAGAGGATGAGATGGTTGGATAGCATAACTGACTCAATGACATCAATCTGAGCAAACTCTGGGAGATACTGAAAAACAGGAACCTGGAGAGCTACAGTCCATGGGGTCGCAAAGAGCTGGACACAACTTAGTGACTGACGAACAGCAGCAGCAACAATCAATGAATTTGGTAAACCTGCAGAGGACAAAATTAATACACAGAAATCTCTGGCATTCCTATACACTAGTAATGAAAGACTGGAAACAGAAAATAAGGAAACAATCCCATTTACCTTTGCAACAAAAAGAATAAAATCGCTACAAATAAACCTATCTAAGGATGTAAAACACATGTACTCAGAAATCTATAATATAGGAATGAAAGAAATCAAAAGCAACACAAATACATGGAGAGATTACCATGTTCTTGGATCAGAAGAATATTGTGAACTATACTACCCAAAACAATCTACATATCCAATGCAACCCCTATCAAATGACTAAAGGCATTTTTCATAGAACTAGAACAAAAACTTTTATAATTTGTGTGGAAACACAAAAGACCCTGAAAAGCCAAAGCAATTTTGAGAGAGAAAGAGTTAGAGGAATCAGGCTCCCTGACTTCATACTATACTACAAAGCTACAGTAATCAAGACCGTTGTTTACTGTTTAGTGGCTAAGTCATGTCTGACTCCTTTGTGACCCCATGGACTGCAGCCTGCCAGCCTCCATGGGGGATTTCCCAGGGAAGAATACTGGAGAGGGTTGCCATTTCCTCCATTTCCTTCTCCAGGGGATCTTTCCAACCCAGGTATCCAACCTCAAGTCTCCTGCACTGGCAGGCAGATTCTTTACAACTCAGCCACCAAGGAAGCCCCAGTCAAGACGGCAGCGGCATCAAAATCAGGACTGTAGAGCAATGAAACAGGATTGAAAGACCAGAGATAAACCAACGCATATATGATCATCTAATCTGTGATAAAGGAGGCACCAATACATAATGGAGAAAAGACAGTCTCTTCTATAAGTGATGGTGGGAAAACTGGACAGCTACATGGAAAATAATGGAATTAGAACATTCTGTAACTCGGAACAGAAAAATAAAAACTCAAAATGGATTAAATACCTAAATGTAAGGCTGGACACTATAAAACTCTTAGAGGAAAACAGAGGCAGAACACTCTTGAATATAAATCACAGCTTTCTAAGGCCCACTTGACTTCACATTCCAGGATGTCTGGCTCTAGGTGAGTGATCACACCATCGTGATTATCTGGGTCATGAAGCTCTTTTTAGAGAACGCAAATCAAAATTATAATGAGGTATCACCACACATCAGTCAGAAATGCCATCATCAGTATGTTTACAAATAATAAATGCTGGAGAGGTTGTGAAGAAAAGAGAATCCTCTTACACTGTTGGTGGGAATGTAAATTGATACAGCCATTAAGAGCAACAGTATGAAGATTCCTTTGAAAACTAAAAACAGAACTATCACATGACCCATCAATCCTACTCTAGATATATACCCAGAGAAAACCATAATTCCAAAATATACATGCAGCCCAGCCTTCACTGCTACACTATTTACTATAGACAAGATACGGAAGCAAAGTTAATGCCCACTGACAGAGGAATGAACAAAGATGTGGTACATATATACAATGGAATATTACTCAGCCATTAAAAAAAATGCCATTTGCAAAGACATGGATGGACTCAGACATTACCAAATGACCATATTAAGTCAGACAGAAAAAGACAATTATATGATATCACTTATATGTGGAATCTTTTTTTTTAATGATGCAAATAAATGTATTTATAAAACAGAAAATGACTTACAGATATCAAGAACAGAGCTGTGATTGCCAAGATGATGGGGGAAACAAACATAGGGATGGGGTGGGATGGATCAGGAGTTTGGGAGGGACACACACAGGCTACTACTCATGGGATGGATGGCCAGCAGGGACCCTGATGTACAGTATGGGGAGCTCTAATCAGTACTCTATGCGGCTTATTTGAATGGGAGTCTGTGAGGAAATGAATATATGTATGTGTAACTGGGTCACTGTGCTGTACACTTTAGGCTATCACAACATTGTAAATCAACAATACTTCAATAAAATTAGTTTTTTTAAAACTACGAGATATCACCTCACCCTGGTCAGAATGACCATCATCAGTAAGTCTACAAACAGGACTTCCTTGGTAGCCCAGCACTTAAGAATCCACCTGCCGGACTTCCCTGGTGGTCCAGTGGATAAGAGTCCATCTGCCATGAACACAAATTTGATCCCTGGGCTGGGAATGCCTCGGATCAACTAAGCCCATGCGCCACAATTACTGACCCCTCACACTGCAACTACTGAAGCTCATGCTCCACCAACAAGAAGCCACCTCAATGCCTGCACACTGAAATGGGGAGCAGCCCCTGCTCACCAACCACAACTAGAGAAAACCCACAACGAAAACCCAGCAGAGCCAAAAAGAAAAAAAAAAAAGAAGAATCGGCCTATTAGTGCAGCAACAATGGGTTTGATCCCTGGTCCAGGAAGATTCCACATGTGCTGGGGCAACTGCGCCCATGGACCACAGCTAACTGAGCCAGTGCTCTAGAGCTCGTGAACCTCGAGCCCATGCTCCACGAGAGGCCCCCACAATGAGAAGCCCAAGCACTGCAACAAAGAGTAGCCTCTGCTCACTGCCACTAGAGAAAGCTTGCACTCAGCAATGAAGACCCAGTGCAGCCAAAAATCAAATAAATATAAATGTTTTTAAAAGTCTACAAACAAGTGCTGGAGAGGGTGTGGAGAAAGGGAACCCTCCTACACTGTTGGTGGGAACGGAAGTTGATGCAGCTACTATGGAGAACAGTAATGGAGGCTCCTTCAAAAACTAAAAACAGAGCTACCATATGATCCAGCAGTCACACTCCTGGGCATGTATCTGGAGGAATCCATGGCTTCAAAAAATACACGCATCCCATTGTTCTGCCACATTGTTAACAACAGCCAGGACACAGAAGCAACCTAATCACCCACGGACAGAGGAATGGATAAAGAAGATGGGATATATATCCAATGGAATACTACTCAGCAATTAAAAAGAATAAAATACCATTAGCACAACAGGGATGGACCTGAAGATTATAGTATTACATCAGTCAGAGAGAGAAAGACAAATACCATAAGTGAAATACAATTTCACTTGTAAGAGGAATCTAAAAAAAAAAGATACAAATAAGCTTATTACAAAACAGAAACACACTCAGAAAATGGAACTTATGATTACCAAAGGAGAAAAGTAAAGAGAAGAGACAAATTGAGAGTTTGGGATTGACATATATATACTAAGATATTTTAAATAGATAACCAAAAAAGATCTACTGTATAGCACAGAAAACTCTGCTCCATATTCTCTAAAAAGGTATAAGGGAAAAGATTCTGAAAAAGAATAGCTACAGATGCATGTATAACTGAATCACTTTGCTATATAACTGAAAGTAATACAACATTGTTAATCAACTGTTCAGTTCAGTTGCTCAGTCATGTCCAACTCTTTGCAACCCCATGGATTACAGCATGCCAGGCCACCCTGTTCATCATCAACTCCTGGAGTTTACCCAACTCACATCCACTGAACTGGTGATGCCATCCAACCATCTCATCCTGTCGTCCCCTTTTCCTCCCACCTTCAATCTTTCCCAGCATCAAAGTCTTTTCAATTGAGTCAGCTCTACACATCAGGTGGACAAAGTATTGGAATTTCAGTTTCAGCAGCACTCCTTCCAATGAATATTCAGGACTGATTGCCTTTAGGATGGACTGGTTGGATCTCCTTGCAGTCCAAGGGACTCTCAAGAGTCTTTTCCAACACCACAGTTCAAAACCATCAATTCTTCAGTGCTCAGCTTTCTTTATAGTCTAACTTTCACATCCAAACATGACTACTGGAAAAACTATAGATTTGACTAGATGGACCTTTGTTGACAAAGTAATGTCTCTGCTTTTTAATATGCTGTCTAGGTTGGTCACAGCTTCTCTTCCAAGGAGCAAGTATCCTTTAATTTCATGGCTGTAGTCACCATCTGCAGTGATTGTGGAGCCCAACTGTTTCCATTGTTTCACCTTTTATTTGCCATGAAATGATGGGACTGGATGCCATGATCTTAGTTTTCTGAATTTTGAGTTTTAAGCCAACTTTTTCACTCTCCTCTTTCACCTTCAAGAGGCTCTTTAGTTCTTCTCTTCTGCCATAAGGGTGGTGTCATCTGCGTATCTGAAGTTATTGATACTTCTTTCAGCAATCTTGATTCCGCTTGTGTTGCATCCAGCCTGGCATCTAACTGGATGTACACTGCATAGAAGTTAAATGAGCAGGGTGAGAATATACAGCCTTGACATAATCCTTTCCCAATGTGGAACCATTCTGTTGTGCCATGTTCGGTTCTAACTGCTGCTTCTTGACCTGCATACAGATTTCTCAGGAGGCAGGTCAGGTGGTCTGGTATTCCCATCTCTTTCAGAATTTTCCACAGTTTGTTGTGATCCACACAGTCAAAGGCTTTGAAGTGGTCAATAAAGCAGATGTTTTTCTCGAACTCTCTTGCTTTTTCAATGACCCAATGGATGTTGGCAATTTGATTTCTGGTTCCTCTGCCTTTTCTAAATCCAGCTTGAACGTCTGGAAGCTCTCGGTTCACATACTGTTGAAGCCTTGCTTGGAGAATTTTGAGCATTACTTTGCTAGAGTGTGAGAAGAGTGCAATTGTGTGACAGTTTGAACTGTCTTAGGCATTGCCTTTCTTTGGGATTGGAATGAAAACTGACCTTTTTCAATCCTGTGGCCACTGGTGAGTTTTCCAAATTTGCTGGCATACTGAATGCAACACTTCCACAGCATCATCTTTTAGGATTTCAAATAGCTTAACTGGAATTCCATCACCTCCACTACCTTTGTTGGTAGTGATAGGTCCTAAGGCCTATTTGACTTCACATTCCAGGATGTCTGGCTCTAGGTGAGTGATCACATCACCATGGTTATCTTGGTCATGAAGACCTTTTTTGTACAGTTCTTTTGTGTGTTCTCGACACATCTTTTTCATATCTTCTGCTTCTGTTCAGTCCATACCATTTCTGTCCTTTACTGTGCCAGTCATTGCATGAAACATTCCCTTGGTATCTCTAATTTTCTTGAAGAGATCTCTAGTCTTTCCCATTCTGTTCTTTTCCTCTATTTCTTTGCACTGATCACTGAGGAAGGATTTCTTATCTCTCCTTGCTATTCTTTGGAACTCTGCTTTCAGATGGGTGTATGTTTCCTTTTCTCCTTTGCCTTTAGTGTCTCTTCTATTCTCAGCTATTTGTCAGGCCTCCTCAGACAACCATTTTGCCTTTTTGCATTTTCTTGGGGCTGGTCTGGATCGCTGGCCCCTGTACAATGTCACAAACCTCCATCCATAGTTCTTCAGGCACCTATCAGATCTAATCCCTTGAATCTATTTGTCACTTCAACTATATCATCATAAGGGATTTGATTTAGGTCATACCTGAATGGTCTAGTGGTTTTCCCTACTTTCTTCAATTTAAATCTGAATTTCAAAATAAAGAGTTCATGATGTGAGCCACAGCCAGCTCCCAGTCTTGTTTTTACTGACTGTATAGAGCTTCTCCATCTTTGGCTGCAAATAATATAATGAATCAGTGTCAATCCTAAACTCTTAATTTATCCCTCCCCTCCCCCAACCTTTCCTCTTTGGTAACTATAAGTTGTTTCCACACCCCACACCCGTCTTTTTTTTTTTTTTTACTTTTTATCATAGTTGCTATGCTTTTTTTTTTTTTTTTAGGATAATGGCTTTACAGAATTTTGTTTTTCTTTTATTTGAATTTTTATTGTTGTTAATAAAATTTATTTTTTAGAATAGTTTTATGTTCACAGTAAAAATGAGCCAGAAGTACAGAGAATTCCCATATAGCCCCTTCCCCCAACACCTTACAATCTGCCCAATATTGACATCCCCCATCAGAGTGCATTTGTTACAATCAATGAACTTATGATGACATATTTTAGCACCCAAAGTCCATCGTTTATACTCAGGTTCACTCTTGGTGTTTTACGGGTTTTGACAAAAGTATTATAACATGCATTTGCCATCACAGTGATGTACAGAATAATTTTACTGCCCTAAATTGCAGCCATGAAATTACAAGACGCTTACTCCTTGGAAGAAAAGTTATGACCAACCTAGATAGCATATTAAAAACCAGAGATATTACTTTGCCAACAAAGGTCTGCTGAGTCAAGGCTATGGTTTTTCCAGCAGTCATGTATGGATGTGAGAGTTGGACTGTGAAGAAAGCTGAGTGCCGAAGAATTGATGCTTTTGAAGTGTGGTGTTGGAGAAGACTCTTGAGAGTCCCTTGGACTGCAAGCAGATCCAACCAGTCCATTCTGAAGGAGATCAGTCCTGGGTGTTCTTTGGAAGGAATGATGCTAAAGCTGAAACTCCAGTACTTTGGCCACTTCATGTGAAGAGTTGACTCATTAGAAAAGACTCTGATGCTTGGAGCGATTGGGGGCAGGAGGAAAAGGGGATGACAGAGGATGAGATGGCTGGATGGCATCACCGACTCGATGGATGTGAGTCTGAGTGAACTCTGGGAGATGGTGATGGACAGGGAGGCCTGGCACGCTGCAATTCATGAGGTCACAAAGAGTCGGACACGACTGAGTGCCTGAACTGAACTATCCTTTGTGCTGTGCTGATTCATCCTTCCCTCCCTCCTAAGCCCCTGGATACCAATGATTTTTTTTTTTAGTATCTCCATAGTTTTGCCTTTACAGAACATCATATACTTGGAATCATAAGGTATGTCAATGTTCCTTCATGTCTTCTCATGGTTTAATAGCTCATATCTTTTTAGTGCTGAATAGTATTTTATTGTCTCACTATCATAGTTCATTTATCTATCCATATACCAAAAGACAATTTGGTGGCTTCCAAATTTTGTTAATTATGAATAAAGTTACTATAAACATACGTGTATAGGTTTTCATGTGAATGTAAGCTTTCAGTTCATTTGGGTAAATACCAAGGAGTGCAACTGCTGTATCATATAGTAAGAGTATGTTTAGTTCTGTAAGAAGCTGTCAAACTGTCTTCCAATGTGGCTGCACAATTTTGCCATTCCTAGGAGCAGTGAATGAAAATCCTTTTGCTCTACATCCTTAGGGCATTTGGTGGTGTCAGTGTTCTGGATCTTGGCTATTCTCGTGTGTGTTTAGTCACTAAGTCATGTCTCACTTGTTTGTGACCCCATGGACTATAACCTGCCAGGATCCTCTGTCCATGGGATTTCTTAGGCAAGAATACTGGAAAGGGTTGCCATTTCCTTCTCCAAGGGATCTTCCCAACCCAGAGATTAAACCCATGTCTCTTGCATTGGCAGGAAGATTCTTTACCACTGAGCCACCAGGGAAGCCTCTCATAGGTGTATAGTGGAATCTTTTTGTTTTAATTCACAGGTTTCTGACTGTAAATGATGTGTGATGTTCAACATCTTTTCATAGCTTACATGCCATCCATATATCTTATCTGGTGAGGTCTATGCTCAGGTCTTTTGCCTACTTTTTAATCAGACTGTTTTCATGTTGCTGAGTTTTAAGAGTTCTTTGTATATTTTGGATAATAATTATCAGATGTTATCATCTTTTGAAATATTTTTCCAAGTCTGTGGCTTGCCTTCCCATTCTCTTGATATTGTCACAGAAGTTTTTAATTTTAATGAAGTCCAGCTTATCATTTTTTAATTTAATTGGAGGCTACTTTACATTATTATGGTGGGTTTTGCCATACATTGACATGAATCAGCCATGCATGTACATGTGTACCTCCCTATCCCAAAACCCCCTCCCACCTCCCTCCTCATCCCATCCCTCTGGGTCATCCCGGTACACTGGCTTTGGGTGTCCTGTTTCATGCATGGAACTGGGACTGGTCATCTATTTCACATATGGTAATATACATGTTTCAATGTATTGTATTCTCTCAAATCATCCCACCCTCGACTTCTCCCACAGAGTCCAAAAGTCTGTTCTTTATATCTGTGTCTCTTTTGCTGTCTTGCACATAGGTTCATCATTACCATCTTTCTAAATTCCATATATGTGTGTGTGTATATATATATATATATATATATATATATATATATGCGTTAATATATTGTATTGGTGTTTTCCTGACTTACTTCACTATGTATTATAGGCTCTAGTTTCAACCACCTCATTAGAACTGATTTAAATGTGTTCTTTTTAATAGCTGAGTAATATTCCATTGTGTATATGTACCACAGCTTTCTTATCCATTCATCTGCCTATGGACATTAGGTTGCTTCCATGTCCTAGCTATTGTAAACAGTTCTGCAGTGAACATTGGGGTACAGATGTTTCTTTAAATTCTGGTTTCCTCGGTGTGTATGTCCAGCAGTGGGATTGCTGGGTCGTATGGCAGTTCTATTTCCAGTTTTTTAAGGAATATCCACACTGTTCTCCATAGTGGCTGCACTAGTTTGCTTTTCCACCAATGGTGTAAGAGGTTTCCCTTTCTCCACACCCTCTCCACCATTTATTATTTGTAAACTTTTTGATGGCAACTTTTCGATTCTGACCTCTGTGAGATGCTACCTCATTGTGGTTTTGATTTGCATTTCTCTGATAATGAGTGATGCTGAGCATCTTTTCATGTGTTTGCTAGCCATCTATATGACTTCTTTGGAGAACTGTCTACTTAGGTGTTTTGCCCATTTTTTGATTGGGTCGTTTATTTTTCTGGTATTGAGCTGCTTGCATATTTTGGAAATTAATTCTTTGTCAGTTATTTCATTTGCTATTATTTTCTCCCATTCTGAAGGCTGTCTTTTCACCTTGAGTATAGTTTCCTTTGTTGTACAAAAGCTTTTAAGTTTAATTAGGTCCCATTTGTTTATTTTTGCTTTTATTTCCATTACTCTGGGAGGTGGGTCATAGAGGATCTTGCTGTGATTTATGTCAGTGAGTGCTATTCCTCTGCCATCTTGGGACCGCTCCTAGAATTTTGTGGTTTTCTGTCATACATCAACAAGAATCAGCCATAGGTTCACCCATGTCCCCTCTGTTCTTAACATCCCTCACAACTCCCTCCCCATTCCACCCTTCTGGATTGTCACAGAGCCCCTGTTTGAGTTTCCTGAGTCATTTAGCAAATCCCTATTGGCTATCTATTTCACATATGGTGTTGTACATTTCCATGTTACTTTCTCCATACATCTCACCCTCTCCCTTCTCCCATCCCCCTGTGTTCATAGGTCTGTTCTCTATGTCCGTTTCTCCATTGTTGATCTGAAAATTCATCATTACCATCTTTTTAGATTCCATATGCGAGCGTAAGTATATGATATTTATATTTCTCTTTCTGACTTACTTCACTCTGTATAATAGGCTCTAGGCTCTCCACCTCATTGGGACTCAAATGCATTCCCTTTGACTGCTAAGTAGTATTCCATTGTATATACATATCACAGCTTCTTTATCCATTCATCTGTCAATGGACATCTAGGTTGCTTCCATGTTCTAACTATTGTAAATAGTGCTGCAGTGGAAATTGGGGTACATGTGTCTGTTTCAATTTTGGTTTTCTCCGGGTATATGCCTAGGAGTGGGATTGCTGGGTCATAAAAGACTCTGATGCTGGGAGGGATTGGGGGCAGGAGGAGAAGGGGAAGACAGAGGATGAGATGGCTGGATGGCATCACAGACTCGATGAACGTGTCTGAGTAAACTCCAGGAGATGGTGATGGACAGGGAGGCCTGGTGTGCTGCGATTCATAGGGTCGCAGAGTTGGACACGACTGAGCAGCTGAACTGAACTGAACTGAACTGATGGTGGTTTTATTCCTAACTTTTTAAGGAACCTCCATACCATCTTCCACAGTGGCTGTATCAGTTTACATTCCCACCAGCAATGCAAGAGGGTTCTGTTTTCTCCACATCCTCTCCAGCATTTATTGTTTGTACTTTTTGATAATGGCCATTCTCACTGATGTGAGATGGTATCTCATTATAGATTTGATTTGCATTTCTGTAATAATGAGTGATGTTAAGCATCTTCTCATGTGCTTTTTAGCCATCTGTATGTCTGGAGAAATGCCTTTTTAGGTCATTTCCCCACTTTTTGCTTGGGCTTTTTTCTGGTATTGAGTTGTATGAGCTGCTTGTATATTTTGGAAATTGTGAGTTTCATCTGTTATTATTTTCTCCCACTCTGAGGGTTGTCTTTTCACTGTGTTTGCAGTTTCTTTTGCTGTGCAAAAGCTAAGTTCAAGTGTTCTGCCTATGCTTTCCTCTAAGAGTTTTATAGTTTCTGGTCTTATATTCAGGTCTTTAATCCATTTTGAGTTTATGTCTGTGTACGGTGTTAGAAAGTGTTCTAATTTCATTCTTTTGCATGTAGCTGTCCAGTTTTCCCAACACCTCTTATCAAAGAGTCTATCTTTGCCCCATTTTATATTCTTGCCTCCTTTGTCAAAAACAGTACCCATAAGTGCGTGGTTTTCTCTCTTGGTTCTCTATTTTGTTCCATTGGTCTTTATTCTATTTCTGACTTGCATATATTAAAGAATCCTTGCATCCCTGGAATAAACCCAACTTGATCATTGTGTATGACCTTTTTAATGTGTTGTTGAATTCTGTTTGCTAGAATTTTGTTGAGGATTTTTGCATCTATGTTCATCAGTGATACTGGCATGTAATTTTATTTTTTGTGTTGTCTTTGCCTGGTTTTGGTATCAGGGTGATTGTGGCCTCATAGAATGAGTTTGGAAGTGTTCCTTTCTCTGCAACTTCTTGGAATAGTTTCAGAAAAATAGGCATTAGCTCCTTTCTAAATGTTTGACAGAATTCCTGTGAAGCCATCTGACCCTGGGCTTTTGTTTTTGGGGAGATTTTTGATCATAGTTTCAATTTTAATGTTTGTAATTGTGTTGTTCATAATTTCTATTTCTTCCTGGTTCAGTCTTGGGAGATTGAACTTTTCTAAGAATCTATTTCCACTAGGTTGTCCATTTTATTAGCATATAGTTGCTCATAATATTCTCTTATGATCCTTTGTATTTCTGTGTTGTCTGTTGCAACTTCTTTTTCATTTCTAATTTTGCTGATTTGATCTTTCTCCTTTTCTGGATGAGTCTGGCTAGTGGTTTGTCAATTTTGTTTATCTTCTTCTCAAAGTTTTAGTTTTATTAATCTTTGCTATTGTTTTCTTTCATTTCCTTTTCATTATTTCTGCTCTTATCTTTATGATTTCTTTCCTCCTGCTGACTTTGGGGGGTTTTTTGTTCTTCTTTTTCCAGCTGCTTTAGATATAGAGTTAGGTTGTCTGTTCAGTGCTTTTCTTGCTTCTTGAGGTATGATTGTATTGCTATAAACTTCCCTCTTAGAACCGCTTTCACTGAATCCCATAGGTTTTGGGTTGTTTTCATTTTCATTTGTTTCTAGGCATCTTTTGATTTCCTTTCTTATTCTTTAGTAACCTCTTTGTTATTTAGTAATGTACTATTTAATCTCCATGAGTTTCAGGGCTTTTTTGCAGTTTTTTTCCTGTAGTTGATATCTAGTTTCATAGCATTGTGGTCAGAGAAGATACTTGATATGATTTCAGTTTTCTTAAATATACTGAGGCTTGGTTTGTGGCCCAAGATGTGGTCTATCCTGAAAAGTGTTCCATGTGCACTTTAGAAGAAAATGTATTTTCTGCATTTGGATGGAAAGTTCTGAAGATATCAATTAGGTCCATTTGGTCTAATGTTTCATTCTGGGTTTCTGTTTCCTTACTGATTCTCTGTTTTGATAATCTGTCCATTGGTATAAATGGGGTGTTAAAGTCCCTTACTATTATTGTGTTTCTGTCAATTTCCCCTCTTATGCCTGTCTGTGTTTGCCTTATGTACTGAGGTGCTCCAATGTTGGGTGAATAAATATTTACAATCGTTACATCGTCTTCTTCGATTGATCCCTTAATCATTATGTAGTGTCCCTCTTGGTCTCTTATAATATTCTTTAAAGTCTATTTTGTCTGAAATAAGGATTGCCACTTTGGCTTTCTTTTAGTTTCCATTTGCAAGGAATATCTTCTTCCATCCTTTTCCTTTCAGTCTATATGTATCTCTAGGTCTAAAGCGGGTCTCTTGTAGCAGCATATATATGAGTCTTGTTTTTGAATTCGTTCAGTGATCCTTTATCTTTTGGTCGGTGCATTTAATTCATTTACATTTAAGGTAATTATTGATACACGTTTCTATTGGCATTTTCTTGATTGTTTTGGGTTTGTATTTGTAGGTCTTTCCTTTCTCTTGTGTTTACTGGCTATATAAGTCCCTTTAGTATTTGTTGCAAGGCTGGTTTGGTGGTGCTAAATTCTCTTAACTTCTGCTTGTCTGTAAAACTTTGATTTCTCCATCAATTCTGATTGAGATCTTTGCCAGGTATGGTAATCTTGGTTGTAGATTTTTCTCTTTCCCTCCAAGGGCAAAAACCAAATGGAAGAAAGAAACAGCCCTCAAGTGTGGGAAAAGAAGACCTCAAGTGGAGTATGTTAGAAAAAAATATGTCCAACTTTAAATATATCCTGCCATGCCCTTCTGGCCTGCAGAGTTTCTGCTGAAAGATCCACTGTTAAACTGTATGGGCTTTCCCTTGTATGTTTCTTGTTGCTTTTCCCTTGCTTCTTTTAATATTCCTTTTTGTGCTTAATCTCTGTTGGCTTGATGAATATGTGCCTTGATGTATTTCTCCTTGTGTTTATCCTATAAGGGACTCTGTGCTTCTTGGACTTGATTGACTATTTCCTTTCCCATGTAGGGGAAGTTTTCAACCATATTTTCTTCAAAAATTTTCTCAGTGACTTTGTTTTTCCTTTCTCTGGGATCCCTATAACTTGAATGTTGATGCATTTAATATTGTTCCAAAGGTCTCTGAGGCTAGCCTCAATTCTTTTCATTCTTTTTCCTTTGTTCTGCCCTTCAGGAGTTATTTGCACCATTCTATCCTCCAGCTCACTTATCCATTCCTCTGCCTCAGTTATTCTGCTATTGATTCCTTCTACAGTATTTTTTAATTTCAGTAACTGTGTTATTCATCTGTGTTTGCTTATTCTTTATTTCTTCTATGTCCTTGGTGATTCTATTAACTGTGTTAAATGTTTCTTGCATTTTCTCTATTGTATTCTCAAGTCTTTGAAGCATCTTTATTACCATTATTCTGAATTCTCTTTCAGGGAGATTGCTTATTTCATCTTTGTTTATTCGGTCTTGTGAGTTTCTACCTTTTTCTTTCATTTGTGCTGTATTTCTCTGTGTTTTCATCATTTTTTCCTAACATACTCCACTTGAGGTCTTCTTTTCCCACACTTTAGGGTTGTTTCTTTCTTCCATTTGGTTTTTGCCCTTGGAGGGAAAGATTGGTTGAGTGGTTTGTGCTGATTTCTTGTTAGGGGTGACTTGTGCCTATGTTCTAGTGGGAGGAGATCAAGCAGATGAAGGAGGTAATTACAGAAATAATGGGACATATACACACACTTCCATACATACAGTTATAACCAAAGTATTCTAAAGAAAAGACTGACTTGGTGAAGAAGGGAAACCAAAAGTGCTATCAACCAATTAAAAGCAGAGCTAGCGAATGCTCAATCTGGAAAACTGAGTATGAGCAGAGTGTCAACTGGGGAATACAGCAAAGAAAGCTTGACAATTTAACTTGACAGTCACTTCATGGCAGATAGATGGGGAAACAATGGAAACAGTGACAGACTTTATTTTGTTGGGCTCCATAATCACTGCAGAGAAAGCAATGGCACCCCACTCCAGTACTCTTGCCTGGAAAATCCTACGGACAGAGGAGCCTGGTAGGCTGCAGTCAATGGGGTTGCTGAGAGTCGGACATGACTGAGTGACTTCACTTTCACTTTTCACTTTTATGCACTGGAGAAGGAAATGGCAACCCATTCCAGTGTTCTTGCCTGAAGAATCCCAGGGACGGGGGAGCCTGGTGGGCTGCTGTCTATGGGGTCGCACAGAGTCGGACAGGACTGAAGCGACTTAGCAGCAGCAGCAGCCATATCTCTGCAGATGGTGACTGCAGCCGTGAATTAAAAGATGCTTGCTCTTGGAATAAAAGCTATGATGAACTAGACAGCATATTAAAAGGCAGAGATGTCACTTTGCCAACAAAGATCTGTACAGTCAAAGCTATGATTTTTCCAGTAGTCATGTATGGATGTGAGAGTTGGACTATAAAGAAAGCTGAGCACTAAAGAACTGATGCTTTTGAACTGTGGTGTTGGAGAAGACTCTTGAGAGTCCCTTGGACTGCAAGGAGATCCAACCAGTCCATCCTAAAGGAAATCAGTCCTGAATATTCATTGGAAGGACTGATGCTGAAGCTGAAGCGCTAACGCTTTGGCCACCTGATGAGAAGAACTGACTCACTGGAAAAGACCCTGATGCTGGGAAAGACTGAAGGCAGGAGAAGAAGGGTACGACAGAGGATGAGATGGTTGGATGGCATCACCAACTCAGTGGACATGAATTTGAGCAACCTCAGGCAGTTTGCAAATGGACAGGGAAGCCTAGCGTGCTGCAGTCCATGGGGGTTGCAAAGAGTCAGACATGATTGAACAACTGAATTGGGACTGATAGGATCAACATATATACACTACTATACATAAAATCGATAATCAACAAGGACCTACTGTATAGCACAGGGAATTCTACTCAATATTCTGTAATATCCTAAAAGAGAAAAGAATCTAAAACAGAATAGAAACATGTACAAGTATAACTGAATCACTGTGCTATATCTCTGAAATGAATACAATACTGTAAATTGACTATACTCCAATATAAAATAAAATTACAAAAAATAAACAATAAAAATAAATTAAAAAACAAGGCACTTTGGATCCAAGCTGAAAATCAGTTTGGGAAAAACACATCATAGGTCAGTGGTCCCAGCAGAGCCATAATAATGACCATAAATGTTTTAAATTAAAATCTAGTATAGAGCAGGGCTTCCCGGGTGGCTTAGGGGGAAAGAATCCACCTACCAATGATGGAGACATGGTTCAATCCCTGATCTGGTAAGATCCCACAGGCCTCGGAGTAAACAACTAAACCCGTGTGCCACAACTATTGAGGTTGTGTTCTAGAGCCCGGGAGCCACAACTACTGAGCCCAAGTGCAGCAACCACTGAAGGCCTGTGCACCCTAGAGCCTGTGCTCTGCAACAAGAGAAGCCACCGCAACAAGAAGTCCATGTACCACAACTAGAGAGTAGCCCCCACTCACCACAATAGAGAAAAGCCCTCATAGCAATGAAGACCTAGGACAGCCAATAAATATAATAATTTTTAAAAATCTAACACAGAGGAGGGAAAAGATAAGTTAAGGTAAAAACAAGTCAACTTACGATAGGGATCACAGCATAAAGAATGTTTAATAATGGTTGAAATCAAATTAAATGACTGATTTTATTAAACAAAACAAACAAAAAAACAAGATCACCAGGTAGCTCGTGCTACATTAAAGTTTTAGAATCACTGTTCCAAGTACTGCATCTGTGTGTACTCTCTATCCAGGCCTACAGCTTTAAGTACTATATATTTTTTAATCTCCAAATCTCTCTCTGGCTCCAACCTCCTCTCCTAAATTCCAGATTCATATAAGCAATAGCCTACATGACAACTCCATTTGGATGGAGTCTCAAATATTTCAAAGTTACTATTAAAACAAAAGCCTTTTCCCTTCTCACTACATAGTCCCACCAAAAAAGGATTGCTAAGTTTACTGAGTACATGTTACAGGTAATAACCTAAGTGCTTAACATATATCAGCTGCTTTAATCCTCCCATCACCATCCACAAGAGATAGTTACTAATGGCAACCCACTCCAGTATTCTTGCCTGGAGAATCCCAGGGACAGAGGAGCTTGGTAGGCTACAGCCCACAGGGTCACAAATAGTCGGACACGACTGAGTGACTGCACTTCACTATTGTGCCCATTTTACAGAGGAGTAATTGAAAAAGAGAAAGTATCTTACCCACAACTATACATCTCCTAAGTATCACACCAATGATTTGAAGCTAGGTAATTTGACTCCAGAGTATGTTCCTGTCATACCTCTCAGTTCCATTCAACCAAGAACTCAAATATAAAGTTATCATTTCACCATCTCCCACTTCTAATCCTGTGCATTCCACTTTCAAACATTATCTAGAATTGATGGATTTCTCTCCATCTCCATGGTCACCCACTCTTTTCAAAGCCATCATTTTGCTCGTGTGTTTGTTAACCTCCTAACTGGTCTTCCTCCTTCCACTCTACCTGATCTTCTCTCATAGCAGTACAATTTTTACAGTAAGAATCTGTTGTTAATGCCTTCTTTAAATACTTTCATGGGCTGCCATATGCGTGACCTGAGCCTGCCTTCTCCAGCCTTTGTCTGATATTAGCCTCAGGGAGTCTCATTCCTGAGACAAGCCAAGTACATGCCCCAACCCCAGGGCTTTTGCTCTTCTTGTTTCTGTGGAAGCCAAATCATCTTTTCTCCCAGCTCTCCCTCATCCTGCAGATCTCAGTACTCATGTCACCTCTTTTCAACCACCCTTTCTAAAGGAGTCACTATTATAGCTCCATTTCCTTCACTGCACTTAACACATCCAAATCTGAAAATATAAACATATCACTAGTAGCTAAGCTGTAGAGAATGTACTGGTCTCAGTTTAGTTCAGTTGCTCAGTCGTGTCCAACTCCTTGCGACCTCATGAATCGCAGCACACCAGGCCTCCCTGTCCATCACCAACTCCCAGAGTTCAGACTCACGTCCATCGAGTCAGTGATGCCATCCAGCCATCTCATCCTCTGTTGTCCCCTTTTCCTCCTGCCCCCAATCTCTCCCAGCATCAGAGTCTTTTCCAATGAGTCAACTCTTTGCATGAGGTGGCCAAAGTATTGGAGTTTCAGCTTTAGCATCATTGCTTCCAAAGAAATCCCAGGCTGATCTCCTTGCAGTCCAAGGGACTCTCAGGAGTCTTCTCCAACACCACAGTTCAAAAGCATCAATTCTTCGGCACTCAGCCTTCTTCACAGTCCAACTCTCACATCCATACATGACCACATGAAAAACCATAGCCTTGACTAGACGGACCTTTGTTGGCAAAGTAATGTCTCTGCTTTTCAATATGCTATCTAGGTTGGTCATAACTTTCCTTCCAAGGAGTAAGTGTCTTTTAATTTCATGGCTGGAGTCACCATCTGCAGTGACTTTGGAGCCCCCAAAAATAAAGTCTGACACTGTTTCCACATCTATTTCCCATGAAGTGATGGGACCAGAGGCCATGATCTCAGTTTTCTGAAACGTTGAGCTTTAAGCCAACTTTTTCACTCTCCACTTTTACTTTCATCAAGAGGCTTTTTCGTTCCTCTTCACTTTCTCCCATAAGGGTGGTGTCATCTGCATATCTGAAGTGATTGATATTTTTCCCAGCAATCTTGATTCCAGCTTGTGTTTCTTCCAGCCCAGCATTTCTCATCATGTACTCTGCATAGAAGTTAAATAAGCAGGGTGATAATATACAGCCTTGACATACTCCTTTTCTTATTTGGAACCAGTCTGTTGTTCCATGTCCAGTTCTAACTGTTGCTTCCTGACCTGCATATAGGTTTCTCAAGAGGCAGGTCAGGTGGTCTGGTATTCCCATCTCTTTCAGAATTTTCCACAGTTTATTGTGATCCACACAGTCAAAGGCTTTGGCATAGTCAGTAAAGCAGAAATAGATGTTTTTCTGGAACTCTCTTGCTTTTTCGATGATCCAGTGGATGTTGGCAATTTGATCTCTGGTTCCTCTGCCTTTTCTAAAACCAGCTTGAATATCTGGAAGTTCACAGTTCACGTATTGCTGAAGCCTGGCTTGGAGAATTTTGAGCATTACTTTACTGGCATGTGAGATCAGTGCAATTATACGGTAGTTTGAGCATTGTTTGGCATTGCTTTTCTTTGGGATTGGAATGAAAACTGACCTTTTCCAGTCCGTGGCCACTGCTGAGTTTTCCAAATTTGCTGGCATATTGAGTGCAGCACTTTCACAGCATCATCTTTCAGGATTTGAAGTAGCTCAGCTGGAAGTCCATCGCCTCCACTAGCTTTGTTTGTAGTGATGCTTTCTAAGGCCCACTTGACTTCACATGTCTGGCTGTCTGGCTCTAGGTGAGTGATCACACCATCGTGATTATCTTGGTCATGAAGATCTTTTTTGTACTGTTCTTCTTTCCACCTCTTCTTAATATCTTCTGCTTCTGTTAGGTCCATACCATTTCTGTCCTTTATCAAGCCCATCTTTGCATGAAATGTTCCCTTGGTATCTCTAATTTTCTGGAAGAGATCTCTAGTACTGGTCTATCTAGGTTCAAATTCTGACTTTATGATCTTCCTGTGGTTCCTTCTCCTCATCTATTAAACATAAGTGCAATACAACTGCTGTGATGAGTTACAACAATGCCTAGCATATACTAAGTGCTATTTAAACATCTGATATAATGATTACATATATTTGATGGCAAGGACCCCCTTGATTGTCTCTATATTCCTGACACTTAGAACATCCAGTTTACAGAAGTTTGTCAAATGACTATTGTTCCCTTTCATTGTTCCATTTATATTAGTGATAGAGTCTATCATTTCCCAATGCTTTATTGATGTTTTTACTTGAGGATCACCAATTAATGGGGCTTCCCCGATAGCTCAGTTGGTACAGAGTCTGCCTGCAAAGGAATATCCTCTGGAGAAGGGATAGGCTACTCACTTCAGTATTCTTGGGCTCAGCTGGTAAAGAATCTGCTTGCAATGCGGGAGACCTGGGTTCAATCCCTAGGTTGGGAAGATCCCCTGGAGAAGGGAAAGGCTACCCACTCCAGTATGCTGGCCTGGAGAATCCCATGGACTGTATAGTTCGTGGGGTCGCAGAGAGTCAGACATGACTGAGTGACTTTCACCAATTAATGTCCCTTCACAGTCTATTTTACATGCATTTATTTAATTCTATTCACAGACAACTGTCACACAAACTACAAAAAGTACAAAAGCATAATCCATCTTCCAATATCAGGTCAGGGTCAAGTTGAAAGAGAGGAACTATACAGTAAATCACAAGCAGAGTTCAGGTGTCCTGAACAAAGCACAATGCCTGTCACATGATGTATTTAAAGCTGTAAATACTGCCACAGGAGAATCTCTTGTCTTTGCAGCGTCCACACAGTTCCTGCCGATGGGGCTTCCTTAGATTGATGTGTCTTTTCTTTTGAGGGCAGGAACAACGAGACTTTGAACAGGTCTTTAGAAAAGAAGCAACAGTTTGGGCACTAAATGATCAAATTTAGTCCGTCAGATAAAAATATTCCTCCCTACCACTCGTACCTGCTATCTTTATCCTCTGAATCCCATGAGAAGTCTGAAACTAAGTTTTACAAAACCACTTACTGCCCAGAAAGTGTCATGCACTTTTTTTCCCAGATGAATGGCCAAAGATGACCTTTAAGAGAAGATTGCTGAGCCAGTCCAGAAGACATAAGAGAGAAGTTATAAAAGTTAAAGTTGTGTAGAGTCTTTTCATTATGTAGGTTTCCCCATTTGTAGCCATGTGGGAGTAAGGAGTAGTGAGTATTAAGTGATTGATTACCTGAGCTGCAGTGATTCTCAACTGGTAGTATTTTACCTACTAGCAGACATTTCAGAATATCTGGAGTATTTTTGGTTAAGACTGGAGGGAAGGATGTTCTAGGCAGCAGCCCAACCTTTTCGGTACCAGGGACCAGTTTCTTAGACAATCTTTTCATGCACTGGGGATGGGAGGTCGGTTGGGGATGATTCAAGCACATTACATTTATTGTATACTTTATTTCTATTATTATTACATCAGCTCCACCTCATATCATCAGGCATGAGGTACTAGAGGTTGCGGACCCCTATTCGAGAGGAAGCTAAATGTTTTCCTTTCAGACATGGCTAAACTTTGCTGGAATTTGAAGTGTTTTTAACCATTATCCCATTCTATCTTCTGATATTTTAAAAAAAAAAAAAATCACACCTCAAGAAGACTGGTATACTGCTCTGGTCCACCTTCCCAATCCTGTTAATCTTTTAAAATTTATGATCACTACTCTATTTTCTGCGTATGTCCATAGCAAAAAAGAATAAGTCAAGCTTTACCTTTTATATTGTGAAAACAAGCATTTTTGTTTTCCAAATGAGTCTCATATGGTTTATCAAATGTTGGATATCTTCCACCCTCTGGCTGATGAGTATGCATCCTTAAGAAAATTCTAACAGTAACATACTCACATAGTGTCTACTCTATGTGCTGCTCTAAGCACTTTATATAATTCCATTTAGTACCCACATCGCTTTTATAAGGAATAAAAAGCTCAATGAAAAAAATTGTAATTTAAAAAAATCAGGATTTACTCTAAAGGTAGGTTTCTGGTTTTGGTAATGTTAGGTTAAGTAGTTCTGACTAAGTCTTCTGCTTAGGACAACTAGATAAGCTGAGCAAAGATACTAATTAAAATCAAGAACTACTTGAAGGCACTGGGGAATTACCAAAGTATCCCAAAGAAGGAAATCCAGAAAGAGAGATGAGCCTGACATTTGGGACTATTTTCTCTTCAAAGGCAATTCTGTAACAGGTAAATTTTTAAGACAACAGGAAGCTGAAAATGAGCTTCACAAGCTGATGAGGCTGAGGAATCTTAAATATGTCAAAATGGGAGAGCACTGGTTAACAATTCAGGTTTTGTGCTGGGACCCTGAAAGGCTACACCCTAGAGTAAGAATGAAAGCAAAATTCATCAGCCTTCACAGATGCTGAAACCTAACTTCAAAACAGCTCAATTATAACTGGAAAATAGTAATCAAAAATTGCTAGTATCTTCATCTGCCTAACATAAGCAAACAAGTCTTCTGTAAAAAGATACTATTCTGGCCTCAAATTATCACTACAATTTTTCACATACAATATATAATAGCCCTCAAAAGTAACCAAGTATCTAAGGAGACAGAACAACAATTCCTTGAAAACCAAGGAATGTGAAGAGGATAGCAACAGAACCACAGAGATTAAGCTACTGGGGTTTTCTGGTACAGATTTTAAGAAAATGATGCTTAATATGCTCAAAGAAATTAGGCTGGTATTTCCAGTTGAGAAATGGACACTTATAAAGACATAAAAATTCTAGTACTGAAAAATGAAGTAAGGGGAACTATAACTAAATAGGTAGTTGTACTGGAAAAAGCAGAAGGAAAAACAAGAGAAATGCAAGATGGTATAGTAGATGATATCCAAACTGCGGTAAGGAGAGATAAAAGCATAGTAAACACAGAAAAAAGCATAAAAGATTTAAGGGATATGGTGACAGTTCTAATGTAAGTAATTAGAAGAAAAGAGAATGGAGGTAGAAGTAATATCTTAAATTACAATGATGGATAATTTTCCAAACATGATAGAAGTCTCCAAGTTACAGACTTGAGAAATTGTAAGCAGGTAAATACAAAAAAAAAACACAATTAGGGATAGAATTATAAAACTTCTAAAAATCAAAGCAGAGAGAAATATCTTAAAAGCAGACTTAAGGTGAAAAAAATGAGATATCACTTCAAAGGAGCTGCAATGAGACCAACAGCCACTTGACAGAAACAATGAAGGGTCAGATCCTTAAGAGGCAGAAAGAAACTACTAGCAACCTAAAAACTTTACACTCAGCAAAAATAACTTTTAAAAAAGCTATCCAGACAAAACAAAATGTGTCACCTTCAGATATGCATTACAGGAAACACTAAAATGAGATATTCAGGTAAAAAGAAAGTGGTCCCAGATACAATAAGGATCTAAAAGCAGCAGAATAAATATGCAGTTAAAACTAATTAGACTACAAAATAATGTCTTTTGAAGTTTAAAAATAATATACAGCAATAACAGAAAAGAAGTTAGGATGAAGTGATAAAGGATAGGCATGTTCTAAGGTCACTGCGTTGTCAAGGAGTGGTAAGATCACCATCTACATAAATTGCTTAAGCATGCTGTAAGATGAACCTTGAAGAAGAGTAAAAAATGAATAACTGCCAAGATAAGGGAGAGTGATTTAAAAAAAAAAAAACTCAAGTGAACACAATAAGTTAAAGGAGTATAATAGTAAGAAGATATATTTAAATCCAAAGTAATTATAGTAAATTCACTGAGAATGTCAGACTAGAAAAACTACGTTTTAAAATATTAGACTAATTTTTTAAATTCTAAGTTTTATAAAAATATTTTTAAGTGAAAGATTTAGGTAAAAATTCTTGATTATGAAAATCAATGATGTCACACTTTTCTGGAAAGCTTAAAGAGCCATCTCCTGCAAACTGTTTAAGAGGTCATCAAATTCTGTGACACCCTAGACTTTGGAGACACCATGGAATCTGATTACAGCTCTAATACTTAGTATCTGTTTAACTTTGAACAACTGACTTTCTTACTGAACTTTAGCTTTTTGTTCTGTATCATGGGAATAACCGAAGGCGGCAAAGGCAACCCACTCCAGTACTCTTGCCTGGAAAATCCCATGGACAGAGGAGCCTGGTAGGCTGCAGTCCATGGGGTCGCTAGGAGTTGGACACAACTGAGTGACTTCACTTTCACTTTTCACTTTCATGCATTGGAGAAGGAAACAGCAACCCACTCCAGTGTTCTTGCCTGGAGAATCCCAGGGACGGGGGAGCCTGGTGGGCTGCCATTTATGGGGTCACACAGAGTCGGACACGACTGAAGTGACTTAGCAATGGGAATAACACCTACTTCAAAGGTTAGGTTACAGGAGATAGTGAAAAACACTTGGCTCCAAGTTTGGCACATAGCTTAATATGGAGGAGAAAATGGTAGTCCACTCCAGTATTCTGGCCTAGGAAATCCCATGGACAGAGGAGCCTGGTGGGCTACAGTCCATGGGGTTGCAAAGAGTCAGATATGACCATCACTACCAAGAGCTTGGTAAAGGTTACCTATTAAGTTACACGTGAACTATTCACAAAGTGTTCCAGGAAAAGCACACATACCACATACATAAACAAACCACATAATGCAACTTAAATCTCCTCCTTCCCCCCAAAAGACTAGAATTTATGCTTTATTTTCTAAAATATTACAAAAATTCAAACATATAGTAAACTGAACACTCCTACACAAATATCCACATTTAGCAAATCCTAACATTTTGCCACAGAAGCTTCATGTTTAATAATGAAAACATTATGGACACAGTGGAAATACTCAGTTTGCTTACCTGGCACTGGATTGCTTCCACTCGATAAGGGTTAAAACTCTTTTGGCATTTGCAACAGAGTTGTTTGAAATAAACCTAAAGAGAAATTTGTCTTTTACACAGGGTTATGTGTACCCTAGGCTCCCAGCTCTTAAGTAATCCATTCCTTCTTGTAGCTTGCTTTTGCCCAATCTCTATGCTGAGGTCTTAAGCTCTTGTGGTGCTATCAGTCACTTTTTCTTATTTTTTGAATCTCATTTTCTTTACCTGTAAAATCGAGACAATGCCACTTCCTTTTTCTATAGTTTTGGCAACTACCCAATAATGTATATAAAGTACTACAGTAAAATTCTTCAGTAAGAAGCAGCTATTATAAGTTTATTCATTGTGCAGACAGAACACTTGACCTTCTTTTGTCCTGGTCTATTTGTCCGTTTCTAATTTTTTCAGTATTTCTCCATTTGAAATTCAAATTAGTTACAGTTACATACCAATCCACATGTTTCTAGGCTTTGTGCATTCTCACTTCAATTTATAAACCTTTAAAATCATACTTTGACAACAAGATGCCTTCCCTCTGACAGAGTTAATCATCCCCCTCCTGTATTATTTTTGTACCACTTCCATGCCACCAGTGCCAATGCACAGATCACCAATCTCATCTCGTCTGCATCATTCTTATCAGAATCAATTTCTTCAGGATGTCTTGTTCTTTGTATTCTAAAATCGTGAGTGTTTGAATTAAACCCACTGTTTTTATTATAGCAAGAAAAGGAAAGTAATTTTAGTTTAGTTAAAATATCTATTTCACCTCCAGGATCTAGTAAATGGCCAGTGCAAAAGAAAAAAAAAAAACTTTCATTCACATCTTAGCATACCTCCTTGGTCTCTTCCTCTATACTCCTTAAGTCAGAAAAGCAGCTATCTAAAATGCAACAGCATAGGGGCCTCAAACTCAAATGCTTGTAGAGGTTAATCAGAGAGACTAGGTGCAGGCTGTTGCAAAATGAAGGGCAAGTGCGGAGTGAGAGGAGACAGAAGCTGCTCAGTCCCCGTCTACTGCTCCTCACACAGAAGTGAGAGTGTTTAAAGACCGGAGTCTGACTGTTCAGGAAAACCTAAAAACGCAGAATGTGAAATCTTTCCAAAACGTAATATGGTGACAACTAATTCAAATTAAGGCGTGGAGCCTAAATGAGTCAGTCTCTCAAGGTTAACCTTCACAATAAATCATTTCTCTCATTGCCCCACCTTGTGGACAAACAATGGAAATTGTCTAGAGCTAAAGCACAAATCTGTTACAATACACCGACTAAAAAATGATTATACAGGTAGGGGGAATCTGTTGTATAGCACAAGGAACTCAGTTCAGTGCTCTGTAGAGACCTAGATGGGCCGGACTGGGGGTGGGATAGCAGGAACATCTGGGAGGGAGAGGATATATGTATACATACATCTGATTAACTTGGTTGTACAGCAGAAGCTAACAACACTGTAAGGCAACTATTAATATACCCCAATTAAAAAATTATAACAAATCCCAATGTATACAAGGTCAAGAGTTCATCTAAATAAGGTAAAATTTTGTCCAAGGCAACTACCAAACCAAATGTAACACCAGGATGTGGTTCAGGAGCTCAAGCTCTTGTGGACAGCCCAATTTCGTTCAGTCCGAACCTTTGCTTAGCACCTACTATGTCCTTGGTACTAAGGCTGAGTTATAGTCACATCCCATTAGGACACACAGTCTTCCTGCATTTAACATCCATGCCAGCCCCATTCTTCTCCCGCGTATCACTCACTTTCACTTACCTTATTAGTTCCAGAAATGCACCACACATAAGCACTCTCCCATCTGGTCTTACAATCTTTACAGTGAAAATAGCCATATTTGGGTTCTAAAAACTGCAAATAAGGAGGAAAAATCCTTTACCATCTTGAGGGGTCAAAAGTGAAAGTGAGAAGTCACTCAGTCGTGTCCAACTCTTTGTGACCCCATGAGCTGTATATAGTCCATGGAATTCTCCAGGCCAGAATACTGGAGTGGGTAGCCTTTCCCTTTTCCGGGGGATCTTCCCAACCCAGGGATTGAACCCAGGTCTCACGCATTGCAGGCGGTTTTTTTTATCAATTGAGCCACAAGGGAAGCCCTGAGGGGTGAAGGGGGCAGGAGGATAAAAAGCCAGATCCTGCTATCCTTGTGGTTTTTGTATAAGTAAAAAACAGGAAGCCTCCTTAACCTCACTCATAGCTATTCTCAAGGTCAGCACATGAACTCAGCTGTCAAGGACTGATTACTGTGGGACTTTTCTAGCTTCTCTCAGGCTTTTCCAATCTGTTTTCCCCAAGGCCATGAGCACCAGCTGCACAAAGTAAAGATCTGATCACATACTTCACAAACCCCAAACCCCTCTTTTGCCTCATTTGCAACAGCTATGGTTCCCAAACTTTTGGGGTTTCACAGGCTTAAAGTTGGCTCCTCATTTTACCAAAGAGCTAAAGAAACAAAGCAAAAACACAGGGACTTCCCTAGTGGTCCAGTGGTTAAGAATTTGCTTTCCAATACGGGGAGGTGGGTTGGACCTCTAGTGGGAAACTACTGAGCCAGGGGCTCTAGAGCACGAGCAGCAACTAGAGAAAAGCAGGCACACTGCAAGGAATGATCCCGCGAGCCGCCAATCAGACCCAAAGCAGTTCATCAATAAATAAATTTTAAAAACCCACACAGAACATGTAAAATACATGTTTTCAGAACTTCCTCTCTCCTTTATCAAATAAAGGGAGGAAGCGCAAGAAGATTCTGCTCTCATGGGGCCAGAAATGGCGGGGGAAAAAAAAGGTAAGGCTAAGGGAGCGAAAGCTCACCTGGAAGTTGGGCCTCCCAAGCGGCTGGCTGGAGTCTACCGGGGCCGGCTTGCTCTTCCTCTCCCGAGGGCTCGAGGAGTCTTCCTCCACCAGCTCCTCACGCGGCTGGAGTTCCTCGGGGGGATCCTCTTCCAACCTTGGTGGTGGTGCTGGTGGTGGCAGTGGCGGGGGCAGCTGGCCAGCCTCGGGAGGACCCGAGAGTTGCACCTGGCCCCAGTGGCCGGGCACCGGTGAAGAGACGCCCCAAGCAGACGCGGGTGCACTGTGGCCTGCGCTGGCCCAGGGGGAGAGGCTGTCCAGGGTGCGAGGCCCCAGAGAGCACTGCACAGACTTGCCCACCCGGAGGCTCACCTGCACACCCACATCTTTGGTGTTGGCCTTGCGCAGCCGCAGGCTCAGGCCGGGGTTCATATGGGAGAAAACGGCCATGAGCTGGGCTCTCTTGTAAGGGTCCATGCAGCAGTCGGAGGCACTGGAGGGCATCAGCAGCCTGGGCCTGGCCAGGAAAGTGGGGGGAACATTGGTTTGCCTCCAGTGCGGTTGTCTGTGCTCAGAGAGTCCAGACTGGCCCAAACGCAGCATGTTCCCATAGCCGGGAGACAAGCTGTAGGGAACACAGAAGACGCGCTCCATCCGACCACCTGGCACCCAGGCGCAGCGCAATATCCCGAGGCAGTTTGTTTCAGGCCTTGTTTTGTCTTCCACCTTCACCCGCCCCCTTTTTCTCCAGGTCACGTTGGTTCACGTTCTTCCGGAGCTTCTCCATTTATTTCAGATTCTGAGGAGTGCTGCTGCCTATTACCCAAATTGGAGGAGGGAAGGCGATATCCCTACATCAAGAGGCCTAATTGCCACCTGATCCCTAATTGGGCTCTCTGCCTCTCAATTCACGGCTCTTGAATCTTTTTTTTTCAAAGCTGTTTTTCATTTAACTTCTTATTCACACACATGCTTAAATTAGTAATTCTAATTTATTCCTATGCATGCATAGTCTTCAGTCATCCGACTCTTGGTGATCCTATGAACTGCAACTCACCAGGCCCCTCTGTCCATGGGATTCTCCAGGCAAGAATACTGGAGTGGGTTGCCGTGCCCTTCTTCCCAACCCATGGATCGAACCCAGATCCCCTGCATTGCAGTAGATTCTTTACCATTTGAGCTACCAGGGAAGCTCCAATTTATTCCTATACTGACTTACAATTTCAGAGACTGTGTTTTAAAAATAAAAAAGATTGAATACAAGCAGCAAAATTTGAGCTGCTGCACTATTAGAGTGAGCATAAAGAAGACAGTATTATGGCAGGATGCATAAATATAAAAAACCTGGTTCTGCAGCAGCAAGAAGCATAGTTATGGGGGTTGGCGGGACAGTGTATTTAGTGAAAAAACACATTTCAGAGGGTTGTATAACATGCCAACCGTTCTCATTAGTCCACTCTAGTGAGAATTCTCCCCAAAAGAGGAAAAGAAGCAAACTGTTCTTAGAGGTTAAACGCAGACTTAATCACAGGATACTTAAGTATCTTAAGTAAAAGACTTGAACTGAAACTTGCGCACTGCATGCTAAATCGCTTCAGTAGTGTTCCACTCTTTGCAACCCCATGGACAGTAGTACGCCAGGCTCCTCTGTCCACCTGGGCCTTGTTTACTAGACAACTTACTCAACTGGATGATTCAGTTTCCCCATTTGACAATACCAGAAAATTTATAAGATTATCATAAGGTTAAACATAATATTACTTATAAATCAACTGGATGATTCGGTTTCCCCATCTGACAATACTCAAAAATTTTTAAGATTATCGTAAGGTTAAAGGTGATATTACTTATAAAGCATAAAGAATAACTCACAGATGCTCATTAAGAGGTAGTTGTTATTGGCTAAAGATCACAGGCCTGGGTATCTGTGCTATTTAGACCTAGATGATCATAAGCTCTTGTATCTATGTGTATTGCAAAGCTGTCTACAGCCAAGGATAATGATCAAACTAAAATGACACCTCAGGTACCAAGTAAATGGCACCCTTTTTCGAATCCAAAGTTGCTTTCACTGTTCGTTGGTCAGGAGCCTTTGGATAGTAGCAAGGCCTATGAGCCACTATCACCTTCAGAATCCAGTTGAAAGCTTTCGAGATCCTACAGTAAACACCTGAATTAAGCCTTGTGCTAGCCATAGCCCATACTCTGAGTGAGACTGCTGTCTTCCAGAGCAGTTTCAAGAGCAAGTCAGGCACAAAACAGGTGCTTAGTATCCTAGGAGCGTCAAGGATACGTCAAGGATGCTACGGAAGCCTGCAGGAGGAAGTATTATCCAAAACTACAAGAGACTTGAGATAGGCTTAACAACTTTTCAAGCCGGGAGAGTCTCAGAGGTTTTTGAAATTCTGCTGCCCAACAGCAACACGCAGTCTATAACCAATGTACTCTGGCTTCAAATCTCAGCCCCTTCCACTCTATAGGGAGCTCTCCGTTGGGCAAGAAGTCATCCGCACCGACTGACCACTGTGGGGTTTTCTAACGTCTGCCCACTTTGGGCGACGCCCTCTTAATAGAGAACAAAGACTTCACAGACCGCAGGCCGCGTCGGGGGCGGGGGCGGCCATCCAAACGAGAGACGGAGCGGAGGAGGGGGAAGGCAGGGCGTATACATGGGGCGTGGTCCCTCCAAACAGCGCGGCTTGGTACTCTGAAGGCTCGGAAGAAGAGAACGAGCATCCCGGCTCTTTCTTTAGCGACTCCGGACTGGCACGAGGTTTAGCCCTGGCCACAAGCGGCAGCACTGACGGCGCGGCCAGAGTCCGATTCCGGTGGGCGTTTACGCTGCGTGCTGCGTCATGGCGTCATCGCGTGACATATCCCGAGAGCGGGGTTTTGGCGCGAGAATCTGAAACCCGGTGGGCGGAGGTGCGGCTGCTGAAGTTTGCTGTCTGGGGCGGTGGGTGTCCGCGAAGGAGCCTGAGCGATCCGGTTTCTTATCTGAGTACCTGTGCGTTGTGTCAGCCTCCTCTGGCCAAAAAAATAAACCAGCTTCACCTCTGAAGGCGGTTAGTGTTGGCAGGGGTGGAGAGTGGAGATGGGCAGCCTTCCGCGGTCTCAGGCAGCGGGGAGCGCCTCCGGTGCTCGGGTGGGAGCCGAGCCTCCTGCCCTCACTGGTCCTTTCCCGTTCCGCACCGACAGGGGGAAGGGATCAGGTCCTCGGCCGGAGGCTCCAGTCCCGCCCCTTCCCGGGGACTCCTTGGCCCAGCTTCGGGCGCCGCTCGGCCCACATGTCCCAGGCTGAAATTTCCTTCATTGGAATCACGATGAAGTTACTTTACCGGAATATTGCTGTTTTGGAAAATGTTTCATAGCCTGTGGCACATTGTATCTGCGTCATCGCTTAGTCGCCAGGTAGTTGCTGTGTTAACGAAAATTTACTGATTGGGAATTGTTTCCCGGTGTTTATCTAATAGCCCTCTGCTAACTGCGCAGCCACTGGCCACACGTGACTAGTTAATGAAGATTAAATAATAATTTAAAATTCTGTTCTTGAGCAGACTTGCCACAGTTGAGATGAGTCATGTGGCTAATGGCTGCTCTATTGGACTGCACAAATACAGAATACTTACTTGCCCGCGGTGAGTTCGATTCTTGTCTTAAACAATGTAGCTTCAGGCAGGTTTACCTCTTCCGGTTTTACCTCAGACTCACTTAGCAAGGACTGCGTACGTGTGAAGTGTGTTTTGGTGTTCTCTTTTGCAGACTCACCAAACTTTGAAGGAATAGTGTAGATAAAAATGCCGATTGGATGCAAAGAGAGGCCAACTTTTTTTGACATTTTTAAGACGCGATGCAACAAAGCAGGTATTAACAGTTTTTTATATGAATTGATCTTTTACATAGAGAAAAATGTTTTCAGAAAAATGTGTAATTATACATGCTTGTTGAAAAGAATCTAGTGCTTAACGTTTTTGTTTACACCAGAAACTGTGCTTTATGAAGTCATAAATCAGAAAAGTAATCATTTACAGTTAACCAAATGATCGGTGTAGAACCTGTGGTGGATAAAGAGGAAACTGGCCCCTTGATGAGTAGAACTGTTTTTAAAGCAGAGACTTTCTAGCAAGTTAGAAGCATTAGTAACATAATAGCAGAAGTTGTCAGTTCTCCTTACACTCGTAAAATGATTGAGGACTGAGAGCATGTTTACCTAGGTTACCATATTAGAAATTAAGAACTTTTAAAAACATTAAGTTAATAACAAAAATAAACTCATTGCATGTTAACATGAATAATATGTTTATGAAAAATAACTTCCAAGAAAAATGTGAGGAGTGACATTACTTTAAAATTTTGCAGTTCTCTTTACTATCTGGCTCAATAGAAGATAGCTGGATTCTCATGCTCATTCTCAAAGAATTGCATTTAATTCTTTACAATATGTTGTTTGATAGAAGTATATGAAGAAAACCATACCTTACACAGAAAATGTAGTTAGAAAAAGGAGTGTTTTTAACTGTTTTCACTTTATTGTGGGTAGTTTTCTTTGGTATTATACCAAACTTAAGTGGGAGTTTCTTAAAAGTTGCAATGTGGAATCTGAAACCATGTAATGAATTTTTTGTACTCTTTTTACATTAAATTCAATTAGTCTTTCTTGCTCCTGAATAAATCTTTTACCCATGTTGTGACATCATCCATGGTTTGATTATTTGAAAAATACTGATGTTCTGAATTACACAAATATACCAAATATTGACACATTCCATTAGACATTATTAAAAAATCACATTGGTTACTTCACTGATCTCATCAGAAAAGTCTTTTCAGGTTGGGAAGATGTCAAGCTCACAGAGAACCAAGTTCTAATTCTCATTTGAAAACTCACATTTTATCTTTGGCAGCAAACTGTTGTTTTCCCTGCAGTAACAGGACATTTCAAGAAAATGTCCACCAAATACCCTACTCAGAATAACTTAGTCATTCTTTCTAGCAAAAATGGCTTTCCATGAAAAGTGCTAATTCAACTCACAACTCATCACATGAGTGCTTTTTCCAAATAACTATTGTACTTCAGTATGCAAAAATGGTTTTATGTGTGCTCTCCATTTTGTCACTAAGGACACTTTAAGTTAAACTTGCTTTTTTGATTTTTTGTAACAAGTTCATGGTGATGAAAAATATAGTAACTCCTAGTACAGTTTGTGGCCACTGCCATGATTCTGGCAAAGCTGTCACCAATTTTACCCACCACTGCTGTAAATGTCAACATTGGGAAAAAGGCAAATGATGTCTAATATGAAAACAGTTTTGACCTTACAGACCCCTTGAAAGGGTCTTGGGGAACCTCCCCCCAAGTGGTCCACAGGCCACATTTTGAGAACCACTACTTTAAGTATAGAACATAAGAGAAATTTTGTTCTCTAACAGAATCTATTCCGCTTGATTTGTGAGTCTATTATGTCTTGTGTACCTATAGACTTGTCACAGCCATTTATGTAGTATTGTATCTGTGGGTTGCATTCTTACTGTGGATGATTTTTATTTCTGAATCTTGAATATAAAAGAAAACTTTAAGAAGCTAATATAGCTAATAATCTTGTAAAAAATTTCTGTTCTACCTTACTACAGATTCATAAAAGAACAGACTAATGAACTTGTTGAACTCATTATTGACTAAATAAGTATTAATACGTCTTTCTTACACAAACGTTACTGACCAGGGAAACTTCAGTATTTACTTGTATAACAAATCCCTGGTGTTAGCTTCTGCAAAAATCCTCGTTAATAATATGTTAATTAGTATGTCTTAAATGTAATTCACCAGAGAAGGCAATGGCAACCCACTCCAGTACTCTTGCCTGGAAAATCCCATGGACGGAGGAGCCTGATAGGCTGTAGTCCGTGGGGTTGCTAGGAGTCGGAGACACTAAGCGACTTCACTCTCACTTTCACTTTCATGCATTGGAGAAGGAAATGGCAACCCACTCCAGTGTTCTTGCCTGGAGAATCCCAGGGAGGAGGGAGCCTGGTGGGCTTCCGTCTCTGGGGTTGCACAGAGTCAGACATGACTGAAGCAACTTAGCAGCAGCAGCAAATGTAATTCACAGTCAAAATCTCAAGCACCCTTTTCTGTATCATAATCTTCAGTGGCTCATGGGTTTTATTGTGTCACGATTTTTATTTTCCTTACAGATTTAGGACCAGTAAGCCTTAATTGGTTTGAAGAACTTTCTTCAGAAGCTCCACCCTGTAATTCTGAACTTTCAGAAGAATTAGAATATAAAATCAGCAGTTATGAAACAAACCCATTTAAAACACCACAAAGGAAACCTTATCATCAGTTGGCTTCAACTCCTGTAATATTCAAAGAGCAAAGTCTAACTCTGCCACTGTACCAATCTCCTTTAAAGGAATTACATAAATTCAGATCGGATTCAGGTAAGTAATGTGATGTAGTTGACTCGGAAAATATGACCAGTAATGCAGACAAACTTGTGCTAAAAATCCCAACTCTGTTGTTAACTATATCAGGTTGGTCAGATCGATCTCTCTGGCCACTTTCCTCACCTGAAAAGTGGAAATGATTAAAATACTACCTAGGTTTAGATTAAATAAAATAATGTAGGTCCTTGATAAATGTTCCTTTTTGTCCTTCCTTTGATTAATATATCCTGCCCACTGAGACTTGATAAATTATATATCTTTCCTATATAGAAAAACCTAGGGCTTGTTTTGATGTTGAACTAAACTATTTTTGCAGGCCGTCAAAGAGGACAGAGGTGTTTTTTTTTTTTTTTTAACAATAGCTATAATGTCTTTTGATTTGGTAGCACTTTCTCTGGCCTGCATGCCAGGTGTTTACAGCTTATAAGAAGATTATATATTTATCACTTGCTTAAGTAACATACTCTTTCTTTGGAGTAGTACTCTAGTAAGAGGAGCTAACAGTATACAAATTTTGTACAGTTTAAGGTTGAATGTGGTACATGTCAGAAGAAAAGTACAAAAAGTACAATGAGAATTAAGAAAGAAAGCATAAATAGTATTGAGGGCAGTTAAGGGAATAATTCAACTGAATTAAACCTTGCAGAATGAGTGAGATTCAGAAATTGGAAGATGGAGTAGAGTGGGCATGTTCTAGGCATAGGAAGAACATGAGGAAGAATATGTAGTTTGTGAAGTTAATATCAAGTAATTCAGACTGGAGTGTTGTATGTTTGAAAAGGACTAGTAAATAACCTGAGGCTTTAAAAAAAAAAAAAAGCAGATCGGTGGCAGACATTGAATGCTAGGCTAAAGAAATTAAATTTATTTGATAAGTTGTTGAACAGAGAAAACAAATGTAAATTTAATCATGCTACTTCCTGCTTCAAACCTATGATTACCCTCTTTTGCCCTTATGATAAAATCCAGACTCTTTAATATGATCTACAAGGTCCTTTATAATTTGTTCTCATTAATGCTTGCCTCATCTTGCCATGATTGCCTTTTTACACACTCTCAGTTTACCATTCAGTGATACTGAATTTTGTTTTCTGGAACTACAGGGAGGCCTGGCGTGCTGCAATTCATGGGGTCGCAAAGAGTCGGATACTACTGAGCGACTGAACTGAACTGATGCTCTGTGGCTCTTTACATATTGTTACCACTGCCTAGTACTTACTTTTTAAGCTTTTGCCTCATCTTTCAGATCTTGACTCATCTCTCTAGGAAGTATACTTCCTAGCTTCTAAGAAGTAGTCTCTGTTTCACTTACTTAGCTTCTAGTGAAGGAATCTTACTTAAGCAATTGTCCTATGATAAGTGCTATGAAAGAGGAAACTCATGGTATTAGGAAGCGCACACATGAAAGGGAGTGTAGGTAATGGGCAAAGATTTTCTTATATGTTATTGCATACCTAATGGCATACATAGTAGGTGTTCAGTAAGTATTTGTAGAATAAATGAATATCTTGTTTAGAAAGCCTAAAGATTTGGCAGCTGTCTTTGGAGATGTGCTTTTCAAAATGTGATGCCTGGACCATTAGACTCTCCTGAAATGCTGATTGAAAAAAACAATTCCAAGCACTTATCTGAATCTGTTCAATTAAAATCTCTGGAAATAGAGGTTATGATGGTACATTTTAAACTAATTGGTGACTCATAGAAGACAAGACTGCAGGCATTGAGATTAATTCAGTTCAGTTACTCAGTCATGTCCAACTCTTTGCAACCCCATGAATCGCAGCACGCCAGGCCTCCCTGTCCATCACCAACTCCTGGAGTTCACTCAAACTCATGTCCATTGAGTCGGTGATGCCATCCGGCCATTTCATCCTCTGTCGTCCCCTTCTCCTCCTGTCCCCAGTCCCTTCCAGCATCACAGTCTTTTCCAATGAGTCAACTCTTCGCATGAGGTGGCCAAAGTATTAGAGTTTCAGCTTCAGCATCACTCCTTCCAATGAACACCCAGGACTGATATCAATTAGCAGGCATATATATAATGTTCCAGGTGATAGGAGGCAAGTGCCTGAGTTAGAATAATGGTCATGAAAGTGGATATGGAAGGTAGAAATAGGGGACCCTGCATTAACCTTAATACGGGGAATTCACAAGAAAGGATCAAATCATAGGTCCAGGGCATGACTGAGAACATAGTGGTGACATTCGTAGAAATTGTAAGCTCTGGGGGAAAAGCTGGTTTGAGAGGGAAGAGGTTTGAAAGGATTGAAAAAAAGGTCGGTTTGGACTGCAATTTTAGATAGTACTGGGATGTGAAGGTGGCGATGTCCTGAGAACTTTTGGGGAATATAAGTCTGAAGCTAAAGAATACAGGTGGGAGAGAAAGCTATAGGAATCAACTCTGTTTGAAAAGTGAAAAAGTCATCACATCTGGTAAGAAAATTGATCATGATGAGGGCTAGGATAGAGCCTTAGGGAACGTGAAACAAATGAAATGTGGAAATCATCCATTTGAGAAAGGGAATCATCCATTCAGCAAACATCCTGTGCTTACTTTGTGCCTAGTAGCTTGCTTGGCATTAAGGATACAAACATGAATAAGATGGCCTTTGACCTCTGGACCTCAGTCCTGTATAGGAGAAAATACACAAATATGCTGGTTGGTGTATGTTATAATAGGAGCATGTACAAAGCACTGTGTTGTGGGCATAGCAAAGGAAACAGCCACCTGTCTTAGTATCATCAGGAAAAGCTCTGTAAAATGACATATACTGAATTAACTGAACCTTGAAAGACATACCTAGAGTTGGTGGTTTATTTTCTAATTGTAATATGCTGGGATTGGTCTTTCTATAACCAGGGAAGGATAGGAATGAATTAATAAGGCTGCTGTGGACTCACAGCAGAAGCATTAACTTTTTTAAGCTTATAGTACATTAATAATTCTGTTGACCAGTCTTAAGACCTTTTGCTTTTAAGTTTACTTTAAATTCAGTATTGAAATGTAAGACTTAAGCTATTTTTCACCTACTTAGTTCACTTCTAATATCTAAAATGTATATTTTTAATTATCCATTAAATTCCATGAGGAAGTTTGCTATTTCTTCTTCTTATAAGTCTTTCCTTTTGCATGAAATCACATGAGTTTATTTTAACCATCATTTTGCTTATATATGAGATCCTCAAGTTATTTGGAATATATTAGGATGTGAACTTTGTTTTGTCCAGTTCTTTTTTTTTTTTGCTTTTTATTTCTCACAGTTTCTATTCTTTTGTGTTTTCTTTTTATTGCTGACCCAGTATTGATACCTTTTGTTAAATAAAATTCTGTGTTTACATTAGGGTTCATTTTTTTGTATAGTTCTTTGAACTTTGGCAAATGTATAATGTCATATACTCACCATTACAATATATACAGAATAGTTTCACTACCCTGAAAATCCCCTGTGTTCTACCTATGCACCCTTCCTTGCACCTAGACCCCTGGAAACCACTGATCTTGAACTGTATTCAAAGTGTTTTATGCATTTATATACATAAATGTTGAATGGAGTCAGACATTCTTTGAGACATCACTTTTGGGAAAGGAATTCACTTCAGACTGAATTCCCCATATATTCTCCTTCCAGTATAGATGAGACTTGTTTTTAAATACTTCTACAGAATAAAAATTCACAATCCAGAACATATACATCCTCACTGCATTATTGTATGTTTCAGGAAAGGATATTGCCAACAGTAAACACAAAAGTTGTTGCAGGGTGAAGGCTAAAATCAATCAAGCAAATGATGTTATCAGCCCACCTCCAAATTCCTCTCTTAGTGAAAGGTATGATGAAGTGACTGTATTAAAATAAAGGAAACATTTTCCTATATATGATATATTTTTTATCGAGATGAATCTAATCATCATTGTAATATCTTACCTTAGAGCCTGGTAGAGGATCTTCTATTTTAAAATAATTTCCTTTTAGAAAAATCCTTGAATACAATAATTTTTACATTAGAAACATTTACTCTGTTTTTCTTATAACATTTAATTCAGTGTTTTTCTGTGTATCTGTGGAATTTTTATGTAACAAAAATAAATGATGAAAAGCAATGCCTTTGAAATATCCAGTTTAAAATAATTTGTATACTCTGAATCTGTGCAGAGAGTTTGATTCACTTTATATTATTTTTAAATTCAAAATATACATTCCTAGCACCTAAAATTTGTGACTACTTTATACATTACTTTCAATGGGGATTTTAAACATAACTTAGTGGTTACTTAATTCTTCATGAGATATTTCCTTTTTTAAAAAGTAATCTAAGAATATTACAAACTAGTATAATTCTAATTGATATGACTGGGATTCCTTTTTTAAAATAAGATTAGTATTTTGGGTTTTTTTGCTATTTTCATTCTCTTTGAATAACTGAGGGATTTGTTTTGTTTCCTTTTAGTCCTGTTGTTCTGCGATGTACACATGTAACACCACAAAGAGAAAAGTCCGGTATGATTAAAAACAAGGCCTTTTATTTTTCATATACTGTTAATTCTAATAAATATAAAACTTAGTAGTTTTGTCTCTTGTTTTATCCCCAGTGGTATGTGGAAGTTTATTTCATACACCAAAGCTCATAAAGGTAAATAGTTTATTTTTACTGTATAATACTGTGTAGTAATTAAGAATTTGACAATGCTATTGTAATTTTGCCCTAAGTCTTACAGTTATGTACCTACTGACTCACGTAGGCATTCGATAAGTGATACATGAAAAAAAATAAGTGAATAGAAAAGTTCTCAAGCATCTGTTCACTTCTGTGAAATAAACGATTTTCCTTATTTCAGGGTCAGACACCGAAACGTATTTCTGAAAGTTTAGGAGCTGAGGTGGATCCTGATATGTCTTGGTCAAGTTCTTTGGCCACACCACCAACACTTAGTTCTACTGTGCTCATAGGTAATACCCGTGAATGTATATTATATAAGACAGTGTTGATAAATTGTCACCTATAATGTTTCTGTTAAAAAGTTATATGAAAAGATAATTAGTAACCAGATTAGAGAATCTATCTTCATTAGATATGTTACTATTTCAGAATAATTTTATTCTATGTAGTGTTGATTGAGATAAATCTCAAGTGAATCAAATAGTATTTTGCCATGCTTAGTCACTCAGTTGTGTCCAACTCTTTGAAACGCCAGGGACTGTAGTCCACCAGACACCTCCATCCATGGGGATTCTCCAGGCAAGAATACTAGAGTGGTTTGCCATGTTCCCAACCCAGGAATCGAACCCAGGTCTCCTGCCTTGCAGGTGGATTCTTTTCCATCTGAGCTACCAGGGAAGCAAATAGTGTTTTAGAGGCATCAAATTAATTTATATACAAACCAGGATTTTTTTTACTTTAGCAAAACTATCATTACATTTTGATTCCTCTTTAGTTGGGCATTTAACTGTCTTCTTTTCTTGCTTAGATGAAATAATATAGGTTAAAGCATGTTGAAAAGTAAGAAGTATTTAATATGATATACCTTTCAACTGTATTATCTAAATATACTAAAATCTACAAGCTTTAGCTTTTAAATCATGATTTCACAACTTAATCTGATTCTCTAAGCCTTTGTGGACAGTATTATCTTCAAGTTAGAATCATCAAACTATAGTTTCTTACCAGCTTATCAGTGGTAGTAAGGAAATGTGAATATAACTTATCCACTGTGTTGACTGACCTCTCTAATTACTATACTTGGATTAATTCATTTTGCTTTAAAAGTGTTATTTAACCCAACAATGCATGTTTCTTTTGAGGTCTAACTGAAAAATACAGAAGTTTTACATTAATTTTAGTGTATGATGTATAATACAGTATAGGTAAATTGAACTGTTTTTTTAATTTACAGTCCAAGATGAGGAAGCATCTGCAGCTGTGTTTCCTAGTGATACTACTACTGTAAGTAAATATGACAAAGTGATTAAACTGTTGTGGTTGCTTTGAATGCCTTGAGAAATTACTTATCTTGAATTTTTCATTCTTTATGATTTTATAAGCCTTTAGGAAAGTCTCTAAACCTGTTTCTATATGTGATTTTCTTTGACTTCCTATGAAAATCTACTGTCTCTCTGTTTAAGAATAAGTTGAATATACTATGTGCATAGTGAGAATTTCTATACTAGTGATCTTAAAATATAACTTTTGCAGATTTTGAAAACATATTTTTCTAACCATGATGAAAGTCTGAAAAATAATAAGTTTATTCCTTCTGGGCCAGACAGCGACAACAAAAATCAAACAGAAGCTGAAAGTCATGGTAAGCCCTTCTGTTTAATTGAATGACTGTTCTTAACTGACATCATTGAAATAATTGCTCATCTTTTCTTAAAGAGAAAAAACATTACTTCTCCTTTCTTTATTACTGAAGGTGTTGAGAATAGAAACTAACTTCATTTAGATTAAAATGTTTAAACATCATGCTAGGATAATACTATTCAAAGATGCTATTGTGACCCCAAAACAAAACCCATAACTCAAAACTTAGAGATGCACAATAAGACTTAGAATTAACAAAATGTTAAGACCTTATCTCTAATTAGAAAGTAAGCATGGTTGCAGATAAACCAAAAGTTACTCAGTCAGGTTATTGGAATGTTCCATAGTCTTCAGTTCAGGTCAGTTTAGTTGCTCAGTTGTGTCCAACTCTTCGTGACGGTGTGGACTGCAGCATGACAGGCCTCCCTGTCCATCACCAACTGCTGGAGCTTACTCAGACTTATGTCCATCAAGTCTGTGATGCCATCCAGCCATCTCATCCTCTGTCGTCCCTTCTCCTCCTGCCTTCAATCTTTCCCAGCATCAGGGTCTTTTCCAGTGAGTCAGTTCTTCGCATCAGGTGGCCAGAGGGTTGGAATTTCAGTTTCAACATCAATGAATATTCCAGTGAATATTCAGGACTGATTTTCTTTAGGATTGACCAGTTTGATCTCCTTGCAGTCCAAGGGACTCTCAAGAGTCTTCTCCAACACCACAGTTCAAAAGCATCAATTCTTCTGCGCTCAGCTTTCTTTATAGTCCAACTCTCACATCCATACATGACTACTGGAAAAATGATAGCTTTGACTAAATGGATTTTTGTCAGCCAAGTAATGTCTCTGCTTTTTAATATGGTGTCTAGGTTTGTCATAGCTTTTCTTCCAAGGAGTAAGCATCTTTTAATTTCATGGCTGCAGTCACCATCTGCAGTGATTTTGGAGCCCCAAAAAATAAAGTCTGACACTGTTTCCACTGTTTCCTCATCTATGTCCCATGAAGTGATGGGACCGGATGCCATGATCTTTGTTTTCTGAATGTTGAGCTTTAAGCCAACTTTTTCACTTTCCCCTTTCACTTTCATCAAGAGGCTCTTTAGTTCTTATCTTTCTGCCATAAGGATAGTGTCATCTGCATATCTGAGGTTATTTTTATTTTTCTCAGCAATCTTGATTCCAGCTTGTGCTTCATTCAGTCTGGCATTTTGCATGATGTACTCTGCATATAAGTTAAATAAGCAGAGTGGCAGTATACAGCCTTGATGTAGTCCTTTCCCAATGTGGAGCCAATCCATTGTTCCATGTCCAGTTACTAACTGTTGCTTCTTGACCTGCATAGAGATTTCTCTGAGGCAGGTAAGGTGGTCTGATATTCCCGTCTCTTTCAGAATTTTGCATAGTTTGTCATGATCCACATAGTCAAAGACTTTGGCATAGTCAATAAAGCAGAAGTAGATGTTTTTCTGGAACTCTCTTGCTTTTTCCATGATCCAGTGGATGTTGGCAGTTTGCTCACTGGTTCCTCTGCCTTTTCTAAAACTAGCTTGAACATCTGGAAGTTTTCTGTTCATGAACTATTGAAGCCTGGCTTGGAGAATTTTGATCATTACTTTGCTAGCGTGTGAGATGAGTGCAATTGTGCGGTAGTTCGAACATTCTTTGGCATTGCCTTTCTTTGGGATTGGAATGAAAACTGGTCCATTCCAGTCCTGTGGCCACTGCTGAGTTATCCATATTTGCTTGCATATTGAGTGCAGCAATTAAACAGCATGATCTTTCAGGATTTGAAATAGCTCAGCTATAATTCCATTACCTCCACTAGCTGTGTTCATAGTGATGCTTCGTTAGAACCACTTGACTTCTCACTTCAAGATGTGTGGCTCTAGGTGAATGATCATACCATGGTGGTTATCTGGGTCATTAAGATCTTTTTTATATAGTTCTTCTGTGTTTTGTTGCCACCACCTCTTATTATCTTCTGTTTCTGTTAGGTCCATACCATTTCTGTCCTTTATTGTGCCCCCTTGGTATCTCTAATTTTCTTGAAGAGATCTCTAGTCTTTCCCATTCTATTGTTTTCCTCTATTTCATTGCACTGATCACTGAGGAAGGCCTTCCTATCTCTCCTTGCTATTCTTTGGAACTCTGTATTCAAATCAGTTTATCTTTCCTTTTCTCATTTGCCCTTAGCTTCTCTTCTTTTCTCAGATTTGTAAGGCCTCCTCAGACAACCATTTTGCCTTCTTGCATTTCCTTTTCTTGGGGATGGTCTTGATCACTACATGTTCTTAGTATGTGTGTATAACTCTATAAATGTGTAGGATTGGGTATCGTGTGTGTGTGTGTTTGTATAAAATCAGATTTTACTGTTGGTTGTAGGGCCACAAAATTAATTTGGAACTTACAATTTGATAAATTTTAATATTAAATTGTGTTTATCTAGTAAAATTGAGTAAACTTTATTGTATAGACCTGGTAAAGAAAGGTTATTAGAGTTTGAGTGTGAATAAAAGGCTGTGAGTACACTGGAATCAGTCTTGACCAGAAGAACAGGGCAAGGTTGGTGTCTCCCTACCCAAAACATAGCTAGCATTCAGGATAACTCTTAAAATGCTAAATTATGTGTTATTTAGTTTATACTATTTCTATGAAAAAGGTTTGAGGGTAATATAAATTATATGGTTGTGTTATAAAATGTTGTTAGTAATACTTACATTACAAATTTTAACAGGATTGGAGAAAATATTAGAGGATTCATTTGGTAAAGTAAGTAGCTGCAAAGACCATTTTGAAAAGTCACTGCCAAACGTCCTAGAAGATGAAGTACATGAAACAGTTGCAGGTATCTCTGAAGAAGATAGTTTGCCAGTATGTGTTTCTAAATACAAAATTAAAAAGCTACAAAAAACGAAAACTGGCAAGACTAGGAAAAATATTTTCCATGAAACAAAAACAGATGATTGTGAAGAAGCTAAAAAGGAAATGACAGAAAGTAAACATTCATTTGTATGTGAAACAGAACCAAATGACAGTGATCCATTAGATTCAAATGTAATAAATCAAAAGCCCGTTGGGAATGGAACTGACATAATCTCCAGGGAAGTTGTACCATCTTCAGTCTCTGAATGGTCTCAGCTCACGCTCTCAAGTCTAAATGGAACCCAGGTGGAGAAAACGTCTCTACTGCATATTTCTTGTGACCAAACTAATTCAGAAGAAGACTTCATAGGCACAGAGAAAGAGTGTACCAACTTCATTACTTTAGAAAATTCTTTGCCACATATTTCAAGCATATCAAAAATAGTGAAGATATTAAATAAGGAAACAGTGGTAAACAAGACAGATGAAGGGCGGTGTCTTGAATCTCATGAAGATCCCACTACTATGGGACAGCAAACACTAACTGACTCTTCACTTCAGGGCATCAAAAAATCTATCTTCAGGATAAGAGAATCTCCTGAAAAGATACTTAGAGAAGATTTCTCAAATAATGTGACTGATTCAAACTTGAAAGAAGAACCAGAAGACTCTAAAAGTGAATCAGAAATACAAACTATTTACTCACAGAAAGAGGATTTTGTATGTTCAAGTTCAGGGGCTAATGAGAGCTGGCCAGCCACTACCAAACACACTTCAGAAGCTTTGAAGAGCACAGGTTTAATATCCACTTTGAAAAAGAAAACAAAAAAGTTTATTTATGTTATAAATGATAAAACAACTTACCAAGAACTGAAAATACAGAAAGACCGAGAATCAGAACTAACTAACTCTTCAGCCCAATTTGAAGCAAAGCCTTTGGAGGCACCACATACATTTACAAATGTTGATTCAGGTACCTCTTTGTGTGTATGTAAATAGTGTATATAGTTTTATGGATGGTGATAAATTTCTAATTTGAACACGTGTATCTTTCTTTAACCTTATTTAAAAACATACTGCTTACTTTCATTCTATAATTTTTTTGGTCTGTCTTCTGTCATTTTTTTAAAAATCTATATATTCCATATCAGACATTGTTGTTTAGGCCTTTGATTACCAGTGTTCAGAATCATTCCATTCAAACTTGTTGGATCAATTTGCATGGTGTGTATATATATACACACATATATATATGTATATATATAAAATCATAATAACTCTTGAGACAGCATGTGATTGATAAGCACCAAGAACTTGGATACTTAATTCCTGCTTTAATTTTCAGTATTTGTTATATGCAAGTTGGACAGTTCTATCAATATGTTGTGCTATTTAATATGTATTTTCTCTAAAGCATGTAAAGAATAGAAAAAAAAAATTGTTAGCTAAGATGAATGTAAGGCAGTCATAAAATAGTGACATTTTTGTTGTTGTTACACAGTTTTCTTAAATAGTTAGAGGTTGCTTAGAGTTACTACTAAATCTTGGTGTCAGGAGTGTGCATAGTAAAAGCCATTTTTTATTTGAGCAAAAGTTTATTTATCAGTAGCTCTTATGTGTGTTCAATCTCTGGGTCAAGAAGATCCCCTGGAGAAAGAAAATTCCATGGACAGGGTAATCTGGTGGCTATAGTCCATTAAGTTGCAAAGAATCAGACATGACTTAACACATACATACTGTGTATTAAAAGGTGATTTTATCTCCCTCTGAGAATCTGAGAATATTTGAGTGGGTGTTAGTATTTTAATGAACAATGGGCTTGGTGGAACTGGAGTACAGAACTGCTTGAGATTTATGTTAATTTCCAGAGGAAAATGTATATATCAGAGATAAAACCAATAAAACAGTGGTTAGTGAATAAATAAAATGAGACTAATAATTTTGACTTGTTAATAGATTTCCTTCTCCAGGGGATCTTCCCGACCCAGGAATTGAACCCGGGTCTCCTGCACTGCAGGCAGACGCTTTACTGTCTGAGCCACCAGGGAAGCCAGAAAGTCAATAAAATTAACTAAATATTTGCATATATAATTGAGATTAAATAATATTTCAGGCCCTTCATGTGTAGCACCTGTTTTTAAAGTTCATTTTTTCGTTTTTCTTCAATGTGAAAGACTGAACCAAAGGAAATGGTTACTTTTTTAGTTGCTTTTCGTTACCTTGATTTTCTAACTCCTATTACATCAATATTAGCAAAGAATTCTTTTCTAATGTTATTTTCTAACAAAAACACTATGAATTTTACTTATGGTAGCTAGCTACATACTAATTTTAATTGACTTGATAAATATTATTTAAAAATACTAGGTCCTCTGTATCTTTAGTTGGGAAATGTAGTAACTTCAAAATAGAGAATATTTAGAATTCTTTCCTTTAAACTTGACATTCACGTCTTGCTTTTCATGTAATTCTTGTTTTAGACACTGTCTTTTTAGACACTATCTTTAAAATATTTAGTGAATGTGATTGATGATACTTGAATTTTATCTTGTCACTTTGTGTCTTTATGCTTAGGTTCACTGCATTCTTCTATCCAAAAAAACTGTTCACAGAATGATTCTGAAGAACCAACTTTGTCTTTAACCAGCTCTTTTGGGACAGTTCTGAGAAAATGTTTTAATAATGAAAGCAGTTCTTCTAATAATCAAAAAATATCTCAGGATCTTTATTGTAAAGAAACAAATATTAATAAAGAAAAATGGCAGTCATTTATAACCACAGAAACTGATTATGTGTCATGCTTGCAGGACAAGCATTGTGAAGATAATCCAAAAAGCCAAGGTGTTTCAGATATAAAGGAAAAAGTCTTGCCTGTAGTATGTCGCCCTGAATTGCCACATTCAGAGGAATGTAGTGATACTGTCTTCCAATTCCAGGAAAGTTTTTTACATGACCATGAGAATACCACCATTTTAACTCCTAGCTCCAAGGATCTTCTGTCAAATCCAATTGTGATTTCTAGAGGAAAACAATCATATAAAATGTCAGAGAAAATAAAATCTAAGAATTGTGAAGCAGGTTTTGAATTAACTAAATATATTTCCATGGAAGAGAATCAAGAAACATGTGTTTTAAATGAAAATTCTAAGAAACCTGAGATGTTGTCACCTGAAAAATATATAACAGGAGCATCACCTTCTGTGAAAGTACAGTGCTACCAAAATATGAATTTCACAGTCATCCATAAAGACCAGGAAGAAACTACTTTAATTTCAAAAAGAACTATCAACCCAAACTCTGAAGAACTTTTCCCAGACAATGAAAATAATTATATCTTTCAAACAACTAGTGAAAGGAATATTCCTATTTTAGGAAACATTAAGGAAGTTCATGAGGCAGACCTCAGTTGTTTAAGAGAACCTGTTCTTAAGAACTCTGTCATAGTAACAAGTACAGATATGGATGGCGGACAAGCAGCCAAAGTGTCCATTACAAAAGATTCTGTCTCATCAAATATAGTCCATGATCTTGTAGAGAAGAATAGAAATAGCATAAAGCAACAACCAAAGATGACTTTAGGTCAAGATTCAAAGCCAGATGTGTCCCTAGATATAGATATGAGATCCAACAGAAATAACTTTTGCAGGGACAAATGGGCAGGACTCTCAGATTTGACTTCAGGTCACAGTTTTGGAAATGGCTTCAGAACAGCTTCTAATAAAGAAATAAAACTCTCTGAACACAACATTAAGAAAAGCAAAATGCTCTTCAAGGATATTGAAGAACATTATCCTGCTAGCTTAGCTTGGGTTGAAATTGTAAAATCATTAGAAAATCAAAGGAAAGAAGGCCGACCTCATGATCATGATTCACAGTCAATTGATACAGTGTGTGGGTATGTGCAGAGTGGTGCAGTTGTTTCTGATGGTGAAAACAGTCACACAACTCCTCCAGTTTTATCTGTAAAGCAAGACTTCAGTTCAAACCATAATTTAACACCCAGCCAGAAGGCAGAAATTACAGAACTTTCTACAATACTGGAAGAATCAGGAAGTCAGTTTGAATTTACACAGTTCAGAAAACCAAGCCACAGATTACAGAGTAATCCATTTGAAATGCCTGAAACCCAGATGACTATCTCGAATACCACTTCTGAGGAGCAGAAAGATGTTGATCTTCATCTCACAGCCAGTGTCCCATCTCTCAGTCATGTAGATAACAGCAAGAAATGTGGTTTAGTTGGACATGAGCAAAAGTTGATCTGCTTGTCAACAACCAAGTGTAACAAAAGTGTTTGTGGTTCTTTAACAGATAAAAGTGAAGAAGAGTTTAAGGGCTTTTATTCAGCTCGTGGCACAAAATTGAATTTTTCTAATGAAGCATTGCAGAAAGCCATGAAGCTGTTCAGTGACATCGAGAAAGTTAGTGAGAAAACTCCTGCAGAAGTAGATCCAGGAAGTTTCTCTTCAGATCAGTGTAATGATTCTGATGTTTCTATGTTTAAGGTAGAAAATTATAGCCATGATAAAAATTTAAGTGAGGAAAATAATAAATGCCAACTGATACTACAAAGTAACTTTGAAATGACCACCAGCATTTTTGTCAAAGAAAATACTGAAGATTTCAAGAGAAATACTGAAAACAAAGATAACAAATGTACTGGTTTTGTTTGTAATTTAGGAGAATCTGATGGCTGTGCTTCAAGTAAAAATGATACAGTTTATGTTCATAAAGACGAAAGTGGCTTACCATATACTGATCAGTACAACATACCTCTGAAATTATCTCATCACTTTATGAAGGAGGAAAACATTCCAATTAAAGAAGGTTTGTCAGATTTAACTTGTTTGGAAGTTATGAAAGCTGAAGAAACATGTAATAAGTCAAATACAAAGGAGCCAATTGCTAATAAGATGAGGCAAAATATAAAAGATTTTGGTGTTTTTGATTTGTCCTTTTGGACTGCAAGTGGGAAAAACATAAGGGTTTCTAAGGAGTCTTTAAATAAAGTTGTAAATTTCTTTGATGAAAAATGTACAGAAAAAGAATTTAATCATTTTTCAGATTCCTCAAATTCTGAATTACTTTCTGGCATAAATATCAACCAAATAGACATTTCAAGTCATGAGGAAACCAGTATGTTCAAAAACAAAATGTTGAAAGAAAGCAGCCCAGCTGGTATTGAAAATCAAATAGTGACACTCCAGCAAAGAGAAAAATGTGAACTCAAAAAGATCAGAGAACCAACCATGTTGGGTTTCCATACAGCTAGTGGGAAAAAAGTAAAAATTGCCAAAGAATCTTTGGACAAAGTGAAAAATCTTTTTGACGAAACAAAGCAAGACAATAGTGAAGTGACTGGTTTTATCCATCAAGAGGCAAAGATGCTAAAGAACAAAGAGGTTTGTAAAGAAGGGCTTGACTTAGCATGTGAGATAGTTAAAGTAACTGCCCCACAGCATGAAGAGATGCAGAATTCTCTAGAGGAGAAAAAGCTTGTTTCTGAGGAGACTGCCATGCCACCCAGGTTCTTAAGTGATCATTTACACAGACAAACTGAAAATCTCCACACATCACGTAGTATCTCTCTGAAAGTTAAAGTACATGAAAATATGGAAGAAGAAACTGCAAAAAGTCCTATATCTTGTTACACAAACCATTCCACTTTTTCAGCCATTGATAACTCAGCTTTAGCGTTTTACACAGGACATGGTAGAAAAATTTCTGTGAGTCAGGCTTCACTACTTGAAGCCCAGAAATGGCTTAGAGAAGAATTGAATGATCAACCAGAAAAAACAAATTCCTCCAAAATTATATGTTTAAAGGAATATACTGGGGATTATGTACGAAATCCTTCTTGTGGAAACAGTTCAAACAGTATCATAACTGAAAATGACAAAAGCCTCTCTGAAAAGCAAGATTCAACTTCCTTAAACAACAACATGCCTAACAGCTATTCATATCATTCTGATTTTTGTCATTCCAGTGAGGGATTTAATAAATCAGAGTATCTCTCAAAAAATAAAATTGATAATTCTGGTATTGAGCCAGTAGTAAAGAATGTCAAAGATAGGAAAAACAGTAGTTTTTCTGAAGTAATACCTACCATAAGAGAAACAAACATAAACCCACAAGTTTTAGACAAAGATAGTTGTGTTCTGAAACTTGTGACTAAGTTTTCACCATGCAAAAATAAAAAGACAGCTGTTGAAGTGGCCTTATCTAATTCAAATAATTTTGAGACTGAACCACCTGCATACAGTACAGCAAGTGATCAAATAGCCTTTGTTTCAGGTGAAACAACAGTCAGAGAGAGGTTTACAGACAACTGCAGGAACATATATATTAAGCAAAACACTGAGACTAAATCAGGCACTGACCAAATGAAAACTGTGACAGATTCTCATAAGGCATTGGGTGACTCAGAGGATGTTATTTTCTCTAACTCTCCAGATAATGAAGAACATAATATGCATTCACATGATGTTTCTCCTGACATTCAAAGTGAACCGATTTTACAGCATGACCAAAGTATTTCTGGATTGGAGAAAGTTTCTGAAATACCACTTCGTCATGTTGATTTGAAAACTTCTGATAGATGTAAATTTAACATGGGAAACCATCCCAGGTCTGTCTCTTCTATGAATGCTTGTGGGATTTTTAACACAGCAAGTGGAAAATCTGTCCAAGTGTCAGATTCTGCATTACAAAAAGCAAGACAGGTATTTTCTAAGTCAGAAGACAGTGCCAAGCAACTCTTTTCCACAGTGTCGTTTGAAAGTAATGAGCATTCAGACATATTCACGAGAAAAGACAATACTATGGCACGTAACCCCCCAAATTTACTATCATCTGCTTTCTCTGGATTTAGTACAGCAAGTGGAAAACACGTTCCAGTTTCTGAGAGTGCCTTATGCAAAGTTAAGGGAATGTTTGAAGAATTCAGTTTAATCGAAACTGAATATAGTCTCCAGCATTCACCTACCTCTAGGCAAGATATATCAAAGATACTTCCTGTCTCTTGTACTGATAAAAGAACCCCAGAACACTCTCTAAGCTCCAAAATGGAAAAAGCCTACAATAAAGAATTTAAATTATCAAACAACACTGAAAGTGGTTCTTCAGAAAATAATCACTCTATTAAAGTTTCTTCGTATCTCTCTGAATTTAAGCAAGACCAACAACAGTCAGTATTAGGAACCAGAGTATCACACATTGACAACATTCATCTTATGGGGAAAAAACAAACCTTGCCTAAAAATATAAAAAAGGAAATGGGGAAAACTGAAACTTTTCCTGATCTTGTGAAAACAAATACAGAAATTTGTTCTACTGACTCCAAAGACCCAGAGAACTATTTTGAAACAGAAGCAGTGGAGATTGCCAAAGCTTTTATGGAAGATGATGAGCTGACAGATTCTGAATTTCCAAGTCATGCGAAACACTCTCCTTTAACATGCCACAAAAATGAGGAAACCGTTTTGTCAAATTCAAGAATAGAAAAAAGAAAAGGAGATGCACTTATCACAGTTGGTAAGTGTCTGTTTTTGCCTTTTGGTCTCCCAGTCGATTTTTAAATTAAGTCCTTAATAATTCTGGTACAATGCTGCTGCTGCTAAGTCGCTTCAGTCGTGTCTGACTCTGTGCAACCCCATAGACAGCAGCCCACCAGGCTCCCCTGTCCCTGGGAGTCTCAAGCAAGAATACTGGAGTGGGTTGCAATTTCCTTCTCCAGTGCATGAAAGTGAAAGTGAAGTCACTCAGTTGTGTCCGACTTTTTGCGACCCGATGGACGGCAGCCTACCAGGCTCCTCTGTCCATGGGATTTTCCAGACAAGAGTACTGGAGTGGGTTGCCATTGCCTTCTCCCTCTGGTATGCTAGCTTGTAACAATCAGGAAATTATACACTAAGTACATTTTTCAGACTTGTGTATGTAGTTTGGTTTCATTCTTGATATCGCTGAGTCTGTGTACCAGGAAGTCATTGGTTGAGTCATGTTTATATACATACACATAGAGATGGGGAGAGAGAACAGAGTTTCAGACTCTGGCTATTAAGAACTTTAAAAGCTGGTTTCTGACTATAGATGTTGGTTAGCTTGCCTTTTTTTTTTTTCCCCACACCTAGCAAGTATTCTAAGATAAGTTTGTTTTTAGTAAATAGTATTCTGATCTTAATGCCATTTGGACTACGTTCTGATTTCTCTTTTAAATAGAGTATATTTAACAACTCAGTTCAATTATGAGGTTAATTGGATGTTTGATTTTTTTTTTTCTGTTAGTATCTTTGACTAGGAGTAATCTTAAATAATTAAATCTGTTGATTAGTTACAATTAAAGTAAATGGCAAAAGTAACTCTCCAGTTTTTAAGTGAATGATCTGAAACACGTCAATCCTGTTTAAAAACTCTAGACTTACAGAGTAGTTGAGTTTTCACAAGTCTTCTTGTCTAGGCCCTTCACATTATAGAGAAAGACACTGAAGATGGTCAGTTCATTCTTATACTTGGTACATTTTTGCCTTTAAGTCATCCTGGTGGATACAGACTTCCTTAATCAAGTATTATCCATGCCACATTCTATACCAAGTTCATGTTACAGGCAGAGTAGTAAGTTTACAATACTTAACCTTATTGTTGCTGTTCTCTAGTGCAAAATTCTGAGATGCAGATGCTAAAGATATTCATAATTCTTTTATAGAAAATAATGTCTTTATGTATAGGATCCTGTTTTGTTCATGTGTGCACTAAAGTAGGTTGGCCTTATGCCTAGGAATAACAACTCAGGTTTCTACTAAATGTTCTCAATAGCATCATTGTTTCATTTCCCTCACTATTGTTAGATATAAATACATATAGCTTAATCAGCTTCCGGAGAGGGGCATGGCAATCCACTCCAGTATTCTTGCCTGGAGAATCCCCATGGACAGAGAAGCCTAGCGGGGTACAGTCCATGGGGTTGCAAAGAGTCAGACACGACTGAGCGACTAGGCACAATCAGCTTCTGGTTACTTTATAGTACAGGTTCTTGTCAAACAGTTAAATCACTTTATAATCGAACATTTGATAAAGCCTTACAAGGACATTTTTACTTATTAAATCCTTCAAGTTCACTTCCTTTAATAAATCAAAAAACATCTAAAAACAAAGTATCAGGACTTCCTGGTGGTGTAGTGGCTAAGATTCCACGCTCCCAGTGCACAGGGCCTGGGTTCAATCCCTGGTGGGGGAACTAGATCCCACATGCTTCAACTAAGACCCAAGACAGCCAAATAAACAAAATAAATATATATTTTTTTAAGGTATCTGTTAACACATTATCTCAGTATGGCATAGAAATTCATAACTTCAGTTATGGCTTAAGTTTATTCTAAGCCTTTGAAGAGTTTTTAAATAAGAAATACATATTACTTTTGCCAGTACTATAATTTTGGTAATTTAAAATCTTTTCTCCTACCCACTGACTCTAGTTCAGGGACCTATATAATAAATTCCTTCTTGAGTGTAATGAAAAAAAAAAAAGTTTATTTGAAGAAATTTTTTGTTTGTCCTTATTGCCAATATGCCTGGAGTTACAGTAAGTGGCAGTTTATTAAAGAAAAAGATTATCTGTGATATCTGGTACTTTATCCCTGGACCCAATTAAAAAGTAGTATTTTAAATGGTCAAAAAATAATAGAAATTAAATTGACATTGAAAAATTAATTACAAAAATCACTTACAAAATAGAATGTTTGCTATTTAAATTATAATTATTTTGTATTTTTTACTTAACACATTGTAAGAGCCAGTACTTTAATTTTAAAAAATAGACTATGGCTTTTGAAAAATAAAACTGAAGTTATTTGCTTTAAAAACATGTATGGGAATTTCTTTTTAGGAGAACCCCCAATCAAACGAAACTTGTTAAATGAATTTGACAGGATAATAGAAAATCAAGGAAAATCCTTAAAGGCTTCAAAAAGCACTCCAGATGGTAAAATATGCTTTTTAATGTGTATCTTTTCTCCTTCTCTAATTACTGTACTTAATATTCTTAAAGTTGTTTTTCCTCATCTCTTTTGGGTATATGGATAATTGGGCAAGACTTTACAGTGTGGTTATTTAAAACTTCTCTCTTGCTTTGTTATGTGAGCTTTTCCTTCATACTACCAGGTATAATGTGGAGGTTTTCCATAATTGGGAAATGTGAAATAATATTCAAATAAGGAGTTTTAAAATAAAAAGCTGGATTCTAAAATCCAGTTGATTTCATAATATTTACCTGAATCGATTATTTAATTGGAGATTGAAAAATAGTGACTTTTAAAATTCTGTTATTTTTTTATACATTTATTAGCTGGGATTCTTCAGCAAGGAAGGGCTTTCCCTTAACTGGGGATTATCTATATAGTTCTTCCTAAAAAGGCAGGATAAATATTGAATTCTTTCTCTTCACTCACCAATTTTCAGAGTAAAGAGTAGTTGATATAATAATCACTACTAACGGCAGTAAAGGAATTTTTTTCTTTCTCTTTTAGATACAGTTGATTTCTTAGATTCTTATTTATAATATGGATATAAAGTTTAAAAGAACACATTATAAATAATGTATTTCTTTACAAAAGGTAACATTCTTTTTGATGCGCAAATCATTTCAAATTTGTAAATAGTGACCTCTTCAAGTATTTCTTAAGAATTTTTGTTTTTAATATGCTTTAATTAACCTTTAAACACTTTCTTGCTGTGTATTATCACAGAAAGATTTCTAGGAAGTCATTGTAATTCTTCACCCCAGTTCTAGAGTCCTTAGAATTTCCAGAGATCCTTTCAGTGATTAATACTTTTTAAAAAAACAAGATTTGAGTGCTAACTACACTCAGAGCTGCTGGTGTTGCTTTTTTTTTAATGCTGTATTCTTGGTTCTAATAACATTAACATATTTACTTATTTGCTTTATTATCCAGCCAAGATTCTCAAACTTTTTGTTCTCAAAATCTCTTTATACTCTTGAAAATTATTGAGGAGCCTCAAGAGCATTTGATTATGTGGATTATTTCTATTTCTATTTATCATAGTCAACATTAAAATTGAAAAGTTTTAGTATTTATTAAATATTATGCTTAAGTCATTTTGAAAATACTAGTTCAGAGTTATGAAGGTCTTCCAACATTGACACATTATACAATCTTAATTACTTTTGTTAATGTCACCACTGATCTAATCTAAAAATATAGTATTGGGAAACTGTCAAGGTACCAGCCAGATATAAGCATTCCAAAATTGTCATTTTGTTTAAAAGCTTGAACTTTACAATAGTTTGTTTCACAGCAAATACTCACTTGTTTTTTTGTAGTGATGAGCTCATTTCATTCATTTTTGAAGAAATATTTGATGAATACCCAACTCTGAATAAATCATTTGTTGGTTATGCTTTCAAGTAAAAATGGAATTCTTTGAGGGAAAGTTGATTAGTGCAGTTCACATAAAGTGCATTCCTTTAGACAATTATCACACTAAAGTATGCAGCAGGACATACCAGCAATGCCAGTGTCAACACAGTGAGAAAGATATATATAACTACAACTACTACTAATTATTAATCACAGTTATTATTAAGGTCATTTGACAGCTTGGATCCCCTCTAAGGGTTGGGGGTACTCCCTTCCAGTGTTCCATGGATCACTCTGAGAATCACTGTCTCACAGTATATGTATAATAGCTGCAAGTTTACAGTACTACTGTTACTATTCATAAACTACTAAGGGAGATTTAAGAATTCTTTGCAGTTTTTGTCCTAAGAACATATGTCATAAGGAATGTATAGTTAAAGTTCTCTATTCAAATGTCACTAAAAAGAATTCTTTTGTGGTTAACAATTTGATAATTGGGTTAGATTAATTAGTTTCACTTTGTTTTCAATTTTAAGATTTGCCTTTTTTAATTTTATATTTGAATAAATAGAATGTTTATGTAGTTCATTCATCAAAACTATAGAAATATTTACTCAGAGAAGCCTTATTTCCATCACTGAGTCCTCCATATTGTTCACCAACTTCCTCACTTCCTGCTTATTATATTGGTAACTATTTTTAATGGTTTTTGGTGTGTCCTTTTAGGGCTTCTTTTTGTAAAAACAAGTAAATATGTGTATATATATATTCTCATTACTTTTCTTTCTCACTTAAAAGATATCAGTGTGCATAGGGTTTTTACCTTCTTTGTTGTTCAGTTCAAATTTATCTGCAGATCATGAGTAAATGAGCATAGAGAGATCTTCCTTGTTCTTTCTTGTGACTATGTAGTACTTGATCACATGGCTATATCAATGTATTCTGGTTTATTCAACCAGTCCCCTCCCTACTAATGGACTAGTTGAAAGTTTAAGAATTACAAGTTATCTACTGAAAATGAATAATATCTACAGTTTAGCTTGTCAACCTTCATAAAACTAAAGATTTATATTTTCTTGGCAATTCACTAATGCCTTCAAGTTCTGATTAACATCAGCTGACTAAATTTATACTGATTTCATATATATGTTTGCACTGTGAGTTATTTGGTATTAATCATTATCAATTTGAGTACCAAACTTTGATAGTTACGAACTAAGCACATTGAAAAAATTTAAATGTATAATTTTCTCAAATTTTTGTTAGATAGTTACAGTAATGTATAATGAACAGACATAGGAAATAAAATCTCTCATTAGATTTTCATTAGTATATAAAATGTATTCATTAATATATAATGTGAAATATATATTTTTAGGCACAATGAAAGATAGAAGGTTGTTTATGCACCACTTTTCTTTAGAGCCAGTTACCTGTGGACCCTCTTGGTAAGACATGTTTAATTTTTCTTAATTCTACTAATATAGTGTGGGTTTTTAAAATATATTTCTAGATATACTGGCTCTAACATACAGTGAAGACTTTAACACTTCCCTTTTTTGAGAGCCTGCATCAGGATTAAATAATTCTGTACTCTGGTAGTACTTTATACTGCTACACATATTATTATATCATTTTTAATAACTTTTTAGACATACAGATTTTAATTCAATTTTATGGTTAAGGTACTAAAGTTGAGCAGGATATGGAAATTACTCAAAACCAATTTTAAAAGGTGGCATATCCTTGGTAGCTCAGCTGGTAAAGAATCTGCCTGCAATGCAGGAAACCCTGGTTCAATTCCTGGGTCTGAAAGATCTCCTAGAGAAGGGATAGACTACCCACTCCAGTATTCATGGGCTTCCCTGGTGGCTCAGATGGTAAAGAATCTGCCTGCAATGAAGGAGAGCTGGGTTAGATCCCCAGGTTGGGAAGGTCACCTGGAGAAGGGTGTGGCAACCCACTCCAGTATTCTTGCCTGGAGAATCCCCATGGACAGAGGAGCCTGGCTGGCTATAATCCATGGGGTCACAAAGAGTTGGACATGACTGAGCGACTAAGCACACACATATTATATCTCAATTATATTAATAAAAGTGAAAGAAAAATTAAAGATAGCCTATATTAAAAATATACTTTTATCTCTCCTCCCTCTCAAAACCATACTAGTTACAAGAGAATTTTTTTAAATGTATTAGTCTGTAAGTACAGTGTTGTTTCATAAGCAACAACAGATTTTTAAAAAATTAATATTCTTTTTAATATTTATTTTATTTATTTGGTTGCACTGGGTCTTAGTTGCAGCATGCGAACTCTTAGTTGTGGCATGTGGGATATAGTTCCCTGACCAGGACCAGGGATTGAACCCATGCCTTCTGCATTGGGAGGACAGGGTCTTAGCCACTGGACCACCAGGAAAATCCTGAAATAACAAAACTTTTGAAGCTAAAATCATGAATGACTTAGAAAGACATAGAAATCTAAAACCTAACATTAGAACAGGCAGAGAAGCTACCCAGTTTCCCCTAAAGAACCTCAAAAAGACTCAAATTGGCAGCAACATATACTTCTGAAGGTGAAGTAGAAAACAGGAAGATTAGTTGAAAATCCATTTACGATTTTCCCCTCCCCCACTGCAGGCAGGCAAAAAGTCCCTCTTGTACCAAAAGACCAGAAGGTCATTCTCTGGAGAAGATGAATTGGAGAGATTCTGAATTGGGGATGGGACTCGGGGAAGACTCTGAAAATAGAGATTAAGTAAAAATCTGGATTTCAAGTGGTGAGGATGCCTAGCCTGGTTCCCACACTTGGCTCCCAAATGCTGGCAGCTGGGCCTCTAGGCAAACGACTGAATGATTGTTTTTCTGGGTCTTAGGAGCAGCCCAGTAGAAAAGGCTACTGATAGTTGCAGGTATTGAAATTAAACTGCACTGCCAGACAGTGAAGCCAACAATTGACAAGCTCACCAGCACACAGCTTCCAGTCAGCTATTCAGTGCTTCACTCTTAGATGAGAACAGAAAATCAAAGATCACTCATCACTGGAAGAAAGCTCCTGTGAAAGACAGTATCCAAAGTAAAGGGAAGGCAAAAAAAGGAGCTTAGGGGAAATAGACCATGCAAAAAGAAGAAAACTTCAAAAGTCCAACTGGATTGCTTGTCTTAGAGCCAGGCATGACAAGAATTATTGTGCTATAAATACTAAAATGAATATAACAAAGTGATGTGAAAACAGAAAAATTGGCAGCTAATTATGTGACAAAAGCTTAATAGGAAAAGTACTTAAGATGGAATGTAAAGAATGCTGGTTAAAGAGGTCATTGCAAATCTGGATGCAGTAAGAAGTTGTATGACTTGCATGGGATTTGTCAGGCATGGGGGTGGGGTGAGGATAGCGAAGAAACACAAAGAAATGAGGAGAGTCAGACTAAAAAGGAAAGCTTCCTGGATATCATTTCTGACAAATCAAAACCTGGACAGGCAATAGTTTGTCTTTGGATGTTTCTGAGAAGCGACATAACCAGATGTATGTTTTAGAATTAGATCAGAGAGAAACTATTGCAAGGAGATTAGTAAGGAAGTAAAGGCATTTATTGTCTTCCCAGGTGACTCAGTGGTAGAGAATCCACCTGCCAGTGCAGGAGAGCCAGGTTTGATCCCTGGGTCAAGACGATCCCCTGGAGGAGAGCATGGCAACCTACTTCAGTTGCCATGGACAATCCTGGAGAATGCCTGGAGAATCCCATAGACAAAGGAGCCAGGCAGACTACAGTCCATGCAGTCACAAGAGTCAGATATGACTTAGCAACTAAAGAACAACAAAGGCTTTGTTTAGTTAGTACGTGTGGTAGAGTAGAGGTTGAGTGGAAGATAGATTCCCCATTTGGCCAGATAGTCATTAACAGAGAGTGGCAAAATATGTCCCAAGTAGATTCAAATAGATGTCTTGATCATAAAAGCTGCAAAGCAGACTACTCATTTTCACAATATTCTTCATATTTAAAAACAAGAGAGTAAAATCAGTGAAAGTAAGTTTTGGAGCAGGTTTATTCATTCCTGTGCATTTGATCACATCTAGATCATCTATTCAAGGAAACAAGTCCAGCAATTGTCACCTCTCCCTCCTGCATTGGTAATTTTTCATTCCTACTGGACTAATCCCATCAGTGTGAAAGTCGCCAGTCACGTCCGACTCTTTGCAACCCCATGGACTATACAGTCCATGGAATTCTCCAGGCCAGAATACTGGAGTGGGTAGCCTTTCCCTTCTCCAGGGGATCTTTCCAACCCAGGGATCAAGCCCAGGTCTCCCGCATTGCAGGCAGATTCTTTACCAGCTGAGCCACAAGGGAAGCCCAAGAATACTGGAGTGGGTAGCCTATCCCTTCTCCAGGGGATCTTCCCAACCCAGGAATCGAACAAGGGTCTCCCCAGTTCTCTGCATTGCAGGCAGATTCTTTACCAACTGAGCTATCGGGGAAGCCCATCAGTGTAGGTAGTTGCTATGAATCTCCCATCTTGAAAAGACTTTCTTGACTCCCCTTATCCCACCAGTCCATTTCCATGCCCCACTTAAAGCACATCTCATTACAATTGTCTTAACTCACCTTCTCTACTTCATCTCTTCCCCTTCTCTGCCGAACCCATCTCAGTCTTTTATCACCACCCACTAGCACCCCTCATCAAGATTACCAGTGAACCCCACATTGTCCCCCATCCTTTGTTAACCTGTCAGTGGCATTGACACAGCTAATCACTCCTGCTTTCTTAACACTTTCTTTATTCTGGCTTCTGGGCCATCTCTCTCACTTCTCCTCCTATCCCACTGGCTATCTTTCTTACTTTCCTTTGCTAGTTCTTCCCCCGGCCACTAAATATTAAATTACCCCATGGTTCAGCTCCAAACGGCTTCTCTTCCTGCCCTTCCCCCCTACTGTCTCATCTGCTCTCATGGCTTTGTATACCATCTATTTGGTGATAACTCAATTCATATCTTTAAGCCAGATTTCTTCCAAAAACAATATATTCATTCATTCAGCTACTTGCTTGACATTTTTATTTGGGTGACTTGTAGCCATCATAAACTTAACATCTCCAAAGCTGATGTCCTATCCTATAAATGTAAAAGTCTAACAAGTCTGCTTTCAAAATATACCCGAAATCCAATCACTTCTCACCCCTTCTACCCCTAACACCTGGTTCAGGTCATCATAAAACTGCCTGGATTATTTCAGTAGATTTGGTCTCCATGCTTCTAACTTTGCCTCCTCCCTCCTCCCTAGACACAGTGAATTTTCAGCAAAGCCGCTGGAGGGGTGCTTTTTAAAGTATTGATATGACAGATTATGTCATTTCTGGACTCAAATACTGTTCCATGACTTCATCTCAGAATACAAGCTGGAATTCTTCGCTGTGCTACACAGGTTCTCTGTGATCTGGCCTTGTTGCTGCCTCTTCAGTCTCAGCTGCTGACTTCCCCTTGCTTACTCTGCTTCAGGCATGTGTATGTCCAGCCTAGCATGTGGTGTCCACTCTGCCTCCAACAACCTCCTCCCAAGTCCCTACATGTCTTTCTCTCACCTCTTTTAGGTTTCTATACAAATGTCACCTCATCAGTAATGTTTTCCTTGCCACCCTATATAAAATATCATTTATTTATTTCTGCTGGACACTTCCTGTCCCCCTTATCATGCTTTAATTTTCTCCATAGCATATTATACCAGCTGACATTTGTTTGTTTCCTTCCACTAGAATGTAAACTCTATGATTTTGTTTGGTTTGTCACTATATCCTACAGCCAAAATATTGCCTGGCATAGAGTGGAACACATTATTTGCTAGCTAGATGAATGGATAACTAAGTAAGTTCTAGGTTAACTTCAAGTTCCAAGGGTTTGCTAAGTCACTTCAGTCGTGTCCGACTCTGTGCAACCCCATAGACGGCAGCCCACCAGGCTCCCCGGTCCCTGGGACTCTCCAGGCAAGAACACTGGAGTGGGTTGCCATTTCCTTCTCCAATGCATGAAAGTGAAAAGTGAAAGGGAAGTCGCTCAGTCGTGTCTGACTCTTCGCAACCCCATGGACTGCAGCCTACCAGGCTCCTCCATCCATGGGATTTTCCAGGCAAGAGTACTGGAATGGGGTGCCATTGCCTTCTCCTCCAAGGGTTTAGGGTTGGGTAAAAGAAAGTATGAGGTTTTCAACAAAGTATGGAGGAAGAACTTCTATGCTTGGGAAGGTAGGTAGTTTTAGTTTTGGACAGGCTGAGTTTGAGATGAGTGTGCAACATCAAGGTAGGGATGTCTGATACTTGATGCAGTTCACAGTGTAGGAATAACATCCGGGGAATGTCAAATTAAACAAAGATTAATGTTTTTGTTGTTAGATAGATGGTGATTTAAGCAAGGTAACTGATTCATATCGCCCAGCGAAAGTGTCCACAGAATAAATCCAACTTTAGAGGCAGGAATGTTTTTAAGAGAAAGAAGAAAAAAAAAGAAGACAGAAGGAAAAAGAGGGAAAATCGTGGTGTGAATGTTGGCGATGAGAATTTTAAAAAGGAAGTTTTCAAAACTGTCAGGGGTCAAGCTGAATGTATTTACACATGAAGCTTTTTTTATTTTGGCTTCGGGAAATTATTAGAAACTATTGAAAACAATTTCTACAGAATAGTGGGGGAAATGAGAGTTCAGTGAGTAGAAAGTGAGGAAGTAAAAACATCTAGTTTAGATTACCTGTAGAAGAAGGTTGACCACAAGGGATAGGTAACAGTATTACCTTGTAGTGGGGCGATAAGGCTGAGAAAAAAGTCAAGGGTGGGCAAAGCTTTCTGAGTGGAAAAGGTGTAATAGATGATGAATGAGAAGGGAAGGATATGGAATGATCATTGCAAGAGCAAGACTCCCGAGGCTGAGATACTAAATGGGGTCAAGAGTATAGGTGAAGGGGTTACCATGAGAAGAGAACGGGTAGAGAGATGTCTGGTGAAGGAGGTAAGTGAGGAGCTGTGATTGAACTGGAGGAGAGACTCTTCTCTACTATTTGCAGGTGATAAAGTCCAGCTGGGAGTTGGTGTGAGAGAGACAGTTACAGACTTGCAGAGTGTGGTATTCTTTTAGAGAGCAAACATGATGAAATGCAACACGGTTATCAGAATAGAATTGCCATGTAGCAACTGAGGGTCTCAAAAAAAAAAAAAAACATATTCTGAAACATTTATACATTTACTGGTAAATAAACTTAAATATTTTCTCCCTATTATAGCGCAACTACGGAACGGCAAGAAATACAGAAGCCAAATTTCACTGCACCTGGTCAAGAATTTTTGTCTAAGTCTCAGTTTTATGAACACCTGACTTTGGGAAAGTCTTCAAGCAATTTATCAATTTCAGGGCAGCCACTTTGCAAGGTTCCTGACCCAAGAAATGAGAAAAGGAGCCACTCAATAACTGTAGGCAAACCCATGAAAGTCTTTGTCCCACCTTTTAAAACTAAATCACACATTCACAGAGATGAGCAGTTTGTTGGCAAGAATACTAATTTGGAGGAAAACAAACAAAAACAAAAAAACGTAGATGAGCATGGCTCTGGTGACAGTGAAAACAATGTTAACAACTGTGAAACTCATCAGACAACAACTATACATTTCACCAAGGGTGAAGAAGAACCTTTAGGTATTGTGTAACAATTTGTGTTGACATATTTTTGCCTTTCAGTTATTTATTTCTTATATTAAATAATGCCTTGAGGAGAGGATTTTTTCCACTTTTTCATTGTGATTACTAATTTCAAAATCTTTTGTAATGCCACGTCTTAAGATTAAATTATTTTAATTTTTTTTCAAAGGTAACTACTTGTAGATTTTTTTTGTTTAAAAAAAAGTTTTAGACATACAATCTAGGACTGCTATGATTGGATTATATTTTTACCAGGCTGCTAATTTTCTTCCAAATTCAAAATAAAAACAATCTATTTCTGTTCTTTTATACGTGTTTTAAGTAGAAACTTTTTTCATCCCTTAAGATTTAAAGTTATAGCAAATTGATACGATTTTATAAAACAAGGGTTGTACTTTTAAAATTTTATATTCAACTTTAGTTTTTGCTATTTGTTCTTTAATAGGTTCAATTACAAATCTTCAGAATGCCAGAGATATACAGGATATGCGAATTAGAAAGAAACAAAGGCAACGTATTTTTCCACAGCCAGGCAGTCTATACCTTGCAAAAACATCCACTATGCCTAGAATCTCTCTCAGAGAGGCAGTAGAAGGCCGAATTCCCTCTGTGTGTTCTCACAAACAGGTATGTCTTTGTCTACAGTGCTAATAACTCTGATAGCAGTGTGTTGCTTTATTAACTGGCATCTCCAAATTGTTTTGTTTAAATAAAGAACAAATTGGGGCAGAAATGGATGAGTAGAATCATGTAGGATGAGTAAAATCATGTAGTAAAATCCTAATTGTCCTGCCATGGCAGCCTACTTCCTGTCTGCTGCTTTATTCCACCAAAGTGATCTGTACTTTAAAGTTCCCCCTTCAAAATGTATTCATTTAGTACTATAAGTGCTTTCAGCTAGGTGTTAGAGGAAGTGTGAATAACTCATAACCCTGAACCTGCTAAGAGCCATTTACAGTTTTAAAAGAGATTCTTACTAAACCAGCTCTATCTAGTTAGAATTTGGAGCAATGAAGAGATGAGAGTCTGGGCCCTTTCTAAGTTTTTTAACTTAAGAGGTTTTCTAAAACATTACGTTACTTTTTTATCCCCACAACGACTTTCTACTGCACATAGCGCTGGAGCCAGGTACACCAAGGGAATGAGAAAGGTGCTGCAGACTCTTGAAGGTCATTTATATTATATAAAAATATTTTAGCTTCTAGTAAGCAAGTTACGTATTTTCATAGTGAATGTTTTCATATTTAAATGAAAAACTTTGGGTAAATTCAGTTTTGGCTTGTTATAATTTTTTTTTCTGTGAAACATGTTCTTTTGTTTGATGGTTTTTTCTCATTTTCAAAATTTTCTATCATTTATTTTGTCTAGCTATATATGTATGGTGTTTCTAAACACTGTGTAAAAATTAACAGCAAAAATGCAGAGGCTTTTCAGTTTCACACTCAGGATTATTTTGGTAAGGAAGGTTTATGGACTGGAAAGGGAATACAATTGGCTGATGGTGGATGGCTCATACCCTCCAATGATGGAAAGGCTGGAAAAGAAGAATTTTACAGGTACTCTCTGCAAAGAGAAATTTTATATTATATATCCCATCATCTCTCTCTTTCTCACGAGTCCCTTTTTCATCTTTCTTTATCTCTCTCACACTTAAAAACTTGACTAGAAATCAAAAAGCTTATACATTGAATCATTTTAAGTACATTGTGGTTCAGTTGATATTCTGTTGAAATCTTTTGAAAAATGAATTTTGGTTTGTCTTAGGATTTACTGAATTGGTTCTGCTTAAATTAGGACATTGTTCTTATTGCTTATACAAAATAGACTGATAAGAAAAATTAAGTATAAGTTGGCCTTCTCGTAAAACCACACACACAGACACACTTCCATGCATATTCTCTTTCATTGTGTATTTCAGTAAATATATGAATACTAAAATTAGAAATACTTAAATATCAGTAATACCAAATAACTAGAGAACCCCAGTGGCCCTAAAACTTCAACCAACAGTTTGGAAACTGTTTATCCTCTTAGGATTCTAATGTTTATACAAACAGAATTTAAAGTGCTATCAGGCGAGGTATTACCTGATGCCAGTGACAAGCGATGGGAAACTTTTCTCCAGCGCCCTTATTTTTGAGATCTAGGTTTATCTTTCCAAAATTTACAGCTTTGGGAAAGTGGTAAAGCATCTTTTCCCTGAATTTTTCCTATTTTTAGAGTATTTTAAAACAGGAATGTATTTACATCTTGGCATTTGCCCCATATGTCAAATACTGATTCTATTTGGAAAAGTAACAGTTGTATCACTTAATTATATTAAGAAGACCACATAGTTTAGAGGTTAAAAGTGATTATTTTGTAATCAAGTGGGCATGGTTCAAAAATCTTTGAGTGTTGAAGCTCAAGCTTTTTTTAAAAAAAAGAAGAAAGTGAAAGTTTATTTAAACAAGACAACGCTCTCAGAGGGAGAGCAGGCAGATAGGTAAAGAGAGGCTGCCTCTTTATCTGCTTGCCTTTTTATCAGTTAGCAGATATTTATTGAAGACCTACTATACCCAGATACTGCTAATATCTTGGGTACTAGGGTTAGCAAAACAAAAAAATCTGTGCCCTAGTAAGTCATATATTCTAGTGGAGGGGTTTAAGGCAAGGAAGGAAAATTTTTTAAAGGACTAAGTAAATCATATAGTATATTAAAAAGTGATAAATACTTTGAAGATAAAACTAGCAAAGTGGGGTAGAGAGAATTGAGTGAGGAGAGGTGCAACTCTTTAAACAGAGTAAGAAGGCAACATGTAAGGGTACCAGTGCCAGTGGTTGGTAGATCAGAGGGTGAACATTTATGGATGTTCTTTTAATTACTTCTGGTCACATTAGTACTGAGAGTGAGACCGGGAAAGGCAGAGGAGTTGTAGATTTGAGCAGAAAGGAGTAGATAGTAAGAGAACCAGGACTAGAGAAGGAAGTTCTTGGTGATTTCTAAAAACAATCTCTTTAATAAGAAATATATAATCTAAAATATAATTATTTTAAATTAAAGATCTTATTTTTCAGTTGAAATGTGTATTAAATAATATGTGAAATTTTCATTAGCATATTTTGATACATGTCAAATCATTTTCTAAAGTTATACTGCTTATTGATTATATATTAACTCATAAAAAACTTATTGAATGATTTTATACAATTTAGTTTTTGTGCAAAGAATAGTTGGGGCCATTGAATTCAGTATCATCTTATGTGGTTTTTATTATTCATTCTCCCTTTATTTGTTCAGAGCTCTGTGTGACACCCCAGGTGTGGATCCAAGGCTTATTTCTAGAGTTTGGGTCTATAATCATTATAGATGGATTATATGGAAACTAGCAGCTATGGAATTTGCCTTTCCTAAGGAATTTGCTAATAGATGCCTGAACCCAGAAAGGGTACTTCTTCAACTAAAATACAGGCAAGTTTAAAGCATCCTATCATGTAATCCTGTATTGTGGTATGGGTCAGACTTGTAAGCCGCCTGTGACTGTCCATCATAAAGGATCACTAGCCAGTTGTCAAGACAGTTGCTATCCCACTTGTATAGCATAGTTCTCATGTTACCCTCCAGCCCCACTTAAGATCAATCATACATTCATATACCTCCTGCTTCCCTTTTGTCCTTCCCTCTTCTCAAACTCTTGGCGTGTGAGAATATGAATTTGACAAATAAAGCATTACTGCATTTGGGGGAGATTAATATTTAACTCATTTTAGCAGTATAAAACTTAATATGCCAACTATCATCTTTGAAATTCTCCTTGGTATTTCTTCAGTAAAGGTTATTTAATTTTTATTCTCAATTTTTCAGTGACTTTTTTCTTACAGTGAAATTCTAGACTCACAATTCCTAAAATAATGCATTTTTCTGTTTCTTTTTAGATATGATGTAGAAATCGATAGAAGCAAAAGATCAGCGATAAAAAAGATAATGGAAAGGGATGACACAGCTGCAAAAACACTTGTTCTCTGTGTTTCTGAAATAATTTCATTAAGCACAGATATATCTGAACCTTCTAGCAATAAGACTAGCAGTGTGGATGCCACAAAGGTGGCCATTGTCCAACTTACAGATGGATGGTATGCTATTAAGGCCCAGGTGGACCCTCCCCTCTCAGCTCTCCTAAAGAATGGTAGACTGACTGTGGGTCAGAAGATCGTAATTCATGGAGCAGAGCTGGTGGGCTCTCCTGATGCCTGTACACCTCTTGAAGCCCCAGAATCTCTTATGTTAAAGGTAAGTTAAATACATGTGCACTCTTGGTAAAAATCAGGCACTGATTCAGTTAAATTCTAGAGAGGCTTTACATTTACATTTTAAAATTTATTTATGCCTATTATGTTTCAGTTTTTGAAAAATGTACTGATACTCTTAAGTGTAAGTGGCAGGTTTCTCAGATAGTTAAACGTGAACGTGAACGTGAAGTCGCTCAGTTGTGTCCGACTCTTCGCGACCCCATGGACTGTAGCCTACCAGGTTCCTCTGTCCATGGGATTTTCCAGGCAAGAGTACTGGAGTGGATTGCCATTTCCTTCTCCAAGGGATCTTCCCAACCCAGGGATCGAACCCGGGTCTCCCACGTCGTAGACAGATGCTTTACCATCTGAGCCACCAGGGAAGTCCCAGATAAAGTATTTGTGATTTTGGGGGGAAAGCCAGAGATATTTATTGAGCTAAAACAATGTGGGTTGCAGTTAAAGAATAGGAGTAAATTTGCATCAGATGCTTGGTTTTTATACTTGGAGCTCTTGCCACCACGTTGTTCTCATAGTATTGCTCTACTTCCACCCTGGTGACTAGGCCAGATCTCTGTTTCAGTGTGATTAGAACATCAAGTCTCAGTGATTCTTGAATATGTAATACTAAAGTACACTTTTCATCTCTGTGTATATTTAAACCTAGGTAACAGGACTTTGTCAGTGTTGAATAGTCTACAATATTGCTATCAGAAATGATTGCAATGTTGCACATTCAGATTCACTTATGAAATAACCTTGTAAAGAATTTACTTGTTATATTTTGAATCACTGTATTTCAGGAAAGCATTTTAATAAATTAATCATTTTTAAGTTAAAGAGATAATTTGTCATTAACGTGGGCTTCAATTCAGCATACAATATACTATGATTTACATTTCCTTTCTTTACAACTTACTGCTTTCCCTGGAGTTATTAAGTGTCTTGTCTTGTTTCTCTTAATTTTCTTTTATCCTTATTACCAACTCATTTCCACACAAGAGCCACATAAAAATCATCTCACTATGTTAAAATACCTTTATCAGTTTCATTTCTTTTTCCTGAAGATTCCTTGGATTTCTCCGTATTCCTGCTCGATTCCAAAGTGGTTATTGTCCACGTATGTGGCACAGTTACCATTCTTGAGATTATTTTCACCTCTTTCTCTGTTAGAAGCCCCACAGTCTGGATTTCGATTCTTTCTAGATTTGTTCCCTGGTTTTAAGGCAGACAACTACCATAGGCTTCTTGAGAAAGGGAACATGCAGTAATTTTTTATCTTATTACAAAGTTAACTAAATACAGAATTTGAGGTAGAAATAATTCCTTCAGAATTTTGAAGACATTTCTTCTGTTACCTTGCTTTTAGTATAGTTCCTGCTAAGTCAGTGTTGGTCTTTCTTATCCCCAGCCCTTCACTATGGGATCTGTCCCCAAGAGGATTTTAGACTGCCTGTCTCCATTATTCTGAAGTTGCACAGTGAGATTAATCCTAAAAGAAGGCAAATTATTATGAAATCTGAAGTAGAAGTGAATATATATTTCGCTTATAAATCAATTTGTTAATCTGTCTAGATTTCCGCTAACAGCACTCGACCTGCTTGCTGGTATGCCAAACTTGGATTCTCCCCTGATCCCAGACCGCTTCCTCTTCCCTTGTCATCACTCTTCAGCGATGGAGGAAATGTTGGTTGTGTTGATATAATTATTCAGAGAGCATACCCTATACAGGTAGGATACATTCTTGAAACTTACTCTGTATTTCTTCTTTTGCATGCTCAGTCATGTCCGACTCTGTGATCCCAAGGACCAGAGCCCACTAGGCTCCTGTATCCATGGGAATATTTCTTTGCATAGAGACGATTAATTTGAATGATCCCTCCCTACCATATATTTCTGTTTGACACATTATTAACAGTGGATGGAGAAGACATCAACTGGATTATACATATTTCGCAATGGAAGAGAAGAAGAAAAGGAAGCAACAAAATATGCAGAAGCTCAGGAAAAGAAACTGGAAGCACTGTTCACTAAAATTCAAGCAGAATTTGAAGACCATGAAGGTAAAATGAGTTGTGTTTACAAGATCTTTTTTTCATGTGAAAATAAAGTGTTCAGATCAGTTCAGTTCAGTCGCTCACGTGTCCAACTCTGCAGCCCCATGAATTGCAGCACGCCAGGCCTCCCTGTCCATCACCAACTCCCGGAGTTCACTCAGACTCACGTCCATCGAGTCAGTGATGCCATCCAGCCGTCTCATCCTCTGTCGTCCCCTTTTCCTCCTGCCCCCAATCCCTCCCAGCATCAGAGTCTTTTCCCATGAGTCAGCTCTTTGCATGAGGTGGCCAAAGTATTGGAGTTTCAGCTTTAGCATCATTCCTTCCAAAGAACACCCAGGGCTGATCTCCTTCAGAATGGACTGGTTGGATCTCCTTGCAGTCCAAGGGACTCTCAAGAGTCTTCTCCAACACCACAGTTCAAAAGCATCAATTCTTCGGCGCTCAGCCTTCTTCACAGTCCAACTCTCACATCCATACATGACCACAGGAAAAACCATAGCCTTGACTAGACGGACCTTAGTCGGCAAGGTAATGTCTCTGCGTTTGAATATGCTGTCTAGGTTGGTCATAACTTTTCTTCCAAGGAATAAGTGTCTTTTAATTTCATGGCTGCAGTCACCATCTGCAGTGATTTGGGAGCCCCCCAAAATAAAGTCTGACACTGTTTCCACTGTTTCTCCATCTATGTCCCATGAAGTGATGGGACTGGATGCCATGATCTTTGTTTTCTGAATGTTGAGCTTTAAGCCAACTTTTTCACTCTCTTTCACTTTCATCAAGAGGCTTTTTAGTTCCTCTTCACTTTCTGCCGTAAGGGTGGTGTCATCTGCATATCTGAGGTTATTGATATTTCTCCCAGCAATTTTGATTCCAGCTTGTGTTTCTTCCAGCCCAGCGTGTCTCATGATGTACTCTGCATAGAAGTTAAATAAGCAGGGTGTCAATATACAGCCTTGATGTACTCCTTTTCCTATTTGGAACCAGTCTGTTGTGTGTTAGAGGCTTCTAATTGGGTTGATTGTCTTCATTTTGAGTAATGGATTTTTTTTCTGATTCTGAATCTGAATTTTTTTACTTTAAATAAAATATTACATAGATATACAGATAAGTATTGAATTGGCCCCAAAATATCAGATCTTTATTCACCACAGTTAGCTTTTAGAACCTCACAAATTGCCTTAGGCAATTAAACATTATAGACCTACAGCACTTTTCAGAAGTCTTAATTAAATTCCCCCTTGAGCTTTCATAACTAGAGTATTTGTGGCAAAGATTTTTGTTATTAGAGAAAGGAAAACAACAAGGGAAAGAACTATCAGATTATTCTCCCCAAACCATTTGTAATTCTCTGTCCTCTGTGTCTTTATCTGTTATAGAACTTGCATTTTTGCTCTCGTAGTTGTTGTTTTTTATGTTTTATACCTGGAGCTTGAGCTTGTTTTCCCAGTGGCATCAATTTGAATAATAAAAATCATAGTGTTTTATGCTTAAAAGACATGAAAGTTTACTTTTTTATCTACCTTTTTATTGTGGAAAATATTATGTTCTGCATTTCTTCATGATTTTATTATTTAGCTTCATGTTCTATATAAATTTGAAGGAAAATGGGCTTCTCAATATTTGATTTACTTAAAATTACCACTAGCTCATAATTAGGTGAATCATGAAATCATTTACTTTAATTTACAAATTGTTCCAATGAAGTAAACTCTGTATGACAGTTTTTTAAACCATTAATACACTAGTTTCAAATTTTCCTGGAGAACTTTTAGCAGATAAGTGGTTTATTTTTAACCTCCCTTCTTTGGGTGCTTTTTTTTTTTTTTTTGCTGAGTTCTCTAGTTTTCAGTGTTCTTCAGTTCAGAGTTTAGCTTACTTAGTGTTTTTTCCCTAGAATATGTGACAGAACAATGTATACCGTCACGTGCACTAACCAGACAGCAGGTCCGTGCTCTGCAAGATGGTGCAGAACTTTATGAAGCTGTGAAGAATGCGCCAGACCCAAGTTACCTTGAGGTGAGAGAGTAAGTGGGCCTGCAGGAAGTAAGTGAAGCCTTAGTCTTCATCCTTCAAGGTGGGAAGCTGTTGTCACTCATCTGGTCAGTATAGGAGGCAGTATGTTGAAATGCTGTGTTTCTCAAAGAGGATGTGTGCATTCTAGGATCCTCAGTGATGTACCAAACCAGGTGGTACATTTCTACTTCTGAACCAAACAGAGGATGAGAGGTTAAATAATTTTATATATTAAATATGGTTTAAAGTGTGGTCAGAGCTTGTTTATTTTTAAGGTAAAATAAGTATCTTCAAAGCACTGTCTCAGTTTCCTCAGCTCTTCGGATCCTGCCTAGAGTTTATTTCATTATCCTCTACCTAAAGGACAGTTAGTTGGAAAAGTTTCAGAAACACTAAAGTGTGTTACAAACAGCACAGGCTTTAGAACCATGGCTCTACCATTTATTAGCTAAGCAAATAGGACATAAAATAGCTATCAAATGGGCACAAAAGATGTTTTAGAATCAAATTGGATAATGTATATAAAGTGTATTGTTGCAAAGTTTTATATAAATGTTATTAAAACATCATTTCATATATTAAGGTAATCTGCTTCCCAAATTTTTAGACACCTGGGTATCTAATTAATGCAACTTCTAAGATTATTTTGCTAAATAGGGAGAAGAGGGGAAATTTTAGGAAGACAGTTTATTGATGAATATCGTTTATTTTGATGACAGTAAAAGTTGTATACGGCTTTAACTTTCTTAAGTGGGCCCTCACAGTAAACACTGCTCTGCTCAGAGAGTGAGCAGTGCTGTTCTGAATAGAATTCCCCTGTATTCCCAAATGTTACAACACAGACTGTCTATGGATAGTGAGTCTGATTTTCAAGCCTGTGAGTACAGTTGCTACAAGTCTGTATGGCTTTGTTATGCTTTCCTGAGAAATTATTTGTCTCTGTCTCTTTATGTTTGTTGACGCTTATGAAAACATAGTCTTAATTTCATCCATAAAATTTAACAAAATATTATTTTGGTTTCCTTTTATAGAATTTACTTACAAGGAGAAAGTAGGGGGCAGGATGAGAGCTGGGAGACTTAAGTTCTAGACCCTAGCCCTGTGTAGCTGGACAGACCTCAGACCTCCTCCACCACCATCTGCCTGGGAAAGCCTGAGGGTGGCTTATCTCTAAGGGTCTAAGTTTATGTGGTTCTAAGAGATTCACTGAAAGAAAGGTATCATTATCATTCTTAGAGAAAGAAATTGCCATCAATTTCTAAAATATCTGTTAAAAGGACTTGTTTTCAGTGATAATGTTTAGTTGTTGTAGGGCATCTGAAATCACATAATTTTTTAAAAATTAATGTTTAAAAAAAACTGCCTGTTCAGGAACATCTTTGTAAGGCACAGAGTTCCCCTTCCCAATACAGACTCAGGTATTAACATGGGTGAGTCAGCAGCAGTCTAGTAGGTTATGTGTCAGAATTCTCATTTATTTTATTTTTGGTTCCTTTAGTTTTTTTTAACACTGGGTGAGATTCCTAGGAGGTTCAAACACCAGTTTGCTAAATGACTGGGAAAGAAATGTAGAGACAGAGATAAGTGCTTATAGTACATACCTGTTTTAAATATTATCTACTGTTCCAGAGAGTTAATGAAATTATACTACAGGGGCTAAGAATGGAGGGCTTTTGAGCCAACCCCTGCCTATATGGCTCTGCAAATTATTTATTCTGTCTGTACCTCCGCTTCACTACCTACCTCATGGAAACAATAATAGTACCTACCTCACAGGATTATTTTAAGAATTAAATAAATTAATACATTACATTACCCATACATAGACCTGTTTCTGAAATATAATAAGCATTCAGATGTTAGCCATTTAGAATGTCACTGTTGATGATTATGATTATTAGAGTATATTTGTAAGTCGGGGTTGTTTGGCCCTAGGTAAATTTATCACAAGGATTACTAAACTGTTTAAGGCACTTGAAAATACTTGTTATGTGATAAACTGAGTACATAAATCTCAATTTTTATATTGTCACATCCTTAACGTGAACTCAGTTCTGTTGTATTTTATCCCCATTTAAAGAGATTCGTCTCCAATAGATGAGGTGGTTTGTTTCTGTTTTGTTTGCTTTATACTCCAAAATCATCTGCCTCACTATACCAATTGGCCACAGGGTTATTTTAGTGAAGAGCAGTTAAGAGCCTTGAATAATCACAGACAGATGTTGAATGATAAGAAGCAAGCCCAGATCCAGGTGGAACTCAGGAAGGCTATGGAGTCTGCTGAGCAAGGGGAACAGATTTTGCCAAGGGACGTTACACCTGTATGGAAGCTGCGTATCATGAGCTATAAGAGAAAGGAAAAAGATTCAGGTCAGTATGGAGAGTTTTTGTTTTTAATCAATTTTAAGTTTAAAAAATTATTAGCTTATTATTTCAAATGGTAGATCAAGAGTTAAGTGAGTTTATATCAGGGGAGACAAAATGGGCTCCCGGGGCCCACAAAATGACAATATATCCCTTGGATCTTTGTTGTCCTCAGTATTTATTTTTAAACAAGATTCTTACTGATTATCATTTCTTCCATTATAATTTGTCTTTTTCCTCTTTCTCTCAATAGTTATATTGAATATCTGGCGTCCATCATCAGAACTATACTCCCTCTTAACAGAGGGAAAGAGATACAGAATCTATCATCTTACAGCATCAAAATCTAAGAGTAAATATGAAAGAGCTAACATACAGTTGACAGCAACAAAAAAGACTCAGTATCAACAACTACCGGTATAAACTTCTCATCATAATTTTTTAATTTTGATAAATGCGTATTAGTTTATAGAATCCATGTATACTGATTTTTTTTTTCTTGTAGGCTTCAGATGAAATTCTATTACAAATCTATCAGCCAAGGGAGCCCCTTCACTTCAACAAATTATTGGATTCAGACTTCCAGCCACCTTCTTCTGAGGTGGACCTAATAGGATTTGTAGTTTCTGTTGTGAAAAAAATAGGTAATACACAGTGTATTTAATGGTAGCTTTTTTATGGATGCCTTGGAAAAGCATTATATTTTAAAATTTGTCTTCCTTATGATTAACTGAAGCTACTAATTGACAAGTTTTGTAACTAGTGATTTGAAAGTACATTTGTTTTGACTTGATTCTTAAAGGCAGTTCTATAATATCACGAGGAAACAACTTATATGCCATTCTGTGCTACTTAAAGAAACTGCTAGAAAATGTTTTGCACCACAGTAATGATTACAAAATAAGCTCCTTCTGCAGTTAACTGAGCTATCAAGCCTTCACCTCCTACCTCAGTTTTTATTACTCTTTAACATCTTAGCCAAATTAATCTCTACTTAATTCTATCAATATAACTTTGTTCATTCCTCCTTCCATACCCTGTTCTGTTGATTTTATCTGCAAACCATGTGCCCAGCTTATGTCTCAACTTTAGCACAAAAGCCTTCCATTTATTGGTAATTTTGTGCCAGGCCCTTCAGCATTTGGTCTCACCACCCCTACCCTCCAGAACTCTGGGCCCCCTTCCCCTTCAGCTGTGCTAACACCTTCCTTGCTATTCTTGCGTCCACTTTCATCACAGGGCCTTTACCCTCACTGCTCCCCCTCCTAGAAACCCTGCCCCCAGGCAACCATATTCCCTTGGCTCCTTCAGGCCTCTGGTGAAACTCAGCCTCCTAAGAGGCCTTTCTTTGAGCCCTTTTGTAAAAGCTGTATTTCCCCTGCTCCCAACTGAGCACTTTTCTCCCCTTTTTTGCCTTATTTTTCTCCATAGCACCCACCAGCACCTGTTTTCTTGATTTCCCTCTTCTGGGAGTGTTAGCTCTCTGAGGGCAGAGCCTTTGTTACTGCTGTATCATCAGCTCTTAAAACAGTGCCGAGTTCACAGTAGGGTCTCAGATCCATGGATTCCTTGTTGATCAACTGCTCGGTCACAGCTTCTCGCTTCCTCAGCTCTTTGGCTAAGGTTTATCGTCAGTCTTTTTTTCAAGAAGGCTTCAACTGTGCCATATTCCAGGAGTTCCTCATAAGTTTGAAATGTGAAACTATTGCCCTAATTCTGGGACTGTGTCTTGGCAGGCATAATAATGTAGGATCTTGCTTTCTTTTCTTCCCTCAGAACTTTGTAGAAATTCCTCTTTTGACATTGCACAGTCTAAAATTTCCCTGCATTTAGTAGGTGATTTTCTTTTTTATGTTTAGATGTCTGAAGAATATGTTTTGAGGTCCAAAAGTTCAAGCTGTATCTTATAAGCATTCTATACAGTTCTCCTGAAACACAGATGACCTTTTAATCTGCAAATTCAGGGAATTCCCTGGTGGTCCAGTGATTAGGACTCGGTGCTTTCACTGTTAAGGGGGCCCAGGTTCAATCCCTGGTTGGGGAACTAAGATTCCACAAACTACATGGTGCAGCTAAATAATAATCTGTAGATTCAGTGCTTTCTTTGTATCAGATAAATTCTGTAATATCTTTGAATGAATCTTTTTTATTTCACTTAGTAGGATTTCTACTTCAAAGCCAGCAGTTAGTCTTATGTTGGATTTTTTTTAACCTCTTCTCTGATTGCTTCTGTCTTTTCCATCTTCATTCACCATGATTCTATGTCAGTAATTTTTTCTGCAATATGTTTTATTCCTTGTGGTTTGTAATGCATGCATCAGTCCCATTATGGATAGTTTATTGGTGTCTCAGGTTCTTTCTTTGATCCTGCAGTCTCCTTTTGTCTTACAGGACTATTTTTCATCCAATATCCATATCCAAGCTTTTATTTTATTGATTATGTTCCTATTAAGTACAATAGCATGAGTCAGTTTTCAAGACTTCAGAAATTTTCTTTTACTTTTATTTTGGGGTTGTGCTCGTTGTCTTTCGCTATGTTCATTTCTCTTTTTTTGCTTAATGTGTTTTTGTTTACTTGTGTTTTAGTGCTTTGTGGGTTTTTCTTTAACCACAGTATGTTACTATACTACATGGTTTTTGTAGCATTTTTATTTCATCTTGTCATATTTGGGTTATTCCAAACATCATTATTATTGTTATAGAGGGTGGGTAATGTTTATTCAGTTTGTTCAATCAATATTTATTGAATGCCTGTCATGTGCCAGGCACTGTTCTAAATGCCTAGGTGCATAGCAGTGAAAAAGAGGCAAATATCCCTGCCCTCATGGAGCCAACATTATGGCTAGGGAGGGAGATCACAAACAAAATAAGTAGCACAGACAGTTTTCTTAGTGTGGCTAAGGAAGAAAATGGAGGAGGGAGTGACAGGTAGGATGGGGGAAGGGGAGAGGACTGCAGCTTTAGACAGCAACATGAGGAAAGATCTCACTGCAAAGGTGGCATCTGGATGAGACATGAAGGACTAGAGGGAGAGAGGCCTGTGGACATCTTGGTGGGGGGTGGGAGGATATTCCAGGAAGAAGGAGCGGCAGTGACAAAGGTCATGTTAGAGAATGACCCTGGTGCCTAAAAGCATTAGCAGCAGCCAGCGAGTGAGCAGTAACAGCTAGGAAGAGGCAGTGGAGGACTGAATTATGGCATCGGCCTTGCATGAATTCTCTCTCTGAAGGTTTCAAGTAGAGGAGTGACACCCTCTTTTCTTCCAAGGAGCAAGCATCTTTTAATTTCATGGCTGCAGTCACCATCTGCAGTGATTTTGGAGCCCAAGAAAATAAAGTCTCTCTGCTCATCTATTTGCCATGAGGTGATGAGACCAGATGCCGATCTTAGTTTCTTGTATGTTAAGTTTTAAGTCATCTTTTTCACTTTCCTCTTTCACTTTCAGCAAGAATCTCTTTAGTTCTTTGCTTTCTGCCATAAAAACGGTGTCATCTGCATCTGAGGTGATTGATGTTTCTCCCGGCAATCTTGATTCCAGCTTGTGCTTCATCCAGCCCAGCATTTCACATGTACTCTGCATAGAAGTTAAATAAGCAGGGTGACAATATACAGCCTTGACATACTCATTTCCCAACTTGGAACCAGTTTGTTGTTCCATGTCCAGTTCTAACTGTTGCTTCTTGACCTGCATAGAGATTTCTCAGGAGGCAGGTCAGGTGGTCTGGTATTCCCATCTCTTTAAGAATTTTCCATTTGTTGTGATCCATACAGTCAGAAGGCTTTGGCGTAGTCAATAAAGCAGAAGCAGATGTTTTTCTGGAATTCTCTTGCTTTTTCTATGATCCATCTGATGTCAATTTGATCTCTGGTTCCTCTGCCTTTTCTAAATCCAGCTTGAACATCTGGAAGTTCATGGTTCATGTACTGTCGAAGCCTCATTTGGAGAATTTTGAGCACTACTTTGCTAGCGTGAGATGAATGCAATTGTGCGATAGTTTGAACATTCTTTGGCATTGCCTTTCTTTGGGATTGGAATGAAAACTGGCCTTTTCCAGTCCAGTGGCCACTGCTGAGTTTTCCAAATTTGCTGGCATACTGAGTGCATAGCTTGGAAGAAAAGCTATGACCAACGTAGACAGCATATTAAAAAGCAGAGACATTACTTTGCCAACAAAGGTCCATCTAGTCAAAGCTATGGTTTTTCCAGTAGTCATGTGTGGATGTGAAAGGTGGATTATAGAGAAAGCTGAGCACTGAAGAATTGATGCTTTTGAACTGTGGTGTTGGAAAAGACTCTTGAGAGTCCTTGGACTGCAAGGAGATCAAACCAGTCCATCCTAAAGGAAATCAGTCCTGAATATTCACTGGAAGGACTGATGCTCAAACTGAAACTCCAATGCTATGGCCACCTGATGCGAAGAACTGCTGCAAAGTCACTTCAGTCGACTTCAGTGTCTGACTCTGCGACCCCATAGACGGCAGCCCACCAGGCTCCCCCGTCCCTGGGATTCTCCAGGCAAGAACACTGGAGTGGGTTGCCATTTCCTTCTCCAATGCATGAAAGTGAAAAGTGAAAGTGAAGTCACTCAGTCATGTCCGACCCTCAGCGACGCCATGGACTGCAGCCTTACAGGCTCCTCCATCCATGGGATTTTCCAGGCAAGAGTACTGGAGTGGGGTGCCATTGCCTTCTCTGTATGCGAAGAACTGACTCTTTGGAAAAGACCCTGATGCTGGGAAAGACTGAAGGCAGGAAAATTAGGGGACGACAGAGGATGAAATGGTTGCATGGCATCACTGACTTGATGGACATAAGTTTGAGTGAGCTCCAGGTGTTGGTGACGGACATGGAAACCTGGTGTGCTGCAGTCCATGGGGTGGCAAAGAGTCGGACACGACTGAGCGACTGAACTGAACTGTGATACCGTCTGAGTAGGTTTTCTCAGGATCACTCAGGCTGCTCTGTTGAGAGTAGACTGCAGCGGGGTGTGAGACTCCAAACAGGGAAATCAGCTGGAGGCTGTTGTAGAAATTTAGGCAATTGATAACAGTTTGGAGCAAACAAAGCAATGGGAGTGGCCAGGAATAGTCAGATTGTGGTTGTATTTTGAAGGTAGGGGGACAGTGTGGATGAAGAGAAGAATCAAGGAGTGAGGGCCGAGGTTTTGTCTGAGCAGCTGGAGGAATGGAGTTGCTATATAGAGGAGAGTACGCAAGAAAAACAGGTGGGCAGGGAAGGCCAGGAGCTTTATCAATTAAAGATTTCTACTTGACAGCTGGATACTGTTGTAAGGGAATCGTCTAGGCTGAAGATACAAGTTGGGAAGTCATCAACATACAGGTGATGCTGAAATTCAGGAGACAGGATGATGTCACTGGGTGTGGGAGTAGGTAGAGAAAAGAGCCAGGGCCTGACCAGGCCTGTCAGAGGCATTTGATACCACAGAGAGAGGTAAGGCTGACAAGGGAGAGGTGGGACACGGTGTCCAGAGAGGCAGTGTGCAGAGGCCAGGGACTGCACGTGTGGGATGAACTGGGAGCCTCGGTTTCTCTTGGAGACAGACGTAAGACTAGATTGTGGTGACAAGGTGAGCTGTGTGAGAGGGACCCGCCAACACCTCATGCAGTTGACTCTTTCTGTGGTATTGAAGACCAGTTTTACCCCTCTTAGTTCCTGTATGAAGCTGGGGTATTTTAGTTGCTATCCACTGTTGATTCCCATTATTCCTGGTAGATACTGTGTTGCAGATCATTTTCCCTAGTTCAGCAAGTAGCCCCATGTATTCATTCATCTGCTGAACCACAAACTTAAGCAGCATATTATCTCACAGTTCTGAAGGCTGGAAGTCCAAACTCAAGGTACTGGCAGGGTGGGTTCCTTCCGAGAAAGTCTGTCCTGTGCCTCACTCCCAGCCTCTGACGGTTTGCTAGGAGGCTGTGGCCTTCCTTGGCCTGCAGATGCCTCACCCAGTCTCTGCCTTCGTCACCTTTCAGTCTCCTTGTGTGCATGTCTGTGTCCAAATTCTCCCTTTTCATAAGGACGTTCAATTAGGATGTACTGAAATGAAACTTCAACTTGATTTTGTTAGCAAACACTGTGTTTGCTAGTAAGGTGACATTCACAGGTTAGGATGTCAACATCTTTATGGGGACGCAACTCAATCCATGACTGTTACCCTGTTTTCCACCAGAGCCATTTTCATTATTTCTGATTATTTCTATTTGTTTTTCTTCAGATTTAAGAATACAGAATTCTTAAAATGTGTGTTCTCTCACCAGTGTGGAGAAGGAGACTAGAAGCTGAGCCCTCTTGTGCTTCGTTCTATCCCACAATCTTCTGTTGCTTTCCTTCATCACCAGTTCTTAAACTTTATATTAGGATATGCCTTATTTATATGTTATTGGTAGACATTTTTTTTTTTTTTTTAGTTTGATGTCAAGTGTTAGTGGGAGAAATTTCTATCAGAAAGTTTCAAAGTGCCACCCTAAACCTGAAGTACCAGTTCTCCATTACCCAACTCTAATCATGAGGTTTCTTAGCTTAAAATCTTCGGTGGCTCCCTGTCCCTTAGAAAATGAAATGCAAACTCCTTCCAATGCCTGAAAAAGCCTCCAGCCTCCTGCCTTAAGCCACCGCCCCACAAACCTCAGCTACTTAGTTTCACATTCTTGGCACACTAAAATATTTAACATTCCTACCTTGAAAAAGTCATTCACTTTGCTTAGAATGCCCTCTTCCTTCCCATCTTGATGAATTTTCCCTATTCATTATTCAGCTTACATGTTTCCTGCTTCCCCAGGGCCTCTAACAGAATGTGTTGTCATACTGCGTTGAAATTTTAGCACCATAAGCAACAGGTCCTGAGCTGTTGAAAATCCTGAGCTTTCCCTAAATTTAGTTGTTTTGGTTTGTTTTTACCATTAGCATACACAAAGTAAATGGCCATACTTAGTTTCCTTATAACATTTATCCAGTACATATATAAGTGAAGTTTTTCATTTTCTGGCTTTTGTTTTTTCCATTTTAGGTATTGCTCCTTTGGTCTATTTGTCAGATGAATGCCATAATTTATTGGCAATAAAGTTTTGGAGAGATCTTAATGAGGACATTATTAAACCTCACATGTTAATTGCTGCAAGCAACCTCCAGTGGCGACCAGAGTGTAAACTGGGAATTCCTACTTTATTTGCTGGAGATTTTTCCATGTTTTCTGCCAGTCCTAAGGAGGGCCATTTTCAAGAGGCATTCCACAAAATGAAAAATACTGTTGAGGTAAAATTAGCCTTGAGCATTACCATACATGTTGGCATTTTCCGGCAGCTTTTATGAAACTTGGATAGTTGACATATAATGTGAGATTTCATCATATATTAATTGTTCATGAACCTGAGGAGATGGTGAGTGACAGCCATCAGGGAGGAAAGAATGATTTGACAGGAACCGAATTAGGAAAAATTGTGAGAAGGATGTTGTAGACCATGTAGGCAAACTGGAAATTGGTAACAAGAATTACACGTTACCCGTAGTTTACAGCACGTGGCAGTGTAATCACTTAATATGTTGATTCCAAATTTACATTCTAGGGACTTCCCTGGCAGTTCAGTGGTTAAGACTCCATGCTTCCATTGCAGGTGGCACAGGTTCAATCCCTGGTCAGGAACTAAGATCCTGCATGCCATGTGGAATGGCCATAAAAGAAAAAAAACACTTCTAAATTAACATTTTAAACTCCATATCTACTATTTTATCATTTATACCTCTTTGATTTAAAATAATACCAAATAGGAGAACAAAGTTCACTGAGTACTTACTGTACATCTGGCCTTGTAAGCCTGTCTCATTTAATGCTCCCACCAACCCTGGGTAGGGAAGATCCCCTGGAGGAGGAAATGGCAACCCACTCCAGTATCCTTGCCTGGAAAATTCCATGGACAGAGGAGCCTGGCAGGCTAGAGTCCACGGGGTCGCAAAGAGTCGGACACAACTAAGCAACTTCACTTCACTTCACCAACCCTATAACGAAGGGAACTATTTTCCCATTTCATTGATGAGAAACAGAAGTCACACATCCACATTGGTAGAACCAGGATTCATGCTTAAGCCATCTGAATGCAGAGTCCAGACTATTATTAACTACCATGCAGTGCTGCCTCCCAATAAAATTTGGCGTTTTATAAATGCTAACTTGTAATAATGAAAATCTATAAAAGATAAGCCTCTTAGTTCTGTAGTTTAATATTTGAAATGTGTTATTCAGAATTCATATAAATAAAAGTCTATTTTAAAAGCATTAGCTATATAAAATTTGTATAATATTCTACCTGGACTCAATGTACATCATGAATAATAACACCCTAATTTATTTATGGCTTCTAAACTGGGGGCTGTAAATGTAAACTGGGAGTTACGTTCACTATTTGGTTCCCTTGTGGAGTACTTACTGTTTATATCCTAGATTTTCTCTGACAACTTTCAAGGGCAGTTCACTTACATATCATTTAAAATTTTAACAAAATAGTGATAAATTAGGTTAAACCATAACCAAACTGCTGCTATTTGACTCTTTGTGGCTTCTGAAACAACAGTTTCGTATGGTATAACCTGTATGTTATTTCAGTTAATTCTTAGAACAGACATGAAGATGTTCTCATTTTGAAAGTGAAAATTGCTCAATTGTGTCCGACTCTTTGCAACCCTGTGGACTATACGGTTCATGGAATCTCCAGGCCAGAATAGTGGAGTGGGTAGCCTTTCCCTTCTCCAAGGGATCTTCCCAACCCAGGGATCAAACCCAGGTCTCCCCCATTGCAGGCAGATTCTTTACCAGCTGAGCCACCAGGGAAGCCCAAGAACACTGGAGTGGGTAGCCTATCCCTTCTCCAGGAGATCTTCCTGACCCAGGATATCTCTTTCCCTCACACACACACCCTCTTTCCTTCTCTCCCTCTAATAATTAAGGTCATCTAAATCACTGATGTAGCTTTTGCATTTTTACACTGGTGAATTATTTGACAGCTGCTATCATTTCAGGTTTTAAAGGTAACATTTTCTGAAAACATATGAATGTGTAGGTTTGCATTTTACAAACCAGCTTTTCCAATTTATTTTCTTAGAATATTGATATGTTTTGCGAGGATGCAAAAAACAAGCTGATTCGTTTACTTAATGCAAGTAATCCTAAGTGGTCCACCCCGACTAAACACTGTACTTCAGAACCACCCACTGCTCAAACAGTCCTTGGTTCAGGAGATAAGTTTCCGGTAAGTTAATCTAAATTTAACAGATTTTATAAATACTCTATAGAGAGGCAACAATATATTCCGATGTATACCTAGTAAACATAATAAACTGTAATTAAACTTAATTAGAAAGTGTCATTAATTATTAGTGCCTCCTATAGGTATAGGCTATCTGGAAAGTTTATCTTGTTTACTGAAGCCAGAATGTAACACTCTTTGGGGGCAAATTTTGTAAATCGGTGCTTTCATTTTTAGCACTCCCAGTACACATGACTGAGATGTTTTTGCCCATGTCTTTTTGCTCAGAGGACTATCCTATATAACTAGGGTTGTTTCTAAGCTCAATTTAACTCTAAATCACAATAAAAGCAAATCGAGCTAAAGTCTGTAATTTTGCTAAAGACTAGTTCTTAAGTAGCTAAACTTGCTAAGCTCTATATATTAACTCATTTAACCTTCACAACAACCATGAGATAAAAATTATCTACAGTTTACGGACAAGGAAAGTATGACAACAGGGGTTAAGCATTTGCCTCCAGTCAGTCTAGAAAAGTAGGAACATAGGCTGTGTTCTTAAAATGATTTTAAAATGCTTTTTTTTGTTTAACCTGTTAATAACAAAAAGATTAAAGTATAAATTATGTCTCCTACCTCCTTTTTGCTTTTACTACAATTATTCTTCATCTTTATTTTCATGTCATTTTTATATCCTCTTATGCAACAATCTTTCCTTCTGGAATAAGAATAATAATATTAATGTCTCTTGAAATCATAGCCACTAGGGGAGTGAAAGTGTGTGGTATTTGTATGTTTAAATATTTTTTAATAAAGCTAATTTGATTTTTTTTCATATATTAGGACATAATTATATAGGCTACGTGTTTTTTTTTTTATTAGCTGTCTTCTCCCAGTAGTGAGATGAATTACCAAAGTCCGTTGTCACTTTGTAAGCTAAAAGAGAAGTCTGTCTGCACACCTGTATCAGCCCAAGTGACTTCAAAGTCTTGTTGCAAAGGAGAAAAAGAGACTGATGACCCAAAAAGCTGCAAAAAGAGAAGAGCCTTGGATTTCTTGAGTAGACTGCCTGTACCTCCACCTGTTAGTCCCATTTGTACATTTGTTTCTCCAGCTGCACAGAAAGCATTTCAGCCACCACGGAGTTGTGGCACCAAATATGAAACACCTATGAAGAAAAAAGAATTGACTTCTCCTCAGATGACTCCACTTGAAAAACTTAACAACATTTCTCTTTTGGAAAGTGATTCGATAGCTGATGAAGAACTTGCACTGATAAATACCCAAGCCCTTTTATCTGGTTCAGCAGGAGGAAATCAACTTACATCTACCAGTAAGTCCAATAGGACTGTTCCCACTAGTCCTAAGGATTATGTTGGACTGAAAAGGCCTTACACTACATCTGTGATCAGAGAACGAGAGAATTCCCCAGCCAGGACTAAAGAACAGGATACTAATACGCAGGACACAAGTGCAATAAAAAATATATCCAAGAGACTGCAAAGGCGACTGAAACCAAAATGACAATAAATCAGTTATTGACTCAACCTTTCCAGTTTGTAAAACATAGACAGTTTCAAACTGTACATTGCAATTTGCATAATGAGGAAAGGAAGCAAATAGTTAAAAGTTTATCTGGTGTTTGTATATCACAGAAATGCTCTTTCCCTTTTTCTTTATTGGTATATTCTTATTTCAATTATATATCTTAAAACTGTGTAACTATATTAACTAATCAAGAAAATCTCCTTTAAACCTTTATGACTGGGTTTGATCACTGTAAGTATTACAAATGAAGTAAACACGACTGTTTCTTTTAGATTGTGTTCTTATAACTACAGGAAACTAAAGTTATCTTGACTCACATAATTCTTTTTGGTTTAGTTCCATTTTAGGTTTGTTTTTAAGAGGTAACCCACTATGAACCAGTTTCCCATAATGCACATGTTGGTTCTAATATAGTTTTTTCCTGATCAAAGAAGTCAAGATGAGTAAGATATTACAGTGGTGTTTTCTTTCGACCAGTTCTTCATCCTTAAGTCAGCATGACTACAAGAAAAACAGAACCCTCCGTGCACTTCCTTTTTTGATGCCATTTTGATCTGTAAAATTAAATTATTTATTAAAAGTTGAAATACTTTAAATCAGAAACAGACTTCATTGTGTTAATTTGTTTTGATTTCTTAACAAAATGATCTGAACTGCAACTTAAGAGAAAATCTTTCTTTCAAACTGGCACTGATTCTCCTTGCTTTCAGTCCTGTCACAGGATTCAGCAAGCAGTCCCTTTTAAACCTAGTTTTTCTCTAACCACCAATGCAGATGAGAACCATTCAATTTAAGACGGTATTCTCATTTGTTACTTTAATAGAGGAAAAAGAGAAAGCAGTTCAAACTAGGAGCTAATAGCATAAAGTGTTTTAGTATGTCTTAAATTTATATACAATATCATGTTTTTAAATCTCATTATAAACACACCTTAAAGCCAAGAATAAATCCTTTTAAAAAGCCATTTCCTTCCTTCCATAACTGTGACCCATGTTTTTTCTTGCTTCTGAAAATTAACATAATAGTCTGTTCTGCTATTCTTTCTAACTTAAGTGTTCTGCCAGTCTTGTTAATGTGATTTAACTTTTTTTCATAAAACAATTTGGTCTTCATATCCTAATCATTTTCCCAATGATCCACACACTAGAACAGGGAATAAAACTTGAGTCTCAGCTGAACAGAAAAAATTATAAGAATTCAGCCTTTTTGTTTCTTGAAAAAACTTAAGCTATAACCGCCTTCATTTTTCATTAGCATTTAGACTACCCATAATGGAGACATCTAACATACACTCTGCTGTTTATAAACTGTAAATAATATAGCCAAGCTATATAAATAAAATGTGAAGCTTGAGTATATATGGATATTGTCCCCCCAGAATTGACAATTTAATTATTACAAAGTCATCAATGTACACTGCATGATAAGGGATAAATGGTAAAAGCAATTTGTGTTCCTCAACAATCACTTAATGAGAGCCTCTTGTGTATATAAAGCACTCTGCCAACCCTGTGAGTGATGCAAATATTAATACACAAGTCAGTGTTAAGTGTTCAAAAATTTTAAAAAATCAGGAGTCGTGGGTGTTGAAAGAAAAAATAGGTCATTTCTAGATGGGATAAACAAAGTTGGTGGCATTTTATTAATGATTTTATGCTCCCAAAAAGGCAAATGTACCAGGGAACTATTCTGGGCTCTTTCAGAGTAGGACAAATAAATACAAAGTAGCCCAGCCCAGGCCAGGTGAACCAGAAACCCTAAGCAGAGAGTCAGAAGTAAATCAGGTGGGCTTGAGCTATGATCCTTCAGCTGCTCCTATGGAATTAAGCAAAGGAACTCTCATCTGGACTCACTCTGACACTTCTCACCTCTACTATCCTAAATGAGTCAAGCCACCCACACTGACCTCATTCTGCACTGACCTAGGGACCACGTTGTCTAGGATTACCTAGGACTATCTGGGGTCTGGAAAACAGGAGTACTGTTAATGTAGATTATCATTATTACTAGATTATTATGTGTTGAGCTTGGATACACAGAATTTAGCCAAACTATACTTTAGATTCACTCAAATTCACTTAATTTTAGTTTGTTGGGCAAACTTTGCTACTACTCAAATGAGACATCAATTTTTTTAAATGTTAATGAAATTAATGAAAAAATTACAGATCATTGCTGGTAATCATCAAGATGTTGAGTAGATTTCAATAGTACTGCTGCTGCTGCTGCCAAGTCACTTCAGTCATGTCCGACTCTGTGCAACCCCATAGACAGCAACCACCAGGCTCCCCTGTCCCTGGGATTCTCCAGGCAAGAACACTAGATCTGGAATAATAATACAGTCTTTCTAATGTATAGAGATCAAAACTTTGGAGCTGCCAACTGATAATACACATTTATAGGAATTTTTTAAATTTGCTTAATTTATACACACAAGTAAAATATAAAGTTGCTTTTATCTTTACCTCTGTGTCTCCTAGTCAAAGAAGATGGGTAAATATAGTTATAATACAGAAAAACTAGTTCTTAATAGGGTAGAATTTTGTGAAATTTATGGCAAGTAAGTTTTTATTAAAACCCCAAAAATTAGATTCAATGACAAGTCCATATAAAGCAATACCATATATAATTTTTAATAACCATAAAAGCACCATTATATAGAACACTTAAAATAATGCTTCACAAAACATTAGAAGTTGTCGGCCAACAAGAAATAAAGCATACATCCTACATGGTCTTATCCGTGGTCTCACACCAAATTAACTGATTCCAACCTGTTAAAATTTGATTTGGATTCATAAATTCAATATTAATATAAGAACTGTAGTAGAACTTTGTCTTAACACCTCACAAAACACTGAGACTGCTCCTCATAAAAGGAGCATGACTTTTCCTGGTTCCATGTCAGGACATCCTGGGATGCTTCATTCCTTGTACGCCCAAAACTTTGGAGCTGCCAACTGATAATACACATTTATAGGAATAATTTTTTTAAATTGCTTAATTATTCCTCTTAAAAATCGGTGTTTTATAAAGGCAGGCTTGTTTTATATACAGTGTTAGCTCAACAGCCAAACAGGTTTATCCCTGTTATCAAACAGGGACCTGTTTGATAAAGTGGTAGTTAAAACACAAGATGTGACTTGAAACAACGACACTGATTTTCCTCAGTAGCTTATATCGCTATTAAGATTTTAACATATTTCTAACAATGACACACCGCTAAAATAATGTGATAATTTCCCAAAGTGTCTACTTTGAAGGACAATATTTCCTCAGGTATAGACTTCCTGGTGTCTTCATCTTAAAGGAAAATCAGTATCATCATTACAGCCACACATCTCACATTTCTGGATACACAGATGATCAAAAGTAGCAATGGCATTAAAAAATTGTTCCTGCCTACTATTTCTCCACTTTTCCAACTTTCCTGATGGAGATGAATTTCCTGAAAAAATAGGCTGCTTCAGAGAAAGGGCTACTGAAGCTTTATATTAAAAACACTTCAGTTCATTAATGAGCCTGTGTGGTTGATTACGTTCTTGGTTATGTTCTCAGGTTTCAGTTTTGAATTAGTTCTTTCCCTAGAGAAAAGATTTTGTTTAATCAAATCGGCAGAATTCCCAGCATCAGACCATGCACATAGGATCACTTTAACAAATGCTTGTTGAAGAGGCATGTAACCACTTCTGCACAGAAACTCTCAGGCTTGACTATTTACACTGGAATTAGAGCTCTGACTACCACTGAACGGAGAATAAATACCAAAAATTGAAGTAAAAACTGATTTAGGAAAATTCAGAATGCCTATAAGAGAGGCCTCTAATACCCATGGTGACAACCACCCCTTCTGTTAAAGGAGCTCTCATTAGTGAAGCTGCCATGCGCCCTCCGGTTTGGGAACTCTGCGTAGGTGTTCCAGTACCCTGCACCGTTGGAAGGAGATGCATTATTCCTGTCCTGGTTTCTGTTCGCTCTGCTTGGTTTTTCTGCGTGCAGCACACTGTAAAAGGTAACATCATGTTCATACCGTTCTTTCATTCGGTGTATTTTCTCTCTTGGGACTCCATGAATGTTTCTTCTACATGGAAACAAAAATGCAAATGTTTAGTTAAGGCAGCATATCAAAATGAGTTATATTTTACAAGTATTTGTAGTTTACAAGTCCTGTATTATTACACAGATATGCACTCCCTATTCTCAGGATGGAACTCTGACAAAAGCAAAACATCATGTTAAGCAGTTATCGTTCAGCGTAACTGTTTTTCATGCGGCCCTGCACACCCCCAAACTACCCTGAGGCTAGCAAAGAGGTAAAACATCAAAAAATGCTCTGTTTCTGGAAATCTCAAGTCTGTGCTTCAAAACATAAGACAGCACCATGAGCTCTTCTTATGTGTTTGCCAATTTGTTATACATATATCAATAATCACTTATATCAGTCCTAGATACTTCTGCTGCTGCTGCTGCTGCTAAGTCGCTTCAATCGTGTCCGATTCTGTGCGACCCCATAGACGGAAGCCCACCAGGCTCCCCCGTCCCTGGGATTCTCCAGGCTAGATCCTTATTAAAACAACATTCTTCAGTTCTCATGGACATGAGAATCAATTAGGGATATAGTTTTGAAATGTAATTATCAGAGATTTCAACAAGAACGGGGTCCATGAACTAGGACTTCTAAAAATATTTATTTTTTATTTTTTTGGCTGTGGTGAGTCTTTGTTGCCACAGTACCGGGGCTTTCTCTAGTTGCGGGGCACAGGCCTCTCATTGCAGTGGCTTCTCTGTTGCAGAGCACGGGCTCTAGGTGTGTGGCTTCAGGAGTTGTGACATGTGGACTCAGTGGATACAGCTCCCAGACTCTAGTTGTGATGCACGTGCTTACTGCTCTGCAGCACATAGGATCCTCCTGGACCAGGGATCAAATCAGCATTCCTTGCATTGCAAGGCAGATTCTCAACCACTGGACCACCAGGGATGCCCCATGAACTAGGATTTTAACAATCACCTCAGCTGATTCTGACAGAGGTTTCCCTTGGGAAACACTATCTGCTTGTAACCATAAGATGAATTAGACTTATTCCTAAAAAGTAAATTCTGACCTCACTGGTTACTTTAAATCATTGACATTACCAAATAGCACAGATGGTGAATTATCAGAACCCATGCATTCAATCAACAAGTTAGTATTATTTGGACATTTATTGCTTTACAAACTAGAAGCGGCATCTAGACCATAAATGAACCACAGACTGTTCAATATCTGAAGGTCTTTGTTTAGCCTAAGTGCAAAAACACCACTCACAAGTGCAATCCCATGCAGAGGAAAGTGCTTTTAAATGTCCATTAATGAAGAAGCATTTTAGCAGAATGTTAAATATGTCCTTTTTGAGGACCAAGTCCAAGCCAAGACTTAGCATTTAGCATTATATTAGAAAACTGACCCCAAAGTAAAGTCTTTCACATTAATAATTCCAAAGTTATCAATTTCCAAGAATTACCATTTCTGGCCTGAAAACTACCATGTCCATTTCCAGCCTGAAAAGATTCTTTTGTTCGGTCTGAAATACCTGAAAATAGCAGGATACATAATGAGGAGCTAGAAAAACAAAGAAGTACCTTGCTAACTCTTGAACGTTGAATTTCCAGCGAGTGTCAGGTTCTCGGAATATAACTTCATAGTTATTTTCAAGTGCCTGATTTTTCAAAAGTACATAAAACATTGAAGACATGGTATGTATGTTTGGGAATGTTTATGCTGCCATTTAACATTTACTACAAATCTTTTCTAACATTCCTTTTGTTTAACCAGTAATTCAATGCCTTAATTTATGTTAACAAATACAGTTGGTACATATCCATACTTAGCCACTCTCAGATTATATTATGGTTCCCAATGATAAATTTTCAGTAATTCTACCTACTATGTTGGAAAATGACAAAAGTTCTTTGTTTGGAACCTTTAAAAAGATAGATCGTTGAACTTGTTTTAAATTCCCTGTCCACAGGAATGAGCAATGAACTCCAATGGTTTCCCACAGTCCTGTATATGTGATTATCATAGGTCCACTGTCACCAAGTGCCTTGGCTAGTCCTCACAGCTTGGTGTACAAAGTGACAGTACCAGAGGCACAGAGCTTGGGAAATAAAAATGATTTCCACATACTTCACATATTCTTCCCTCCAAAAAGTAGCTCTCCCATCCATGCCACATAGTTTGGCTCAATTCACCGTGCCATATTTCCTTGAGTTTAGAAAATGATTACCATTTCCACGGAAACATCAAATGTTCTTTGCATTAATTAACTGACTACTACTTATTTTATCTCAAACTGAACTTTCTGTTATGACTACTGTTTGTTGTGTTATAAAATACAGAATAAAATGGGCTAAGTAAGGGGATTTCCTCTTCATTCTTTAGATGGACACTTCTAATTTCAGAAGGATATCAAATATCATATGTGGAAAATATCTAGTTTCTGTGTCTTAGTAGTAGCTGTGGATGACTGGGAAAGATTGTGCATGTCTAGAAATTAGAAAATAAAAAGTAAAATGACTTCCCTTAAGCCACTCTCAGTTAAGCCCTGCCTCTTGGTTCTGAGCTGTGCCTTAATTAACCTGACTCTTCATATCCCTGTCCATTTTTTCCCTAAGTGGATGTTTGATCCATGAACTGAAGTAACCACAAAGTTGATGCTCATTCTGTCCTACATTCAGCAAAGTCCCACAGTCTGGGCCTAAGTAAAACTGATGAAAGTATCTAGACAAAAGCACACCTCTATGTGAGCTACTCTGCCCAAAATATTAAAAAAAGGCTTAAAAACAGGCTGCCATGAGTCCAGTTTTAGAGATTCACTTTAAAATTAGCCAAGTAGGGAGAATACTCAGCTGTGTTCTTCCTCTCCCTGTATGTTTGTGGATTTTTTCTCCTTATTACACGCAGTAAGGAATGAAAACATATTAGCACAAAAGATGAACTATGTCTGAAAAATAGATCAGACATACTTCGTAAATAAAGAAAAATGTACACATTGCTTCATTCATCTGACTGTTCTGACAGTAGACGGCTGAATTGTTACCTTTATATGTGCATTTATGTTTGTATTCTAGTATCTTAATAGGGTTACAGTGTTACTCCTGAATCTGTTTTTAAACTAAGAAATTCATTGCCCTGGAACTCCCATGCAGCAGCAGCACCACCACATAGTACTGAAGGCCCCAGAACTGTCCTATGAACATCATCTACAGCTCCACTGGAGGCATCACCTAGTCCAACACTTCTCAGCAGGTTTCAGCAGATGCTCCTACGTGTGCCTTCCCTTAGGAAAACAACCAAGACAGAAATGCTGTCAAGAATTCAGACCAAGGGCTACTTTTAAAATGTACCCTGAGGTAGTATTAGCATCTCAGCAAATTTCAGCCATTGAACAGCAGAGAAATGCTAAAATAAAACCTCTTTACCGGATTCCTGGGAGAACTACTATTAATGAATATGAGATCACAGAAGACCAAAAAAAGAAGAAAGAACAAATGTTTCAACTTTCTCACAAAATGTCCAGAACTGAAAATTCAGAATGATACTTCTTCCTACCATGACTGCATAGGGCTTCATTTCCCAGGCGTGGAGGTTGGTATTATCAATAATAATGGGGGATATGCCATTCCTCATTGCTTTTCTTGCTGCAACACAATGTTATATAACAGTGAACAACATGCAACAATCACAGAAGGGTGAGTGTACTCCATATTTTGTTATTTTTATTACAGGATGTCCTCATTACACAACTTTAATACTACCTATTTCAGAACCCATTATCAATAATTTTCTTTTTCCTGGAATCTAGGGAGATTACACACTGGCATTCTGTTTGAGAGGGAAAAATGGCAGAACTTTAGATTAAGCTCCTTCCACAATTTTTTTTCATTTTGCAGGAGCTACAATCTATGTGCACAAGAGGATTTCCCAGGAGCTTGGAAAGGAATCTGTCACCTCTTTTCTGGTTCCACTCATGAGCTTCCTCCAGGAAGTCAGGATTGAACTCATAGGCACCATCTTCCCTGAAGAAAAAATCATCCGTGCTGAAAATCAGGGCTCTGGGAAAGTCGTGTTGCAACTGTCTGGAGAGTGGGGGAAACAAGAGATTATTTTATGACTATGCATTTTCACACTATAAATCATTTCCTTCTATCGTTAACATTTAGCAGTTTATACTTGTGAGACCACCAGGTTCGAGTTGTTGAAATTCATTTTAAAAAGAGAGATTCTCTCTAGAAGTTATCACTCCTTCATAGGGGTAAGGAGAGGGCTGAGAGGGGACTGTGCATGTTGCCCAACTCTTTAACAAGTGCTGGTCACCACTGCACTGATTTCTGCAGCTACCAGAATTGATTCTAGATGAAACTCTGGAGGTTTCGCTGCAGAGGTGACAAGAGTGGGCACAGCCCTCACTGACATTCCTCCGAGATGCCCAAGTACCCCTGCTGCAGCCCCTTCCTGCACCCCCTTACCTGTCCTGGGTCCCCTCGCCTTGGAGCTCTGTTCTCCATAAGGACCCATGTGAGACACTGGTTCTTGCTGAGGTATGAAATGTAGATAAAAGTGATGTGTGTGCTACCCCTAACAGGTAACATTTTAACAGTGACCTAAACCAAATTCTAAAACCAGCAGAAGAAAAGATGCAGATCCAACATTCCCTAGGCTTTCCTAATCACTCTCTCTGAATATGAAAATATCACATACAGAAAAAAAAGGAAAAGCATCATGGAGTCCCCTCTTTAAAGCAGGAAAGGAAAAAAAAAAGCATATGAAGTTTTGTACATAATAACTTCAAAGAGAAGATATTTCCACATGAAATTCTTATTCAGACTTTTTTGGGGGAGAAGATGGCTATTGTGCTAGACAGTAGCAAAGTAAATCTCTGAGCCTCCTTTCCTCACCTGTAAAAACTGAGGAAAACAGCACCCATCTTGCTAAGTGAGGATGACTATCCAATAACCTGGGGAAGCACCTCACGCAGTGCCTGACACAATGAGCACACGGTTCTCTCCCTTCTCCCTGGGTTGCTCCCCAGCGTAATGCTAACTTCAAACAAATTCACCAGGCAGATACAATCCATAACAAAATGGCCTTGCTCAGAATAAAAAGATATTTAAAAGTTGGAGGGAGGACTTCCCTGGTGATCCAGTGGTTAAGAATCTACCAATGCAAGAGATGTGGGTTTGATTCCCGGTCCAGGAAAATTCCACATGCTGCCAAGTAACTAAGTCTGTGCACCACAACTGCTGAGCCAACATGCCTAGACCCCATGCTCTGCAACAAGAAGCCACTGCAATGAGAAGTCCATGCACTGCAGCTAGAGAGTAGCCCCTGATTGCCACAACTAGACAGAAGCCCACACAGCAACGAAGCCCCAGCACAGCCAAAAATAAGTAACACTTAAAAAAAAAAAAAAGGAAAAAAAATGTTGGAACATAACAAGAGCAGGAAATATAAAAAGAAAACAGAACTATTCAGCTCTGTTTGTTCTCCATCAAGAAGAATGCTCTTTAAGCAGGAAAAAGCATAAGGCAGTGAAACCACAGAAAACAGAGTAAAGCACCTAAGCTGCTTGAAACACTTAGGTTCAGTTCCTGATTCTTCCACTACCGTCATGTGGCCTCTCTTTCTAAGCTTCTGTGTGCTCCTGACTGAAAACTTGTATATCACAACCTATTAAACAGAGCTTCCAGTAAGGATGAAATGAGGTGAGGTACGCGAAAACATTTTTCAAGAGGTAAGGTACTTTACAAACACAAGGTACTGTTATTTTATTAATAATAGCAAATGAAGTCAGATTCTCCAACCAAAAGTGTTTACATGCCATCGTAGTAAAGTGCATTGGAGTGTGTACATACTAGGAGGGGTGGCAAAGAAAATGTGGCCATTTTAAATACACCACAGATACAGAAATGGACAAGAAAGGCAAGTATAAAGATCTGATAAAACGGATTTGCAGTTTCTTTGTAAATGTCTTTTGACTGTAAAGATACTCAAACTGAAAAGCTCAAATCAGATATCCAAATGTTAACCTCCAGGGCAAACAGTTATTATAAAGACACCTTAGAAGAAAATCTTAGGGCAACACTAACTGCACTTTCAGGTGTGCGTATTTTATATTTGTAAATGTGTTACAGTTTTTGAATTATTTTCATCATTATCTAAACATGAAAGCCTCATTCAGAGTTTAAATAATATTGTGTAACTTGTTTGCCTTATCTTTTGTGTACTAAGTTAAGCAACTCTGGATATTAGTTCCAGAACTTCTTAAATATCCCTTCTAAATCTGGCTTCATTTGTTTTCCTATTAAGTCTGCCACTTACAGCTTTGGTTTTGTCATTTTCAGAATGGAGTTTTTCTTTTCATAGACATAGCTTTATTTCCTCTTTATGGTTTATATTATCTACTAGAAGTTAATACTCTAATTTTTCATTAAAAAAAACTTTTTAAGACATGTGTTCAATTCACATTTTATTTGAATTCTATTCCCTTCTAGAAAGCAAAAAAGAGAATACAGCAGAGAAAGTATTGCCTTGTTTGCAAAATTCTGCCTTAGAGTAAAAGTTAAATTGTTCAGGACCACTATGAAGCTGAACCACCTGTTCATCATTTCCCAAGACACATGTGACCATAGCCCATACGGTCCTCCTAACAAACAGGCAGGCAAAAACAGGACCATTTTTCACCTTTACAACTCTAATGGAACTGGGGGACTGGAGAAGATGAGAGAGTGGACTTTTTGATCTTGCTGAATGATCGTTCCTTCAAAACTTGTTTTACCTTCACCTGAATGTTAAATCAGCACTGGCAGTCATGGTACATTTTGAATACTCAAGACTTAAAAGCTCTCCTAACTAAATGAAGAACTGATTCAATAGGCAATCCTGAGAGTCTCACACTTCAGTGGAAGCAATAAATACCATTCTGTCAGCTTCAGAAGTGACAAGCATAATGCCCCAGCTCTAGCTTTCTTTATGGTGGTCAGGAGTCTCATGCATTAGGGAAACTGAGAGAATGAAAAAAGGGAAAAAAAAAAGACAATTACATCCACATAATTTTCACCTCTGCAGTGGCCCCCAAACTCATCTGAAACTACTACTATGAGAGTAACTTAGGTTCTAATCTTGATTTCATAACATCACTCTTTTGTGTAATTCTTTTGTTTAATAATAGAGAACATTTGAATATATTTAGATATCTATTCAGAGAAAGCAATGGCAACCCACTCTAGTACTCTTGCCTGGAAAATCCCATGGGCAGAGGAGCCTGGTAGGCTACAGTCCATGGAGTCTCGAAGAGTCGGACACGACTGAGCGACTTGACTTTCACTTTTCACTTTCATGCATTGCAGAAGGAAATGGCAACCCACTCGTGTTCTTGCCTGGAGAATCCCAGGGACGGGGGAGCCTGGTGGGCTGCCGTCTATGGGATCGGACAGAGTCGGACACAACTGAAGCGACTTGGCAGCAGCAGCATCAGGTATCTATTAGTCACTCACCCACTCATTGACAAAGTCCAACATTAGTATGTAACTTTGAGTTGTACCCCTTATTATTGGAATTTTCCAACATGCAAAATAGACAGAATAACATAATCATTCCCCATGTACCCACAGTCCAGCTTTAACAATTATCATTATATGGCCAGTTTTGCTTCATCTGCTTCATACTTCATTTCACCAAATATCTTTTCAAATTTCCTGATTGTCTCATAAATATATTCCTACAATTGGTTTGTTTGAATCAAGAGCTAAACCAGATCCATGCTTTGTATTTGGTCCCATTCCTTAAGTCTCATTTAGTCCATAGTTTTCCCACTCCTTTTTATTTCCACCTAAACTTCCCTCCACAACCTTTTATATTTAGAAAATGTTCAAACCTATAGAAATAAGTTGAAAGAATACTATGAACATTCCTTACCCTCCATTATTAACATTTTTGTTAACAATGTTGTTAACGTCTTGCCTCATTTATTTTACTTCTCTCACGTGTATTTTTGATGTAGCATTTAAAAATAAGTTGCAGACATCATGATACTTTGTTCCTAAATGCTTTATCAAGTATCTTCTATAAATAAGAACATTATCCTAAATAATCACATCACAACTTAAAAATTGAATTATAAATTATAATTATATACTATACATAAATTATATACTAATTTATATTATAATTTTATATTACAGCTATTTATAATGCATGCATGCTCAGGTGCGTCCAACTCTTTCTGACCCCATGGATTGTGTAGCCCACCAGGCTCCTCTGTTCGTGGGATTTCCCCGGCAAGAACACTGGAGTGGGCAGCCATTCCGTTCAGCGGATCTTCCCGAGCCAGTGATCGAACCTGGATCTCCCGCACTGCAAGTGGATTCTTTACCTCTGAGCCACCAGGGAAGCCCTTAGCTATTTATAATAGCCAACGTTAATAGATTTTTTAATTTAAAATGTCATTCATGGTACCAATAATATCTTCACAGGTTCAAGTACAGCATTTAATTATTAACGTCTCTTCAGTGTCACTTAATCTAGAACTGTTCTCATGCCTTCTTTGGTTTCCCTTTAAAAAAAAAATTACTTTTAATTGAAGGATAATTGCTTTACAATATTGTGTTGGTTCCTGCCATACGTTGACATGAATCAGCCATAGGTATATACTTGTCCCCTCTCTCTTGAACCTCCCTCCCTGCTTTCCCTTTTTGAAGAGTCTAGTCACTTGGCTTGAGAATGCCCCATATTCTGTATTAGCCTGCTTATTTTCTCATAATTAGATCCAGATTAAACATGTTTGGAAGGAAAATACTGAGGTGATGTTTGAGTACCTGACTGCACGTGATGACCGTCTGTACCATCCTGCTAAGTTTATCACTTGGCTAACAGGTGGCATCAGCTAGTATGGCTTCCCTTGTGATACTACATCATGTTGGGGTGGGGAGGGTTGATGTAACGAGAGGCCCCGTGTACCATCCTATTCCGCAACAACCCTTCCCTCAATGAGCTTTATATTCATTGCTGATCACTGCCAAATGAGTTATTACACTGCGAAGAGCAGAATACTTATTTCATGTAATTTCTTCTGTATTTACTCGGTGGCATTGTCTAGTAAAGAAGAGCACTCTTTCCCTTTCCCCTTTTAATAATGCTTACCATCGTCATTCTTTACAATGCTCAAATTGTCCCAAACTTGCCCAGCAGGTGCCCCCTCAAGCTGGCTCCTGTGTCTTGGTCTACATCAGCCTTAAAAATATTACTTTTCCTTTCTAATTAGCAAAGTAACACATATTCAAGGCAAAATATTTTGGAAGAGAAAACTGCAAAACAGGAGAGGTTCCTATATTCCTCAACCTAAAAATAATTACTAGTATTTTGATTGTCTTTCCAGGAGATAGAATTTTTTTTCTCATCTGATATTTTGTTCCATAAAAACAGAAACATAATGCAGAGAATATCAACTTCTTTTCACCAAACTTATTTCCACAGCAACTATTTCCCACCTCATGAAGTATGATTCTATGCCATTATTTTTTTAATTCATTATTTTAATTGGAGGCTAATTACTTAACAATATTGTAGTGGGTTTTGCCATACAATGACATGAGTCAGCCATGGGTGTACATGTATCCCCTATTCTGAATCCCCCTCCAGCCTCCCTCCCTATCCCATCCCTCAGAGTCGTACCAGCCCTGAGCACCCTGTCTCATGCATTGAACCTGGACTGGCGAACTATTTCACATATGATAATATACATGTTTCAATGCTATTCTCTCAAATCATCCCACCCTCGCTTTCTCCCACAGAGTCCAAAAGTCTGTTCTTTATATCTGTAGGATCATCGTTACCATCTTTCTAAATTCAATATATATGTGTTAATATACTGTATTGGTGTTTTTCTTTCTGACTTACTCTGTATAATAGGCTTCAGTTTCATCCCCTCATTAGAACTGATTCAAATGTGTTCTTTTTAATAGCTGAGTAATATTCCATTGTGTATATGTACCACAGCTTTCTTATCCATTCGTCTGCCGAAGGACATCTAGGTTGCTTCCATGTCCTAGCTATTGTAAACAGTGGTGTGATGAATATTCGGGTACATGTGTCTCTTTCAATTCTGGTTTCCTCAGTGTGTATGCCCATCAGTGGGATTGCTGGGTCATATTAAGCCATTATTTTTGATGAGTTATTCATATGGATGAACCATAATTTACTTAACCAGTACTTTGTGGTCAGGTATTTAGTTTGTCCCCAACTTCTTTGATTCTCAGCAAGTTTAAGTATTTTTCCTTATGTGTGCTGCTCATTTACAGATATTCTTTTGTGAACTGCATTTTCATGTCCTGTGGTTGTTGATAAAACCTCCTTATTGGGAGGTTTATGGCTAAATGAATTTGTAAAATCTTTATTAAGTACCTCAATTTCTTTTTAATTTTGTTTATAATGAACTCTAACATACAAGTCTCAATTAATATAACTTTTTTTAGTCACATGAACTCATCTTTTATGTTCTACTTTCTGTCATTGATAATACATTTATAACAGTCTTTCCCAACCCAAGATTATGTAAATATTCATCTATGTTCTATTATATTTCACTCCTCAATCCATCTAAATTTCAGCTTTTATGTGGTTAAAACAGAATGAAAATGGATCCCTATCTCAAGCCACTCACAAGGTGCATGGGGATGACCCACAGAGATGTTATGGGGAGGGAGGTGGGAGGGGGGTTCATGTTTGGGAACACATGTAAGAATTAAAGATTTTAAAATTAAAAAAAATAAAATTTAAAAAAAAATAAATAAAAAGAAAAAAATGAAATGGATTAAAGACTTACATGTAAGACCTGAAGCATAAAACTCCTAGAAGAAAGCGTAGGGGAAAATCTCTTTGACACTGGTCTTGGCAATCAGTCTTCAGGTATTACATTAAAAAGCACAAGCCACAAAAGCAAAAAGTAGTAAAAGAGGCTACATCAAACTGAAAAGCTTCTACACAGCAAAAGAAACAATCAACAAAATAAAAAGGCAATCTACCAAATGACATCACCGACTCAAAGGACACGTGTTTGAGTAAGCTCGGGAGTTGGTTGGTGGACAGGGAAGCCTGATGTGCTGCATTCCATAGCGTTGCAAAGCATTGGACACAACTTAGTGGCTGAAGTGAACTTACCAAATGGAAGAAAATATTTCCAAATCATATATCTGATAAGGGATTAATAACAAAAATATGTAAATAACTCATACAACTCATTAGCAAAAAAAAAAAAAAATCCAATTTAAAAAAGACCAGAGGATCTGAATAGACATTTTTCCCAAGACATACAAATGGCACACAGGTACATAGAAAGGTGCTCAACAGTGCTAATCATGAAGGAAATGCAAATCAAAACCCCAATGAACTATCACCTCACACCTGTTAGAATGGCTATCATCAGCAAGACAAGAAATTAAAAGTGTTGATGAGGATGTGGCGAAAAGGGAACCCTTGTGCACAGCTAAAAGGAAAGTAAATTATTGCAGCCTCTGTGGAAAACAAAATGGAGGTTTCTCAACAAGTTAAAAATAGAACTACCATAAGATCCAGCGATCCCACTTTTGGTTTACACCCAAAGAAAATGAAAACAGGATCTTCAAATTATCGTATACTCCCCATGTTTATTAAAGCATTATTCACAATAGCCAAAATATGAAAACAAGTGTTTGTCAGTGGGCAAATGGATAAATGTGGTAAATATATGCAATGGGATATTTTTCAGCTAGGAAAAAGAAGGAAATCCTTCCATTTGTGACAACATCAATGAACTTTAAGGTCATTAAGTGAAATAAATCAGACAAAGACAAATGCTATAAGACCTCACTTATATGTGGAATCTAAAAAAGTCAAACTCATAGAAACAGAGTATAGTGATGGTTTCCAGGGGCCGAGGGTGTGGGAAATGTCGGTCAAAGGGTATAAACTTCCAAGTAAAAGATGACTAAGTTCTGGGGATCTAATGCACAGCACGGTGGTTACTGCTAATTCTGTATTATGCACCAGAAAGCTGCTGAGTAGATCTTAATATGTTCTCATCACAGAAAAGAAATGGTGATTATGTGACACAATGGAGGTGTTAGCCAAGACTACAGAGGTAACCATTTTTCAACACAGGAAGGTATCAAATCAACACACTATACAAGTTAAACTTACATAATGTGTCAGTTACACCTCAATAAAGCTGGAAATAAAAAAAAGACAAGTGACTGGCACACACGGATTAAAACCTAGGCTTCTGGCCTCAGAGCTTTACACTAAACAACTGTGACTGACTGCTATAAAATAAGCCACAGTTATCTTCTTTCTCTAGTGACAATGAGGTTGTCTGCAATTTTCTGTACCATAAACAAAATTTTCAGTGAACATCGCTGTGCCAATCTCCTTGTGAATATGTAGAACATCTCCTGAGGGTATATCCTCAAGTGGAATAGAAATGGAAACATTTTAGGTTTTTTTGAAACAGTAGAGCAGCTGTTATTTAAAATTTCCTTCTTTCAGAAAAATGAAAATTTTTTTTTCTGACAGAATATATGGTCCATGAAGGCAGGGATTTTTGTATTTTTTTGTTCAATGCTCTATTCTACATGAGACATAATAGATATTTGTTAAGCGTATGCTGTTGCTGCTGCTGCTAAGTCACTTTAGTCGTGTCCGACTCTGTGCGACCCCCATAGACAGCAGCCCACCAGGCTCCCCCGTCCCTGGGATTCTCCAGGCAAGAACACTGGAGCGGGTTGCCGTTTCCTTCTCCAATGAATGAAAGTGAAAAGTGAAAGTGAAGTTGCTCAGTCGTGTCCGACTCCTAGCAACCCCATGGAATGCAGCCCACCAGGCTCCTCCATCCATGGGATTTTCCAGGCAAGAGTACTGGAGTGGGGTGCCATTGCCTTCTCCAGGTAAGTGTATGACTGGTTCTTAAATATCAGGTTCTGTTGCCTTAATTATGCAAACTTTGTATAGGGTGAAAAGAATCTGTGAGAATTTCTATTTGCTCCTTATGTGTTGAGAATTTTACCAAAACCTCAGGTTTATCTCCAAAGGAGACTGGGAAAGAGCATTCTTCTTAGACTCCAGTATTTCCTCTAGATGTTATCGGAATCTTCCCCAATGACTTTAAGCTGGGAGACAGGAAACAGGTTCAGCAACTCAGCAACCTGAGGAGAATGGGGCGGGAGCCATAGCTGTAAAAATCTTGGGCCTGGTGTGGCTGATCTTCTTGGTGCTGCCAACTGCAACGCCAAGGCTGAGCCTTGCCCTTAGGCAGATGGAGCTCAGCCATCACCAGCTTCATGGACGTTGCCAAGCCACAGGGGGCTAAGGGCACTCCAGCGAATAGTTCCCAGGCCATCCTACTGCTCACTCTCGCCCTCACACTTCCGAAGCAGGGCATGCTTGTGAGATCCCAAACCAGACTCCCAGTTAGCCCTCATGTGCCAAAGTGGCTTCACTGCAGTTTCCAGCAGAAATTCCTTTCAGAGTCTTGCGTGTGAACAGCAACTTTCCAGAGAATTCAGCAATGCCACAGGTTTCTCCTGTGTTTAATGCTTTGCTGGTCAACTCAGCCATGCTTCGACGAGAAGGAATCACATAACAACATGTAGGTTCCTTACCCTGACAGTTGAAATACAGATAAACTAAGCTCTTTTTATAGGGTCTTGACAAGTTTTTTTCATTACACAATAGATTGAAATCAACCTCATTACACTTTGATCAGGTCACTCTCAGTAGCCTCTTCCTTTGGTGCAGAAGAAAAAGGTCTGATTAGAAATAAGGAGAATTTATCCACTATGACCTTGATCAAGATACATAACTTCTTGAAATAATGCCATTTGCAGCAATATAGACAGACCTAAAGATTATCCTACTAAACAAAGTCAGAAAGAGAAAGACAAATACCAAATGATATCATTTATATGTAGAATCTAAAATAACGATACAAATCAACATAATCTATTAAAAAAAACCAGATTCACAGATATACAGAACAGACTTGTGGTCATCAAAGGGGAAGGGGGACAGGAGGGAAGGAATGGGAGTTTGGAATTGGCAGAGGCAATTATGTGTAGGGAGGATAAACAACAAGGTCCTACACAGAGAACTATATTCAATATTCTGTGACAAGCCATAATGGAAAATAATGTGAAAAAGAAAATATACATATACATGAGTCACTTTGCTGTACAGAAAAAATTAACACAACATTGTAGATCAACTATACTTCAATAAAATTTTTTAAAAAGATGTATAACTTCTTAGTGTTTAGTGTTTTCAGCTTGGACTAGATGAACTCTGTGAGAACTTTCTGATCATTTCCTGAGATTTTTCTATAAAAATATACTTCCCCTTTTGTTTCCTTCTCTATTTCTACTGCTTCTCTAATCGTAACCACACCTATGACATTACATTGCCCCAATTCAGTAGGATTTTCTTCCCATACCCCAGTAGCTCAAGGACTATGATGGTGGTGATTCTCGTTGTTACCTTTCTAGTACATGACTGTGAACAGACACTGCACTGTGTTCTTACTCTCTGTGATCACAGGTAGCATATATAGTCCTCTTTCTTCCCAACCTTCAGAGAGAGGCACTGCAAGGACTCTCAGCACTGGGGAGAAGAGATTCAGGAACCACCTTAGGAAAAACATCACTAAAAATATAAAGTCAGTAGCTTCTCCAAGTAGACCTGAGTGGCTGAAAATCTGAGATGTCACCTGCCTGATGCTCTAATTTTCATACACACAGACCTGGAATACTACAAACTCTCTATTTTGACCTTGCTTTTACTTATGAGAGCCCTAGCCTCATAATTAAAAACACCATGGTCCACAGCACTGTGGAGTGAATATGCTCTGGGGTCTAATTACTCACTACTTAGTTAACCTAACTAATCCCCTCTTCCCACTGCTTCTTTTTTTTAAACTGCATTTGGTTTAAAGTGTACCTTCGTCCCCATCTCTGTTCTATCATTGCATCACATCAGGAAAGCATCCTTTCACCTCCTTGGACAGCTCTGGCGCCAAGAAATTTAAAAAAAAACATATTTCTCTTGATGAATCGTCCAGACATATGATTAAGGAGAAAAGACAGCTGTCAGTGAGCATCCTTTGAGCCTACTGAGTCCATATCACAAACCATTTTTGATGGTGCCAAAACAAACTAGCACATTGCAAAGGATGTGTGTCATAAAGCATGGTCCTCAGGCTTTGCTTGGACTCATACTTAAAGATTTAAAACGCACGAACTGACTTAAGGTTGAGAACTTTTAATTTTTCAAACAAGACTATTAAAAATAAAAAAAAAAAAGACTACCCTAAACTACTGCCATTTTAAAAGGACATTTTAGTCATATATTCATGTAAGGCAATATTATTGAGTCACAAAGTAATGAGATTCTGACACATGCTATAACATAGATGAACCCTGAAAACATTAAGCTAAGTGAAATAAGCCATACACAAAAGGAAAAATACCATATGATTCCCCTTTCATAAGGTATCTAGAGTAGTCAAATACAGAAACAGAAAACAGATCAGAGGTAGGTTACTAGCAGCTGAGGGGAAGGGAGAGGCACTGCTTAACGGGTACAGAGTTTCTGTTTGTGGCAATAAAAATTTTTTATAAAAGACAGTGGTGATGACAGCATATCATGTAATTAATAGCACTGAATCGGACACACTTAAAAACGGTTAAAATGTCCTCAAAGGGGGGACGTTACACACACATACACAGAAGAATGCACAGAAGTAAACAGAAGTCCACAGATGTTTTCATTGAAGTCAGAGGAAAGAACAGGTGCAGATCCAAATGAGTATATATCAGTTCAGCTGTGGAAACAAACAGTTCTGGATCACCTGCTGAGGGTAAAAAGGTCTTGGAATTGGAATTCTATTTCTTCTCTCAATCCTATACTTTTTTGCCCAGCTTTTTAACATTTTCCGTGGTCTGGCCCTGGGTACCTAACCAACACACTCAATATGAACAATTCACTGCAATCAAGCCCTGCTCCTCGTGAGCCTAGAACACTCAGGTCTTTCCCATTTCCATCTTCTTATGTATGATGCTAATCCTTTTCCTTGGCTTTCTGGTCTTCAGACATCCTCCTGGTCTTCAAGGCCAGCCTGAGAACCACCTTCACATGGAGGAGACTAACTCTTCCCTAATCATCCTATCCTCCTAATAGCCATCCTCAGTGACTCCACTGGCCTTGACCACCACCAGCACAGAAGAGGCTATTTCCCATGAGACTTTACTTACCCACAGCAGTGTGCTGGTTACTATCTTCCATTTGTTAGTCTTGTGTAGGCTCCTTCTCTCAATCTTATATTATATATACCTTACTGTGCTTAGTCACTTAGTCGTGTCCAGTTCTTTGAGACACCATGGGCTGCAGCCCACCAGGCTCCTCTGTCCATGGGGATTCACCAGGCAAGAATACTGGAGTGGGTTGCCAAGCTCTCCTCCAGGGGATCGTCCCAACCCTGGATTGAACCCAGGTCGCATTTCTGGCAGATTCTTTACCATCTGAGGTAATAGTCTTATCAGTACTTAGGAAATACTTCTGTTGTTGACTAGTGAATAATTAACAATAGTTGGTATTTATGTAGCCCACACATTCTACAGTGCTTTCACATTCATAATCACGGATGATTTTAATATAAATTTTATTGGAGGCTAATTACTTTACAATATTTTATTGGTTTTGCCATACATTGGCATGAATCTACCACGGGTATACATGTGTTCCCCATCCTGAACCTCCATCCCACCTTCCTCCTCATCCCATCCCTCTGGGTCATCCCAGTGCACCAGCCCCAAGCAACAGGATGATTGTTTATCACAGTATCTTAAATCCTCACAATAAACTAACTGAAGGAATAGTAGCTCCATTTTAATGAAAAAGAACCTGAGGTGTCCAATCAAATGATCTATACTAGTTCATAGGCTAATAAAATATAATAAAATAGTTCATAATTAAATAATTAATAGCCCTGAGTAATTAAAATCAGTCTCCTTACAGATTAAAAAAACTTCCTGGTACGTCCAAACCAAGAATAACCCTAGGGAAGCCCTTTATATAAAAAAGTACTTAGTTACTTGGTTATTTAATAAATGCTTCATCATAAGCCAAGTTATTGAATAAAACTACTTTCAGCTAGCTTACAAAGTTATTTTCACCTTTAAAAAGTTTACAAACTTTTTATGGAAAAAGTTGAGAAGAAATGAGAAAGTCAGGGGCAAAAGTCTGTATTCTATCCACTGCCTAAAAATCAACAACTATACTTATCTTTTTACACATTTCTTAAAACAGAAAATGGAATTTTTGTGTATATTAGAACATAGATGTCAAATGTACATCCATGTTTTCATTAATGACATGTGATTTATAAGCCAATCTTCTATTTTTGTACACTTAAGTTGGCTCACATTTTTTTCTAGGACATCAAAACTCTGTGCTGAACATCCCCCTAATCTCATGCACTTGTCCAGTTATTGCCTTAGGATGAATTCCTGGAAGTAGAGTTTACAGGCCAATGACAATCACCTATTTTTGAAATGCTCTTTAAATGAAATAGAGGTGATAAAACACATATAGCAGGGAAGCTAATTTTTTAGTACTCTGATGTACTTAAAAATTTTAACGCAGATATAAACTTCAACTGTTTTTTAACATGCCCATAGAATTTAAATAGATGTTTTCCACATTCCAGTCCCTGCAAAGTGTGAAAACATATAGATGAAAAGCACAGAAATCTAACATTGATTTGGGAGACCAGACAGAGCCTAATTTCAAAGGCATTTTTATTTTTTTAATCAAATGAGAAATGAAAGTTAAGTAGAAAAAGAGATGAACCCGCATTTGTAAAAACAGATCTCCTTCAATTTTTTTTAAGGTTTTATTTTCCTGATTCAAGAAATACATGCTCATTATAGAAAATTTGGAAAATACATAGAATAATAAAAATATTAATTTCCCAGAATCCAACAATACATAAGACAGCCTTACAATTTTTACTACTTTCTTACCTACGTGTATTTTTTTAAAACAATTTGCAATCCTCCTTCTCTCCCCACAAATGGCCTGTGACGTTCTGCATCCTCACTACAGGCCTCTCTCCTTGCTGAGCTGTGGCTTGTATCCTTGCCTGCTCTCCTGATTTCCATGTAAATACACAACCCATCCCAAAGCAGGGCCAAAGTTCTGTGTTCTCAGAATTGCCCATGTCCAGCCTATCAAGAGAACTCACAACGTCAGCTCCCAGCTGCCTCCTTCACTTCAGAGTCAGGCTTCTCCCCAGGAACACCATGAAGATGATCTCAGCTGGTCAACATCTTCAGCAGAAATGAATGCCTCTTAAAATGTATACAGCAGTTTAAGGTTTAACAAGTTCTCTCACACAGATGTAATCCTCACAGGAGTCCTCTGAAGTAGACGGAGCAGATTTCCCTGTTTAACAGGGAAGGAAACTGAGGAGTTGAGAGCATAGCTATTCCATGGCAGAGCTTGGATTTGAAACCATAAATTAGGACTTCCCTAGTGGTGCAGTAGTTAAGATTCTGCACTTCCAATGCAGAGGCACAGGCCCGATCCCTGTTCCAGGAACTAAGGTCCCATGAACCACTGGGTGTGGCCAAAAAAAAAGAAAAGCCATAAATTGACTCAAAGTTCAGGGCTCTTTACCTAGCCATTAGTAACAAAACACTTTTAAGTCTTACAATTAGAAATTAAGAGCTAGAAAGATCTTCAGTAAATCACATCTAACCTAATCTCTGTCTTACTATTCACTTATAAGGAAAGTAAAGAACAGTTGGTGACTGTCTTGTGACAATGAGGATCTAAAGGCACAATCTTCAGACTTCCAGGCCAGTGCTCATGGCAGCCATCCCTAGAGAGACATTCTTTAATAAGTCAGTCTCTTATCTGGTGTCTTCCGCTTAGCCAAAAGTCAAAGTGTAGATGTGAGAGCCAGAAGGGACCTTATGATCAACGAGACTAATGCACTAGCTTTGGAGATGAAGAAAGTGAGGCCCAAAACCAACCACTTCTGCTGTTCAATTCTGTGCACCCTGCACTCACCGTATTACTCCCCTCTGGGTAGCTCTAAACAAAATCTGGCCAAAGACGTTTATTCCCTCCTTGGACACAGTGTGTGAGAGGCCACAGATCAGCAAGGCCAAAGTAAAACTGAACAGGGTTTGACTGCAAGAAGTATCTGGTTGGTAACAGATGTACCCACCATGACTGTATCATAAAATAACCAAGTTCTGCCAGGTTCCAGGAAGGCTTCCCCATTCTCCACTCAGACAGAGAAAAGACCTATTAAAATGTGTGTGGTTCTTAGAAAGGGTACCAATGGCCATTTGGAAGTCACTTGAATCTGTGAAAACGTAGCAATAAGGTTTCGCTAAAGGCAAATCAGCCAGGAATCCTAATTAAAACTGGCAACACATCCCCAGGGCTGTCATCTTTCCCTGACCCTAAAGGACCAAGCCCTTCCTCCCACGTTCTTTGTGTACCATTCAAATCGGCTTCTGATTGTACGTTGCCACATGGATTCTTTTTCTAAGGTTCCACAGTTCCACGGCCAGCCCCCATGATTCTACAGCTAGCTAGCCTTATGTCTCTGGTGAGATGGAAAGCTCTTTGAGGGCCAGGGACCACTTCTACTGAACACATACTACTGCCAGACACTGCGCTTTTGCAGGATAAGATATGGCCCCCACCTCCAAGAAACTTACAGGATAAACAAAACCATGTGCAAAACTGAGCACAGCTGCAGAGGTGTAAACAGGAAGCGGAGGAGCCCAGAGTACGAGGATAACAGACTTGAGTCTTAAAGCGCTGTTGCAATCAGTTAGGGAAAGAGCAGAGGAGGGGCAAGCCAGGCAAAGGCAAACCAGGCAGGCGGGCCAGCGTCAGCAAAGCCAAGGAGAGAAACAGTTCAACGCTGCAGAGTGGTGGGAGTTGAGGCTGGAGCGGCAGGCCTAGCAAGGTGGCCAAGGTAACAAGCCCGTGTCATTCACGTTGACCCAGTACCGGGGCAGCTGACGCAATTCGCAGGTAAACTAATTTGGGCGCCTTGGGCACAGTTGAAAGGCTGTATCGGTGACGGCCTGCGAGGCCACGCGACCCCCTCCCAGGGGCACCTGTGCGCCTTCGCAGTCGCCAAAGCACACGCGGGTTTGCCTCCACCCGCCAGATATTCTACGCGATCGCGCGCCCTGGCCCGGCCCCGACCCCCGGCCCCCGAGCGTGTCCGCTCCGGTTTAAAACGCCTGTTGACGCACTGTGGCGAGTGCCTGCGCGCCAGCGGGCGGCCCGGAGGTCTTCTCTGCAGTCGCCATCCGGCTTTCCCGAAGAAGGCTGCCCTTGGGCCCCCGACCCCAGGCTGCGAGAGTCGGGGGGCGGCGGGGGGGGGGGAAGGCGTCCAGCCCCGCTGGCGGGGGGCGGGGGGCGGGGGAGGGTGGTTCGCGCTGGGGGCCGGTGCCATGGGGGCTCGCACCAGGCGCGGTGCCGATCACCGTCCTCCCGCGCGGGCGCAGCCTGGGAACCCACGGCACGGGCCCCCGCGTCTCAGGCCCGCGGCCCGGCCGGGAACCGGGTGGCCCGGCTTCCCCTTGGCAGGCGCGGGCTGGACCGGAGCCCGACGGGGACTCGGCGCGCGGCGCATCATTACCTGGCCAGTGTAGTTTTCCCCGAGCCCGGGAGGCCTCGCAGGAGGTAGAGGTGTTTCCGAAAGCTGTGGCGGCGCGGAGGTGTCCCACGCGGGGGCGGCGGGGCTGGCGGCCGAGGCGGCGGCGGCTGCTGCTGCCGGAGGCTCAGCCTCCCAAAGGATTCAAGAAAACTCTCCTCCATGGGGTGGGGGCTGGCGGCGAGAGCCCTGCGTTCCCTTTCCTGAAGTCACGGTCTTGGCCAAAGCTGTTGTTTTTGTGGCTCTCCGGCCATGTGATAGATGGAGGGGCGGGCGCTCGCAGGCCAGCCCCTCCTTCCCACCCGCCCGAACCGCGCTGCGTGGGAGGGGTCGTCCCTACCTGGAAAGCCGGGGACGCTGGGAGACTGACAGCCGGGAAAACCTCGGCGACCGACCTCCACTCCCCTCCACCGCCCACCCTCACCTCCAGCCCAGCCCGTGGCTCCCTGCGCCTGTCGCCCTGGGCCCACCGAACGGGACACTGGTCACTTCCCCGGGGCTGCCCGCGTGGAAGGCAGGCCTTCTGCAAAAGCCCTACCCCATCCCACCGCCCACTAGGCCTTGAAAGTGAAATAATTTTAGTTGACGAAGAGAACGTGAACAGCATTTTGAACAGTAACAGTAAAAACCAGTTTTCCCCAGTTTGTGAGCACCAATATCTGGCTGGTGTCCCAATGGCTAATGCCACTCTCCCAGGACCTGTATAAGTCCCACCCCACTCCCCTTTTTTTAATTCTTATCAGCCTGCCAAAAATATTTTTAGAAAGCTTTGTTGCTCCTACATAACTTTAGAAATCTCTTCTTCAAAACAAGGCACCCCTTAAAACTCAGATAGATTTATGAACAGTAGTATAAACTAGGCCCTCTGAGAAAGAAGGGTTACTGCCCAGGTACACACTTTGTTGCCTGAAAAGACGTGGTCTCCCCAGAAACTATTTCAGCTCCCCAGGGAAAGGAGCAGTCTACTGACACTAGAGAGAAGCATCCAGAATTCAGTTCTAAGTTCTGGGACTGGTGAGCGCCAGTTGGTTGATCACCACAGTACTTTCCAATATTTCACACTCAAGAGTGTGATAGAAAGATCCTACTTTCTGAACTAAAATCCAAGAAGCGTGGACTGAAAGAGACAATATGGAAAATTAACATCATCCTGGAAAAACCCAAGATATATGGTGGCTTGGGCTGTAATAACCATTGTAGAGCAAATACATTTTGTTTTTGGCAGCTAAGGTATGAAAATTTTGAAAAGGAACTGTGAAGAAAAGCAATTTACATTCTAAACCAAAACCCAGGAATTGCACAGTGAGCTCTGGAAGGCACTCTCCAAGTAGGGAGGGGCTCTATGCTCAGAATTTCACCTTCCTCTTGGGGTTCTACTAGGGAGGGGCAGGGGAGGACAGGGAGGTGAGCTACTCTCTCTTAACATTTCCCTTCCCAGCACCAGAGCAAGGATTTTTGGCACTGCTGAGAAACACTGAAATTTCAAAAGCTTCTCTAAATATTAGGGGAAAACCATAAGGAACAGAGACTATAAATGAATCATAAAAATAGTGATGCTTATCATGTATGTATCCTATCATACTTCTATGTATCCTAGTATACTTCTTACAAGAACTTTTTGCCCAGCCTCAAATACTACCTTTTCCATTCTAGATTTCTGTTCTCTAATACAGGAGTCACAAGCCACATGTGAAATATGACTGGTCCAAGTAAGATTGGGGCATCCCTGGTAGCTCAGCTGGTAAAGAATCCACCTGCAATGCAGGAGATCTGGGTTCCATCCCTGGGTTGGGAAGAGCCCCTGGCGAAGGGAACAGCTACCCACTCCAGTATTCTGGCCTGGAGAAGTCCGTGGACTGTATAGTCCATGGAGTCGCAAATTGGACACAACTGAATGACTTTCACTTTCACTTTTCACTTTCAAGTGAGATTAAAATACCTGCTGAATTTCGAAGGTTCCATATGAAAAAAATGAAGTAAAATATCTCAATAACTTTTATATTCATGTGTTGAAATGATAGTATGGTGAGCACATTAGGTTAATATATTATTAAAATTAATTTCATCTGTTTCTTTTTGCTTTTTAATGTGGCTAGTAGAAAAGTCTGAATTATGTATGTGGCTGACACATTTCTGTGGGACAGTGTTGCATGAGACTCCTGTCCATCTCCATTTCCTTCTGTAGAGGGTGTGCCAGGCAGCATGGATAGGGCAGCAGGGCACACAGCTTTGGGGACTAGAAGTTTGGGCACACTGAGACTTCAGTGTGGGTGGCAGCTGGAGCAATGAAGTTGGTGCTGGGAAATATGAGTGTGCTGTTAGAAAAGAGGTCTTGAGCTGGAAGCAAGAGCTTTGGAAATTCCTGTGCTGTGAGAAGATGGAGAATAGACCAGACAGCTGAAGTCGGGGCTCAGGGATCACACTTAAGGACTGTGCCCCACCTCCGCCCCCCACAAAGTGGATCTGTTGAAAGAAAGAAAGTACAAGGGACAGACAGAATTCTACGAGAGCATGTTAAGCCTCAGGGAGGGAGAGCTGAAGAAGGGGAAAATGGCTGGCAGTATCTGAAAGTGACCTTAGACACTTCTCCTTTCTCTTAGCTCTCAGATTTAACTAGTCAATAGGCTCTATTTCCCCCAATTTATTCCTCAGAACCACAATTTGTTTAAAGCTGTTTGTGTATCTGTTTCTTCCCACTAGACTAAGTTCAAAGGCAAAGACAGTGTCACCCTTGGCACCCCAAGAGCTAACACAGCATCTGACATTCAGAGGTGCTCAATAATTGTATATGGACCTGAACTGCCTTCTCAGTAAATGAATCTGAGCATGGGCTTTACTAAAGATTAAGACTGAACAAAGATAGGGACAACTTCAACTGAGGAGTAATGTAAACACAGTCAGTGACCACATCAGCAGTTCTGAGGGCCACAGTACTCTCAGATAACATCTACGGTCAGATCCTCACTGGCCCTAATGAGGTGGCAGCCTCCGGAGAGGAGGGCTACCCCGGGTCAGAGGACCCCTGTGATTAACACTCCTTCATGCCCTCAGTTCATCCAGCCAGGTTTTTCAGCTCCCAAGTTCTATTCTATTTCTCTAGAATGTGATGACCAGCACAATCTCACTTTGCTGTCCTACAAACCACTGCTATGATGAGGTAAAGAAAATAATCTTAGAAGTAGTTTTTGGCAAGCAAAGAAACATTCAAATTTTTCTCTAATTATTACTGCTTAACAAGATGTGGAAAAACAAGGGGGTATACAGGAAGAGCTCACGGAAACCAGAAATTTAACCCTTGAACCTACAGTTCCAAATACTCTACAATTTGGAATGCTTAAATCAGCCCCAGGTTTCTCCCCTGGAGATGCCATATGGCAGAAAGTCTGAAACCAAGATGAAGCTTCCAAAGCGGCGTAACCAAAGACCCTGTAACAGAGTAGAATCATTTAAAATACAGAGGTAGTAGCTTTTCAATTCTCATTCTATGTCCTTTCTTCCTCTACCAAAAGCTTTTATCTGATTTCCCTACCAAAAGTTTTGATCTGATTTTTTACTCAAAAATGTCTTATATACATTTTTACCTTGTTACATATATATATGTATATATGACATGAATTGAAAGAATAGGAAAGCATCCATCTGTGCCTGCTTAGCTGTTTCTCTGGGGGACCCCTCGTTGCTCTAGCACCTCCAGCTTTCACCTTCCACCAGTCTGCACTGCACTATTTGGCCATTCAGAGGTAGCGCCTCTCTAAAACTCCTCCTTCCTGGCTCTTCCCTCGTCCTTCCCCTAGAACCTGGATGAAGGATACAGGAAGCTGGAAGAGGTTAGGGAAGGGGGACAATGGGAGGGCAGTCATGCAGAGTGTCTGCTAGGCTGAATCAACAGGGGAAATGCTCAGGACTTGGTGGCCTGGGATAAGTCTACCAACACAGAAATGTCCTCTGGATAAGACTGACTTTGCTCATTCTAACCTCACATTACCACTTGCATCCTACATCCCATCCCTCTCTCTATTTGAGGTCATACGCCTCTCCCAAGGGGATAACCATAATCTGTTTCTAAGCACCAAGTATTTGCCACTATGCATAGAGACACTTGAGGAGTGTAAGCTTTGAAGAGGAAGCCTGGGAGGTGGGGAAAGTAGTCCCAGCCCATTTTTCTAAAGCTCCACTCTGGAAATTAGGGCAAGGTAATAAAGGCAGTGGCTGGAGAAAGCTAGGGGCATCCTGGGCCCTAAGTACAAGTCTGGGTGGATAGTTAGCTGATACGCTTCAAAACGTCACAGAATCTCAGAATTGGTCATTAGCTATGCCATACTCACTGTTAAATATTTATACTATTACCCTTATGCACAGCCATGGTGGTGTATTCATTAGAAATCCATAAATGTTGCTACTGAAGAGCCCTAAGACAGCAAAGATTTCCCAGATGCCAGAGTCTCCTCTGCAGCCATCTGTGTTTCAACCCTAATACTGATCATCTCTTGTCTGAAATCATCCCATTCTAGGCCAAAAGTGAGTCCAGTTTCACAACAGCACTAGGAGCCTGCACAGAGAGCAAGATCTCAGGGAGTTCAACCAAACATTGGATACCTTGGTCTCTATCTGAATCAGACTTATGGTCTAGCAGAAAGATAAATTGAAACTGTACAAAATGAACTAGGGAAAATGTTGAGCTATTTTAAAGAAAACACTCAATTCCAAACCAAGCAGATGGAACACAAATAGTTAGCTTCCACTCTCTCATTGAACCCCAGGAGAATGTAGACACTTTTTTTGTGTGTGGGGGGTAGGGGTGGGGGAGTGTTAGGAGAATGGGGGATATGATTATTATTTTTAAGTATTAATATAAACTGTAGGAAAAAAGATCACAGCAACAAAATAATTAAAAACTGGAAAGCAAAAGGCCTAGTGTTAACTAATTTGGAAAAACAATTAAGAAACAAAACTTGAATTATAGAAAGCCAAGAAGAAATACTGTTTACTCTGCATAACCCCTAAAATTTCAGGAACTGGAAATTTCAGGGCTGGAGGTGGGGCTCTAAATAGGAAAGTCTGTTAAAAGTCTGTTTAAGAAACAAACATCCACAGTCAGGCAGCTGCCAGCCCTCTAGAGAAGCCTGGAGGTTCATTCCCTGGAGAAGATAAAACAGGATGAGAAGAGTAGAAGGTAAGATAAGGCAGGCAATGCTCCCTTTCCGAAAACAGGGATTACATAAATGCCTACATGTTGAATAATGAGAAATCACACCTTGTTTTTCAAATATGAATTTTCATATTTGAAATCTGTTAAGTACAATTAAACTAAAATAATAGCAATAATAAAAATAATAGTTACTGTAGTATAGTGCAAGTCCCACAATCCCTAACCAAAATCCTTGAGGTCAGAATTGTTTCAGAAAGTTCTAAGGGGGGATCTAGGGCACCCCTGGTAATTAAACACATTAATATTTCTCCAGTGAAATGTCTGAAAAGTCACACTAACTGGGGTAAATAAGGAGTAAAACTAATCTGACTGTTTAGGTCAAATTTTGCTGCCAACTTAGTTTTAATGCCAGACATTTAAGAAACAAAACAAAAACACTTGGTTTTCAGAGCTTTCTGGATTTGAAATTCTAGAAATGGAATCATTGACCCACGCTTGGATAAAGGGGCCTATCCTTCTATTCTGATGCAATTATAAAAATAGTCTACTCAAGTTTCCTGGGTCTTATTTTCTTCATGAAATAAAATAGGGCAAATATCTTCAAAATTAGATAATAAATTATTCAAGCTATTACCTCTTTTGCTGAGTTTTTTATTAGTATTCAGGAAACTGATCAGAATAGTTGAACAGATTATTCAAACCAATTTCACTCCAATGAATGTATCACTCTACATTATCCTTCAGTTTGGCACTGAGCTCTGTTTCTTGATGAACAGGATCTTCAACAGTACCTGGAAGATGGAGAATTCAACTGCAAACAAACACAAGCCCAGACAAGTCCAGAGAGAATGGTGACAGGAATGGAGTTTGTTGTCAGTTTCCCAAGCTCATGACTATATACGCGCCCCTGCAACCAAGCATCCAGAATTTCACACTGTCCCCACAGCCCCCACACCCTGCCTGGTCTTGCTTCATTCAAGAGCCTGTCCTCTGGATTTTGCCCAACTTTCTGTTTCTAAATCAAAACCTGGTCTATGTCCCATTCCCTGATGATCCAGTTTTTTACACTGTTAAGTTAAAAATAAATACACTTAATTTCATGCAAATGTGTTAACAAGTTTATTAAGTCAATACATTGCTCTGCCAGGAGCATCTGAAATCAAAGCTGCAACCAACAAAGATACTCAGGGGAAGGGAATTAACCCTTACTAAGAGCCTATTATTTTTCAAAAACTTTGCACAAGTTATTTCATTTAATCCTCATTTAATATCCCCATGACAGATTAGTATCATAAACCGTTTATTTTTTTTTTTCAGGTGAAAAAATTGCAGCTTTGAGAAGGCAATTTGTTTAAGGTCACATAGCCGGTCAGCAGGAGCTTCAAGATGGGAACCCATCCTCTTTCCAGCAGGCTGCCCTACCTCCTTAAAGGAGTTAGGCAGTATAAACACTCTGGCCACCAGCAGGAAGAGGATTTGAGGCTCCAAGAGCCAACCACATTCTCTTGCTATTTCCTTCTTTTTAAATTTCTGTTTACCACCTGAGGGCCACTGATCATTATGCCAAAGACAAAACCAAAAGGCCCATTCTCATTACAGTCATAAAAATCCTGTACATAGCTACAGCACTCATAAAATTCCCCAACAAGAGAAGACGAATAATTAGGGATGCCTGCTCTATGAGGTTCACAGACGGCAGTCAGTTTAGCATGAATGTAAAAGATGAACACAAAACGTCAAAAGTATGGTTCATAAAGTGTCCTTGACACAAAGTCAGCAGACATAAAAGACCTGCCGAATTAGCCACTGCCAAATATGCCCATGCTTATCGTGTGCAGTTTATCCTGGTGTCACACTGAGGGCTTCGATCCTCACATAAACTCCATGAGGCCAGTTTTCACTGCTACATCCTCAGTGTGTAGAAAAATGTCTAAACTTAGGCAACTCAATAAACATTTGCTGAACAAATGAATGAATTTGTTCATGTCCTTTCTCTGGAATCTCTTCCCCTCCTCTATCTATCCCACATTTTCTAGTGGGTCCTTTAAATCTCTAATCTCTTCTCCCAAATCTTTAGTCTTTCCCCTTCTTTCAGCAGAACCTTGTTTAAAACAAACAAATATTTTTACTGGGTATATGTGCGTTTCTAGTTAGCTGAGAAATGGAAACACAGAACACTCTTAGAAATAAGAGTTATAATGAAAAGAGAAAACATATGGTTAATGCAGAGTACTTTCAATTCTTATCAAATGCAGATATATACTGAAATAGTAGCAGCTGTGTTTATCTCATAATTTAGGCATTTGAAAAAAAAAGTGCAATGTGTTTATTTTAATGTCAGTTTGTGTCAAGTTTAAAATATAACATGCACTTGTCTAAATATTTTACCTCTTTTCCTAGAGAATCTTTTAATATTTAAATATAACCTATATCCCTAATTCCCAGTCCTCACCATATATCAATCTGTGGGGGGTGGGGGTGGGGAAGAGAATTCATCATAAACTATGTATTGACAGAATACTCTAAAATATATTCTAACAAATAAAGTTGGAAAATAAATATGGTAGCAACAATCTAAGCTTTGTTGTATTTCACAAAGAGATCTATGTTTAAAGGAAATAAAAACATCACATGTGCAACAGCACACAGGGTTGCTATGGTAACAGACTACATTTTTTATATTTACTCTTCAATTGTACATATGAGCTACTACAACCAAATAATGTCAACATCCATTTCCTTCTGATCATATACAGGTCTCCAGAATAAGTTGTACTTACAGTTCAAGGAATTCTCATTTTTTTTAACCAATCTTCTTCTGTCTTTTCTAGAAATTATAATTAAAATACATATAATAATAATGATTAATACAGGGCACTGGGGTTAAATTTTACACCATCATTTAACTCACTAGGAACACTCTCCAAATGAGAAAGACACCTAATAAACACAAATGTCAGTTTAAACATTTAAAGTATCCATGTGTTTGTGTATGTGTGTATATGTATTTAGGTAGCAACAAGGTCTCCATGCAAATGAGGAGAAATAAGAAATTTTTTTAAGTGTATTTGGTTTTACTACCTGAGCACACAAATGAATCTACTTTTCCCACAGCTGTGTTTACATGAAAAGATAAGAAATACCTACTATCCTGAACATATAATTCTATAATAGTTCCCTAAACCTTGATTTTATTATTTATTTCAAAATGTACCTCTAGCATAGGCTGCAGTCCATGGGGTCGCTAAGAGTCGGACACGACTGAGCGACTTCACTTTCACTTTTCACTTTCATGCCTTGGAGAAGGACATGGCAACCCACTCCCAGTGTTCTTGCCTGGAGAATCCCAGGGATGAGAGAGCCTGGTGAGCTGCCATCTATGGGGTCACACAGGGTCGGATACGACTGAAGCGACTTAGCAGCAGCAGCAGCAGCAGCAGCATGGCCCTTGGGCACATTTAAGTAACTACCAACTAACATAAACAGAATTCCAGCCTCTCCTCACTACATGATACAGAGGACTGGCTTTTCCAGAGTCTCTGTTACCTTTCTAACCTTCTCAGCCAGTCCTCCTCCAGCTGCCTGGGAAATTAATAGCCTGTCAGAACCATCATGGACCACCAGAGTACCAATAATGAGGTGCTTCCAAGTTAAGTAAATATGAATCTCATTTGTAGCTGTTACTCTATTATAACAAGATTGAGGGGTGGACAGAAGAAAAAGATGTAAAAAAAATAAATAAATGACTCTCCTAAAACAGGCACCTCAGTCACCCACAGTTGATCCTTATACCAGCCTACACTACAACAACATTAGGGAGTTAAATGCAACTTTCTGGGACTAACTGAAACATGCATAGGTTATCCAACCATTCACATACATCCTTTCTCTAATTTAATACAAGGGATGTAGCTCTTCATGTTACATTTGATGAACAGGATTTCTTTTTTTTTTAAAGATACCAGTTAGACGGCATTATGCTAAGTGAAATAAATCAGAAAGGAAAAGGCAAATACTATAAACATCATATGTGAAACCTAAAAATACAACAAACTAATTAATAAAAAAGAAGCAGATTCAGATACAGAGAAAAAACTAGTGGAGGCAGGGGCAATATAAGGGTGGAAAGTGGGAGGTACAAACTACTGGGTGTAAGATAAGCTCAAGAATTTATCATACAGACTCCCCTGGTGGTCCAGTGCTTGGAAATCCATCTGCCAATGCAGGGGACATGGGCTTGGGCCCCTGGACCAGGAAGATTCCACATGCTGCACAGCAGCTAAGCCTGTGTGCCACAACTACTGAGCCTGTGCTCTAGAGCCTATAGGCTCTGAAACAAGAGAAGCCATGGCAATGAGAACCCACACAATGAAACTTGAAAGTAGGCCCTGCTCTGCGCAACTGAAAAGTCCACGTGCAGTAACAAAGACCCAGAGCAGCCAAAAATAAATACATAAGTAAAATTATTTTAAAAAGAATGTAGTATACAACACAAGTATAGCCAGTATTTTCTAATAACTATAAATGGAAAGTAACTTTTAAAAATTGCATTAAAAATTAATAATAAAAAAAGAGAAACCAGTTAGAGAAGATCTTTGAAAGCATAAAAATATACCTCTACTGATGTCTTCCACTGTAGGTAGATCATCTTCAGTGTCTTCCAGTCGAGGGGAACCATACAGTCTTCTGGCAACAAAGATTCTGGGGGTGGGGGGGAAGAGAACAAATTTCATCTCTGTCACATATATTTTTACCCTGAATATGAAGATATGCAAACATGATATCTAGACCTCCATAATGATAAAAGCCTGGTTTTGAAGCTATTCCAGTGACAGCTAAAGCAGGAATTAGTTTGTCTCAGATTCTTATTAGCAAACGCTACCCAGACTCAATAAAAATGCTTATGTATGTATGCAAAGTGATGTATATCTTAGTTCATATTCTCGTGTAAATACAAATATATACACATTAGCAGCTTCAAGTGGTACTGTCACAGGGCATAAAATTTAGGTAGGCATCATTTCCTGAGACATTGTATAGAATATTGCAGGCACAGCAAGTTTAGTCTTCTTGCAAATTGCTCCTTCCACATAAGAGTGTATGGGGAAAAAGTCCTCACAATTAAGATGCCCATAAGCAAGTCCACTAAACCATATAAGATATTCTTCCTATACTTGCACATCCCTAGCAACATGAGTAGTTTGGTTTCTTCAGGTCTATATATGGTTACTATATAATCCTACTGTGTCTCAGTTCAGTTCACTTAGTCGTGTCTGACTCTTTGCGACCCCATGAATTGCAGCACGCCAGGCCTCCCTGTCCATCACCAACTCCCGGAGTTCACTCAAACTCACATCCATCGATTCGGCGATACCAACCAGCCATCTCATCCTCTGTTGTCCCCTTTTCCTCCTGCCCCCAATCCCTCCCAGCATCAGTCTTTTCCAATGCATCATTCCTTCCAAAGAACACCCAGGACTGATCTCCTTTAGAATGGACTGGTTGGATCTCCTTGCAGTCCATGGGACTCTTAAGAGTCTTCTCCAACACCACAGTTTCTACAGACTTCCTAATAATAGAATTCAAGTTCCCTGTCTTATCGACAAGGCTGTAGATATGCCAGAGCTTTGCTTCTTCAACCTTCGGCTATAAACGAATTGGTTTACAGCTTCCATTTAGAGTTTTCTCTTTTCCTTTTTTAAGCATCTTGTGTTCATGCTCAGACCTCATTTCACAAAGAGGTCCTATTTCTGTGACCTCATTGACTGCAGCCTGACAGGCTCCTCTGTCCATGGGATTAGCCAGGCAGGAATTTTTCAAACATACACTATTTCCAAATGTAAAATTCTTTCCCTCTGTTTTTAAGTCACATTTGTATGATATAAGCACAGTTTACAATTCACTCCCATTTGGAACCATCCCAGACAAAACCACAACCCCATATTCTCTTCTACAATCTCTTTGGCACAGCTAACCTCACTCATAAAATATTCATAAGTTTATCATTTATATTTTCTATGCACAATAATTTTGTGTTAGTCTTGTCGCCCCATTTAGAAGGTAAGCTACTTGATGAATGAGGTCTATTTCCTCTAAAAAGCTTTCCAAAGCTTAATTAATGGATGCTGGATCATTACTGTTGATTATGATGGTATTCTGCATTCAGGGAAGGAGGTTTAGAATCTTTTCCCACTAGTGCCTTCATGCCTTCTGGTGCTGATCTAAGGCAGTGATTATTAACATTTTGGGGTCACAGACATCCCTGAGAACCTGATAAAAACTAAGGACTTTCTCCCAGAAAAATGGCACAAAACGACACAAAGAATTTTGCATATAATTTCAGAATATGAACTTTGAAATAAGATTCCTGGCTTAAAAGCAAATGCGATTTAACTTTTAAAATTGGTATGTTTCTTTGGTGCATCTAGGAAGATAGAAAATGGCAGCAAACAGTAACGATGTGGTTATTCACAAAGTTTACAAAAATGGGAAGAATGACACCAGAACAGGTTGATAATTTTGACTCCTCAGACTCTGAGATTTAACCAACCTTGAGTCTGAGCTCCATTAACCAAATATGTGGAAAACAGTAGAAGTTCAGGAGCAAAGTAAAAACCACTGGAAGTTAAAGTGTGAGAGAATCCCAGGCTCAATGGTAGGTGCAGAAGAAAAAGACTATCAGGAAGATACTGGATGCAGGGACTGGAGCTTTACTTCTTGGCTCTTACAGCTTCTGTCCCCAAGGAAGGGGACATATAATTGCATGAAATCATTAACATGTGCAACTGACTTACAGACAAAGAAAAATTGGGATATGTTCTTCATTTACTTTTTAAGATATTCAGTATCTCAAGTAGGCATATTATTTAGAGGAAATTTACTTGGAATATTTACCTATAATGTTATAATAATATTACTTATAATATTAAAAAAAGTCAACCAGTCAGACTCCTTCCTAACCTTCTTTTCAGTACCCTTCTGAGACAGTCTTTAAAAATTAAACTGATTTCAGGTATTTTTTCATCACTTGATTTTCATTGTCCATCACTTTATTATTCTCATATCTATAAGCCCAACTGTGAATGAGAAACGGTCATATGCTAAACAAGGGAAATGTAGAAAGCAGAAAGATTTTTCCAAAAATAAAGCAGTCCATCTCTATTTGTTACCAATCACTGTTAGCCTGTCTCATTCTTCATTCTTCCTACTATCTGTTTAAATTGAGAGTCTAAGTATTCAACATGCTCAAAGACATTTCAGACTACTGGTCATCCTGGTGGTGGGAGTTGGGGCTTGACTCCATCAAGCACCATTTGCTATACATCCTCCACTTCCATCTCTGAAAAGCATCGCAAGATCAGTTAACTGCAAGAAATCACTAACACAAGGTAGAAACACCTCAAAAATTACTCATATATATTAAATTGGACTTTTAATTTGTACCAAATAAACTCAATTTACCCACTGGAACTCCAGGAGATCCAAAAAGCTTTACTAGTTGAAAGGCAAACTCCTGTGATAATGGTAGCTCAAGAGAATCAAAGTAGTCAGGGCTTGTTAAATCTTGGTTATCCTGAGTTTGTAGGAATGGTAAAGGCCTAGGTTCTTCCCATGTCTTTAGCTTTTCAACAAAACTTTCATTTAAGGAGTGAAGATCAGAGGTGACACCAAAAGAGTACAAAGTATCAGGCTGGCTACTTAAAATTTCTGAAGAAGTAAACCTTACATCATTTAGTTTATCATCTACTCTCCTCTGAGAGTTGAAAGTCGAAAATAGTTTCTTGCCTGAAAAAGATATCTTCCAAAAGCTAGATGGATACTGTAGCATAAGAGAAGGAATGGGGTTTCTGTAAAAATACATAGAATGCCTTACTCTATTAAATAGCAGGTAATAAGAATAAAATTGTCCACCAACATTTAGAAGAGAATCTTTGACAATGTCAAAGTAAATGTCAAAGTAAAACCACGATGAATGATAATCGAAGGTCATAATATGTTGCTTATTCTCTTCATTATTTATTTCTGAAATTTCATCTTTTTCTTCTTCCAAAATAATTTTTAGCCCATGGCTTTCTGTTAACAAGTCACATTTCCCCATTTCTTTTACATTGGTATGACTCTCTTCCAGTAAGTTAAAGTTTGGTGCCAAACTAAAAATCCTTTTCTGCCTCCTCTTTTTAGTCTCTGTTGAATGTAAGGTACTCTTCAGGATATCCAGTTTAACGAAGTGGGTTTGAAAGATATTTGTCTCTGTTTCTATGACTGAATCTATATTCTCAGTTGGAGATGACAAGTCTTCATTTTCTATCGATAGCTTCTCTTCTATCAATGTCTCTGGACTGTTTCCTGGCCCTTCCGAAGTGGAGATCAATTTGATCAACTGCCCCCTGCTGTCAGGATGAGCCAGCTTTTGCCGTCTCTTTTTCTTTGGTCTCTGTTCACATATAAACTTATGAGGCCCCTCAGGCCAGCTACCAGAATAGGGTTGTCTATCAGAGCCCAACTGTAAATCACCATCAGACAAATCATTTGAGAAAAAAGCCCAATTATTGTTTTTAGTTGTATTTACTGCTTGTTCCTGTCTTAAAACTTTATCTGATGTTCTGGATGTATACTGACGGCACGGACTTGTTTCATTCAGGAGACTCTCATCTACCATCTCTCCCTTCTGCATCAACAAGCATGGGGCTTCAACAAATTTGTCTTGGGTGTTTAATGTCATGATATTCCTATTTTCAATACGCTCCTCTACCTCTGTGACAGAACAGTCATCGCTTGCTACATAGGAAAGATTTTGAATCACTGTTGGACAAGAAACGAAACTTTCATTTGGCATCAACGACAAACTTAGAAACAAGTCATCATTATCTTTAGGGAGGTAATTCTTTGGTGGACTGTCCAACTCTACAGACATAACATCTGGCAAACTGTTTTCAGAATTTATGTCTTCCTGTCTTTTATCCTTATGGACATTCACAAAATCTCCCACTTCATTTATCAGACCAACAGTTAAGGAACACTCTGATTCCCTTTTGGTCTCTTCTAAGTCTTCCTCTTCACTCTGAGATGGGTCCTGAATTCCTGGTGTAAGATAATTTAAGGTTTCAAATGAGTTTTCCTCCATGATTTTATTATGACCGTTCTGCTTTTTACTTCTTTTTCTGTTTCTCTTCCTGGCTTTGCTGAACCTGTGCCCAGTTTTCTTCAAATCTCTTTCTCTGAAATATAAAAAAGAAAATTATAACTTAATTACTTGTATAACAATATAAACTAAAACATTATACTCAATGTGCAGATTTACAAATCATTAGTACAAGAGACTCTAAAATGTGTGTGCACTTTGTACTATGGTGGTGGTTTAGTCACTAAGTCATGTCCAACTATTGCGACCCCATGGACTGTAGCCCATCAGGCTCCTCTGTCCATAGGCTTTTCCAGGCAAGAATACTGGAGTGGGTTGCCATTTCTTTCTCCAGGGGATCTTCGCGACTCAGGGATCGAACCCGAGTTTCCTACACTGCAAGCAGGTTCTTTACTGACTGAGCGATAAACTTTAATCCTTTAAAGTAAAACTGAATACACTTTGAGAAAGTTACAACTCATTTCATAAACAAATAACTTTATGAAAAGCTAATGTTTTCCTTAGGATACTCTCTCTATATATATGAAGTATACATATATATATGAAATATACATATATATATGAAGGAGATATATATATATGGAGTGTATATATATATATGAAGTATATATAGCTTCCCTGGTAACTCAGATGGTAAAGAATCAGCCTGCAACGAGGGAGACCTGGGTTCGATCCCTGGGTAAGGAAGATTCCGGGAGAAGGGCATGGCAACCAACTCCAGTATTCTTGCCTGGAGAACCCCCATGGACAGAGGAGCTTGGTGGGCTACAGTCCATGGGGTCACAAAGAATCAGACATGACTGAGTGACTAAACACTGCAAAGCACCAATAAACAACTTACTTTTCCCAACATCTTGAATTTTGAAAAGTGACAGATATAGTCTAAATGACACAGCTTTAATGGCTCAAGTAGATTTTCTCTAGTCATAAAAACTTTGGCAACTAAGACGCTCCATCAAATTGTAAAGAACGGCAGATGATGAGCAGCCAAATTCAGTATTGGGATGATATGCTTCTAGTAGGTTAGTAAGCAGTGGTTCTAAATCAGAGGCTCCACCACTGCTCTGTGGGGGTGTGTGGAAATGTGGGAAGGCATTTTTGGGTCACTGGCACTTGGCACTGTGGTCAGGGCTGTTAACTATCCTGCAATGCCAGGGACAGTTTCAAGTGAAAACTTTTTCTACCCAAACGAGCAGTGGTGCTCTCATCAAGCACACCAAAAGTTCACAGTGCCCCTTAATTAAAAGCAATCTTAGATCCTGAGGGAAAAACAGAGGACTTAGGAAATGTTCTAATTTAAAATATAAAGGTTTGGTTATCTTCTCTTCACAATGTACAGATGGAGAAAGTAAAATGTAGTGGGGGAAGGACAACAGACATATCTGAGGGAAAAAAATGCCAGGAAGAGGAACAGAAAACAAACAATTAGACAAGCAAACAAACACTGAAGTAGAGAAAGATAATGAGGAAAAGATACATCAGTCAAATTGGTTGGGCATTGGACAAAAGAGCTTATTAAAACTACCCCAGCCTCTGGCCTGATTTATTCCATCCCATGTTGCGGGGCAATTTTCAATAGGCAAGACCCCTGAATATCTCATTCTTTGTTAACTAATTGCTGCTGCCTTTGTTTACATATTCCTTGATGTTGGTTTAGAAAGAACATTAAGATTGTAAATCAACTATTCTTCAATTTAAAACAAAATTTTAATATAAAAAAGAACATTAAGGACAGCAAATTCTGAGAAGCAGTTAAGATGGGGTTTCTATAAAAAGGATGTGGAGTAAAGAATGGTAACTTTGGCAGTAACTCTCCTTTATGGTCAGTTCTATCAGACGCCAACAAAAGGTCTAGTTGAAGTCTAAGGTGCAGTCAGTTGTAAAATATGCACTGCAGACAGGTCTGCTGTTCTGAAAACAAACTCCACTGTCTTCGTCCAAACATGCACCATCTTGTTGTAGGGCAAAGAGGAAAAGAATGAGTCGAGTTTGTTGTTGCTTTATTTATTGGACTAAATGGTATAAAAGAATGAGTGTTTGCCGTTGCTTTATTTATTGGACTAAATGGACTTAAGATTCACTCCAGGCCTTGTGACTCTGTGGAGTTGAATGCACTTCATGTGTAGCCACTGTCCCTTTAAACAGTTCTCTACTGCACAAGGAAGAACTCTAAACTAAGGAAATGGGTTCCTATATATAGTTCATCACAAAAATGTTTAGAGCTCCTTATGCTACCAAGAATTCTAAGGTCCACAATGCTACTTTGAAAACTGGTTTTTCCTTTAAAAAAAAAAAAAAGCTATTTAATGCACACTTACTCTGTATTAAGATTATTTAATTCTTTAAATGTGCAAACTTACCTAATCTTCTTCATAACAACCATATGTAATAAGGCAAATGTCAGTTTTACTCCCATCTCAAAAAGGCAACTGAAACAAAGAGAAGCTTCAGAATTTTCTGTACTGCAGCCACAACAGAAAACAGCATGGAGGCCCTTCAAAAAGTTAAAAATAGAACTATCATGTGATCCAGCAATTCCACTTCTGGGAATATATCCAAAGGAAATAAAAACGCTAATTCAAAGAGATATCTGTACCCCATGTTCACAGAAGCATTACATCGAAACAAGTGCCCATCAATAGATGAATGGATAAAGAAGTTGTGGCATATACAATGGACTATTATTCAGTCATAAAAAATGAGGAAATTCTACCATTTGTGACAACATGGATGAACCTTTAAGACTTTATGGTAATTGAAATCAGTCAGACAAGGAAAGACAAGTACTGTATGATCTCACTTATATGTGGAATCTAACACAAAATGAACAAGAGAAACTCATAGAAAAAGAGGTTTGATTTGTGGTTACCAGAGGTGGGGAATGGGGTTGGGCAGAATTGGAGGAAAGTGGTCAGAAAGTACAAACTTACAGTTATTCAATAAGTAAACATTGGGGATTTAACATAGTAACACAGTAACTATAGTTAACATTGCTATATGATTCATAGGAAAGTTGTTAAGAGAGTAAATTCTAGGAGTTCTCACTACAAAGAGAAATTTTTTTCTTCTTATTGTATTTACATGAGTTGATGGATGTTAACTAAACCTACTGTGGTAATCATTTCACAATGTATGTAAATGAAATCATCTTACTGTACATCTTAAATTTACAGTGATATATTGACTATGCCAAAGCCTTTGACTGTGTGGATCACAATAAACTGTGGAAAATTCTGAAAGAGATGGGAATACCAGACCACCTGACCTGCCTCTTGAGAAACCTATATGCAGGTCAGGAAGCAACTGTTAGAACTGGACATGGAACAGACTGGTTCGAAATAGGAAAAGGAGTACGTCAAGGCTGTATATTGTCACCCTGCTTATTTAACTTCTATGCAGAGTACATCATGAGAAACGCTGGACTGGAAGAAGCACAAGCTGGAATCAAGATTGCCAGGAGAAATATCAATAACCTCAGATATGCAGATGACACCACCCTTATGGCAGAAAGTGAAGAGGAACTAAAAAGCCTCTTGATAAAAGTGAAACAGGAGAGTGAAAAAGTTGGCTTAAAGCTCAACATTCAGAAAACGAAGATCATGGCATCTGGTCCCATCATTTCATGGCAAATAGATGGGGAAACAGTGGAAACAGTGTCAGACTTTATTTTTGGGGGCTCCAAAATCACTGCAGATGGTGACTGTGGCCATGAAATTAAAAGACACTTACTCCTTGGAAGAAAAGTTATGACCAACCTAGATAGCTTATTAAAAAGCAGAGACATTACTTTGCCAACAAATGTCTGTCTAGTCAAGGCTATGGTTTTTCCAGTGGTCATGTATGGATGTGAGAGTTGGACTGTGAAGAAAGCTGAGTGCCGAAGAATTGATGCTTTTGAACTGTGGTGTTGGAGAAGACTCTTGAGAGTCCCGTGGACTGCAAGGAGATCCAACCAGACCATTCTAAAGGAAACCAGTCCTGGGTGTTCTTTGGAAGGAATGATACTGAAGCTGAAACTCCAGTATTTTGGCCACCTTGTGCAAAGCGTTGACGCATTGGAAAAGACTCTGATGCTGGGAGGGATTGGGGGCAGGAAGAAAACGGGACGACAGAGGATGAGACGGCTGGATGGCATCACTGACTCGATGGACGTTGAGTCTGAGTGAACTCCGGGAGTTGGTGATGGACAGGGAGGCCTGGCGTGCTGCAATTCATGAGGTCGCAGAGTTGGACCCAACTGAGTGACTGAACTGAACTGATGTCATTATTTCTCAACAAACCCAGGGGAAAAAATCCCAGGATCACATGGCTACTGGTAGGATTCAGACCAAGGCTCACTGGCTCTCCGTTCTATATTCTTTACCCATTATACAAAATTGTCCCTCAACTTAAAAAGAGAATTTTACAAAAACACTTTGCTTCTCTTTCTCCTCCTCTCATCTTTAAATTCTCACATTTCCATAAACACAGAGATACCCAGCTGGTTAAGAGTTGAGTCCTTTTCTTGGAAGCAGTTCTTGGGTCTTAACTCATACTATCACTAACCTAAGAGGGTCTTGAGACTTTTTTTTTCTCTCTGTTATCAAAGCAAATAAAGAACAACAGAAAGTGAGACAAGGTAGTGTGAAGCAGAACCCATCTTGCTAATCAGACTTTATGTCAAGATTTTATATGAGAAATGGAAAGACTAGAGTAGATGGCTTATAATTCAGATAGGCTGATGGACACAGGGGCTCCTCCTGGAGTTAATTCATTTGTCATGGGGTTGAGGTAGTAAATAGTAACCATATTCTGGATATATTTTGAAGGAAAGACATATAAGAGTTGAAAATCAATTGGTTAGAGTATGAGAAGAAAGGTAATAACTGCAAAGACTTTGGCCGGAACAACTGAAAGGATGAAGAAGCCATTTGCTGATACACAGAAGCCTGTGGAAGGTATGGATTTGGAGGGAGTGCTGCTGAATCAATTGCCTCAAATTTCAGCTCAGAGTCTTAATCAGCAAATTAATCTGTCCCTATAGAAAGCAGAAAAGATGAGGGTTTCTGTAATATGCCTCATGAGTTCCTATGTTTTTTTAAATTAATTATAATCTGATAATAGGAGCGGTCCTAAGATGGCAGACGAATTGGACGGGGAGACCACTTTCTCCCCTACAAATTCATCAAAAGAACATTTCAACGCTGAGTAAATTCCACAAAACAACTTCTGAATGCTGGCAGAGAACATCAGGCACCCAGAAAAGCAGCTCAGTGTCTTCGAAAAGAGGTAAAAAAAATATAAAAGACCAAAAAAAGAGACAAAAGAGGTAGGGAGGGAGCTCCGTCCCGGGAAGGGAGTCTTAAAAAGAGAGAAGCTTCCAAACACCCGGAAACACTCTCACTGCCGAGTTTGTGGCGAGCCTTGGAAGCACAGAGGACAACATAACAAGGAGGGAAATAAATAAATAATTAAAACCCACAGATTACGAGCCCAGCGGTAACTCCCCCAGTGGAGAAGCAGCGCAGGTGCCTGTATCCGCCACTAGCAAGCGGGGGCTGGGCAGGGAGACGCGGGCTGCATTGTTTTTTAAGGAGCGGGCCGGAATGCCCAGAGGGTAACCGGAGCGAACTAACTTGGGCTAGAAAACCAGACTGTGGGATAGCTACCACGTGAAAAGCTCTAACATAAGACACTGCCAAGACCATGCACAGAACAAAGGACAGAAGAGAATTAGCCAGTTGCAGACCATCCCCTTCCAGTGACAGGCAGCCAGAGCTGGAAGGGCCGGAAGAGGGCAATCGCAGCCCCAGAGAGACATTGACTACCAAACTGCAAGGAGGTTTCTTTGCTAACTAAGACTTTTTGGAGTTCTGGACAGTCATCATCTGCCTGAGAAGGTGTGCCACTTGTACACCCAGAAAACTGAGCAGCAGACGGGAGAGGCGATAAGTCGCAGTGACCGTGCTCGCCAAACACCTGAGCTACTCGGACCTGGGAAGGGCACAAAAAGCAGGCCCAACCGAGTCTGCACTCTGAGGACTACCTGAGTGCCTGAGCCTAAGCAGCTTAGACCTAGGTGCATGCAGCCCAGGGCCGGCCTCAGACAGTTCCCGGAAGAGCAACCTAGAGCCTGAGCTGTGTGTGCCATGAGTGGGGGCAGGCTCAGTGTGGCTGAGACATTGGGAGCACACGCCAGTGTTATTTGTTTCCAGCGTCCTTCCCTCCCCACAGCGTGACTGAACAAGTGAGCCTAAAAAGTGTCCACCACTGCCCCCCTGTGTCAGGGCAGAAATCAGACACTGAAGAGACCAGCAAACAGAAGCAGCTAAAACACAGGGAACCGCCTTGGAAGTGACAGGTGCAATAGATTAAAACCTTGTCATTAGAACCGACTACATAGGAAGGGGCCTTTAGATCTTGAGAAATATAAGCTGGACCAAGGAACTATCCGAAAATGAACTGACCCCACACCGCCCACACCACCACCAGAGAAAGTCCTAGATATATCTTTACTATTTTTACGATCACTCTTTTTTTTTTCTTTTTTTTAACTTTAAAAAAATTTTAAGTCCTGTTACTCCTTTAATTTTCATTTTTATAACCTACTATTACTTTTCAAAAAAAAGATCCTATTTTTAAAGCAAACTTCATATTTTTTTTAATAATTCTTGTGACTTTGTGCTTTTTTTCCTCTTCTTCTTCTTTTCTTTAATATTGTATTTTTGAAAATCCAACCTCTACTCTAGATTTTTAATCTTTGCTTTTTGGTATTTGTTATCAATTTTGTACCTTCAAAAACCCAATCTTCAGTACCCATTTTTACTCGAGAGCGAGATTACTGGCTTGACTGCTCTCTCCTCCTTTGGACTCTCCTTTTTCTCCACCAGGTCGCCTCTGTCTCCTCCCTCCCCCTTCTCTTCTCTACCCAACTCTGTGAATATCTGTGTGTTCCAGATGGTGGAGAACACTTAGGGAACTGATTACTGGCTGGATCTGTCTCTCTCCTTTTCATTCCCCTCTTTTATCCTCCTGGCCACCTCTGTCTCCTTCCTCCCTCTCCACTTCTCTGTATAACTCCGTGAACATCTCTGAGTGGTCCAGACTGTGGGGCACACATAAAGAAGTGATTACTGGCTACCTTGCTCTCTCCTCTTTTGATTCCACCTTACCTCAGTCGGGTCACCTCTAATTCCCTCCTCCCTCTTCTCTTCTCCATGTAACTCTGTGAACCTCTCTGGGTGTCCCTCAATGTGGAGAAACTTTTCATATTTAACCTAGATGTTTTATCAATGGTGCGGTATAGAAGGAGAAGTCTTGAGACTACTGTAAAATAAGACTGAAAACCAGAAGCAGGAGGCTTAAGTCCAAATCCTGAGAACATCAGAGAACTGCTGACTCCAGGGAACATTAATCGATAGGAGCTCATCAAACGCCTCCATACCTACACTGAAACCAAGCACCACCCAAGGGCCAACAAGTTCCAGAGCAAGACATACCACACAAATTCTCCAGCAACACAGGAACACAGCCCTGAGATTCAATATACAGGCTGCCCAAAGTTACTCCAAAACCACAGACATCTCATAACTCATTACTGGACACTTCCTTGGACTCCAGAGAGAAGAAATCCAGCTCCACCCACCAGAACACCAACACAAGATTCCCTAACCAAAAAACCTTGACAAGCCACTGATACAACCCCCCCACAGCGAGGAAACTCCACAATAAAGAGAACTCCACGAACTGCCAGAATACAGAAAGGCCACCCCAAACTCAGCAATATAACGAAGATGAAGAGACAGAGGAATACCCAACAGGTAAAGGAACAGGACAGTGAAAAGTGAAAGTGAAGTCACTCAGTCGTGTCCGACTCCTTATGACCCCGTGGACTGTAGCCCACCAAGCTCCTCCATCCATGGGATTCTCCAGGCAAGAATACTGGAGTGGGTTGCCATTCCTTCTCCAGAAAGGAAAAGGATAAATGCCCACCAAACCAAACCAAAGAGGAAGAGATAGGGAATCTACCTGAGAAAGAATTCCAAATAATGATAGTGAAAATGATCCAAAATCTTGAAATAAAAATGGAATCACAGATAAATAGCCTGGAGACAAGGATTAGGAAGACGCAAGAAAGGTTTAACAAGGACCTAGAAGAAATAAAAAAAGAGTCAATATATAATGAATAATGCAATAAATGAGATCAGAAACACTCTGGAGGCAACAAATAGTAGAATAATGGAGGCAGAAGATAGGATTAGTGAAGTAGAAGATAGAATGATAGAAATAAATGAATCAGAGAGGAAAAAAGAAAAACAAAAGAAATGAGGACAATCCCAGAGACTTCCAGGACAATATGAAACACTCCAACATTTGAATTATAGGAGTCCCAGAAGAAGAAGACAAAAAGAAAGACCATGAGAAAATACTTGAGGAGATAACAGTTGAAACTTCCCTAAAATGGGGAAGGAAATAATCACCCAAATCCAAGAAACCCAGAGAGTCCCAAACAGGATAAACCCAAGGCAAAACACCCCAAGACACATATTAATGAAATTAACAAAGATCAAACACAAAGAACAAATATCAAAAGCAGCAAGGGAAAAACAACAAATAACACACAAGGGGATTCCCATAAGGATAACAGCTGATCTTTCAATAGAAACTCTTCAGGCCAGGAGGTAATGGCCAGACATACTTAAAGTGATGATAGAAAATAACCTACAGCCCAGATTACTGTACCCAGCAAGGATCTCATTCAAATATGAAGGAGAAATCAAAAGCTTTACAGACAAGCAAAAACTGAGAGAATTCAGCACCACCAAACCAGCTCTCCAACAAATGCTAAAGGATATCCTCTAGACAGGAAACACAAAAAGGGTGTATAAACTCAAACCCAAAACAACAGAGTAAATGGCAACGGTTGAATGCCCCAACCAAAAGGCAAAGACTGGCTGAATGGATACAAAAACAAGACCCCTATATATGTTGTCTACAAGAGAGCCACCTCAAAACAAGGGACACATACCGACTGAAAGTGAAGGGCTGGAAAAAGATATTCCACGCAAATAGAAACCAAAAGAGTAGCAGTAGCAATACTCATATCAGATAAAATAGACTTTAAAACAAAGGCTGTGAAAAGAGACAAAGAAGGACACTACATAATGATGAAAGGATCAATCCAAGAAGAAGATATAACAATTATAAATATATATGCACCCAACATAGAAGCACTGCAATATGTAAGACAAATGCTAACAAGTATGAAAGGGGAAATTAACAATAACACAATAATAGTGGGAAACTTTAATACCCCACTCACACCTATGGATAGATCAACTAAACAGAAAATTAACAAAGAAACACAAACTTTAAATGATACAATAGACCAGTTAGACCTAATTGATATCTATAGGACACTTCACCCCAAAACAATGAATTTCACCTTTTTCTCAAGTGCTCACAGAACCTTCTCCAGGATAGATCACATGTTGGGCCATAAATCTAGCATTGGTAAATTCAAAAAAATTGAAATCATTCCAAGCATCTTTTCGGACCATAATGCAGTAAGATTAGATCTCAATTACAAGAGAAAAACTGTTAAAAATTCCAACATATGGAGGCTGAACAACACGCTTCTGAATAACCAACAAATCACAGAAGAAATCAAAATATGCATAGAAACGAATGAAAATGAAAACACAACAACCCAAAACCTGTGGGACACTATAAAAGCAGTGCTAAGAGGAAAGTTCATAGCAATACAGGCATGCCTCAAGAACATGAAAAAAGTCAAATAAATAACCTAACTCTACAACTAAAGCAACTAGAAAAGGAAGAAATGGAGAACCCTAGGGTGAGTAGAAGCAAAGAAATCTTAAAAATTAGGGCAGAAATAAATGCAAAAGAAACAAAAGAGACCATAGCAAAAATCAACAAAGCCAAAAGCTAGTTTTTTGAAAGGATAAATAAAATTGACAAACCATTAGCCAGACTCATCAAGAAACAAAGGGAGAAAAATCAAATCAATAAAATTAGAAATGAAAAAGGAGGGATCATAACAGACAACACAGAAATACAAAGGATCATAAGAGACTACTATCAGCAGTTCTATGCCAATAAAATGGACAACATGGAAGAAATGGACAAATTCTTAGAAAAGTACAACTTTCTAAAACTGAACCAGGAAGAAATAGAAAATCTTCACAGACCCATCACAAGCACGGAAATTGAAACTGTAATCAGAAATTTTCCAGCAAACAAAAGCCCAGGTCCAGACGGCTTCACAGCTGAATTCTACCAAAAATTCAGAGAAGAGCTAACACCTATCCTACTCAAACTCTTCCAGAAAATTGCAGAGGAAGGTAAACTTCCAAACTCATTCTATGAGGCCACCATCACCCTAATACCAAAACCTGACAAAGATGACACACAAAAAAGAAAACTACAGGCCAATATCACTGATGAACATAGATGCAAAAATCCTTTAAAAAATTCTCGCAATCAGTATCCAACAACACATTAAAAAGATCATACACCATGACCAAGTGGGCTTTATCCCAGGGATGCAAGGATTCTTCAATATCTGCAAATCAATCAATATAATTCACCACATTAACAAATTGAAAAATAAAAGCCATATGATTATCTCAATAGATGCAGAGAAAGCCTTTGACAAAATTCAACATCCATTTATGATAAAAACTCTCCAGAAAGCAAGAACAGAAGGAACATACCTCAACATAATAAAAGCTACATATGACAAACCCACAGCAAACATTATCCTCAATGGTGAAAAATGGAAAGCATTTCCCCTAAAGTCAGGAACAAGACAAGGGTGCCCACTTTCACCACTACTATTCAACATAGTTCTGGAAGTTTTGGCCACAGCAATCAGAGCAGAAAAAGAAATAAAAGGAATCCAAATTGGAAAAGAAGAAGTAAAACTCTCACTGTTTGCAGATGACATGATCCTCTACACAGAAAACCCTAAAGACTCCACCAGAAAATTACCAGAGCTAATCAATGAATATAGTAAAGTTGCAGGATATAAAATCAACACACAGAAATCTCTTGCATTCCTATACACTAATAATGAGAAAGTAGAAAAAGAAATTAAGGAAACAATTCCATTCACTATTGCAATGAAAAGAATAAAATACTTAGAAATATATCTACCTAAAGAAACAAAAGACCTATATATAGAAAACTATAAAACACTGGTGAAAGAAATCAAAGAGGACACTAACAGATGGAGAAATATACCATGTTCATGGATCAGAAGAATCAGTATAGTGAAAATGAGTATACTACCCAAAGCAATCTACAGATTCAGTGCAATCCCTATCAAGCTACCAGCAGTATTCTTCACAGAGCTAGAACAAATAATTTCACAATTTGTATGGAAAGACAAAAAACCTCGAATAGCCAAAGCAATCTTGAGAAAGAAGCATGGAACTGGAGGAATCAACCTTCCTGACTTCAGGCTCTACTACAAAGCCACAGTCATCAAGACAGTATGGTACTGGCACAAAGACAGAAATATAGATTAATGGAACAAAATAGAAAGCCCAGAGATAAATCCACACACCTATGGACACCTTATCTTCAACAAAGGAGGCGAGAATATACAATGGATTAAAAACAATCTCTTTAACAAGTGGTGCTGGGAAAACTGGTCAACCACTTGTAAAAGAACGAAACTAGAACACTTTCTAACACCATACACAAAAATAAACTCAAAATGGATTAAAGATCTAAACATAAGACCAGAAACTATAAAACTCCTAGAGAAGATCATAGGCAAAACACTCTCCAACATAAATCACAGCAGGATCCTCAATGACCCACCTCCCAGAATATTGGAAATAAAAGCAAAAATAAACAAATGGGACCTAATTAAAATTAAAAGCTTCTGCACAACAAAGGAAAATATAAGCAAGGTGAAAAGACAGCCTTCGGAATGGGAGAAAATATTAGCAAATGAAGCAACTGACAAACAACTAATCTCAAAAATATACAAGCAACTCCTGCAGCTCAATTCAGAAAAATAAACCACCCAATCAAAAAATGGGCCAAAGAACTAAATAGACATTTCTCCAAAGAAGACATACGGATGGCTAACAAACACATGAAAAGATGCTCAACATCACTCATTATCAGAGAAATGCAAATCAAAACCACAACGAGGTACCATTTCACACCAGTCAGAATGGCTGCAATCCAAAAGTTTACAAGCAATAAATGCTGGAGAGGGTGTGGAGAAAAGGGAACCCTCTTATACTATTGGTGGGAATGCAAACTAGTACAGCCACTATGGAGAACAGTGTGGAGATTCCTTAAAAAACTGGAAATAGAACTGCCTTATGACCCAGCAATCCCACTGCTGGGCATACACACCAAGGAAACCAGAATTGAAAGAGACACGTGTACCCCAATGTTCATCACAGCACTGTTTATAATAGCCAGGACATGGAAACAACCTAGATGTCCATCAGCAGATGAATGGATAAGAAAGCTGTGGTACATATACACAATGGAGTATTACTCCGCCGTTTAAAAGAATACATTTGAATCAGTTCTAATGAGGTGGATGAAACTGGAGCCGATTATACAGAGTGAAGTAAGCCAGAAAGAAAAACACCAATACAGTATACTAACACATATATATATGGAATTTAGAAAGATGGTAACGATAACCCTGTATGCAAGACAGCAAAAGAGACACAGATGTGTAGAGCGGACTGTTGGACTCAGAGGGAGAGGGAGAGGGTGGGATGATTTGGGAGAATGGCATTGAAATATGTATAATATCATATAAGAAACAAATCGCCAGTTTAGGTTCGATGCAGGATACCGGATGCTTGGGGCTGGTGCACTGGGATGACCCAGAGAGATGGTATGGGGAGGGATGTGGGAGGGGGGTTCAGGATCGGGAACACATGTATACCTGTGGTAGATTCACGTCGATGTATGGCAAAACCAATACAGTATTGTAAAGTAACATAAAGTAAAAAATAAATAAATTTAAAAATTAAAAAAAAATTATAATCTGATAATAAAGCTATGACCAACCTAGACAGCATATTAAAAAGCAGAGACATCACTTTGCCGACATAGGTCCGTCTAGTCAAAGCTATGGTTTTTCCAGTAGTCATGTATGGATGTGAGATTTGGACTATAAAGAAAGCTGAGTGCCAAAGAATTGATGCTTTTGAACTGTGGTGTTGGGGAAGACTCTTGAGAGTCCCTTGGACTGCAAGGAGATCCAACCAGTTCATCCTAAAGGAAATCAGTCCTGAATATTCACTGGAAGGACTGATGTTGAAGCTGAAACTCTTAATACTTTGGCCATCCGATGCGAAGAACTGACTCACTGGAAAAGACCCTGATGCTGAGAAAGATTGGAAGGCAGGAGTCAACAGAGGACGAGATAGTTGGACACCATCACCGACTCAATGGACATGAATTTGAGTAATCTCCAAGAGTTGGTGATGGACAGGGAAGCCTAGCATTCTACAGTCCATGGGGTCATAAAGAGTCGGACACGATTGAGCAACTGAAATGAACAATCTGATATCTAATTAAGAGAAAGGATAGTAGAAACCTACCAATGATGAAAACTCATGATGCCTGCAGAGAATTTAACATGGATCATGAAAGAAAGAGGTGGCTTAAAAAACTATTAAAATCTGAGAGAACAGGCAATTTATTAAAGCAGTTTGCTAAAACTTAATCCAAGGAGTCTTAAGGACTGGAATTTTCATTAAAAATATAAAGCCCCAAAGTATGAAAATCAGACTAACTCTACAAGGAAGTGTGTCAGAGACCTGTTCTAGTTCCACACCATGGAAACTCTAAATAGTGACCACACTTGTCCCAGTACTTGGAACAGGCTTTCTGGAAAGAAACACAAACCAGTAACAGGGACTTGTGAAGCATGTGGGAGATAAGAGAAGTGGTACTGGTGGTGATAACTTCTTCGAGAATGTATATGCACTAGATGTACCTAGTCAGTATACACATTTATTTATAAAGTGTAAAAGGCTCATCAAACCTATGTTGCACTGATGCTGATTTATTTAGGGATGAATGGCACCATTAAAAGAAAAGAAGCATCATGAAATATGTTAGTCATGGAGAAGAAATCAGGAGAGTTGGAGGAATGGGCTGTAGCTTTCAAAAAGAAAGGAAGAAATAAGACAAGAACAAATGGTGACATATCTCTGAAAATAAGATTTAGCTTTTAGATAATGGCTTAGAATTCAAGCTCCTGGGTAGGGATGGAGTGTACCTTTTAAGAATCAGAAAGATAATGTTTGCTCAGGGGCAAGTTAACCTGACCAAGTGAATTGTGACCTGAAGACAAAGGTGAGAGAACATCCAGATATAGCCAAAGCTGGGAGAGAAAAAAGTTACTGCTTCATGTTCTTCATGAGGAAAATAATTAAGGGAGGCGGACAGATAACTTCTTATTGCAGAAGTCTATATACTAATTCATGAAGCATGGGCAACCCATGAAGTAAAACTCAGTTAAAAAATAGAGGTCTCACAGCTTTATGGAATGACTGTAGTTGAAATAATCCAGGTCCAGGTTCTAGTCTTGATTTATTAATAAGCTAGAAGGGGGATATTGGGCAAACCAGGTCTCCCGTCTGAAACAGAGATAACATTACCTTCTTGCAGAGTTGTAAAGATTACTATGGATGCCCTTAAATGACCTCTACCTAACTGACAGATTCCTTCCATTGCCTCTGCAGAAAAGAATAACTAATACCAATGACACAAAATGTTTGCAGCTAGATGGCTGTTTTCTAGTACAACCACATCTTTCTACTCCTATTATTTAGAGCTGCATATTTACAAGGAATCAGAGAAATTTACTCCCAAGTCTGTTTATACTAATAATCATAATTGTACTACAGTTATGTAGTTTGATTAAACATTATGTCAATCAGTAGAATGAGTACAAGAACAGAAGTTTCTATAAAAAATTAAATTGAAATAAATGACCCAATAAAGACGAAGTACTAAACAATTGTTATCAAATCCAGTTTAGGCAGGATAACCATTAAGTTTTGCTTAAAAGCCACAAAAACCTATAATTTGCACTCCTATTGCTTTGAAGATTTCTTTGGGTTCTTCCTCTAATTTACATCATCAGAAACTGGAAATCCCTTAAACCCACACATTTATGGTCAATTAATCTTGACAAAAGAGGCAAGGATATACAATGGAGAAAAAGCCAATCTCTTCATTAAGTGGTGCTGAGAAAACTGGAGGGCTACATTCAAAAAAATGAAACTAGAACATTTTTTAACACCATATACAAACATAAATTCAAAACGGATTAAAGATCTAAATATAAGACTGGAAAAACCATAAAAAACACAAAAAAATTCCTAAAGGAAAACAAAGCCAAATACTCTTTGACATATGGTAGCAATATATTTTTATATCTGTCTCCTGAAGCAAAGGAAATAAAAGCAAAAATAAACAAGTAGGACCCAATTAAACTTAAAACCTTTTGCTCAGCAAAGGAAACCATCAATAAAACTGAATGATAACCTACTGAATGGGAGAAAATATTTGCAAATGATATGACTGATATGTTAATATTCAACATATATAAACAGTTCACATAATTCAATATAAAAAATAAATAATCTAATAATAATGAGCTGAACTGAATAAACATTTTCCCAAAGAGAACATGCAAAGGCCAATAGGCACCTTAAAAGATGCTCCATATTACTAATCATCAGGGAAATGCAAATCAAAACCACAATGAGATATCACCTTACACCTGTCAGAATGGCTACCATCAAAAAGGACAGAAGTAACAAGCACTGGCAATGCTGTGGAAAAAAAGGAACTTTGGTACACTGGTTGACAGGAATGTAAACTGGTGTAGCCACCATGGAAAACAGTATTGGTTTCTCAAAAATTAAAAGTACCGCATGACTCAGCAATTCCACTCCTGGTCATGTACCAACAAAAAAAAACCAGAAGCACTAATTCAATACATGTACTCCAACATTCATGGCAGGATTATTTACAGTTGCCAAGATATGGAAGCAATCTAAGTGTTATTAATGGATGAAGGGATAAAGGCAATGTGCTATATACAGTGAGTCCCCTACACATGAACCTCCAAGTTGCAAACTTTAAAAGATGCATATGTGCGTTCCATCAATGTCAGGCATGAGTGAAACTCCAGCTTGCCCGCCATCTCCTATCGCTGATGCTGCTCCTTCAGCTCGAACATCTTCCATCTACCCTCTTTCCTCCAGTAACACTTCTTGCCTGTTTACTTAATGGCAGCCCCTATATGCCAGCTATTGTACTGTACTACTAAACTTTTCAAGTTACTGTAAGATTAAGATTTTGTTTTTTTTTAATGTATTACTGTGTGAGAAATATTATAAACCTATTACAGTATAGTACTATATAGTCAATTGTTTTAGTGGGGTACTTGGGCTAACTTTGTTGGACTTACAAACTAAATGGACTTATGAATGCACTCTCAGAACAGAGCTCATTCAAAAGTCAGGGACATACTGCATACACACACACATACACACACACACACACACAAACACAATGGAATACTACTCGGCCATAAAAAATGAATAAAATTTTGCCATTTGTAGCAAAATGAATGGATTTGGAGAGAATTATACTAACTGAAATAAGTCAGACAAAAAAGACAAACACTGTATGGCATCAGTTACATGGGGAATCTAAAAAACAAATGAGTGAATATAACCAAAAGAAGCAGAATCAAGATACAGAGAACAAACTAAAAGTTACCAGTAGGGAGAGGGAAGGGGGAAGAGGCAATATAGGAGTAGAGGATTAAGAGGTACGAACTATTATGTATAAAAAAAAATAAATTATGCTATACAGCTGTCAAAATTACAAATCTCACAATGATAAAGGTCTGATGTATTTGCATATTAACATTTTAAAATATGCACATATACTGCAGATGGTGATTGCAGCCATGAAATTAAAAGACGCTTACTCCTTGGAAGAAAAGTTAGGACCAACCTAGATAGCATATTGAAAAGCAGAGACATTACTTTGCCAACTAAGGTCCATCTAGTCAAGGCTATGGTTTTTCCAGGTCATGTATGGATGTGAGAGTTGGACTGTGAAGAAAGCTGAGTGCCGAAGAATTGATGCTTTTGAACTGTGGTGTTGGAGAAGACTCTTGAGAGTCCCTTGGACTGCAAGCAGATCCAACCAGTCCATTCTAAATGAGATCAGCCCTGGGATTTCTTTGGAGGGAATGATGCTGAAGCTGAAACTCCAGTATTTTGGCCACCTCATGCGAAGAGTTGACTCATTGGAAAAGACTCTGATGCTGGGAGGGATTGGGGGCAGGAGGAGAAGGGGACGACAGAGGATGAGATGGCTGGATGGCATCATTGACTTGATGGATGTGAGTCTGAGTGAACTCTGGGAGTTGGTGATGGACAGGGAGGCCTGGTGTGCTGCGATTCATGGGGTTGCAATGAGTTGGACATGACTGAGCGACTGAACTGAACTGATGTTTAAAAACACAGGAATAAAGACTCAGCAATTACTGTTAATAACTGTCTTCTTTAAAAAAAGCTATTTTACTATTTGGTGATTTCTCTACATTTTCAATAGTCATGAACAAGAATAATTCCAATTCAAATTATAGTATAGTATATTAAATTAATTTTCCTATTTCCATTTTCTCTCAAAGATTTCACTTTGAAGATAGTTCTTGACATGCCTTTATTATTGCCAATAATAACTGCAAGTTCTCAAAATTAAAATCTAATTTTTTTTTAAGTACATTGATTTTGTTATGTCCACCCTTAGTCAGTGGAGAAGGAAATGGCAACTCACTCTAGTATTCTTGCCTGGAGAATCCCAGGGACAGGGAAGCCAGGTGGGCAGCCATCTATGGTGTCGCACAGAGTCAGACACAACTGAAGCAACTTAACAACCACCACCCTTGGTCAAATTCTTTAAAAATATATAGATATAAAGCAGCATATATTTTAAGATATATCAGATTAAAATAACATTTTCCTGAAAGTTAAATTCTCCAAGGAAAGTATTTCCAAATCTTCTAACACCTTTTCAAGTAAATTCTCATTATGGCAAAGGGATTGCTTCAAATACAGAAAAGTCTTTTTATTTTCCCTTGACAAGATCACACTGCTGCATGCATAAAATTCATGATTAATAAGGCAAATGAGTTCAACATTCTAAGATACTAACTCCAATTCTATCAATTACATTTCTCCTCTCTGTTACAAATCTAATTTAATTGCCAAGATTTGGGCAATTCTAATTCTTTTTTAAAAATACTTGCAGTTCATTTTCACTGCTAATGAACAATTTATACTAATGGCATTACTTCACAAACACCCATTATTCACAAAGAAAAATACAATTTATTTTGTTATATTATCATAACGAAATACTAAAAAACATAGGCTTGGACTTTATGTTGTTTAAAAATTCCCTTAATAGCTGTTTAAACCAAAATTAGGAAAACTAAGGTGCTTAAGTATCACTTCTCAGGTAAGGCCTATCCTGACCCTGTATTTAAAATTGCAGCCACCCCTCCCTCCCAACCCTCAACCCAAACACCCCTACCCCAGGCCAGGCCCTCCTTAGTCTCTTCCTTTTCCCCTCAGCACTTATTTCCATCTAACATACAGTATAATCGACTTGTCTTCTTTGACTTCTTGTGAAGTTTTGTTCTTTTTGCTCCCAGCTGCTCCCTCAGTCCCTAGCACAGTGCTTGTGATTTAGAGCTGCTGTTGAATGAAAAATTTTACGACGAAATAAATGGTGGAGGATGTTGCTTTTCTCTGAGTCACATGCTGGTGACTTACACAAATACATGGGAAGTGAAATATTTAATTTTGTAATCAGAGTAAATCCTCATTTTTCACCCTGCTTAAGGCTATGGTTTTTCCAGTAGTCATGTATGGATGTGAGAGTTGGACTGTGAAGAAGGCTGAGCGCTGAAGAATTGATGCTTTAGAACTGTGTTGTTGGAGAAGACTCTTGAGAGTCCCTTGGACTGCAAGGAGATCCAACCAGTCCGTTCTGAAGGAGATCAGTCCTGGGATTTCTTTGGAAGGAATGATGCTAAAGCTGAAACTCCAGTACTTTGGCCACCTCATGCGAAGAGTTGACTCATTGGAAAAGACTCTGATGCTGGGAGGGATTGGGAGGAGAAGGGGATGACAGAGGATGAGATGGCTGGATGGCATCACTGACTCGATGGACGTGGGTTTGAGTGAACTCTGGGAGTTGGTGATGGACAGGGAGGCCTGGCGTGCTGTGATTCATGGGGTCGCAGAGTCGGACACAACTGAGCGACTGAACTGTGGCTGGAAAACACTCTCATAGCCTCAACTGAGATGTATTAATGCTTCCATGGTTGAAGATAAGCATATGTCCCTATGATAGTGGCTCAGAACCTAAAATATACAATAGACCCAGGCAAAGAGAATTCAGAGGTCTGGAATCTTCCAGGAAAAAGGGTCAGGGTGCTTTTTCTTTTGCTATTCTTTGGGTCTCAAATGACTCTTCTTACTGTTATTAACTGTAAATCATATCAATAGTCTTCCTCACTGTGCTTATTGTACATGCCTTCCATGTATTACCTTATTTAATAACCGTCATAATGACTCTTGAAGAAATTTACTATTAACCACACCAATCTATAGACAGAGACATTGAGATTTAAATATTTTCCCCAAACATCTGGTGGGTGGTAGAGGTCTCTGGCATTTAAAGTTTGCATCTTAAAAACACTATGCAAATATTGTTCCCCGGCTCATCATGACCATGTAATTTGTCATGAGTTACAAGAATTCATGGATTCCGGGAGGGAGGGGGGAGGGGGGGTTCAGGATGGGGAACACGTGTACATTTGTGGCAGATTCATGTTGATGTATGGCAAAACCAATACAATATTGTAAAATAATGAGCCTCCAATTAAATAAATTTTAAAAAATAAAATAAAAAAGAATTCATGGATTCCAACTCACTATTATTACCTGACTATCCTAAGTACAGACCATATACAAAAGGGAGAACTTCTGTGGATATAGAATAAGCTCTAGTAATATGTAATTATGAATAATATCTCTTGATGGGACTATTCATATCAAAGAAATTTCAGGCTACAAAAGCAGCTAAGCCAACAGTCAGTAGGGACAAAGTAAAACTAACAAAAATACCAGAAGTTTGCAATAATAACCACAAAAACACAGCAAAAAGTGTTATTATCAGAAAATTTTCCTACTTAAAATGTTCATTTATTATGGAACGTGAATATATGGAAAAGAGAAATATTGCTTTGCAAAAGAAGTCTTTTTCACATACCCCTAGAAAAGGCCTGACAGATTTAAAATACAATGTTTTAAATACCAAATGACTTTCTGAAAACTACAGGGAAAGAAAAATGCATTAGGTAAGCCTGTTTAATTTTACTTCTTGTCCTAAGACTGAAACGAGATTTGTGATATCCATGAGCCATCTCATACTTTAAACATTCCAAAACACCAAGATAAACTTTCAAAACTTATTTTCCTACATATTTTCTATCTTTATTTTCTTATTAGAAATTAACATGATTAAAGTAAGAATTCATCTCTATACTAGGCACAAAAAGGATACTAATAGCCTTTCAAATCACAAACTTACACCTACTTAGTAAACCTCATTAGTAGCTGGCATTGTTAAGATAGCCCTGATTTGCTACTTCTCAAGTTCTTAACATGTTTGACATATTTAAGTCACAGCTGTTGTTTTAAAATGAATACAGTAACTACATTTAAAATTCTTTTCAAACATGAGATTAAGAAAAAAGAATCATGCCCTCTAAGAATAAAAACTTTCAAAACTGGTCTCATAAGCATAAATTTTAAATTTTATACATTTAACACTATGGATTTATTTTAAGCCCATCATTTATGTAAGTAGAAAGCACTGACAGCAACAAAATGTGTGCATCTTTGTTGCCCTAATTTTCTAGCACAAACCATACACAACTTAGCTATTTGACAATTTCACTCAGTGAAAATGAGTGAAAATTTTCCAATTTCACTGGAAAATGGTTGATGCTCTTAGATGTTTTTAACAAACTTAGGCTTTCCATGTGTTATCACTGTAAATAAGTTATCATTACTATACCGGTCTATAATTACATCTTAAATGACTTAAAATGATGGGAGCTATTCACTGGCTCTTTTTTTTTTTCCACTGGCTCTTTTAAACCACCCCACATAGTTAAGCTTCTTGAGTTCTTCTACCTGCATTTTATAGTGATTTTGTATCCTCAGACGTCTTCAAGTTATCAGCCCTACATTATTCTCTCTAGGACTGCCCCAACTTTACTACCTCCCACTACTGCTAAAATACTTGTGGTAGGGAAACCATTAAAATAGCCTCATTCAGGTCTTGTACAAAAAAAAAAAAGTAAATTGCCTCAGAAAAGTCTTTGAAAGGTACTGCATATGGACTTGGTGGGTGTACAGAGCATGTGACATTTATTTAGCAAATCAGTAAACTCTTAAATCTTTTGAAAGTTTAGCCATGTGCCAAAGTTCACAAGGCAATGACTCCCAAGTGAGTGAACCATTCTGTTGTTTGAGTGGAAAAGCATCTGGCACAGATCCTGGAACACAGTAGGTTCTCAATCAATGTACATACACATCATGTGTATGTACATGTTGTGTGTCTGTTTCAGACACAAAAAGGGCCTGGAGGAGGCATACAAAGCTGTCTAACTAGATTATGAAGGGCATCATGAATAAAAAGGACTGATTTTTGCTTCATCTCCTTTTGTATGAAAATTTTTAGGTCAGGCTTAAATCATTTATACGTATAATTTATATCCAGGTTTCTGTGTCCAAAAAAGCAATGCAAGCACAAAAGATCATTTCTACACTGTGTATTTGGGATGACTGTCCTCACTGCACACCTGTCACAACTGAGCGAGCTCTGTCTTACTGAAATGCTCAGAAGAACCTGTGAATGCTGCATAGCATAGTAACCATCACTTTTTCCTCCTTCATGTCATAGCTCAGTAGCATGATTTTAAGTCATGCTTCAGAGTACACCAACAGGTCTTTCACTTTCCAGCTTGCAGTTGCTCCTTTTGTTTCATGGCATATCTATTAAGAGGACCCTAGCACATACAGTGTCAGTGGGGTTGCAGACTATATATAACCTTTGTGATGGGCTGGCTGCATTCTTGTACCATAATCTTAAAGGGAGAAAAACGGTTTTATTTCCCTCCCCCCCTTTAAGATTATGTTCCAAAGAAGAAACTGTCTATAAAGTTGAATCTGTAGTGGATTCAGGTTTATGGTCATAGAATTCAGACAATGACACTCTTCCGTAGTTTTAAAGAGATGGTTCACAACACATCTTCTGGCTGACTTCCAGGCAGCATACAGCATACCGCTTGACTTCTTTGATGCAGTTTCTACTTCTCTATGTATCCTGTGCATCACTGTGTTGCACATGTAGAACTGTGTTACCTTTACATTCTGTAAAAGTGATGAGAACCTTACCTATATACAGTGCATTCAGGTTTTATATTGATACATGACTTTGGTCTTCGGCTTTTATCATCAGCCAATATTCCCACAATTACTCAATAAATTAGTTCACAAAGAATTCTGATGTCAAGTATTGCTGAGTTGGGTAAGTACCCCATTCCTATCTCCAAATTACAGCAATATCTCTTGTCAAGGTTTCTTGTTAAAATGTTAAATGAACTCAAGCAAGTACTAAAACTGAGCCTATCTTCAATGATGCTTTATGTTGTTTTTGATATAAAAATTAAGTAGGAAATCAACTTTCATAAAATTGCATTAGAATTTCCATGAATTTTTCTGGGTAGTCAATTTGCAACTGTCAAGGATCCACTTACTAATGAACTATTCAAACACTACAGGCTAATATTACTCACTATATATACTTACTGGAAAGAATTTTGGTAAAGGAAAAAAATGACTGAAAAAACTAGGAGTGCTGGATGCTAGTCCTAGTTCTTCCACTGAATTTAGGTGGTTAAGTTATTTTACCTCCTTGGATCTTAATTTCCTCATTTACAAAATGTGAGATTTGAGTTAGTTGACCTGTACATCCCTTTTAGCCCCAATAATCCACTTTTTAAACCTGGGTTTTAAAAAAAAACTATGTCAAAATACTCTGCCAATAATATGTATAATGTTTAGTATTTTTTGAAGAATCCAGAATGTTATAAATAGCACCTCATTAATATTCACAGTATTCATGAGAAAACAAAAGGACATTTATTTATATGTAACATTTGGGTCATGAACTAGGACAGCAACTTGTACAGGGTCACAAAACTGCAGTATGACAGCAATGATTCTAGTTTCTTGATTGTGACTGTAGTATTTTATTCACTATACTATCTTTGTTGCTGTTCTACTTAAAAGCAATGTTTTAACCCTTTCACCCTCATTCAGCCATCTCCAACATACTCAAACCTATCCTGCTCAATTTCTTACTGCCTGAAACCTCCATTCTCCTTTCTCCTTCAATCCTATCAGCATAATTATCAATGATACTTTTTCATCTGCTTCCTATATATATGTCTTTAGGTTTCCAGGTACAGTATGTCACATTTTCGGTCTAATTTCTATTAATTTTTTATATAAATGTCAAGTAAATATAGAAAGGTGTATCATAACCATCTTTACAACCATCAATATAGAGCTTGTACCTTTATACATACCCAATACATTGAAAAATCAAGTGACTGAAAAGGATGGCAGAAATTCTATGTGCTGTTTGTTACGATGATTTTAGAACTTCCTCTCTCTCTGGCTTTCTCACTTTCCCTTCTAGGACCTCCAAGCTCTTCATCCTTGAAGTCAATGAAATAAATTGGTTTTCCAGGGTCTCTAAAGACATTGGCTTGAAAACCTGCATTTTTCCATTCCTGGTTTCCTTGAGCAGAATATCCTACCTTAACGGTGGTCTCCAACACCTAAGGCCTAACAATAACCTGTCAAACCAGAACCTAAACAAAGTCCGTTGGCTACTCTCTCCCTGAAAAAAATTTTCAGACTTGTTCCTAAAACCAGCAGCCACAGAGACACATCTCCTGTTAATTCAACATGTACAAGTGAGAGGCCACATTCTACTCCTTGTATCCAGGAAAGTAGAAGTCAGGCTGCAAATATCTCCAACTAATGCCAGCAAATAGCAGAGGTGAGAAAGGCACTACTGACCTAGAACCAGGAATTCTTGTCTCATAACAGTCACTCAGACTTTACCTACCCTAGAAAAGAACTAGGGGGAAACTGGAGAAACCACACAATTTTCTTAGGCTTGTAAAAGTTGCCATGGATATAGGAGACCATGAGTCTCAGATCTCAAAGGGCTAAATTAATTAGTATGTTTCTGTGGCCACAGTTTGTTAAAGTGCTTGAATTCTGCATATAGTACCCTGCACTCCCTCTTAATTCACTGCCCAACCCCTTCTCCAGACCCTCCCCCGACCCCATCTTCCACTTACCATCAACTAACAGGACTGATCCCAAAGGACCCATAGGTTTTCTCTCTAGCACAGTAACCAGTCTGTTATGACTGACTGGTACCCATGAAATTAACCACTCAAAAGATCATGCCTTTTGAACACTGCCACTGGCTCCCTTCAGGGACTCCAAGGGCTAGCCTGTGCTTTTCCTGCCTTTCCTACCCCCGGAGATAGTCAAATGGGTCTTGTCAAGAACAGACCTCACACCAGTCACCTCCGCAGGCAGTCAGTCAGCTCTTGTTCCTTTACGTCCCCTGGAACAAAGGGGCCGGAGATGGCCTGGAACACAGTGGGAGATGAGGTATCAGTGGTCGAGGCAGTGGCACTCCAGCAAGCAAACATCTGGTGCCCTTTTGAGCCCTTGACCAGAAGGCTGTGATCTCTTACCACTGTTTCCCGAGTTGCCCTCACGTGGTCGCTTGCGGCAACTGCAGCTTCTCTTGGGATTTGGACTGAAGACAGCTAAGTCAAAGTCAAAGTCGCCCAGTCCTCTCCGACTCTTTACAAGTGCATGGACTATACAGTCTATGGAATTCTCTAGGCCAGAACACTTGAGTGGGTAGCCTTTCCTTTCTCCAGGGGATCTTCCCAATCAAGGTCTCCCGCACTGCAGGCGGATTCCTTACCAGCTGAGCCACAAAGGAAGCCCTGAGAAGGCTATGAAGACGCTAATGTGCCAGCTGGTTGACTGGCCCCACCGCACCAACCACATAATTTGATTACCTCTGCAAAAAGGGTGTGCAACCAGGCTACTTCTGCTTTTTGACCACCCTTCTGACATATCTGAGACTCAGCCCTGGTGAGGAAGGGGTGGGTCAGTCAACTGACATGCCACTACATTCCAAATTCAGACTTCATAGTCAAGAGCCATTTTGCAATGACTTCTTGACTCAGAGTATAATGCCAAGCACAACTTGTGAATTTATCAGCTACCTTAAACATATGGGTTCTAACCTGATAGTGCCTTCTCTTTTATTCTTGCCCCAGACTTAAGATAGGCTAGCGTTAAGTTAAGGTAGGCAGGGTTAGGTAGGGGGTGGTTTGCACAAACTGAGGTAGACTGGTGCTTATTATAGACAAATAAGCTCTTTTTTTTAATCAAGAAAAAAAGAAACTTGAAACTTTCTTGGGTGGTCCAGTGGCTAGGACTCTCCAATGGAGGGGCCCAGGTTTGATCTCTGGTCAGGGAACCAGATCCCACATGCCACAGCTAAGAGTTTGCATGCCACAACTAAGATCTGGCATGCTGCAACAAAGACCCAGTGCAGCCAACTAAATAAATATTTATTAAATAAATATTTAATAAAAATAAAATATTTATTATAAATAAAATATATTTATTTTATTTATTAAATAAATAATATTTAAAGAAAGAAGGAAGTTTGAGTAAATAACATCCCTGTTGGGATAGGTATATTCACTTCCAGAGTGTAGTTCACATCCTCCAAAATACAAAAGAGAAAAACACAACAGCAGTTCAGGAGAATTCCTATTTTTCTCTGATAAATGCTGGTTCTTTTAGTAGGGGAACAAAAACAGAGAAGCAAGAAAACTAGCTCTGCCAGGATAAGAGTAGCTTCATGCACTAAATGTGAAGAAAGGCTAACCATTCCACTCTTCTTTCATGGTAGTCACTTCACAAAAGGCTGGAACAAATAATGAAACTTCTATCAATCAAGATATGGTTAGACATAAGCTACACTTGACCAAGGTCAGGCCACTCCAGAGTGACTCCCAAAGAGTAGAATGCTGGAGGAGAAATGGAGGAGACCACACTAGGGTGGCCAGGGCACTTACCAGTAGAGTAAGTCCCCACCAGTAAGCTTCATGCCTCTGCCGAAACATCATCCAGTTAGGCTATCTTAGGTGATTCAACAAACACCACAAAACCCCTGGTGGTTTTCCAACTAACTGTAACATGTCCATAGAGGTTTTCTTCTTTCTATTACTACTCTGTAAAGTATGCTCCGTCCCAAACAATGCTACTGAAAGTGTTATCTGTACTGATGCCAGTCCATGAGAAACCAGTAACTTTTGCAGGAATTTGAGAATAATTTTTGTTATCTTGTTGAATTGAATTATAAAGTATTTCACATATTAAAATTTTTCTACTAAATTCACTTTTTAATTATACTTTACTAAATTATCAGACTACAATGCATTGGAAAATTTAAAAAAAAAAACACTTTTCACCATGAAGAGTTTGAAAAACACCAATTAAAACAAATATTAACTGTCATATTTCTGGTAAAAATCTCTTGTGATTCCTACTGTCAGCAAGATAAGTCTTAGCTTGTTAACATTGTGTTTTCAGTCTCCTTTATCAGGCCCCTTCTCTCAAGTAGAGTTTCCTAACTATTGTGCTTGGCACCGCCTCTGATGGGTACAGATAAGACTGCTAAATGAAGCCCATGGCAGGTGGAATTTCTGAGCTCCAGGACCAAAAGCCTTGGGAAGAGTAGCCTGGTCCATTTACTCCAGCAAATCCCAAAAATTTTGTCTTCTGTGTGTGTTATAACGTAGACAAGATTGAGAACTGATGTTTGGAGTTACCTCTTGTTACACTTCAGACTAAACTTTATGCTCCACCAACAATAAAAAGCCTGCTCTCCCATCCATACCCAAATTTGTATTTCCAACCCAGACCTCGCCCATGAACTCTGAACACACGATCTATTCTACATCTCCATTCAACGTCCAGAAAGCACCTAAAACTTAAGATGCCCAAAACTAAACAGGAAAACACCTGGTTTCCTTTCTAAATGTGCTCCTCCTATATTGTATCTTAGTAAACTGTAACTTCATCCTTCTCATACCCATTATTTGATGAATTTAGCAAATCTTGTTAGTTCTAGCTTCAACCAGTTCTCACTACCTCTACCTTTGTTCCCTGGCCGAGGTCTCAATCACCTCTCATTTGGATTATTCCAAGAGCTGTCTAGTTAGTCCCTGCTTCCATTCTTATCTCTAAAGTGATTCTCAAGACAGCAGCCAGAACTGACTTTGTATAACTTAAAACACAAGTCAGATCACATCATCCCCTGCTCAAAACCCTCCAACAGCTTCCCATTTCAAGCAGAGTAAAGGTCTGTATTTCTTCAATAATTTACAAGGCCCATTATCATCTTGTTCCTTTTTCCTCTCTCTTCTACCACCTTGCCCTTTGCTCACTTAGCTCCAAACTGTCCCACCTCATCAGAGCTCTCACTTGCAGGACCCTCAGTCCTGCTCCATCCTTGCTTCTTTCTTTGCTAATTCACTCTCATTTTCTTCAAGTCTCTGCTCAAATGTTACCTTATCAATTCAGCTTTTATCGATCACTTCAAGTGAAGTGGTACACATTCCACTAAGCCTCATCCTCCTTATACCACTTATGCGCTTCAATTTTGTCCACAGCACTTACCATCTGACCTCCCAGATACCTGTTTATTGATTTAGTCTGTCTCCCTACCCTGACTCAGGTAGGGAGGGCAGAGGTTTTGTCTGCTTTGCTCATTGATCTATCATTAAACGGAGAAGGCAATGGTACCCCATTCCAGTACTCTTGCCTGGAAAATCCCATGGATGGAGGAGCCTGGTAGGCTGAAGTCCATGGGGTCGCTAGGAGTCAGACTCAACTGAGTGACTTCACTTTCACTTTTCACTTTCATGCACTGGAGAAGGAAATGGCAACCCATTCCAGTGTTCTTGCCTGGAGAATCCTAGGGACGGGGGAGCCTGGTGGGCTGCAGTCTATGGGGTCACACAGAGTTGGACACGACTGAAGTGACGTAGAAGCAGCAGCAGCTATCATTAAAACAATGCCTGGCACATAGTAAGCACTCATGAAACACTGTTGAATGAATAAATATAAGCATGAATAAATTCAATACTTACTGTTACCATCTCTGAGCCTTTGACCATTCAGTTACTACTGTCCACAGCCTTTCCCCCTTACCTATTTTCCCTTACTAAACTCCACTTTTTCCTATGTCCAGTCCTCCACATTTCACTGACTACCAATGTACTAAATGAACAGTGGAAAAGTAATTAACTCCACTGCAACACACTCATCCAGAAAACATTTTACTGACCCTTCTTACTACTGGTTCATATTTCTCAACCACATTCCTTCAATCAGAAAACACCATTCCATCCCCAGAAACTGTAGCCTACATCTGCTGTTTTCTCACTGCACTGAGTACTTCTACTATGTATCTGCACAGATTGTCCCAAAAGTCAAGATACACCTGATGTTCTTAGAAACAACATAAATCATTCTGATACGCACCAAGCAAGACAATTCAGAGGAAGCCCTATTTCCAACCCCTCCCCCGTACCCTCCCCCGTACCCCCCACACCCCCGTGCATATCCTGTTCATCAGTCCATCATCCACCAAGAAATGATACACTGAAACAATCAGTAAAACAAGTTTCCAGTCTTACAATACCACTCCTGCCAATGGCCTAGTGTTATCCCTGTATGCACTCAACCTTACTCATTTACTCAGATGCATTTCAGTTTCTGGTCCCTCATTGTCTCCCAGTTTATTATGCTTTTGTTTTTTATTCATTGACTGGATTTATTGTTTCCTCAGAATAATGCTTGGTTTTTTCTGAAACTATGTTAACACCTACTTCCGCTCTTTTAAACCACCCTTGGTAAGATGCTCACCTGAATTTCAGTCTGAAAGACCTACTACACTCTTGTGACTTCAGCAGGTCTAATCCAGTTCCTATAAGGGGAGAATTCATATGACCAAACAAACATTTCTTGTACTTTCCACATTATTTCCACAACACAACTAACCAACACCTTACTTATTAGAAAGCCTCAACAGCAAATTACTTAATTAAAACCTGATTAGCTGCTTTTTCTTCTGATTTCCTTTCTCCACTGAGCGCTATCTATACTCCCCCTAGATAATGTCATTCTTCTATAGGTAAACTGTTTCTAAATATATAATAATTTCTTCTACTGCACTGTTAGAGTAGAAAATAATCTAAGAATTGATTCAAAAAGAATGGTATGTTATCAAAAATTTAGAATACTAGCATTTAAAATAATAAACACAAGATACTAGTAATTAAGATAATATAAACTTTAAAATATTACAAATTTTAAAAGAAACTTAAAATATTACTCCTCTCTGACTCTCCAACAAATGCCTTCTTCCCCTTTGTCTACTCTGTCACCTCCTGGACTGCACTACAAAAATAGAAAGCTGACATCCACTCAAATTGATGTTCCCATCTGAATAACTCCTTTCACAAAAGCCTAGGGTGCAATGAAGTTTCACAGAACTACAGGTAAGCTGATATCTCACTGTCACACAAACATGACACATAAGGTTATGACGAAAAACAAAACAAAAAAATGTATTCATGAAAGCTAAGGGTGGTGGGGAAAAGCTCCTTACTTTTATCATGCTTGACATTAAAAGAATTTTTTTTCTTCTGTTAAAGAAATGGATTCGTGTGAACTGGCCAATACACTGTCTGTGAAACTAATCAAGCATATTTGTCAACGAAGATGAGAATATCAAACTGACTCGATCATACGAAGAGTAAATACAACACAAATGAAAAATCAGTGCCACTCTTGACAAAAAGGCATACATCCCAAACTGTTTTGAAGTATTACACAGCTTAATTTCTGACTGCCTATGCTAATGAGTATCTTTGTTAAATAACAAAAAAGCCAGACTTTATCCTTTAGACCTTTCTAACTAGTATAAAACTCAACCAATTGCTTTGTTTCCTTTTCTGCCATCTCTAGTGTATAAGGAAGTGAAATCATCAAAAGGCAAACAAAATCAGTTTCAAGGTTAACACACAAGCTACTTCAGCTAAAATTCTAACATACTCAAATAATCCATCCAATAATCCTATTTAAGAAGGTATTCTCATTTAAGAGGAAAAGTTTCATAAAACTAAGTGACTTGCCCAAGTTGCAATTTGAAATTCTGTGCTCTACTAAAAGTGGAGGTTTCTGCTTTTCAAAACAATCTCTGAGGTACAGCAAAGATAGTGTCTGAAACACAGAACTAGGGTGCACAATGAATAGCTCACAGGGCAGGCAGCCCACTATACATTTCTTAATGAAACGCATTCCATTTTCAGACAGTTTTGAACTAAATTAAAAATTAAGAACCACTGACCAAGTCAAATGTCCTCATTTTATACATAAAGGAACTACAGAAGAAATGCCTCACAAGTGCCTCTCAACTATCAGGTACAATACTGTGTACTAGTTTGTTAGGACTGTGACAAAATGCAGACTGGGTGGCTTAAACAGCAGTTTATTTTCTCACAATTCTAGAAGCTTCAAGTCTGAGATCAAGGTGTCCACAAGGTTGGTTTCTTCTAAGGCCTCTCTCTTTCACTGGTAGATGGCCTTCTTCTGCCAATGTCTTCAAAGGTCTTCCTTCTGTTTATGGCTGTGTCCTAATTTCCTGTTCTTAAAAGGACACCAGTTATATTGAATTACAGCCCATCCGTATCTTAATTATCTCATTAAAGGTACTATCTCTAAATATAATTACTTGCTGAGGTACTGAGGATTAGGACCTCAACATATGAATTTTGAGGGGTCATAATTCAGCCCATTTAACACTCCACCCTCTTGCCTCCCATCAACTAATGTCCTTCTCATATGCAAAACACATTCATCCCATTCCAAGAGCCCACAGTGTTAGCCCCTTCTAGCATCAACTCTAGAAGGAGATGGCAACCCACTCCAGTATTCTTGCCTAGAGAATCCAAGGGATGGAGGAGCCTGCTGGGCTGACATCTATGGAGTCACACAGAGTCAGACACAACTGAAGTGACTTAGCAGCAGTAGCAGCATCAACTCTTAAATCCAAAAATCTTCTCTAAATACCATTTAAACCAGCTATGGGTCAACTTGAGATATGATTTATCCTGAGGCAAAATTTCTCTTCAGCTGTTATTTAACCATGTGACTGCAGACAACTTGTATGCTTTCAAAATGTTTCCATCCCAAAAAGGAAAAATCAGAAAGAGATGATGGATCCCGAGCAAGACTGTAATAAGGCAAGTTTCATAAGATTTTAATGTTGAACAATATTTAATAATCAACAATAAAAAACAATCTATGGCTCCATATTCTGGGCCCACTGGGCTGGAGCCCCACCCTATCAGGCTTGGTGCTCTGACCCCATGGTGGCAGTGGCAGCCCTGTTGACCTCTGAATTGCCTTCAGAGTCATGCTACTCTTTTCTTGGAGGAAAACACTTGCTTTCAGCCAGGTGACACAGATGGCTCTACTGACTTGTCTTATAGAATCAGAAGTCTGACAGCCTCCCTCATTTCATCCTGTCTCTGTCCCTTTCAGTCCAAGCTGGTAGTGTTTCTGCTGCCATAACCCCATCTCAGGTCCTGCTGAGATGGCTTTATGAATCCCTAAGTCACATGTCCATACTCCCTTTATCAAATGGTTGTCTAGCAACAGCCTTGATGTTGTCTCCAGAACACACTTTCGAATTTTTTGCAACATGCATAGGCTGAGAATTTCCAAATCTTCAAAGTTTTGGTTCCATTTTGCTTAATCTTTCTCCAATTATCTTTGTCCTCTTGTGTTTTAGTTTAAGCAGCAAGGAGAAACCAGGCCACACTTTTAACACTTTGCTTATAAATTTCAGTTAAATATCCAAGTTTATCACTGAACAGTTCAATTTCCCAGAAACCCATAGAACACAATTTAGCCAAGCTTCCTGCCACCTTATAGCATGACTGCCTTTCCTTACGTTTCCAGTAACATGTTCCTCACTTTCATCTGGGACCTTATCAGAAGCACCCTTTTCTTATTTCTATTAATATGATCATACATGCTAAGTGATAGAAACCTTCCCGATAGCCCTCTTTCAGAGCCCTCAGCAGAAATCACCTTTAATGTTCATATTTCTAACTATAATCACAGAAGGCAACCTTGGCTTTTTCTAACATGAAGCTCAAAATTATTCCAGCCTCTGCAATAGCCAATTCTAAGGCCATTTCTACATTCTCAGATATTTCTTAGAGCAGCATCCCACTTCCCAGTACTAAAATCTGTGTCCGTTTTCCAAAGCCACAAAGCATCAGTCAGGGTTGCTTAAACAACAGCAATTAACCTTCTCACAATTCCGGAGGTTAGAAGTTCAAGATCAAGGTGTCAGCAGGGTAGGTTTCTTCAAAAGCCTCTCTCCTTGGCTTGCAGATGGCTGTCTTCCTCCAGTGTTGTTAAGGTCTTCCCTTTTTGTGTGTCTGTATCCTAACCACCTCTTAAGGACACCAATCATATTGGATCAGGGTCCAATCATATGACTTCATTTTACCTTAATTACCTCTAAAGGGCCTGTATCCTAAAAATAGTCACATTATAAAATACTGGATCAGGACTTCCAACACATGAAATTTTAAGAGGACACAATTAAGCCCATAACAAGCTGAGACTTCTCATATTCACTTATTGCATGAACACTGAATACCACTCTTTCTCATTGTTCTGATGACCATGTAACTGGTACAACCTCCAACACATGGTGCTTAAGAATAAAAGGGAGAGGAAATAATCATATACAAATTAATGGAAAAAAGTACATGAGAGCGTATACTATGTATTTTGGACTTCACCAAGCCTGCCTGCTACATCCAAGGTTTCCTTGAAGAGCTCCAATCTGAAGGGTGAGTATGGAAAGGCTGCGTGCACATAGAACTTTCCAGGAAAAAGGAACAGAATAGTACATTCAAGAAATTGAGAAGTGGCCAGTAGGGCTGGAACACAGAAAGTATGAGGAGTAACAAAACATGAGGTTGGAAAAGAAGGTAGGGGCCACATCAACCACATTATGGTTTTTGGTCTTTATCCTAACAGCAATGGGAAGCACCTGAAAGGTTTTATTCATGATCATATTTTCATTTTACAAAGATCACTCTCGAAAAAAGGGGACACTAAGGGTTTCTAATTTGCTGGTAATGTTCTACTTCTTGAGTAGGATTCTGGTTACATGGGTATGTTCACTGTGAAAATCTACTGAGCTATATACTTAAACTTTAAGCACTTTTCTATATCTACATTATATTTCAGTCTTCTAAGACTGTGGAGAAAAAGGGCTAGAATAGAGAAAGTACAGCTGTGGGGACTGCAGCATCAGGAAGAGATGATAATTCAAACTATTCTTATGGAAAAACCCAAACAAACTTTTTGGCCAACCCAATACAAAGATGGCAGTCAAAAATGAAGAGACTCCAGATAATTAAGTGGCAAAATTCAAATACCCCAGTTGATGAACTGAATATGAAGGAGGAAAGAAGGCATCAAAGAAGACTCTCAAGTATCTGTTTACAAAAATAGATGGATGGTAGATCCATTCTCCACGAATGAAAATCCTGGAGTTCCACAGATGTGACAGATCACAGATTCAATTTTTCAGGCTTTAGAGTAGAAATCTCAACTAGGCAGTTAAGTATACGGGCTGGAGCACAGAGGACAGGTTTAAAAAGAAAACACCATTGGGGAGAAATACTATTAAAAGAAGGACTTCCCCCATGGCTCAGTGGTAAAGAATCAGCCTGCAATGCAGCAGACCTGGGTTCGATCCCTGGGTCAGAAGATCCCTTGGAAAAGGGCACGACAGCCCACTGCAGTATTCTTGCCTGGAAAATCCCATGGACAGAGAAGCCTGACAGGCAACAGTCCATAGGGTCGCAAGAAGTCTGAAGTGACTGAGCACACGCACACAGGAGGTCCTGCACTACTATAGGCAATGGATTAGGTTCTGTGGACAGTTATGAACAGAACAAACAGGTTATCATAGAACTTATATTCGAATTCAAAAGACCCCCAACAAATTGTATTCAACTACTATCAGGTACTGTGATGAAAACAACAGGACGGTTTAACAGAGTGACAGAGGTGGGGCTACTTTACTTTAGATTGGAATAGTTAGGGCTCTCTGTGGAGGTGACACTGAGGTGAGACCTGAATGCTTAGAATTATGCAAGGCACAGGAACAACAGAAACAATTTAGAGCATTCCAGAAAGAAAAAAAGAGCTTAGTGTTTAAAGCAAGATCAAGCTTTGCATATCTGAAAAACAGAGCAAAAGGCCAGTATAGACACAATGTAGTAAATGAAGAGCAGAGGGTACAAGACACAGTCAGGGAAGAAGCCAAGGGCCAGATCACATAGACTTTAAGCAGGAGGGATGTAATTTATACTTAAAAAAAATTTTAAGTTATAGATTTCTCTAGTTCCTCTGTGGCAAAGATAAATGTGGAGAGACTACTAGGTCCTAGTGAGACATGATGAAGTCTCATGGGGAAAGTTAAGAGGAAGAATAGAAGTGTCAAAGAAAATATAAAAAAATAATCTCTAAATGACCCTAAAAGAAACAAAGTCTCAAGGCTGCCCTACTTACCTGTATTCTAGTATTTAATTTTTTGATCATAGATCACAAATGTAAAGACTACTAACAAGATTCAAAATTTCAAACAAAAGGCTCTGATACTGTTAGATAAAACAAGTTAGATGGATGAGCCTTCCTCTCTGCTTGGACGCTCTTTCTTAGCAAGTATCAAACAAAACTAATTCACACTTTGTATCTCCATGTTTCCTAAATTATGAACTGCCCTATACAGTTGTTGTGTTTAGATGAATGGGTCCTTAGTATCAAGAGGTTGATTATTTTCTGGAGAAGACGTTTAATATTCAACAAATATTTATTGACTCTTTAAAGGACAAAGCTTCAAAGACAAGGAAGACCATGCTTTCACGCCCTTAAGAAAGTGAAAATTAAAGTCACTCAGTCGTGTCCGACTCTTTGCCACCCTATGGACTGCACGGGCCATGGAATTCTCCAGACCAGAAAACTGGAGTGGGTAGCCTTTACCTTCTCCAGGGGATGTTCCCAACCCAGGGATCGAACCCAGGTCTCCCACACTGCAGGCAGATACTTTACCAGCTGAGCCATCAGAGAAAGATAATCTTTCTTAGTATAATGCCTGGGCTCTATTGGTCTTTACACAGCAAAGGGAAGATGTGGAAGGAGAAATTACCACTTTTGACCACTAGCTCTCCAGCTTTAACAATTTCTTTCCTATCATTCCCCAGAACTAAATTTTTTTCCTCACTACTTTCCAATTAATTCAAAATGTCTAACCCAGGTCTCCTATCACATTTCTTATAAATACTTCAATTTACTTATATTCAAAATGAAATGTTTTAACCATATCTTTGTCAGTGTTACATTATATAATATTTCAATAATCTCAATCTCCTAATGCAGTTTCATGAACCAAAAACTATCCTAATCTATTCATGAAACCAATGCTATTTCTTGCCCACTCTAACAAAAACTCTACCTCTGATTTCCAATTTAGAAACAACAACAAAAAGAAAATCCAGAAACTACCCTCAAGGAATTTAAAAAAATCAAGTAAGATCCAGCCCTTCTATTTTTTAAGTTAACTAAAACAAAATAAGGCACATTTTCAACAGTAAGAGCTCTTCATTTTGTACTCAAAGGCTTTCCTTACAGAATCTAATTAATTCAATATTTTATTTCTATAGAAAACTTAACAGGCTCCTTTATTGTTCTTTTAGAAAATTAATGTAAACAACATAAAAGAAAAAGGATGCTAATTATTACAAAAGGTAAAAAAAACTAAATTCTTCAGAAATTCAGAAAACTAATGTGATTTCCATGACAGCTACTGCTAGCACACTTAATAAATAAGTGGACATCAAAAGAAAAATCCACTAACATCACTTAAAACAGTGTTGGTCTATTTAGGAAATAACTCCCTCAAAGACTCCTCTAACAGGGAAGCCCCATACTCTCTCAAAATTAATCAGCGTAACACATAGCTTACACAATTTAACAATCCATTTATTGAATACTACATATTTCAAGTGCTAGCTAAAATCAGGAGATATTAAAATAAAATATAAAAGCACAACAGCACATATAAAAATGTAATTCAAAAGATATTGCTGAAATATGATTATCAACCATCAGTGTACACTTTGCAGAAAATAATTATATACTAAATGGCATCCAAGCTTTCAATTTTGACTTAAAATAAGCATTCTAGTGGTCATGTATGGATGTGAGAGTTGGACTGTGAAGAAAGCTAAGTGCCGAAGAATTGATGCTTTTGAACTGTGGTGCTGGAGAAGACTCTTGAGAGTCCCTTGGACTGCAAGGAGATCCAACCAGTCCATTCTAAAGGAGATCAGTCCTGGGTGTTCACTGGAAGGACTGATGCTAAAGCTGAAACTCCAGTACTTTGGCCACCTCATGCGAAGAGTTGACTCATTAGAAAAGACTCTGACGCTGGGAGGGATTGGGGGCAGGAAGAAAACGGGACGACAGAGGATGAGATGGCTGGATCGCAACACTGACTCGATGGACCTGAGTCTGAGTCAACTCTGGGAGCTGGTGATGGACAGGGAGGCCTGGCGTGCTGCCATTCATGGGGTCGCAAAGAGTTGGACACGACTGAGCGACTGAACTGAACTGAATTGAAGCATTCTAAATAAATGGTCACTTTCAGATTTCTTCACTCAGCTTCACTGGTGAGTCAACATACCTCTAACCCTATACACTCAAAAAGGTACCATAAAAATGCACTCAGTTTTCCACTGGAATTTCTTTGCTGCCTAGAAAAAGACCCTAAATTAATAACAAGAATTTAACCAAAGATAACTATGTGGTTTAAAAGATAAAATGAGCTGCAATGAGGAATACGTCTGAACTAGATGTGACTCCTAGTTATCATCACTTCCCAGAGAAACTATGTTCACAGGATAAATTGCTTAATTTCTCTTAAGTTTCTGTTTTCTCTTTATAAAAAATTAGAGAGACTGTATGATATAAAAATTACATCTACAATTACACTTAGAAAAGGGATAGGCACTGACAGGCATTAACTAAATGGTAGCTACTTAAATAAGTATTATTAAATTAAGGCTTGTTTGTATTAAAATCCTACTGCTCGTTGTAGTAGTATTGGAGAATATGAAGAATCACCTATAAAAGTTGAACTCAAAAATAGCTTTCAGCTTTCTTTCAGAACCATTCACTTAAGGTCAGATAAAAGAATCATGACAACAGTGAATTCCATAAGAGTGAGTTTCCAACTACTTTTATCAACTGGTCTATCAGGAAGAGGCTTGAGTACTGTAAAATAAGTTTTTCTCAAATACATACATCCAAGTACTACATTATGCTTATGGGATTCCTAACCAGTGAATAGGGCTTTCCAGGTGGCTCAGTGGTAACAAAGAATTTGCCTGTCAAGCAGGAGACGCAGGTTTGATCCCTGGGTCTGGAAGAGCCCCTGGAGGAGGAAATGGCAATCCACTCCAGTATTTCTGCCTGGGAAATTCCTAGGACAGAGAAACCTGGAGGGCTAAACAGGTTAGGGGTCGCATGTGGTGGGAAAACAGTAGGATACAACTTAGTGACTAAACAACAACAACAGTAACACCAATCGATTCTTATAAACCTTTCCAACTATTTTCATATCAAAGTTCTACCTAAACCATACAGTCAGGAAACTGCAAAACTGTAGTTTGTAAGTTTAACATGATGAAATAAGGTTCACAAGGAACAATGAATTCAGTGCAACACAGAAGGGAAAAAAGTTTCCTCTATTTTTGACAGAAACTTACCATCCCACCATCTTCATTAAAAATGTTATGAAGTTAACATGAGGATAGCTGCGCAGAAAATGGAGTGAAGAAAAAGAAAACATGTATAGGAAAAGACTATGAAAGAAACATGATTTCTAATACCATTAAGAAGAAAATGAAAAAAATATTTAAAAATAAATAAATAAATAAAAAGAAAGAACTCATGATCCTTTTCCAAATCAAATTTTCTTTCATTCTGATATACTAAAAAGACTGAAGAGTCCAGAACTACAATTGAAGAGACAGTAACAAAGTTGTATAATTACTGTTGTAGGGTAAAAGTTTATCTTTACATGTCCTATCTGAGGATACAGATGAAACTGCAAAACAAAAAAATAATCCAAATAAAGTATATTTTAATAGATTGTACTGAACTTGAACACAACTTTAACCATGAATGAACAGATTATTCTTATTTTTTTCCCTTACCTACCTATAATAAAGTTGAAAGGCAAAAAGCCTAGTAGGCCATCTCAAAAATCTCTCCATCTTCCCATTAATTTACAAACAGTTAAATTGAAAAAAAACAAACACGGAAATATTAACAACTGCACAACACCAATGAAGTCTTCAGTCATTCCCAAAGTAGATACAATGCTCTGGTAATGTGACTATATCTAAGATTAGAGGTTAGAGTATGGCTGTGTCCGTGTTAGATGAAAGTTTATTTTTTACACACTTAAGACAGCTTACTAAAGTTAATGGACTTCACGCTGGGAAGTCCATTGTAATGACTGCAATTTTTACACCTGGAATGAGACAGGGTTATCATTCACAGAATAAAATTTGTTAGGAGGAACGGGAAGAAAAGGATTATTTCTAATCTAACTAACCAAAATAAACAAAATTTATCTTCTATTAAAGATAACAAAAAGTCAAAACGTTCCAAACGGACACAGTTCTAGCTTCAAAAATAACTCATTTTTTCTCTGAGGATCTCTTTTCAGAGATTTTTATGCTACTCTTTCCCCTTGTTTCTGTGTATAAATTGATAGCAAAACTGAATTGAGAATTTCCATAGGTGATATTCAAAATTGTATATTCCATTACAAAAATTAGGCCATTCAGTACAATCTATATAAAGATACTGAATCTAAGTTTTCTAATTTTAGTTGCAAAAATCATAATTATAAACTTTTCAAGATTTGCTCTGAAATTTACAGCCAGGCACAACTGAAAATTGTTTAGACTTAAGACTTAGGCAATTTGAATCAACTGAACTGAATTAATTTAAATGCTGCTCAGCAAAGAAAAAAAAAGGAATAAAAATCACACACAAGACAATCACTAATTACTCCTTTCAGAATCTACTTCAATGAATTCATTTAATACTACTTCTTGCCATCTTTAGGATATTTTGAGGAAAAAAATCTGGCATACATATAGGGAAACCAATTGCTTTAATAATACCTTAATTTAAAAAATAAAATATGCAAATCTAATTTAACTGCAAAGAGAAAGAAAACCATCACCAAAGAGGATAACCATTAATCCCTTAATATAATCTTTCCTTTCTCAAAAATTACAGCTAACAATTTTAATAAGAAAAAAATTTTTATTTATAAATTGTAATGTACAAAATTTAACTCTAAAACCCACTAATGATCTGCTGTTCTGCTTCCATCAAATGTTTATTTTGAATGGTCATTGTAACAAAAGTAAGTAATATTGTCTTTTGTTATGATTCTAGACTAAGAGGCATTACTCTATTTATACAGGGTTGCAGACAAACACAGACATACACTCCAGCCCTAACAACTGAATTCTCAGTTATTAGGATTCAGTTAACCCTCAGTTACTGCATTTATGTTATACTACTACATGATACTTCAATAAACCCTAGGACAGCTATCTCATCAAGGTACTAATACATGAACAACCACATTTCTTCAACATTTTTCCAAACAGAACATTACCAATTTTCTCTGAAAATACTTAGAAAACCAGACTCAGAAAGTCAGACATTTCCACCACAACAAAAACTCAATTATGGGCAAAACAAATATTTTATATCCTTTGATATCATAAATTCTTTCAAAACTTACCTATATATAAAACTGGGAAATTTCATAACCTGTATTATTTAGGTAAGAGATAAGCAAACTTCAAGTAGTTAAATCCACCCTATCATACCATCAACAAAATACAACCTGATTTTCTGTAAACAATCTTACTTTAAAACACATAATATATTAAAAAGCTAACATTTTCTTTTAGGAAAGTGAATATGAAAGATCAATTTAAAAAGCATCAAAAGTTCAACTTAATTACCACACAAATATTTTATTGGCAGTACTGACATATAGAAAAATATAAATTTACTTTTCAAAAAGAATCTTTCCGAACCAGACTAGAATCTATATTCTGTTTAACTAAATTGTTCACCTTAGTTAAATATGATGAGTAATGCGCATTTTTTTCTTTGTGATGGAGACCAACTCAGAATGGCAGGAAGCAGCAGAGGGAGCTAATCCATTAGGAATATATCTAAATTTTAAAAAAGAATGTCTGAATAGAAGGAAAAACTTGGATGAAAAAACTTTTAATTGGTGAATTTCATCTTTTATTACATATTCATTTCTCTGTTCTGTTACTGTTCCAAAGTAAAAAATAACATTAGTCAGAATGCTTGGGGTAACTTTTAATTTACTCTGTTTAAAAATAAAAAAAATTGGGGACGTCCCTGGTGGTCCAGTGGTTAAACTCCATGTTTCCAATGCAGGGGTGCACGTTCGATCCCTAGTCAAGGAACTGAGATCCTACATACCAAGTAGTGTGGCCAAAACACAAACAAAAAAAACACAAAAAGCCCCAACAAAAACGTCTTCTAGAATGTTACCTCATCACCTCAGTAAACATTTATAACTTTTAAAAATATTTGGTAATGATTAACAATCTCTTTACTACTCAAAAATTATTAGGAGATGACATTTAATCTGTAATAAAATCTGGAAATTTATTTTATAGACTTACTATTATGAACAAGTTGCTTCATCATTTGTATCTTCCAAAGGCAATTCTCTAGGTCCTCGAAATAAATCTGGCTGCTGTTCAAAACCTAATGGTACTATTACTTCTAAATAAAATTTTATAAGGACAAAGAGAAAGGAGCACAAAATATATACCTAACAGTTGTTTCACCTGTCCCAAAATTAAATCCTTCTTCTATTTCAAAATGTCAATTTACATAATAAAATGCTGGGAAAAGCAAGCCCAAATACCAGGAAGTACTACTCTGAAACAAAAGAATTATGAAAATAGTGAATAAAGGAAACATGAACACATAATTGTATATACATTTATACATAAAACATGAGTTAGTATATTTCTACTATTATCATAGTTAGGATGAACAAATATATACAAACATACATGTGTTAAAACAAAATAAAATACAGTAATACTCATTTAAATATAAACAGTACTGGAGACTACAAATAAAAATTATATTAACTCATTAAAGGCAATATAATAAAGACCTTGTTAAAGTACTATGTTTAGTTTTGAGCCTTGCAATTAGTATTACTTAATAATTTAATATTAGTTAAAAAGAAATATAAAGATGTGAGAGAATATTTAAAGCTGAAAAAAAATTCTAAAAAGTTTTAAAACAACATCGGAAGATTATGAGATTCACCACTTTGCTCTACACCTATAACTACCACAACACTGTTAATCAACTATACTTCATACAAATTAAAATTAAAGAAAAAAATATACTGTAGGATTTAGGATAGGTTGGTTTAGGAGAAGGAAGATTTAAACGACATGAACTATTACCATGTAAAACACATAAAAAATTTTCAACAATTGTTATTAGCTTGTTTTTTTCTTTCCTAAAAATGGATAAATCAAAGCAAAATTAGGATGAACTGCCCAAGAGCTCTGAAATGAATTCCATCTCGATTTTAAAACTTTAAGTGATGGAACACAATCTTACAAAAACGATAAAGTGAGATACACAGTTGTCCTTAAAGAAAAGCTAAAACCTGGAGAAGTAAAACAATCCAGAGGACAAATCTTCCTATAATTAATGCTAAGGAGCTGTCTAAAGTATTTTTCACACTAGAATTATCCTGTGTTAATTTAAATAGAGAAAAGTGATATACTATCAGAATAACGTGAAGAGCTTTTATAAACTATATAGTCATTGCCCTGTTTTTCATTCCAGAATTGGGGAGTATGGAGAGACAGGGAATGGCTTAAGAAGAAGGGTGATGAAAACATAAATTACAGAGGAAAAAACCCCTGGTGACTGATATACCTACTGTATTGGCATTTGACAAAGAATTTTGTTTTAGTAAGTGATATGCTAATGACAGCTTAGAAATACTTTACAAAGATAAATTTGCAGAAAAGCATAATTTTACCAGTATTATGAATAGAAGAATCAACTAAAGTTCCTATAACAAGTTAATATTAAATATTTAAGATAGTCAAAGAAAAATACTAAAGTTTTATGAAAAGTTGAATTTAGGTATGAACTATAAAACTGTCTGACATCTACAAAAGATAAAATCAGTTTAAAATTCAATTATAGAAAAACATTCTGGTTCCTACCCACTCTACTCAGGGGTCTTCATAATAACCAAAAGTATTACAACAGAAGATTATAAAAACATTTAAAATACAATTTTATATAATTTTTATTTACACTTCAAAATTTAAACAACTTGCTGGGAACATCTTTTGTGAGGCAACGTGGTCTTTTGTTAAAATCTGAAACTACTTAAGTTTCAAGACAGGCTCACTAATTTTTTTTAAGGGCAAGCAACAAATGAGTTAGCTGAAATAGCCAACTTAATGATTATTTGTAACACAGACTTCATTATGTGAGCCTACAGAGCCTCCCCACCTCTGTCTCTCCTGTGAAGGAGGAGGTCTTTGTGTGCTTTTGTGTGGCGGTTCCACTGAATTCATTACAATAGAGATGGACATTTGATATTCATAACGATCCAACATCTGAGCAATCTTCTTTCGAGACACACCATGTTTATTCCTCCTACCAAAAAAGAAAAGGATTTTAATTCTATTTTTTAAGAATGTATAGGATTAACCTATTTTAGAGTAACAGAGCAGAATAGAGTCTAAATTACATTTTGCAAATAAATACTAGAAGATATACCTCTAAAAAAAGGGCTCTCTCAGTTTTAAACAATATAGTAAAAAGGCTTAAAATACCATAAATCACAGCAAAATGTTAACTGATTATACTTTCTTCACATAGAACTAACTACTGGTTCACTGAACCACTGAGTTAATGACCCCCAACTTTTAAACAACAAAATAAAAAGATTATGCAACACCGTTTTGAGAATTACAGAATAGAGTGGGTTTCTAGGACTTACAAAAATCAATATAAAATATGTATAACTTGTAAAAGTTATTTTTAACACACCTGCATTTAAAAAATTTATTATCAACACCAAACTATTATTAGCAATACAATTTTTACGTATCTCACAAACATAGTATTGAATGAAAGAAACTAGAGACAATGACTATATATTGTGTAATTCTATTTATTAATATATAAACTTTGAAAGAAACTAAACTATGGTGCTAAAGTGAAGGATTTTTTTTAAAGCAAAAAAAAAGGCTTTAAGGAACAGCAAACAAGTAATTGTAGGGAACTGTTACCAGGAAAAGGAATTCAAAAAACTTCTAAAGTGTTAGTAAAGCTCTCATGACACGAGTAACAGTTAAATGAATATCTGACTTATGAGAAACTTGTTAAACTACATATTTTTAATGTACTTTTCTGTGAGTTTAATTTTGACAGCAAAAAGTGGTTTACAAATTATTCTTGTCTCTCAAAAAAATTTTTTAAGAATTTAACCCTTGTAGTTTTCTGTAACTTGAGTTGGACATGGCAAAACATACAGAACATATTTTACATTTATTAAGTTCTAGACTTACTAAAGCTAACTCATCTTCCCAGAAAAATGACATAAAAATCTGTCAAACTATACTAGATTGCAGTTAAATTGACTTTATTTTGTAAAGTTATTTTATATTAAGAATTATAATAAGTTTCAACAGTCTCAAATGCAAATAAAGCCTAACTGTACAATACTTCCATTAACTCACTTATTCAACACAAGCCAAGTATCTTTAGTTGTTTTTTTTTTTTTTTTTTACTTTTTTTTGATTAAGCGTATCTTTAGTTTTTAAACTCTCTCTTCTTTCTACCTGAGGAGCAATAATCACACAGAGGGCAGCCAAAGAATACCAGATATTAATAATATCTACCAGTTTCTTCATAAATTTGATTTGGCATGCAAATTAGAAAGGGAAAGAAAGATAACCAAAGCAATAAAAATTCAAAGATACAAAAGGAATGAAAGGCAAAGAGGAAAGAAAGCAGTTGAACACCATACACAGAATAACAGTTTTAAGCAGAAGAGGGAAACATGTGGGAGAAAAAAATCATCTTAAAAAGAGAGGTGATGGTCGCACAACTCTGTGAATATACTGAAAACCACTGAACTGTACACTTTTAATGGGTGAATTGTACACTTTTAATGGGTAAATTGTAAGGTATGTGAGTTAAAAGCTGTCAACAAAGGTGAGGTAGGAGGAGTGAAAATGAAGAAAGGAAAAATGATTTACAGTCAGGAAAACCAGGGGAAATGAATAAAGGTAAACACAAATGGAAGATCAGGGTTGAAAGTATACAAGACCACAATCCCTCACAAATCCTGAAATCTAAAATACTCTGAAAATTCAGTTTTCTATTGACTCACACAGAAGCAAAGTCTAACCATGCCTGTACTCATATGGCAGCATGATCTACTCAGAACATTAAACCATATAAATTTTTCTCATCTGAACAGACTGATCATTCACAATCTGCTGCAGAAACACGGAGATGTTTGATTATGCCATGCTGCCCCAAACTCTTGCTAGGAGTGCTAACAATTAGGTACAGGTTCTGTATTACCTTTCTAAAATTTAAAAAAAAAAATCTGAATTCTTAAACACATTGATTCCCTAAATCTTGGCTATAGGATAATGGATATGTTGCAGTAAAGATGGAAAAGGGGGAGAGAGAAAAGCATCAGGTAAAAAGGTGATGGGATCTAAAATGGGAAGGAGATGAAGTTGGAAAGGCAATGCAGAGAAGTGGCCTAGCTAAAAAGCAGAAGTCCTAGTTTTTCTCTCAGTTTTCTGGATCTCCACTAGCATTCAATAAACTGGGAACCAACGCAGGAAGTCACTAAGAAAAAGTAACGAACACACTTAACAAAGAACATTTAAGGAAATGTAATTCTGCAAAGAGCCTCAAACAAGTTGAATTTAGTCAATGCTCCTCTTAATAGAAAGTGAACCCACTCCAGTGTCCTTGCCTGGAGAATCCCAGGGACAGCGGAGCCTGGTAGGCTGCCGTCTATGGGGTCGCCCAGAGTTGGACACGACTGAAGCGACTTAGCAGCAGCAGCAGCAGCAGTAGTAATAGTCCCTATTCATAGGTATCAAAGATTTAACAAACAAAAGCTAGTAAAGAAATTGATCATGAAAAGCAGAAAAGAAAGAAAAAAAAAAGGTAAGAGATTAAAAATTTTTTTTGAGCGCCTTACTTTTCTAATTCTTCAGGATCAAATTTCCACCAAGTTTCAGGTTCATGAAACTCTACTCTGTATCCTTTTCCTATGGCCTACACAAAAGAAAGGAAGAAAACAAAAACCCAGAGAATACTTCTTAAAGTAAAAAGATGAAGACATATAAATTTCACTTAGACAATACTTCTCAATTTGCTCAACCAAGAAAAATTTACCTTTAAAATAATATGGTTTATAAAAATTTTAAGGCTACTTAACAGTCAAGTTCCAATCACTATTCTCAAGTCCAGGCAAAACTAACAAGATGAATATATTGCTTAATAAGCACCATTCTCAATTTTTAAAAAATTGAGCAAATGGACACACCTCTTTAGAGAACAAGAACAAATGTTTTAATAGCAAACATCAAAGTAACTGAAATTTCAGAATATGAAAAAACTGAAAAGAATAGAAAAACTCTCTCATATCTCATATTTACCATTTCCACATATGGTTTCATTTCCCAAGCTTGTGTATTAGTGTTGTCTATTATGACCGGCGATCTCCCCTGATTGATAGCTTGCTTTGCTGAAATAAAAAATAAATTTAAAAAAAAACAGAACTATTAGATAAAAATATATAAAATAAAATTTAAACATTCATTAAGCAATTTTCTAAATCCCTGTACTTAAAAACAAAACTGCAATCTCTAGAGTCAGTGCATGGAAATAAAAGGACTCTGCTAGATTAAGTGGAATTAAGAGACATAAATACATGTAATGGGTTTTCTTCAGACCGAATGTTGGTTTTAAAAAACTAGCTGGAAAGGACATTTTAGGGGAAATATTCTGTTGAACTTACAGTTAATGAAGACTTCAGTCTAGAGCTTTCATTTACAGAAAATGTAGGGGCAAGTTACATCTGAATATGGTCTGAGTATGAAAAGAGACAAACATTTAATGATATGGAAAGATGGAGACTTTTAACAGAAAATGGCAATTTACAACACAATATGTAACTGATTTCATTTTGGGCAAAATATAAAGATGTGGAAAGTTACTAAGACACCAAAAGTTGTTTTCTATAGGTAAAATTACCAATAATTCTTTTGAAATAAGAGACTTAGGTTAAAAAACAAAAAAGGGCTATGGATTTATCACTACTTACATCCTAAGCAACTAAATTTCATGGTTCAACTGACTTTGTGGATATTTCTTAGGACAATGACTTCTGAAATTGGGAGCTGAGCTACAACAGAACTTTTCAAACTATATCTCCCTGTCCCTATGCTGTTGATTCCCGTATGAGATGAGAATTATTTCACAGTGATTCCTGTTAATGACAGGCAAGACAATTAAAAGCCCATTATAAAATTTATTTTATTTTACAGAGTTCCATCATTTATGAGAGAGACTCCATTTAAGACTGCTCTCACAGAAAGCAGCAGAAGAGCAGTCACTTGGATGGGGAGGAGGCTAGTGGACCTGTGACTCTCAGAAACCTTCCTGAAGTGGCCACAGCTGGAAGAGGGGTGGTGTCCACCCTTTGGCTCTGTCTCCATCCTGGGCGTCTGCTCAAGGATCACCCTCTCATGGTTCTGACCTCTCTGGCCCTCGGGGGACCTCCTGACTTGGCTGTTGTCATTCCAGATTCATGTATCATGCCTCTTCCTAGAGAAACCTGAGATTTCCTCAGACTGGAAGCTGCAGATGCTCAAGGAGCAAATCAGTTAGTTAGTGCTTTGAATTTACATAACAGGTTATTTAGCATCACTCCAAAAGAGTAACACAGATTACCTCTAACAGGTGGGGCTATGGATGGTTGTTGTTGTTTAGTGGCTAAGTCGTGTCCAACTCTTTTGAGACCCCATGGACTATAGCCTGCCACGCTCCTCTGTCCATGAGACTTCCCAGACAAGAATACTAGAGTGGGTTGCCATTTCCTTCTCCCCACTATAAAATTTAAAAGACTGAGGCAAAATGCAATGATACGGAAGTTTTGCTGGGATTTAGAATTCAAACCACTAAGTTTCACATAATGAAAACATTTATACAGATGTCTAAAGGAAGATAGAATTTTAAAGGCTAAGTAATAATGACTAATGTGGAATGTAAATACATATTTGGGAGAAGACGTCTCTAAATATTAAAAGAAAGTTACAATTTGGGTCACAGACAGGATACCAAGATGCTATCAATTCCCACTGCTTCACCCCAAACAGTGATCATACTTTCATTAAAAAAAAAAAATTCAAGTAATTCTCCTAATGTCTAATAGACCGGCTTACACCTCTAAGGAGTCAAGTTCTACAAAAGGAGCTTATTAACCAAATAATCTCTGATTTGCAGGAATGGAGATATTATTCTCTTTCCATGAATAATTATCATCCAATACCACATTCCAGTGCACTCCAGGAAAATAAAGGTCCTAAGAAAACAACGTCTGAATACTCAAATAAAGAGAGTCATTTTCTCAAACAAATTAACCACCATACTCTAAGAAAGAGAATAACGACATCTTGGAGATATTTTAAATTTATAAGCAGTTAAAGATGAATTTAGATTCTTTTGATAAACATGAGACAGACTGATATTCCCAGAATAATGACTGGCACTTAAAAGTATTCAATAAATGTTTGTAAATTAAATGTAATGCTCACAACTTTCAAAATGTCTAGTGATTGCCAGTTATCATTACCTTGAAAGGGGTCAAAAATTACCTTGGAAAAGTCCACACTTACTATACTAATAAAACCAGTGGTTTATCTAGACACCAATATGTTCAGCGAGTATAATTCACACGACAAAAACATTTTAATAAAATAGTCTAGTATTGCAGAAAGAAAAAACATGTCCCACACAAACAAACTTTCCAGTTCACCAAAGATATACTGCCTCATTCCCCTTATCATCTACTTCTGTTCCTCTTAACTCTGGGCCAATAACTCTAAGCATTTTGGGGAACTGCCAGTATGATCCTTATTTGACTTGGGCAGTAACACTGCAGCATTTTAAAAAGTAAAAAAGAATTAATCTTTAAAATATTTTTTTCTAAAATAAATATTTGGAGAAATCCTAGAATCAATACTAGAAAATAGTCTGAAAATCAAACTTATCTGACATTTAAACTTTTTATTCAAAAATATCCTCACTGAAATTCCTTACTTTGAAAATTGAGAATTAGAAAGAAAAGCATTTATGCTGCTTTTCCTGCATATACTGTACTTCAGGGTAACACTAGCTGCTAGTTCTAGGTAAGAGGACGTTCCTCATTACAGAAGAATTCTAGCCACTGAACACAGAAGGAATGACAGATCTAGAAAAATAATTTTGCAACTTTAATGAAATAACTGATTAAGGAAACCATTCATTCTTGAATAAAACAGGGAGCAAACTGTCCCTCTGAAGCTACTGATCTTAGCATCACTAAAAATGGGACAACCATTTACTTAGAAAAAAAGGTTGAACCAAATAAATCCTACAAGTTAAATGACTACCACAAGGAAGCAAATAGGCTGTTCATTGTAATCGCTCTACTCCAGGTTTAAATAATGTTTCATCATCACTGCATTCTTAATCTTTTAAAAAAGAAGTCAGATTATAGTATAATATAAGCATGTATCTACACAGTTCTAGATTAGTAGTTTTCAATTCTGACTGTAACATTAGAATATCTGGGAAACTAAAAAAAAACCACCAATGTTTAGATCCACTCCAGACCAACCAGGGGCTTCCCCAAAGGCTCAGTGCCTGGGAAGACGCAGGTTCGATCCCTGAGTCAGGAAGATCTGAAGAAGGACATGGCAACCCACTCCAGCATTCCTGCCTGGAGAATCCCATGGGCAGAGAAGCCTGACAGTCCAAAGGGTCGTAAAGAATTGGACATGACTGAAGTGAATGAGCACGCAAGCACATCAGACTAACTAAACCAGAATCTCTGAGGCTAACACTTGGGCATGAGTTTAAAAAAAAAAATCCCCAAGTGATTCAAATGTGCAGCCAAGGTTAATAACTATTATTCCAAAATTAAAGCAAATTGACCCATGTGCCTCTAAAAAGTGTATTAAGTAATTTTTTTTGTATCAGTGAAAAAAATGTTTAATATTCATAGACATTAAGACTCAGAAAATATTAGCATTACTCGAGGAAATAACTTTTGGTAACACATAACAAAAATATCTAAGTTTTCTGAATTTGTTCATGAGGTAGTATCAGAAGTTTTCTGAATTTGTTCATGAGGTATAAAGCAGTATATCAAAACATCCTATACTTCTATTGTACTGGCTTATGTACACTATCTACAGTTTAAAAAATATTCTAACTACGTTCTCTGATTTTCACCTCAATCAGAGTAAGTATAATTATCACTGCTTCTAAGAGATGAAAAACTGGGTCTCAAAGCTCTTTTGATGGCTTGTCAAAGTCACCCAGTTGGTAAAAAGAAAAAAAAGTGAAGAATAAAAATTCAGGTATTGTGACTCCTAGTCAAATATTCTATCCCAGGAGACTTGGCCCAAAACAAACCTCTGTTCTGGTTCCAGTCATGGGCATCACCAAGTTGATTAACATTATACCTGTACCCATCTTGATGGTGAAAATAGTCATCAGTGCTGAACACAATGCCATCACGACTCTGACCAAGCAGAATTCTGTTAACAAAAGAAATCATAAAGGTGCCATTTATAAAATCTATAACCATCAGAAATAAGCCACATAGGAAAGATTAGTAAATGAATAGCTGGTACATATTTGTAAATATATTGCAGGCAGAACAGCACAGGAGTTGAACCTTAAAAAGCTTTCAGATTCCAAATATCACTTCATACTTAAATCCACATAATAGCCAGTAATAAAAACTTTTTAAAGTGATTTCTATATTGCAACTTTTAAAAACACTCTTCAATTTCAAAATGATGTCAACTTTCCATGTTTTAACTTTAGTGAATTTGTATTTGGTGTCTAAAATTGCCTAAATTTAACGCAATAGGTAACCTAAAACAAGCATGCATAACGAAGCAAATCATCTGGGGAAAACTACATTTGGCTCAAATTAAGTTTTGATAGCTTTGATATACTATTTCTATGAAGCACAAACATGCATGACCTGAAAGTGGGACTTGAGGTTTAAGGCTGTGAAACAGTCAATGATCCTCCAGAGTATAATCATGTTTTTAACTTTTAAGAGATTAAATTACTAAATGAAATTAACTACTAAATACTGAACAAAGAACACACTTTCAGAACAAGTCGGTGGTAATCAAGGTCTGTTCTCACGATTTACCACCTTTAACTTCTAAGCACAGAGAGACTGACAAGTGTTCAGTGTAAGAGAATTCCCATAACCAGTGACTCATGAAAGAGATTGGAGATGTGCTGATAAAAGGGAAAAGACAGTAGGAACAATCTGGATCCAACAATAACAAAAAATCCGCCTGCAATGCAGGAGACCCTGGTTGATTCCTGGCTCGTGAAGATCACCTGGAGAAGGGATAGGCTACACACTCCAGTATTCTGGCCTGGATTCCATGGGCTGTATAGACTATGGCGTCGCAGAGAGTCAGACACAACTGAGGCGACTTTCACTGTATCTCCCCTCCTTCAAACATTAGGCAGTTGGATTATCATCGTATTGGGCTTCTGAGGGGGCTCTAGGGGTAAGGAGGCTGCCTGCCAATGCAGGAAACTTAATAGATGTGGGTTCCATCCCTGGGTCAGGAAGATCCTCTGGAGGAGGGCATGGCAACCCACTCCAGTATTCATGCCTGGAGAATCCCGTGGACAGAGGAGCCTGGCAGGTCACAGTTCATGGAGTGGACTGAAGCAACTGAGCACATATAATTCTATAATCTCTTTTTGAGAAGGGGAAGGGAGTAGAAGGTGGTGGAAGGGATGATATTGTCCTGGTATGATTCAAGAATAATTCCTAATAAAAGTAACAGAATTTCAACTATTAAAATAACAAACATCTCTCCTTTCCTCAGATAAAACTGCATATATTTTATATGAAAATAAAACCATATATAAATATAAAAAATGTACTGTATACTTCCACTTATAGAATTCTGATTCAAATTACTTTAAGCAAACCAAAGTAAATGGTTTATCATGTTGAAGTTGGCAGAAACCAACACAACTCTGTAAAGCAATTATCCTTCAATTAAAAATGAATCTTAAAAAAAGGAAATGGTTTAAATTAATTGTTTGAGGATAAAACTGGATTTCTCTTTTAACTGGCCATGATTTTCCCAAAATATACCATCTAACACATTTGGCATCCTATTTGTTTGTAAGTGATAAAAAAATGCCACAATATTAGCATTCCAAACCAAAGCTCAATTGTCTAAAAAAATTTTGATCATAATCAACTAGATGATATCTAGTTATGTTTAAAAGTACCAGAATCCTGATACTATCTTTCCTAGATAACATATGTTTCTTTTTTTTTTCCCCTCTGTTCTACTACTTTACTAGCAGGTGATCTTCTAGATTTAATAATACCATACTACAAGCATATAGGATCTTCTGTACTCAAGAAATGCTTAACCTCTTCCAAAAAAAAAAAAAAGTGGGGAGGAAAGGAATAGTAAATCAACTTATATCATTAAACCATGTCAACATCAAACATGAGCAAATCTCAATGAAGAATATCTTAGGTGTATAAATCATAACTACAGCAAATAATTTCAGCTTGGGGAGACATTTTCCTCCCAGACTGCTCATGCATCGTTTCAAAATTCCCTGAATTATCTCAAAAATACATTTATCAATCTAGATATATCTAATGTCATATCAACCATCTGAACCAAAAGTAAATTATTTAATTATCTCAAAAACACATTTATCAATCTAGATATATCTAATGTCATATCAACCATCTGAACCAAAAGTAAATTATTTAAGACTATTAGTATTTTCAAAGTTCTGAGTCAGATTCTATTAGAACCCTTCCAAGTTACGACAGGTACTAAAATGGATTCTCAGAATGCCAAAATTTAGACTTTTGAGAAATCAAGTATACAATAAAAATTTCAGATGTGGTCCCACTGGCCACTTGACTTGTATTTTTTCAAAATAGCTATCCTTCTGAGGACCTAGTATGTGCCAAGCATTTTATACATATACCTCTATGATTCCATTTAATCCTCACAACAACCTTGCCAATGTGGTATTAAACAAATTCAGAAATGAAAATAATTTCAGAAACCAGGCCACCAAAATCACATAAACAACGGTGGAAGAGCCAAAACAAATAGCTCACAACATCCCTGCCTCCTAGTGTCCACACCCTTGGATAATCCCCTCAACTGAGGAGACCTTACAGCCTACAGATAGCAAGAAACTGAGGCCTTCAATCCAATAGCTCACAAGGAAATGAGCCTTGTCTTCAATTCTGAGAGATATTCCCTGCAGGTCTTCCCCAAGACAAGCCTTCAGACCAAAACACAGCCCAAGGCAACGTGGTGATCATAGCATCATTAGAGACCTTGAACCAGAGGCATCCAGATTCCTGTCCTTCAGAAACTGTGAGACAATAAATGTTTATTGCTTTAACAAGTCAGCTTCAGGGAACTTTGTAACACAACCATAGATAAAAAATTGACTCTGTACTTAAAATCTTTCACTTGAGTAACAAGTGAGCTGTATTCTTTAAATGTAATTTTGAGAGTCCTACTACCCTAAATGGTCTATTATATATAGAATCACTGTAACTTTCCTGCTTTTTTTTTAATTTCTAAGAACCATGTTTTCTATAACACATCATATATATTTAAAAATAGAAGTGATTAAAAAAAAAAACTCTGAGTAAAACTGATACTGCATGAGTTCTTTACCTCCTTATGTACTGAGTGGCCTTGCATACCCTCTGGCCCAGGACTACTGGGACACTTCATTCGCCAAATACTCCTTGAAAGAAGAAAAAATAACCCTACATAAGAAAAAGTCAATCTTTCCTCTGGAGTTTAAACTGAGAGCTCTTCCAACAGAAGGAAAAAAAAAATCTCTTCCTCTCTTCAAACCGTTGTGTTCTATGGCTGCTATAACAAATTATCACAAACTTGGTGGCTAAAAACACAGGTTTATTTATCCTACTGTTCTGAAGGTCAGAAGTCTGAAATCAGCTTCATTAGGTTAAAATCAAGTTGTGGTCAGACTAGCATTTCTCTAAAAGCAACCTACATATCCATCTTGACTCATGGTCCCTTCATCATCAAAGCCAGCAGAGTAGGACTTTCTCTGACAAGTGCTTCAACTATCTTTTATTCCTGATCAACTCCAGACATTTTGCTAATATGATGAAATTACTGCTTCTGATAATACTCTCACTGGTGAAATCTGTAGCATAAAGGAATGTGGATTTGCTGAAGTATTTTCGATTTATGCCTCCTCCTTGCAAGAACACAGTATAAGAATCTAGCAAAATCTTTAGCCCATACCCCTAAGAATGATACCCCAAACTTGATCCCTAAATGGTCTTGAGACCAACCATGGAATCTAAGGATTCAGTTTGGCTGATTGCCAACTGCAACAGCAACAAAATTCTACCTCTTGAATATTGTTGAATTCTGCCTCAAATGAACCTTTCATCAAAAAGCTGCCAGTTTACCTAAGAGGACAAAGAGCTGGCACCTTGTCATACCTACAGAAGTTGTGTGAACTGGTTTGCACAGGTTTATTTGTAAATATTTAAAGTCTGTACTTGTATTCAAATTTAATGTAAGACTGGTTTCATCAAAATCTGTTCATGAAGTTGTGGTAAACACTAAGCTTCTGCCACTTGTAACCAAGTTGGCTTAGGTCAATTATCAGTAAATAAAAAGATAATGCTGTCGTGAGGGTTGAGATGAGAAACCAAAACATCAAAAGTGGAGGCAATTAAGAAAACCTCTAAATAAGTAAAATCCTGAGAAAAATGAAAGGACACATATTATGTCTCCTGCAGTGGAGAGCAGGGTACTAGTTCAAGTGCATAAGGATATGAAGATAAAGAAGTAGGTAAAGACTAAAGGAAGAAAGGGACTTGAATACTATCCCAAAAGAATTTGAAATTTATTTAACTCACTATAACTCATTACCACATATTAATACTACACAATATTATAATTTAGTGCCCCAAATCAGTTCAACTCTGATCCTCCAAATCTTTACTCCTTTTTTCAAAGCTCATTTGAAAAGCTAAATCCTACATGAAACCATTCCTCACTAGAGAATATGTGGCTTCATATTCAATCCCAAATAACCATTTCTACTTCATTCAAAAAAGTGCTGACCTAAAGAGATACTTCTGCTGCTTTAACCAAGCTATTCAAAGCCACGAGTCAGATATAGAGCAACCCATGTGATAGATATTAAAGTGAAGGATTAGGTAAGAAACACACTCTCATTTACATGCCCACTTTGATTTCTTACCAGTTTTATAACTTCTCCCAAGTCCTTTAACCTGAACTCATTTTTTATTAGCCTCCGCTGCTTCTAAAAAGTGAAAAGGCTAATTCATCTTCCAAGATGGTTACATACGGAAGTACTCTATAACCTAAAAACAGTAACATAAATGGTAATTGTGACTGTAACTTCCATTCTTATTACACCTAATTTCTCAAATAAAGAAATATACACGGGGTCGCAAAGAATCAGACATGACTTAGTAACTGAACAACATATTAAATATAATCACCTCTCATCTCCCACTACAATTATGTCTCCTTGAACTTCTACTGAATTGCCACTACACTTGACTCACTTTCAGTTTCAACACACTCCAATATGTTGTTCCAAACCTAACCCTTCTTTTTTACATTCTATACCAGAGGCCCTCACCAGAAGATGCCTTCATCCAATTTCCAACCATCTCTTTTCTGATATTCCAAATCTAGAAGAACACCCATGTTTTTAAGACTTCATTCTTAATTTCTATCCTTTCTAAAGAAGGGTTGAAATATCATTTTCTCTACAAAATTGTCACTAAAAAGGAATCAAAATGCAGACTTAAAATTCATTCACAAAATCACAGTTTACAATCTAGCTTGAAATGTCTACATAACTTATATCTTTCTCTAACTTCTTGCTTCTGAAGAAATACTGTTTACGTTTTTTAGACTGTCTTGCAAATAAATATAAACTATTTACAAAATAGTTCCTTGGACTTTTTTATCATCACCCAAAGACATCAAATAGACTCTTTTCCCTGTTATCTAGCATAAACTTCGAATAATCCTATATAAACTACAAAGAATCTGTATTGTTTTTCATAGCTGCACAAATGTGTTTGACTGCATCAATACTTTAAAAATGTAAACAAAGACAGGGATTTGAAACATTTCACCACACGATAAAACATCATCAGTTCTAACTCCACTAATTCCAAATATTGCTCACTTCAAACTCTTAAAGAAACTGCAAAAAGGTTCCCTCTATCAACAATGGTACGAACACGACACAGTTCTTAAAACAAGCTTAAAATTCCTCTCCTTGGGTTATCTCACTTGCTTCTCATAATAATTCCAGAAAAATAAATATTATTCATTAACGGCGAAACCTGTCCAAGGTCACAAACTGAAATAACTGAGTCGAAGCTCAAGTTTTCTACCCATGAATCCAACTCTTCTTGAATAGCTGACTTGAAGGGCAGCACAGTTCTCAAATAGCATTTGCTTTCATCACAGCCATTATTTCACATGGTGAATCTATTTTTAAAGTCCTTAACAGGATCTTAATATATATGTCAATTCTCCTTTCCTCTATCAGAAAACATCTTTTAAAATATTTACCATCATATGCCATTCTCAAGTATAACAAATTAAAGATTTTTTACAAGACATATAAAAGCATTTGCCATTGATTACAACTATCGTGATCTTAAAGCAATAAATTACCAAGTATTCACTTGGTATCCTTTACTTACCGAGACAATGTTGTTTTCCCAGAACCAGGCAAACCTCTTAAAAGAATAAGTAACTTCTGCAATTTATGTAACTTTTCCTCTTCAAACTGCTGGTTTATAAACCTGTCTGTTCCATTACACTCGTCCAGAGAAGGATCTTTCCAGTATCCTTCACTGGTTTCACAGAAACCATTACTCGCATACCCATCTTGCACACTGTAGTCATTTCTAGAGGGATGATCACTACTGGTAATATCACTGCAGTCAATATATTCATTGTTCTCATCAAAAGTCAAACAATCCCAGTTAGCATGACAACTATTTACAAAATATCCATTCTGCATCTCAAAGTCATCCTGGGCATGGAAAATATTTGATGGTGGATTTGGTGGAACACTGAATCTTTCAATATTTAAGTGATAGTTAAAATTGGGAAGATGAGGGTCTTGTGGTACTACAAAAGAATGCACTGCTTGCCACTCAGGCCTGAAGGAAGCAAATGAATTGTCACAAAATGTAGGTATCACTTGTCCATTACAAGGATATTCACCTGGCTCATTCCCCAGGCACTGTTGATAATCACAATGTGGTTGAAGGCCATTACTAAGATATTTTTTCTTTTCTTCTTCAGATTTTAACAGATCATTATTATGGCTCTGATAACATGCAATGAGTTGTTTCTCAGAGGGTTCGGGTTCCTTACAACTACTTTCTGAATCATCTTTTTCATTCTCAAGCTCTTCAATTTCTTTGTAAAACTGGAACAATTCATTGTCAATCTCAGATGTTTTGGAGTTAAATTTCTGTTTCTTTTGTTCTCTTTTGCCACCTCTACCATTGATAGTGTCTGCTTGATTCCTCCTGTCATTACGTTTTTTTTTCTCAGGGGGTTTGTAAATGGGTCCTATAAATGCTTTACTTGTGCTATATATCTCATCATCTGTGGATACCAATGGAGGATGCATATCCTGTACAACTTGTGAATCAACAGACTCAGTAACATCCAGTTTGTCACTAGGCATCCCATCATGCGCAGGTTTCAGCAAATCTGTAGTTTGGGTTTTGTCCTCCTGAGGATAACTATGTCCTCTAACATTAGTGATGGTTACAGGCGTCCAATCACTTCCAGTTTTCTCTTGCTTTCTGTAAAAATTACCACTACCATGATAGGGGACAACATATGCCTCTTCAGTAGACTTTAATTTCTTGGAGCATGGTTCAGTTAGTAGTTCTTCCTCATATCCCATGGATTTAGCTTCAATTTCACCATAAGGCATCTGAGGAGCAAATCACACAACAAATACTTTAAAAATCTAAACAAAAATTTCCTCAGAAACAATAGAAAAAAACAATTTGATATAAGCATTTAAAAAGCATTTTCACAAAACACGAAAATTTTAAAGTTGTAATTTTATAACCCCATACTACTGTTATGACATTGTGATTTAAAGCAGGAGTTTCACTGAAGATAAATAAACATCCTTTTTTAAAGAAAGTTATATCTCCTATTTAATCTAACTGATGTATTTCTGAATTCGAGAACCTAAGCAAAAACTTAAGCAAGCTTGGAAAGCTCAATCAGTAATACACATTTCGATGACACAGATATACAATCGTGTACTAAAAGGGAGTAAGTGTGCCAACCAAAATGACACATATACAAACTGGTTGTAATAAACAGTATCATAAATGTCTTCCTGTTTAAAACCACTAGGTCCTTAGCAAACCTCATACAACCACAAGTGTTAGCAATCAAACATCAGATTAACTGAAATGTCAGTCTTTATAGGCCCTATTCTTGCGAGGAGAGTAAAAGTGTCACAAACTGTGTGTATTACCTTAATTTTAAAGAAAAAAACAACAGTAACTTAAGTTGTCCTGAAAATGACAGAAATATGTGATGTTTAGAAATCTGACAACTCCCCAAATCAAAGCCCTCATCTTTTCCAGATGGTTCGTCCATCTCGTAGCTAAATAAACTCTGCTTCCCTTGAAAATTTTTGGGGACCCTCAACAATACAATTCAAAAGCCTGTTTTGGTCAATACTTCATTCCGCCCGCTCTCTGGTCTTCCTTTCTCTAATACGAGAGCAAAAGGAAAGGGCAAAAACACGAGTGAGACAGGACGGCCCCAAGGGGACTGGAAGAAAATACTCCTGAAGAGAACGCCAACCTCCCAGAAACAGGCCCCTCCTAGGCCGCTTCTCAGTCCCTCACTTCCTCATTATAAACAGCAGAAAAGTCCCAGGGAAGAGAAAGGAGAGAGGCCTATACACAACCTGAACCCTAAGGCCTCCTGACCTCCAAACAGGGTAGCCCGGGCAAAAGCGCTTCCCCCAATTTCTCTGTCCCAAAGGAGACACGTTCAGGTTCTGTCTAGGAATTTCAAAGAGCTCCGAGACCCAAAGGTTCACTCCCGGCTTCTGGTTACGGCTAACCTAAAGGGTTCAGTCAAGCGCCGGCGAGAAGCCAAGCCACTGAGGGAAGAAGAAAGAAACTGAAACACCGCCCCCCCCCCCCCCACCACAATCTCACCTCGCTTAAAATGATCTGTTTACTCACCCTTTACCACAGTTCTGCATTGACCTCAAAACAGTAGGTGAAAGAAGCGCGGAGACCTTCCCCAAACAGATACCGGGTGGGACTGAAAGCCAGCCCTCAGAGGCCGAGAATCAAGTCGCCACTCCGTACGCAAGATGGCGACCACCTCACAGTTACCCCGGCAGGAATTACGAATTCGCGCCAAGGCATTGTGGGAAACGAAGTCCGGAATTCACACTCAGCCTGGAAATCTCAACGTCTCCCAGAATGCATTGCATCACATACGCGCTGAGGAAAACAAGCGAAGGCCGGAAGTAGTTCTTAGATTGGAGGCGGGACGTTGTTTAGAAATGCCAACTTCGGCTAAAACGGGCATCGACCTGGTCTGGTGTTCACCCCTAAATGAAAAGACACTGTGAGTGCCTGACACCCAAAACAGATACATAAGCTGTTCTGAGTACATGCTTTAAGGCTTTTAGGGATACTCAAAAACTTTTCAGAGGGGTCTTAACATTTCACCTCGCCAACTAGGCTTACTAATGTTTCTACATGACTAGGTTCATGTTTTTCTGTCCAAGAAGAGAATCACTGCAGCAGAGGCTTGATAACAGATAAAAGTACTTGTGATAAAATAACTTAAAATGTCATAGCTGTATTTTGTTTTGCGAACTAAAGACCCATTTTCTGAGCCTTCTCGTTAAAACTGTCAACTTGTGGAAAGCGCTTAGAACAGGGCTTGGTAAAACTAAGTGTTATATAAGTGTTTGTTAAATTAGAAATAACCACAAACCGAACAACTGGCAGTCCTCTGCTCAGGGCCCCTTTTCTCTTCCCACCGTCTCCCCACTCTCTCTAGACCCACTCTTTACCTGCAGGGAAACTGCTAATCTCTTCACACGTATTTAAATACGTATGTAAGTAAACCCGTTGCCATAGCGTTTTAATTTATAAATAAAGTAGTTAAAATCACAGTCTCTAATGTTTGCATTGCATTATTTAACAGCCTTATGACCAAGAGGGCTCACCAAGAGCAATCCATCCCCTTAGAGCGACAGACTCATCCTCAAATAGAAATTCTCTCGTCGACCTTTATGATGTTTCCTCCTGATTAGATTCAAATTATGCATCCTTGGTGGAAACAACCACACGGGTGCAGTTGTGCTCTTCCTCAGGATGGTACATCAGGAGGCACAGAATGTCTGTCTATCCATTATAAGGTGGTATTAATTTTTATCACCGGATCAAGGTGGTGTAGTTTCTTCACTTTGTTTTCTTCTGCTTTCATCCCTTAAGCAATCTGTGAAAAAGTACTTTGAGACCAAGAAAATGTCTCACTCCTAATCAAACTCTGCCTTAAAAATTTTGCCTTCATTTATGATTCTACTGCAACTGCTTTTTACAATGTTAGTTGTTGTGCTTATTTCCCCCTTACCTCCTTCAAGTCCACCACAGTTATTAGTTTTGATGCTTGTTGCTGTTCAGTCGCCCAGTCATGTCCAACTCTTAGCTATCCCAAGGACTGCCGCATTCCAGGCATCCCTGTCCCTCACCATTTCCTGAAGTTTGTCCAAGTTCATGTCCATTGCAAGGGTGTTGACATCCAGCCATCTCATCCTCTGAAGGCCCTCTTCTCCTTCTGCCTGCAATCTTTGCCAGCTTCAGGGACTTTTCCAATGAATCAGCTGTTTACATCAGATGACCAAAATACCGGAGTTTCAGCTTCAGCATCAGTCCTTCCAACAAGTAGTCAAGGTTGATTTTCCATAAGATTGACTGGTTTGATCTACTAAAAAGAAAGTTTTGATGCTACTAAAAGGAAAAGCCCCCTTACTTTCTATCAGTATGAATTTACGTGTTCCTTTTTGTTCAAGAAGTTAGAGTCTATTGCTGTGCTTATTTGTTTATTAGTTTATAGTAGTCCATTTTTAGGACAGTTTTAGGCTCAGAGAAAAATGGAGTAGATAGCACAGAGTTTCCATGCGTCCCATTCACCTCACATATAGTTTCCCCTGTTACTAATCTCTTACAGGACTATAGTATTTTTTATATATATATATTTTGTGTGTGTGTGTATATATATATACATATATATAGTATTACAATATTATAGTACATCATTACAATTAATGAACCAATTTTGATACACTAATGTTAAGGACAGACCATCATTTTTCCTTAGTTTTTCACTGATGTCTTCTGTGTCCCAGGGTTCCAACATTGCATGGAGTTGTCATTTCTCCTTAGTCTCCTCCTGACTGTGATGGTTTCTCAGACTCCACCTGGTTTTGATGACTTTGGCAATTTTAAGGAAAACTAGTCAAGAACCTTCTAGGATGCTCTTCTAATGGAATTTATATGATGCTTTTCTCATGATTAGACCGGGATTATGGGTTTTTGAGAGGGAGACCACAGTGTCATTTTCATAACATTATAACAGGTGTACATACTACCAACATAGTTTGTGATTGTATATTTGATCGCCAGAGTAGTGTTGGTCAGGTTTCTTCACTGTAAAGTTACTCTTTGGCAACCCACTCCAGTGTTCTTGCCTGGAGAATCCCAGGGACAGGGGAGCCTGGTGGGCTTCCGTCTGTGGGGTCACACAGAGTCGGACACGACTGAAGCGACTTAGCAGCAGTAGCAGCAGCAGTCAGAAACCTTGTAGGATGCTCTTCTACTGGAATTTATATGATGCTTTTCTCATGATTAGACCGGGATTATGGGTTTTTGAGAGGGAGACCACAGAGGTAAAGTGTCATTTTCATAACACTGTAACAGGTGTACATACTACCAACATAGTTTGTGATTGTATATTTGATCGCCAGAGTAATGTTGGTCAGGTTTCTTCACTGTAAAGTTACTCTTTGGCAACCCACTCGAGTGTTCTTGCAGGAGAATCCCAGGGACGGGGGAGCCTGGTGGGCTTCCGTCTGTGGGGTCACACAGAGTCGGACATGACTGAAGCGACTTAGCAGCAGTAGCAGCAGCAGTCAGGAACCTTGTAGGATGCTCTTCTACTGGAATTTATATGATGCTTTTCTCATGATTAGACCGGATTTATGGGTTTTTGAGAGGGAGACCGCAGAGGTAAAGTGTCATTTTCATAATATTATAACAGGTTTACATACTACCAACATAGTTTGTGATTGTATATGTTGATCACCAGAGCTGTGCTGGTCAGGTTTCTTCACTGTAAAGTTACTCTTTTTCCCCTGCTTGCCCTGCCAACTCCTTCGAAGGAAGTCATTGTGCACAGCACACATTTCTGGAGTCCTCTCCCTTCATTAGAGTATTAAGTAATTTACTGTGAATTCTTCTGCATAGGAGATTTGTCTCTTCTGTCCTTTCCTTATTTAATTAATTTATTTATTTATTTATTTTGTCACAATGGATCTTCACTGTGTTGCTAGGACTCAGTTCTGGCATGTGGATCTTAGTTCCCTGACCAGGGATCGAACCATCGTCCCCTGCCTTGAAAAGTGGATTCTTAACCACTGGACCACCAGGGAAGTCCCCATCCTTATTTATTTTGATGCTCAAATTATCTGAGGTTTGCCCAGCTTTGGGTTGGCTCCTTTTGACCTGCACATTGAGTACTTCCTTATCTTGTGGCACAAGATTTTTCAGGCTTTATTCATTACTCATGATCTAGAATCAAAAATTTCTCCAAGTCTTGGTTTCTTCCCTGCCCCGCCGCCTTGGAGAATGGTATTTAGAAGATAAGACCTTGGCTCTAAGAGTGCTTATTGATACTAGAGTATTACTGCTTTCAGGTAATCTCAGTAGACAGAAGGTGGGGTGAGGGCAACAGATTTTCTTTTTTTTTTTTTTAAGAAAACATAAATATTGATACTTAAAATTCCAATATAATTCCACAATGTTCTCTTAAAAATTTTTTATTAAGGTATAACTGATTTACAGTGTTGTGTTAATTTCTGCTATATGGCAAAGAGATTCAGTTTTATATATAATACATTTTTTATATTCCTTTCCATTATGGTTTATCACAGGATATTGAATATAATTTCCTGTGCTATAGAGTAGGACCTTGTTGTTATCCATTCTATGTATAGTAGCTTTACAGTGTTCTTTGTTGCCATTCCCATTTCATATATGTGTCTGCATTCTTCAACCATGAGAACCTTGTTTCCTCATAGCACATTTATTTCCTAATCCTGCATTACACATAAAATCCTGCATTACACATCAGAATTGCTACATTCACATATTTACCTAAGCAAACCTACTAAAAAGGGTTCAAGCCTTGGTTGTAGTTTTTCTTCTATAGATTGAGTGTTGAAAGTCAAAATACTAGGTACAAAAATAACTTGAATCACTTCTCTTGCACTACCCTATTACATTTCCATGGGTTTATGTTAGTTATTTGAAATACATCTGAGTTTATTTTTTTTCTATTTCCAGTTTTGGTTTGTTTTTTCTTCCATTACTGATGAATTCATTTTACTTTTGAAATATGTAGAATAATATGTTTCCCAAAGTCTAAACCATCCAGGAGTATATATTCAGAGAAACATCACTGTCTTCCTCTCTCTTAAACCCGTTTTCCTACAACCTTTTATATATATACAATTTTCTTGTTATCTGATGTATCCTTCTTATGTCTCTTTTTGCAAAAAATAAGCAGACATATGTATGTTTTCTTATTTCTCTTTTCTTAATCCAAAGTGAACATACCATATATGCAGTTTTCAAATTTTTTTTTTTCAGTTAACAATATCTTCTGGAGATCATTTTTACATCAACTTAGAGAGATCTTCTTTTGGGCTCCAAAATCACTGCAGATGGTGATTGCAGCCATGAAATTAAAAGACACTTACTGCTGCAAAATGATACAAACCTCTGTGGAAGAGAATTTGGAAATATGTAGTACATATGCTGGGAGAAATATCAATAACCTCAAATATGCAGATGATACCACCCTTATGGCAGAAAGTGAAGAAGAACTAAAAAGCCTCTTGATGAAAGTGAAAGAGGAGAGCGAAAAAGTTGGCTTAAAGCTCAACATTCAGAAAACGAAGATCATGGCATCCGGTCCCATCACTTCATGGGAAATAGATGGGGAAACAGTGGAAACAGTGGCAGACTTTATTTTGGGGGGGCTCCAAAATCACTGCAGATGGTGATTATAGCCATGAAATTAAAAGACACTTACTCCTTGGAAGAAAAGTCATGACCAACCTAGATAGCATATTGAAAAGCAGAGACATTACTTTGCCAACAAAGGTCCGTCTAGTCAAGGCTATGGTTTTCCAGTAGTCATGTATGGACGTAAGAGTTGGACTGTGAAGAAAGCTGAGCGCCAAAGAATTGATGCTTTTGAACTGTGGTGTTGGAGAAGACTCTTGAGAGTCCCTTGGATTGCAAAGAGATCCAAACATTCCATTCTAAAGGAAATCAGCCCTGGGATTTCTTTGGAAGGACTGATGCTAAAGCTGAAACTCCAGTACTTTGGCCACCTCATGCGAAGAGTTGACTCATTGGAAAAGACTCTGATGCTGGGAGGGACGGGGGACAGGAGGAGAAGGGGACGACAGAGGATGAGATGGCTGGATGGCATCACCGACTCGAAGGATGTGAGTTTGCGTGAACTCCGGGAGTTGGTGATGGACAGGGAGGCCTGGCGTGCTGCGATTCATGGGGTCGCAAAGAGTCAGACACGATTGAGCGATTGAACTGAACTGAGAGAGATCTTCTTCATTGTATTTTACAGATGCATAGTACTCCATGGTGTAGATGTACCATAGTTTATGCACTTAATAAATGTTTCAGTAGGAACCAGTATTTTGGATGTTGGATAGCACCCAATATTTTGCAATCATAAATAATGCTACAGTAAGTAACTTTGTGTTTTTATATACTAGGAGGCATACCTGTAAATTCTTCAAAGGGGGATTTCTAGGTCAAAGGGTAAATCCATAAGTACTCAGTTCAGTTCAGTCTCTCAGTTGTGTCCAACTCTTTGCGACCCCATGAATCGTAAGCCTCCCTGTCCATCATGCCAAGCCTCCCTGTCCATCACCATCTCCTGGAGTTCACTGAAACTCACATCCATCGAGTCGGTGATGCCATCCAGTCATCTCATCCCCTGTCCTCCACTTCTCCTCCCGCCCCCAATCCCTCCCAGCATCAGGGTCTTTTCCAATGAGTCAGCTCTTCGCATGAGGTGGCCAAAGTACTGGAGTTTCAGCTTTAGCATCATTCCTTCCAAAGAACACCCAGGACTGATCTCCTTTAGAATGGACTAGTTGGATCTCCTTGTAGTCCAAGGGACTCTCAAGAGTCTTCTCCAACACCACAGTTCAAAAGCATCAATTCTTTGGCGCTCAGCTTTCTTCACAGTCCAACTCTTACGTCCATACATGACTACTGGAAAACCATAGCCTTGACTAGATGGACCTTTGTTGGCAAAGTAATGTCTCTGCTTTTCAATATGCTATCTAGGTTGGTCATGACTTTTCTTCCAAGGAGTAAGTGTCTTTTAATTTCATGGCTATAATCACCATCTGCAGTGATTTTGGAGCCCCCCCAAAATAAAGTCTGCCACTGTTTCCACTGTTTCCCCATCTATTTCCCATGAAGTGATGGGACCGGATGCCATGATCTTCGTTTTCTGAATGTTGAGCTTTAAGCCAACTTTTTCGCTCTCCTCTTTCACTTTCATCAAGAGGCTTTTTAGTTCTTCTTCACTTTCTGCCATAAGGGTGGTATCATCTGCATATTTGAGGTTATTGATATTTCTCCCAGCATATGTACTACATATTTCCAAATTCTCTTCCACAGAGGTTTGTATCATTTTGCATTCCCACTAGCAAAATATGAAAGTGCCTTTTTACCTCAACTGTTTCCCTTATGTAATTAATGAGAAATGGTATGTCAGTGTAGTTTTAATGTATACTTCTCTTATAATGAGTGGGGACAGTCTTTGTATTTGTGTATGTGTGTGGTTTTTTTTGGCTCATGTTCTATTGGAATTTTTAAATCTTTTACTCAATTAAGAAATGTTTTTATATAAAAAGGACAGCATATTAAAAAGCAGAGACATTACTTTGTCAACAAAGGTCCATCTAGTCAAGGCTATTGTTTTTCCAGTGGTCATGGATGGATGTGAGAGTTGGACTGTGAAGAAAGCTGAGCACTGAAGAATTGATGCTTTTTAACTGTAGTGTTGGAGAAGACTCTTGAGAGTTCCTTGGACTGCAAGGAGATCCAACCAGTCCATTCTAAAGGAGATCAGTCCTGGGTGTTCATTGGAAGGACTGATGTTGAAGCTGAAACTCCAGTCCTTTGGCCACCTCATGTGAAGAGCTGACTCATTTGAAAAGACCCTGATGCTGGGAAAGATTGAGGGCAGGAGGAGAAGGGGATGACAGAGGATGAGATTGTTGGATGGCATCACCAACTCAATGGACATGCGTTTGGATGAACTCCGGAAGTTGGTGATGGACAGGGAGGCCTCGTGTGCTGCAGTTCATGGGGTCACAAAGAGTCGGACACGACTGAGCGACTGAGCTGAACTGAACTGAGAAAAGGATATTAGCCTTGTATCTGGCATGTGTGTGTGTGCTAAGTTGCTTCAGTCATGTCTGACTCTTTGTGATCCCATGGAATATAGCCCACCAGGCTCCTCTGTCCATGGGATTCTCCAGGCAAGAATACTGGAGTCTATTGCCATGCCCTTCTCCAGAGGATCTTCCCAATCCAGGGATCAAACCAGTGTATTCTTACGTCTCCTCCATTGGCAGGCGGGTCCTTTACACTAGCACCGCCTGGGAAGCCCCTATATCTAGCATATTTCTTGTAATATTTTCTCCTAATTTGTCTTTTCTCCTAATTTGTCTTTTTTTCTGGTGCCTTGGGGTTTTTTTCCATGTAAAAGTTTTTAATTTTTATTTATAGTACTTTTATTAGTACTTTTTTGTATTTTTATTCCACTGAGTGTTGAATTTTGTTAAAGCATCTTCTCATCAACTAGACATATTAATATCAGTTCAGTTCAGTCACTCAGTCATGTCCAACTCTTTGCAACCCCACGGACTACAGCATGCCAGGCTTCCCTGTCCATCACCAACTGCCCGAGCTTGCTCAAACTGATGTCCATTGAGTCACTGATGCCATCAACCATCTCATCCTGTGTCGTCTCCTACCTTGTGTTTTTCCCAGCATCAGGGTCTTTTCCAATGAGTCAGTTCTTCTCATTGGGTGGCCAAAGTATTGGAGTTTCAGCATCAGTCCTTTCAATGAGTATTCAGGACTGATTTCCTTTAGGATGCACTGGTTTGATCTCCTTGCAGTCCAAGGAACCCTCAAGATTCTTTTCTAATACCACAGTTCAAAAGCATCAATTCTTTGGCAGTCAGCTTTCTTTATAGTCCAACTCTCATATCCACACATGACTATTAGAAAAAGCATAGCTTTGACTAGACGGACCTTTGTTGGTCCATCTAAAAGACATATTAATACAGGGAAATATATTAATATTTCCTAATTTGAACTATACCTTCAAATATGACCCACTTGTTCATAGTACATTCTTTTCTTAATGTAGTACTAGAGATTGTTCACTATATTTTACTTAGGATTTTTCCAGTAAAGTATTTGTAAGTGATGTTGATCTGTAATTCTTTTATCATATCTGAATCAGGTTTATATAGTAACTGATGGAGAAATTAGAAACAAAATAGATAAGGAGTCCCACTTTTCCAGTCTCTCCCAGTCTTTCTCTAAACACCCTTAATTTGCCATATTTTGCTCTCCTCACATTTTATGTTCATGTTCCTATCTTTAGCCTTTCCATCCCTGGCTGTTACAAACTCAAAATCAACACGATCGTTTTCTCCTGGTTTCTGAACACTCTGGTGATATTTACCCTGGTTCATCTGGTTGTACCTTTGTAGTTAGGCCCAGACCTTAAGTCCATACCCTTTCTTCCAGCCACTCTTCCATTACCCCCACTCTTTTCTTTGGTTGCACCAAAAGGCTTGTGCAATTTTAGTTCCCCGATTGGGTATTGAACTTGCATCACAGCAGTGAAAGCATCACTTCTTAACCACTGGACCACCAGAGAAGGAAATGGCAACCCACTCCAGTATTCTCGCCTGGAGAATCCCAGGGACGGGGGAACCTGGTGGGCTGCTGACTATGGGGTCGCACAGAATTGGACAGACTGAAGCGACTTAGCAGCAGCAGCAGCAGGACCACCAGAGAATTCCTGCCCCTCCTCCATCCTGATAGACAAATCTTAGGAATGGACCCACGCCAGGGTTGCCTATTGCAATTATGAATTTCTTTTCTGCCAAAAGTAGCCACCAATATCTGGAGATGGAGGAGGTTTGTATATGTCTCCTTGACACAGCTTTACTGCCAGTTATAAAGAAAGAGAATCCCAGACTAAATTCTGACACGCAAATAGACATTTATTAGCAAACTGTCACAGAACAAAATAACAACAATTATAAACCTATTTTGTCCCAGCTTTGTCCTTAAATGTGCCAACACGGAATTTCTTGATGTTCCAGTGATATGGACTCTGCACTCTCACAACTGAGGGTCTGGTTCATTCCCTGGTCAGGGAACTCAGATCCCATAGGTGTACCACGCACACACACACACACAGACACACACACACACACACAAATGTACTAACACAACTTGCATGAAGAGTTCATTAAGACCAATAATAATAGAGGTGAATTATTACTTTATGGATGACAAATAATAGGAATTCTCCAAATTAATGGCTAAACACAAACTTTTTCACAATAAAGCTTCACACCAGTTCAAAGGATACCTTGTTAATGCAAGGGTGAGGACTGTTCCTATATTTCAACATACTTAACCGTCTGTAAAGTTACGCATATATCTTCAGTTCAGTCCAGTTCAGTCGCTCAGTCATGTCAGATTCCTAGCACCCCATGAATCACAGCACGCCAGGCCTCCCTGTCCATCACCAACTCCCGGAGTTCACCCAAACTCATGTGCATCGAGTTGGTGATGCCATCTAGCCATCTCATCCTCTGTTGTCCCTTTCTCCTCCTGCCCCCAATCCCTCCCAGCATCAGGGTCTTTTCCAATGAGTCAACTCTTCACATGAGGTGGCCAAAGGATTGAGTTTCAGCCTCAGCATGAGTCCTTCCAATGAACACCCAGGACTGATCTCTTTTAGGATGGACTGGTTGGACCTCCTTGCAGTCCAAGGAACTCTCAAGAGTCTTCTCCAACACCACAGTTCAAAAGCATCAATTCTTCAGCACTCAGCTTTCTTCACAGTCCAACTCTCACATCCATCCATGACCACTGGAAAAACCATAGCCTTGACTAGACGGACCTTTGTTGGCAAAGCAATATCTCTGCTTTTTAATTTAATATCTTAAACACCAGTAATTTCATCAACAAAAATTCATTTCTAACATCAAATATGCTAATTAACAATGCTCAAGTACATACTCTGGAATGTAACCTTTTATAAAATGTTAGCTAACCATCTCAAACATATATATTCCTCAGTAAGATACAGAGCAGCCTTATGATACAGATTTGAACTAACATATACACAGTGATATCATATTATTTATGCTAAAGTATTTGAAAATAAATTATAGACAATTTACCCAAGATCATAAGCCAAGCCCCAGTTTATTTCTCCTGTATGTCTGACTTGGACTGCCCTGCTCCCAAAATGACATGAGATGTTTTATATATGAAAACAATATATACGTTTCCTTATGGCGCTTACAAATAGCTGTGAAAAGAAGAGAAGTGAAAAGCAAAGGAGAAAAGGAAAGATATATGCATTTGAATGTGGATTCCAGAGAATGGCAAGGAGAAATAAGAAAGCCTTCCTCAGCAATCAATGCAAAGAAATAGAGGAAAACAATAGAATGAGAAAGACTAGAGATCTCTTCAAGAAAATAAGAGATACCAAGGGAACATTTCATGTAAAGATGGGCTCAATAAAGGACAGAAATGGTATGGACCTAACAGAAGCAGAAAATATTAAGAAGAGGTGGCAAGAATATGCAGAAGAACTGTACAAAAAAGATTGTCATGACCCAAATAATCACAATGGTGTGATCACTCAGCTACAGCCAGAGAGCCTGGAATGTGAAGTCAAGTGGGCCTTAGGAAGCATCACTTTAAACCAAGCTAATGGAGGTGATGGAATTCCAGTTGAGCTATTTCAAATCCTGAAAGATGATGCTGTGAAAGTGCTGCACTCAGTATGTCACCAAATTTGGAAAACTCAGCAGTGGCCGCTGGACTGGTAAAGGTCAGTTTTCATTCCAATCCCAAAGAAAGGCAATGCCAAAGAATGCTCAAACTACCGCTAATTGCACTCATCTCACACGCTAGTAAAGTAATGCTTAAAAGTCTCCAAGCCAGACTTCAGCAATACGTGAACCAGGAACTTCCAGATGTTCAAGCTTGTTTTAGAAAAGGCAGACGAACCAGAGATTAAATTGCCAACGTCTGCTGGAGCATTGAAAAAGCAAGAGAGTTCCAGAAAAACATCTATTTCTGCTTTATTGACTATGCCAAAGCTTTTGACTATGTGGATCACAATAAACTGTGGAGAATTCTGAAAGAGATGAGAATACCAGACCACCTGACCTGCCTCTTGAGAAACCTGTATGCAGGTCAGGAAGCAACAGTTAGAACTGGACATGGAACAACAGACTGGTTCCAAATAGGAAAGGGAGTATGTCAAGGCTGTATATTGTCACCCTGCTTATTTAATTTATAAGCAAAGTACCTCATGAGAAATGCTGGGCTGGAAGAAGCACAAGCTGGAATCAAGATTGGGAGAGAAATATCAATAACCACAGATATGCAGATGACACCACCCTTACGGCAGAAAGTGAAGAACTAAAAAGCCTCTTGATGAAAGTGAAAGAGGAGAGCGAAAAAGTTGGCTTAAAGCTCAATATTCAGAAAACGAAGATCATGGCATCTGGTCCCATCACTTCATGGGAAATAGATGGGGAAACAGTGGAAACAGTGTCAGACTTTATTTTGGGGGGCTCCAAAGTCACTGTAGATGGTGACTGCAACCATGAAATTAAAAGACGCTTACTCCTTGCAAGGAAAGTTATGGCCAACCTAGATAGCATATTGAAAAGCAGAGACATTACTTTGTCAACAAAGGTCCGTCCAATCAAGGCTATGCTTTTTCCAGTGGTCATGTATGGATGTGAGAGTTGGACTTTAAAGAAAGCTGAGCGCCAAATAATTGATGCTTTTGAGCTGTGGTGTTGGAGAAGACTGTTGAGAGTCACTTGGACTGCAAGGAGCTCCAACCAGTCCATTCTGAAGGAGATCAGCCCTGGGATTTCTTTTGAAGGAGTGATGCTAAAGCTGAAATTCCAATCCTTTGGCCACCCGATGCAAAGAGCTGACTCATTTGAAAAGATCCTGATACTGGGAAAGATTGAGGGCAGGGGCATAAGGGGACGACAGAAGATGAGATGGTTGGATGGCATCACCGACTCAATGGACATGAGTTTGGGTAAACTCTGTGAGTTGATGATGGACAGGGAGGCCTGGCGTGCTGCAGTTCATGGGGTTGCAAAGAGTCGGACACGACTGAGTGACTGAAGTGAACTGAACTGATGGTGCTTAGTAGTCCCTTAAGGTAACACTGTTACCTTCAGAGAAACGAAGGAGAAAGGTTTTCCCTAGCAGGGGTGACAGAGAGGAAGGTGGTAAAGACACCAAGGCAAGGGCCAGCTAGTCCTCCAGTTGGGCCAGGTTTTGGTCTGCCCGCTGTTACATCTTCTATCCAGTACATTCTCATTATTATCCCCACTTCCTGTCAGTCTTTAAAAAAAAAAAAAAGTGGATATGGTATTCCAGACTTCACACAAATAATATGATACCAAAAATGGAAGAAGTAAGCAATTATTTTCAGTGATAACTCAGGAAGCTTTCCTCAAAACTATCTTGCTACAAAACCACATAAGTTTTTAATCCTACTCATAAAGACTTCCCTGGTGGCTCAGATGGTAAAGCGTGTCTACAATGTGGGAGACCTGGGTTTCATCCCTGAGTCGGGAAGATTCCCTGGTGGAGGAAATGGCAACCCACTCCAGTACTCTTGCCTAGAAAATCCCATGGATGGAGGAGCCTGGTGCAGGCTACTGTCCATGGCATCACAAAGAGTCAGACATGACTGAGTGACTTCACTTTCACTTTCTTTTCTTTCTTAAAGAAAATGTGTTTGTTAAATTTTATATCTAGAACAAGAAATCTCAGGATTTTGTCTGAAGCATTAACTTTTGCAGTAATATACTTTATAGTTTTAGTTCATGGAAAGTTATTAATTCCCACACTTTTATTGATTCTGTGCATGAAGCTTTTTATGCTTCTAATTAAGAGTTGCAGAAATAACATCTTTCTTGACTGTTTAGTGCCAAAGTCATTGGAAATGATACCTTATAATCAGTCTTTCGGAAGAGCTAGTCAATATATTTGCTTTTTAAAAGAACATGCAGCTTCAATAAAACATCATATTTGACTTTTTACGGTTTCACTAATTTCCCAACAGTGATGTGATCTATTGATTTTTCCATTATAAATATTTGTGGTTATCATACAGTGAAAATTATTTTTAAAATAATGATATTTTATTACATCAATATGGTATTTTTTTTTAGAATCTAGAAATGCAGAAGCTAAATTTATTTTTAGCTCAGTCATTATCTAAGACTGACGAGAGGAAAGTGATTAAAGGATGGTTCCGTAGTGTTTTCCTTAATTTTTTCCTCTGTCTTGTTACAGTGAATGTTATCACAAAAAGAGTGGAAATATTGAAAGGTTAGAGAAGTTACATTACTTAGAGCTAGCCATAGACACCAACTCTGGCTAGATTAAGAAGAAAGAATTATGGGAACAATACCCAATAACGATATCAGATGACAGTCTATGAGCAGTGTCTTTTGCCTCTTTGTGTCAAAGCCTGTTTCCACCCTTCTGGTTGTGAAAATGTGGTGAAGTGTTCCAGAAGGCATCACCAAACCTACATACTGTTACCTCCTCAGCACGTCCACATCTCTGCACCCACCAGGATCCTCCCTTGGCCCATCACACAGTACTGGGCCGTTTTATAATCCTTAAACATCAAGTGATGCTTTCTGTGCCAGATTTGATATTCATGCAAAAGTGTTCTTATTGCCTGCTTTACTCTATGTTTACTATTTATACGCTATAACTTGAGAACCTTCCTTTTATAATAATCTAAACATCCTAGTAAATAGTCAAAGCTTTTAGTAAAATTGTTATATAGGTAGCATATCACCTAAAATTCATACTGCCTGGCAGTTTTATGTGCATTTGCCCAGACATATTACTATGGAGATTTTTAGTGCTGTGGCAATAAATAATATTGTATTTCAAAGCCCTGAGCTTTTTATAGTAATCTACATTCATAAATGATAAGTTCTCAGCCCAGAAAGCATAAAACTGACTAACATAGAACTTACTCTGTGCCAGACACTATTCTACATACATTACTTAATTGGATCATTCAATCTCTTGAGCAGTCCTATGAAGTAGATACTATTATCACCCCTGTGGTACAAGGCAGGAAACTGAGGCCCTGGAGGGTTTCATAACTGGAACTTGTTCAGGGTCAGGAGCCAGTAAGCATCAGGGCCAGAATTTGGAACCATGAAATCTGCCTTCTGGGTCTATGTAACTGTGTTGGCTCTAAACTTAAAGCAGAAGTATGTAGAGAATGTGTAAATGAATTTAACTTTGTTGTTGTTGTTAAGTCACTAAGTTGTGTCCGACTCCTTGTGACCCCATGGTCTGTAGCCCACCAGTCTCCTCTGTCCATGGGATTTCCTAGGAAGGATCCTGAAGTGGGTTGCCATTTCCTCCCAAATCAGTGTCTCCTGCTCAGCAGGTTGATTCTTTATCACTGAGCCACCTGGGAAGCCCAAATTTAACTTTAGGAACATTTCAATGTGTTCATGTAGAAAACATTATAAAATTTTGGTTTGATCATTGTAAAAAGGATGCTATAAAATGAACTTGTAAAAAATGTACATAATGTATATATATTCACTGAAACAAGTCAATACTACAGAGGTATATAAAGGAAAAGCTAATCATCTCCCAACAGCCCTCAATCCAACCCTAATCCTCTGAGATAACCAATGTTAACATCGTGGGAAGTCCACTTCCACATCACTCACTGTTTGTACAAATATATACACATGTATATAGGTTTCTTCCTTGCCACTTCTTTTCTTCCTTCTTTTCACAAAATGAGATCGTCCCACTTGGTGGGGAGCATTTCACTTTGGTAGTGTATCAGTTGCTCTGTAGAAGTTCCCTCCTCTGATACCTGTGTTGGGCAGAAGGGCCTCTAGGGAGAAATGAGTCCTGCCGACCCAGCAGCCTGGGTCTGCAAGTGGAAATGGGACAGGGCGGAGCTAATCCTTGAAGGGATTTCATTTAGGTCATACCCGAATCGTCTAGTGGTTTTCCCTACTTTCTTCAGTTTAAGCCTGAAATTGGCAATAAGGAGTTCATGATCTGAGCCACAGTCAGCTTCCGGTCTTATTTTTACTGACTGTATAGAGCTTCTCCATTTTCGGCTGCAAATAATATAATCTATCTGATTTTGGTATTGATCATCTGGTGATGTCCATGTATAGAGTCTTCTCTTGTGTTGTTGGAAGAGGGTGTTTGCTATGACCAGTGCGTTCTCTTGGCAAAACTCTATAGCCTTTGCCCTGCTTCATACTGTACTCCAAGGCCAAATTTGCCTGTTATTCCAGGTCTTTCTTGACTTCCTACTTTTGCTGCTTACTTAACATATGCAGAATACACGATAAGAAACGCTGGGCTGGAAGAAACACAAGCTGGAATCAAGATTGCTGGGAGAAATATCAATAACCTCAGATATGCACATGACACCACCCTTATGGCAGAAAGTGAAGAAGAACTAAGAGCCTCTTGATGAAAGTGAATGAGGAGAGTAAAAAATTGGCTTAGTGCTCAACATTCAGAAAATTAAGATCATGGCATTCGGTCCATCACTTCATGGGAAATAGATGGGGAAACAGTGGAAACAGTGTCAGACTTTATTTTGGGGGGCTCCAAAATCACTGCAGATGGTCATTGAAGCCATGAAATTAAAAGACACTTACTCCTTGTAAGGAAAGTTATGGCCAACCTAGACAGCATATTAAAAAGCAGAGACATTATTTTGCCAACAAAGGTCTGTCTAGTCAACGTTATGGTTTTTCCAATGGTCATGTATGGATGTGAGAGTTGGACTATAAAGAAAGCTGAGCACTGAAGAATTGATGCTTTTCAACTGCGGTGTTGGACAAGACTGTTGAGAGTCCCTTGGGCTGCAAGGAGATCCAACCAGTCCATCCTAAAGGAAATCAGTCCTGGGTGTTCATTGGAAGGACTGATGTTGAAGCTGAAACTCCAATACTTTGGCCACCCGATGCAAAGAGCTGACTCATTTGAAAAGACCCTGATGCTGGGAAAGATTGAGGGTGAGGAGGAGAAGGGGACGACAGAGGATGAGATGGTTTGATGGCATCACTGACTCAATGGACATGAGTTTGGGTAAACTCTGGGAGTTGGTGATGGATGGGGAGGCCTGGTGTGCTGTGGTTCATGGGGTTGCAAAGAATTGGACACGACTGAGTGACTGAACTGAACTGGACCGAATCCTTGAAGAAGGAAATGGCAACCCATTGTAGTATTCTTGCCTGAAGAATCCCATGGACAGAGGAGCCTACTGGGCTACAGTCCATGGGGTGGCCAAGAGTTGGACACAACTGAGCAACTCCAGTCACTTGAGCTAATCCTGTGGCCACTGCAGAAGGGACACTGTAACTACATACAAGGGCCATCACTATGGCACTGTGCAACTGAAACCTCTGGAGTGGCCCCTTTTGTAATTGTTTGCCTTGTAAACAGGAAAATCCATGAGCAAAAGGCACTTGTGTATTTGTCCAGGAGGAAGAGGGGATTGAGGAGTTTCACTTTCTGATGCCAATGGATAGAATGGGTTGGTTGGCACTGGCTGGCACTCCTGTCCTTGGCAGGGCCCAAGGGAACCTGGGACAGACCAGTGGCAGCCAAGGAGGCAGAGAGTTACCTGCAGAAAGCTCATGGGCAGGACCGGTGACACGGTTTGTGGGGCCCAGCTCGAAATGGAAATGCAGGGCCCCTTGTTAAAGAATCAAGATAATTCAAGACAGCAGAGCATTAAATGAAGTACCAGTTCTTCTGAGCGCAGGTCCCTGTACTGCTGTGCAGGCTCCACATCCATGAAGCCAGCCCTTTTTATGGTGTCCAATAGTGGGAGGAAGGAGACTTGCCATAGCTTGCCTTTTGGTCAAATGATAATTCTTACTTTCATTTTCACTAAAGATTATTAGGGAAAGATTGAAGGTGGGAGGAGAAGGGGATGACAGAGGATGAGATGACTGGATGGCATCACCAAGTCGACGGATGTGAATTTGAGTAAGCTCTGGGAGTTGGTGATGGACAGGGAAGCCTGACATGCTGCAGTCCATGGGGTTGCAAAGAGTCAGACATGACTAAGAGACTGAACTGACTGAAAGATTATTATCAATCATTTTTCTTGCTTTTAAAATTCTCATTCAAATGACACTTAAGAGAAAAATGTGAAATTTTTATCATAAGGGTAATTTACATGCCTGGAGGCAGAGCTCCTCTGAAAGCATTGTCTTCATTATCATCAGAGGGTGGAAGGGACTGACTCTATGAACAGCATAGGTAAGACATCAGAAAAGAGATCATGCCATTGCCTTGAGTCCAGTGTAATCGTAAGACCTCCAAGATCAGGGACCTGCCTTGGTTCCCATTATAAAACATTTTTGTTCAGGTTTTCACAAACTTTCAACTCCCTTGGGTAAATCCAAGGCGTGGGATTGCTATATATTATGGCAAAAGTATGTTTAGTTTTGTAAGAAACTGCCAAACTCTCTTCCGAAGTGACATACCATTTTTGCCTTCCAGCCAGCAGTGAAGGAGAGTTCTTGTTCCCTGCTACCTGTTAGCATTTAGTGTTGTCAGTATTTTGGATTTTGGTTATTGTAAAAAGTGTGTAGTGATATCTCATTGTTGTTTTACTTTGCACGTCTTTGATGACATATGATGTAGAATATCTTTCCCTGTGCTTATGTGTCATCTATATAAAATTCTTTGGCCCATTTTTTAATCAGGTGCTGCTCACCAAATTTTTACAAACAAAACAAACACACTGGGTAATTAATCAAGAAACAGAACACTTTGTATCAGTTAAATTTTTTAATATAACCATTATACCATTACTTTATTATACCTAAAAATTAAGTGATAATATTAAATATTCAGTGTTATAATTTCTGAATATGTCATAAATGTTCTAATTACTTTTTACAGTTTATTTTCTTGAATCTGAATCCAAGTAGGTCCACATACCACAATGTTCAGTTAACCTCTTTTAATATTTAGGTTCCTTTTTCATCTCTCATTTATTCTCCCTTGAAATTTATTTTTTTAATTTATATTCTTATTGAGGTATAACTGTCATACAGTATTATATTAGTTTCAGGTGTATAATACAACAATTCTATATTTGTTTATATTACAAGATGATCACAGTAAATTCATTTAACATCTATCATCATAAATAGTTACAGAATTTTTTTCTTGTGATGAAAACTTTTAAAATTTATCAGAAACTTTCAAATTTGCAATATAGTATTATCAGCTATACATTATATCCACATAACTTATTTTACAGTTGAGAGTTTGTACCCTTGACCCTCTTTACCATTTCACCTTCCCCTATAACCCCCACCCCTGGCAGTCCCAATCTATTGTGTATAGGAGCTTTTTTGTTTGTTTTGTTTTGGATTCCATCTAAAAGTGAGATCATGTGGTATTTGTCCTTTCCTCTCAAGGTCTATCTGTGTTGTTGCAAATGACAAGGTTTCATTATTTTTATGGCTGAATGATATCCCATAGTATATATATGAACCATGTACTATTTATCCATTCATCTATTGATGGACGCTGAAATTGCTTCTGTATTTTGGCTATTGTAAATAATGCTCCAGTGAACACAGGGGTGCATAGATCTTTTCAAGTTGGTGTTTTTGTTTCTTTGGACAAATATCAGAAATGAAATTGCTGGATCATATTGAAGTTCTATTTTTAATTTTTAAAGGAAGTTCCATACTTTTTTCCATAATAGCTTTACCAATTTACATTACCACCAGTGGTACAAAAGGATACTCTTTTCTCCACATTCTTGCCAACATGTTATTTATATCCATCCTGACAAGTGTGAGATGTTATCTCACTGTGTTTTTGATTTGTAGTTCCTTAATGATTAGGGATGTTGAGCATCTTTTCATGTACCTATGCCCATATGTATGTCTTCTTTGGAAAAATGTCTATGCAGATGGTCTGCATATTTTATAATCAGGTTTGTTTGTTTGTTTGTTTGTTTTGCTATTTAGTTGCCTGAGTTCTTTATATATTTTGGATAGTAATAGTAATCCCTTATCGGATATATGACTTGCAAATATTTTCTCCATTTCTGTAGATTTCTTTTTCCATTTTGTTAATGGTTTCCTTTACTGTGCAGAAGCTTTTTGGTTTGTTGTAGTCCCATTTGTTTGTTTTTGTTTCCTTTGGTTTTGGTGTTAACCCTTGGAATTTAAGAAACCATGTTATGTCCCTCCAAATTTCTTGTAAACTGGTACTTGCATCTAGAGACTTGATCAGATTCAGGTTGGGTTATTCAGCAATATTACTGAATAGGTACAGTTAACGTTTTTCAGTCAGGGAGCATCTAATGTTCAGTTGTCTTTCTAGGTGATGTTAGCAGGTATTTGTTCAGTGTCTAGATCTATTATTTTCATTTTGATTCCAAAATATGATGATATTCAAGTTCTGTCATTCCTTCTTCATTTATTAGCTGGATTACTTCTGTTCACAGAAAACTATTTGATTACCCACTGCTATAGTTTATACACAACGGGCAGGTTAAATGATGGATTCTTCCTCTTTATTTGCCAGATTTCAAAATGAGTTGGTTCATTAGCAACCTCCAGCAGTGATTAAGTGTTTTTATTTTAAAAATATATTGTGAATGCATGAATTCAAACATTTTATGTTACAATTCATGACTGAACTGAACGTTCAACAATAGAGGTTCATTAAGTAAATTATGGTATAGCTACATAGGAAACAGTAGTATAAGGTCACTAAAGTAATGATATAAGTGTGTATTTATTCACCTTAAAGTTTTTTATGATACTTTATTTAAAAATCTTTTTAACATTAAATACACAATTATGGTATCAAAGGGAATGTAGTGACATATTTCTTTTCCACCACTATTCCCAAGCTACTCAGACTCCTTCCTAGAAGTCCTCTAAGTTTGTGTATTCTTGTATATATCTTCCTCAACTTCCAGTGGGGTTTCAGCCTGATAAACCCATTGTTAGTTGAAAAGATCAGTAAGTTGAAAATGAATTTAATACCCCTAACCTGGAGAAGACTTTAGAGAGTCCCTTGGACTGCAAGGAGATCCAACCAGTCCATCCTAAAGGAGATCAGTCCTGAATATTCATTGGAAGGACTGATGTTAAAGCCGAAACTCTAATACTTTGGCCACCTGATGAGAAGAACTGACTGATTTGAAAAGACCTTGATGCTGGGAAAGATTGAAGGCAGGAGGAGAAGGGGATGACAGATAATGAGATGGTCGGAAGCCATCACTGACTCAATGGACATGAGTTTGGGTCAACTCCAGGAGTTGGTGATGGACAGGGAGGCCTGGTGTGCTGCTGTCCATGGGGTTGCAAGAGTCAGACATGACTGAGTGACTGAACTGAACTGAACCTTCTGAACATCACAGCTCAGCTTAACTTACCTTAAATGTGCTCAGAACACTTAAATTAGCCTACAGTTGGGCAAAATAAATCTAACACAAGGTCTACTTTATAATAGAGTCTTGAATATCTTCTGTAATTTATTAAGTACTGTACTGAAAGTGAAAAAAAGAATGGTCGTATGGGTCCAGAATGATTGTAAGTATATAGGTTATTTATCCTTGTGATCATATGACTATGGCCTACCTCCACTGCCCAGGACCCCGAGTACCGTACCCACATCACTAGATTCAAACTCAACATCATAAGTTGAACCATAGGTTGGGGACGATCTGTATATTTTGCCAAATGTTTTAGAGCTGATTGTTCAGCTGTTATGCAATGCTGTGGCTGTATCAGTAAAATACTTTTATAAGGTTCTTATATGGTCGCATTCCTGGCACCTTGAGTATCCTCCTTCCTCCTTGGGCCCCTCCTTGTCACCTTGCAGACTTTACCCACTATCCTCAACTAGAGGGTAAATGCCTGGCACAGCAGGGAGTATTTAGCATCTTGTTCAAGTTACAGCCTGTATCTGTCTGACTGATCCTTGCCTGTCCTGCATAGTTGCATGTGTTTTAAATATTATCCCTGGAGATTTCTGTAAAAGCAAATACCTGATGTTTTCAAGGAGAGATGGCAGATTATAAAACATTATAAATGTATGCTTGATATATTAAATTTATTATATATATAATATTATAATATACATAGAATACATATGAAATTATATTTTAGAACATATTTATTTTATAACATATATATGAATAGAATATATTAAAAGCATTAAAAGTAACTTCATCTGGTGGCATGATTATGATTGATTTTCATTTTAATCTTTACTGCATTTTCAGATTTCTTTACCACAAACTCATTATTTACACATCAAAAATATAATTTTGGGAGTTCCAAAATCATTGCAGATGGTGACTACAGCCATGAAATTAAAAGATGCTTGCTACTTGGAAGAAAAGTTATGACCAAGCTAGACAGCATATTAAAAAGCAGAGCCATTACTTTGCCAACAAAGGTTCATCTAGTCAAAGCTATGGTTTTTCCAGTAGTCATGTGTGGATGTGAGAGTTGCGCTATAAAGAAAGCTGAGCACTGAAGAATTGATGCTTTTCAACTGTGGTGTTGGAGAAGACTTTGGAGCATCCCCTGGACTCTCAACCAATCCATCCTAAAGGAAATCAGTTCTGAATATTCATTGCAAGGACTGATGTTGAAGCTGAAACTCCAATCCTTTGGCCACCTGATGTGAAGAGCTGATTCATTTGAAAAGACCCTGATGTTGGGAAAGATTGAAGGCAGGAGAAGGGGACGACAGAGGATGATATGGTTGGATGGCATCACCAACTCAATGAACCTGAGTTTGAGTAAACTCCGGGAGTTGGTGATGGACAGGGAGACCTGGCGTGCTGCGGTTCATGGGGTCGCAAAGAGTTGGACAGGAGTGAGCGACTGAACTGAAAACTGGTTTTATTTCAGTAAAATTAGTTAGTTTTTTTTTTTTTAAGTAATGGCAACATTTTTCAACAGCTCCATCTGCTGGCTGCTGAAGGAAGTTAATTTTCAAATATTACTATATTTGTTTCTACTATAACCAGGACAAGAAACAGAATCCCTGTATTAGAACAAAGCATGCTTTTCATAGATATGTGAAGAGGACTGTCAGGAGTCAAGTGAATTTACCTGTAATGAAAAGTGATACAAACTTGGTTGGATGTAGAGTGGATTACCCCATGTGTATTACCCCATGCACAAAAATAGACTGCTTCGAATAGAAACATAACACGGAAGAACTGGTTTCGTGTTTTTGGCTATTTTACACTGGCATGTTGAATTTGTTGATTATGTAAAATAAAAACATAGATTGGTGGCTGAGTATTGATATATATGAAGTATAGGAATTAATATACTTTTGCACTCATATTCAGAGCTTCACTCTAAACTCTCCTGTGTCATTATCATTATTTTCAAGTGCAATTGCTCTTAATTCTATATCTTGAATCTGCCTGCAATACTGGAGACCTGGGTTCCATCCCTGGCTTAGGAAGATCCCTGGGGAGGGCATAGCAACCCACTCCAGTATTCTTGCCTGGAGAATCCGCGTGGACAGAAGAGTCTGGTGGGCTACAGTCCATGGGGTCACAAGGAGTCGGACACGACTGAGCAACTAAGCACAGCCATCTTCCTGCAGTTGACTTGATGATAAATGCTTTCCGAAACAAAGTTCCTCTTTATATGGTCACAGGAGGTATTATATTTTGCTTAAAAATCTCTCAATCATCTAGCTTTGGAACTCTTAAAAAGTAAAATCTATCATGCTGAGTGAAGTCAATCATGAAAAGACAGGTACTGTATAATTTCACTTACATGAGGTATCTAAAGTAGTCAAATTCATAGAAACAAGATAGAATGGGAGTTAAGGGGAAAAAAGGAGTTGTTGCTTAATGGGTATAGGGTTTCAGTTCTGCAAGATGAAGAAGTTCTGGAGAGCTGTTTCACAATGTAAATATGCTTAACACTACTGAACTGGGCACCTTAAAGTATTAGAACAGTAAATTTTATCATTTGTTTAATCACAATAAAAAAGTAAAGTCTAAACATACATATGTATGTATTACATATGCAATATATATATACACATATGCAATATATATATATATATAACAAATTTGAGAGAAAATATTCAAGTAACCATACTCTACACTTAAGGATCCATTTTTCTTGTCCTCTCAAAAGTCTATTAATATTTCCACAAGTTTATATTTGTTTATGACTTATATGGGACTTAATTTAAAAAGAAATTACATATTTGTGAGATGAAATGAGATTTTTAAATTACTTGTCTGTGTTAGTCATTCATTCCTGTCTAACTCTTTGCAATCCCATGGACTGTAACCCACCAGGCTCTTCTGTCCGTGGAATTCTCCAGGCAAGGATACTAGAGTGGGTGGCCATTCTGTTCTCCAGGGGATCTTCCTGACCCAGGGATTGAACCTGAGTGTCCTGCATTGCAGGCAGATTCTTTACCATCGGAGCCACCAGGGAACCCCTTTAAATTACATACTTTCTAAATTAATTGGAAGATGATGAGATTCACTAAAAAAATTTCCCCTGACTATGGATTCCCTGGAAAAATCATTTAGCTATTTGAGTCTCAGTTTCTTTATATAAAATAAATTGAAAAGAGGTGATCATTTCTATGCTCTATGAACCCTAAACTTCTCAAAATCTTTTCATGGCATCTTTCTGACACCCTTTCCTAACCAGCTCTAACACTATTATATATGTATATATGTGTATATATATATATATAAACAAACTGAAAATAAAATTTGAAAAGCAACCATCAAGTAAATAAAGTACATTTTTAAATAAGAAATCACACTTCATTGGATCCTATATAAAGGAAGTCTCCCCTCTGCAATGGATAGATGTGATATGAATTTAGAAGAGACTTTTAAAATATGCACATACAAAGAGTTCTCATGCCACAGAGAAAAACAAAAGGACTTACCTGGCGGTCCAGTGGTTCCAATGCAGGGGGCATGGGTTCCATCCCTGGTCAGGGAACTAAGATCCCACATGCTGTGCAACATGGCCAAAGAAAAAATAAAAAAGCACATATATATAGAATCCATACCTTGTAGAGAAGATTGAAATCTTTCAAAAAGGATAGAGAGTGTTTCCTTTTTAGCCCTTTTTAAAAATAGTGAGGCAAACATTTTCTAGTTGTAAATAACATAGGCCATAAGACTATGGAGAGAAAAAGAAAATTAAAATGAAGGGTAAATCTACAGACAAAGGAAGTCATGGGCCAAAGCAGCATGGTTGTGGGAAGTAGAGAAGTTCAGAGTAATGAGAAGTAAAGTGGCTAACTTAAGTAAGCAAGTCTGGTTGAATAAACAGAAGTAGCGCCCTCACAGCCTCATAGCTCCTTCGTCAACAAGTAGCAGGAGCTGCACTGTATGCCAGACACTTGATGAAAAGTCAAAATATAAACAAGCATTTAGGGAGAGAGTGTTCATTTTTATTCTATTCAGTCGTCTGGCCAGATTGTTCTATTACTAATGATTTCTAACACCATATAAAGAAATTTTATTCTAAATGACATGTCTTTAAAGGAGCTCATGTATTACTATTAGTATGCTTCTGGTATTAAATTTAACTGCTTGCTGAGAATTATCGCTAATTCTAGTGGCTAATCATAATGCTCTTTAAATAAATTCTCATTTGCTTTCTTAAATATCTAAGCCAATGATATACTTGATATAAATGGGAAATTTAGAGTAAGTCACTGTTTGATATAAAAAACATGAGCATAAAATAATATATATACACTATATATATAATACTATATGAATATATACTCTTATTCATATGTATTTGATTTTAATCATTTTGCATACAATTGTGTGTTGGTGTGTTCCTCTTTGGTTTAATCGCATATGGGATTGTGCTTCCTGAACTTGGGTGAATGTTTCCTTTCATAGGTAAGGGAATTTTTCAGCTATTATGTCTTCAAATATGTTCTCAGACCCTTTCTCTTTCTCTTCTCCCTCAGGGACCCATATAATGTGAGTATTAGTGCTCTTGATGTTGTCCCAGAGGTCTCAAATTATCCTCACTTCTTTTTATGTATTTTAAATACATGCACTTCAACTGGTACTGGCATAATTCTTAACAGAGTTCAACAGTTGCAAAGAATACACCATGAAACAATGTTGAAAATTTATTACAAGTTGTTAAAAAATAGCATTTTGATTCCAGAGTCTACAGGCTGTACTCTTCACCATAGGAAGCCACTAGCCACATGTACTTTTTTTTTTAGATTTATTTATTTATTTTATTTTTTGGCTGTGGTAGGTCTTCTTTACTGCATGCTGATTTTCTCCAGTTGTGGCAAGGGGTGAGGGGGTATGTGGCATGTGGGATCTTCCCACATCAGGGATGGAATCCGTGTCTCTTGCATTGCAAGGCAGATTCCTAACCACTGGACCACCAGGAAAACCCACCACATGTACTTATTGAGCACTTGAAACATAGCTAGTACAAACTGAAATGTGCTTTTAGTGTAAAGTTCACAAGATGAACAAGATAATGTAAATTATCTGTGATTGTATATTAATAACAAAATTTTATGTTGATTATGCAAATGACAATATTTTGGATATACTGTTATATAAAATATTAAAATTAATTTCACTGCTTTCTTTTCACTTTAAAATGAAAACATTTCACATTACATACATGGTTCATATCATATTTCTTTTGGACAGTGTGGATTTACAGTATAAATTAGTGCCGTTTGCTCTCATTAACCAGGATCAGGCCCATTGATTTCACACACTGCTGAGTGCTAACCTTGGATAAGAGTGAACAGTTTTTGCTTTGACTGTTCTGCCCAGTGCATTCAGGAATTCTCAGTCAGCAGCTCAGAACCTCAATTATAATGGTGACCTATGCTACTTAACTCCAAGGAAATCTGGAAGACTCTACAAGTCTGTAGATAACACATATATACATATATTCCCAAAGATCCCAGAGATTTCTTCAGAATAAAAGAAGTTAAGACTTTCAGTATAATGTCTGTATCAGAGATCAGGAGTACCATTGGTTACTAGGTAGGTAAAAGATGCTTCAAGACTTCACCAAATGAGCTTAACAAGATGAGACCTCTAAGACAGTGTTTAAAAAGAAAGTCAGCAGGAAACTGAGTTGGCTTATGTTTGGTGGCTTTGGCATTGAGCTGTATTGTAGGCAAAGTCATCTTGGAACACTTACCCTTATTTCCCTTTGTGGCATCCTTTCCCTTCTAGCCCTTCTCCCTGTGTGGAAATCACACTGCCTTTCTCCTTGTCTCTTATCTGCCAATCCCTACGGAAAGGAAAATAATCTTTTAGTGGAATGTTAGTGGAAAGCTGATAGAAGCATGGGCCGACAGATGCCGCTTTCATTTATATTGCTCCTGATAAATTATAACTTGGTTATTTTTTGGACTCTATTTTTATTAGATTAGCTGTAAGTGTACAGCATATTGAGAGGAAGGCACAGAGATTTCCCGTTTATACCCTGCTGCCATATTTGGTTGTTTTTTTTAAAAGCCCTTACCACAGAAATTTATTTTTCTTTTAACACCAACTTTTCAAATTTTCCCAAAGCGTTGCTTTAAATGAAAGTTTATATTACTAATTTCTTTCATCGATTGGCCGTTGCCTAAAACAGTTTCGTTAGCAATTATGCTTCATTGAGGCCTTTAAAGTTATTTTTTCCTCTCTCCATCCTAATAGTAATCGACAGATCAACTTTAACATACCACCTTACAGCTGAAGGTGGGAGGAACGGCACCTTCTGGAGGTGAAGGGGGTTAGAAACCCAGCTTCTGGAAGGCGTCCGGTGATCTTCAGATTATTTCTCCAGTAACAATTGTCATAGGACGAATGAATGGGATGCTTTGTTACAGATGTAATTACTATGTTCCTCCATCCTCCCGCTTCCTAAACAATACCTGAAAATGGGGAAGCTGTGGGGTTAATTAAAGACATAACATATATAGTGGAGAAAAAATCTATTTTATGACATTTTGAGATGACTACGTCATCTCAAACGTAAAGGAGCAAAGTAGTCAACACCAATTTTATTTGCTTAACACAACATTCGTACTGAATTTCACTGTTTTGAAAAATTTCCAACTTTTATCCATAAAGCTAGAAATATATAACAATTTGTGTGGTTTTCGGGAAAAGTCAAGAAAGCCTTAAGAGGCAGAGAAAGCATTGACAGTTGCCGGTCTTGCAGCGGCGGCGTGCCCGTGTGGCTGCGTGCGCGCGCGACGAGCTGGGCGGGGCGGAGCGGCGGCGGGGACGCGCACAGGGCAGGGCGGGGCGGGGCGGGGCGGGGCGCAGGGGAGGCGGGCGGGCCGGCGGGTGCGCGCGCGCGCGGGACCGTCCGGTCGGTAGGGGGCGCTGCGCACCAACGCGGCGCTCTGCCTGCCCCCGGGTGCTGTCCGCGGCGGTTCGATTGGAGCAGCCGCCGAAGAGCGCTTGGCGCCATTTTGAAGCGGAGAGGAGGAGGAACGGCCGGGCTGGCTGCGGAAGGGGAGGGGGGGAGGAGGCGATTGGATGCGGCGGCGGCGGCGGCGGATCCCGGAGAGCGGCGGAGTGAGAGGAGTAGCGAGTCGGGCACCCGGAGGTAGGAAACAATTCAGTTAACGGGGAGAGAAAACCTTTCTGTTCTCCGGTCGCCGCGCTCCATTTTTTTCAGCGCCCGCCGCCGCGGCTGTGTCTTGGCGGGGCTCAAAGCGGCGCCCGCCTGGCAGCCGCGACTCGCCTTTCGGCATCGGGGGCTGCAGCCGCCGGCTGCGCGGCGGCGGCGGCGGCGGCGCCGGGAGGAGCGGGGCGCGGGCCGGGGGCGTGGGCCGGGGCTGCCCGGTGGGGGTGGGGAGGGCCGCGGGGCGGGCGCGCTCCCTCCACGCCGCGGGCTCCAGCCGCCGCCGACTGGAAATTAAACTTGCCGCCCTGGCCGGGCCGGGGCGCCCGCGGCGGCGAGGGCGGCGGGGCGGTGACCTTGCGCGCGGCCGGGGGTCCGCGCCGGCAGCCCGCGCCCCGCCGCCTCCCCTCCCCTCCCCCCGCGCCCGGCCGGCCGGCCGGCGGGCGGGCGGCTGTTTCCCGGGCGGCAGGCGGGCGGCGCGGCGCTCCTGTTGAATCCTCCTCGGGCGGGCGGGTTTTCCATCCCCCCTTCCGGGAGAGGGGCGGGGAGCGCGGGTCCCGGGTGGACCCCGAGCGCTGTGCGGGCCTCGGCGCCCTCTACCCCGCCGCCGGGTCCCCCGCGCCGCGCAGCTCCTCTGCTCCGGGCGGCGACCGTGGGCCGACCGAGTGACATTTTCGTACAGTTACTTGCCGGCGTCTGGAGGTATAAAGCGCGCTTGCCGCGCCTCCCGCAGCTGGTGCAGGGGGCACCCGAGGACCCGGTTTGAGAAGGAGTCCCACCCGGGGGTGGGTTTCCTTTAGGAAGCCTCCGAGTCGGAACGACCCGTGCCAGCCGTGTGCGGCTGTAGGAGTTGACGTTCGTGCCGTCTCTTGTCTGGGTGACAACCTGAAAAGTTTCTGATCGGGAGGATTTGGTGTGTGGTTCTCTAGCTGTTGGCTGCCTTTTGGTATATGCGTTAAAGCTGCGCTCAGCAGCGGTCCAGTTATTCGAGGCAAATGAATCTGAATCCTGAATCCCGGCACCTCCTCGTCTTCAGTTACCTCTTCCTGCGTTCCATTTGCGGCCGGTGGAACTCGGGGTAGGGTTTGGAAGAGCAGGTCCCTAACCAGTTAACACACGTTTTAGGCATCTTAGCCAACCCCAAAAGGGAACCCTTTATCTCATTTTGGAGAACGTGCCTTGAATGCTCTTCTCACACTTCTGTTATGGAATGATGGATGGGGCAGTTCTGTCCTGAACGACCCTATAAACCCTACTTAGTAAACCATTTCGGAAACGTTGGATGTAGCCTTCAATTTAGAAGGTGGGTCTGCGGTCTTGAGTGAGTTGGGGTCTTCTGCTGTCTTCCTAATAACCTTTAACAATTCAAGTGTGTTTATATATGAGACGAGCTGTAAGTAAATCATAATTATTTAAAATTTGAATGGCAGTGTAATCATTGTTCTCGACACATGTAAGTGAAGTTTCAAGATAGAGCATTTTCCGTACTCACGTATGAGTGAGTGAAGTCGCTCAGACGTGTCCGACTCTTTGCGACCCCATGGACTCTAGGAGCCTCTGCCCATGCGATTTTCCAGGCATGAGTACTGGAAAAAGAAAATTCTACTCCAGAGGATCCTACTCACATATGTAGTAGTCAAATAAAATGGTTAAAAACATAAAAATGGTATTAAGTGAAAAAAAGGGGGCTAGAAAGGACACTTACTTTAGGCTGTCCGTATGTCAGAGATGTTAGCAGTTTTAGGGACAATAAAAGGTATGCAGGTCAGTTTGTGGAACAGTTAATTTGGTATCGTCTGGTGATAGCAGAAAACTTAGTTAAAATTTATAGTGATTTATAGGTGAAAGTTTCAACATGGTACTTTTTATGTTGAGGCAGATTTATTCTGAAAAACTTAACTAAAAAATATCCCCTTAAAATAGAGCATTATTGTTTCAAAATAAATTTACAAATGTATGTGAAAGAGTGCACTTTAGACATTCTTTGATTACTGGAGTAGTTTGTTTTTTTTGGGGGGGGGCTTTTTTGATCATTAAAAAAATTATCCTCAGGGTTTTACTTAAACAAGTATTTTAAATGACAAGTTAGTGTTTGCAGATTCTTTACCATTTGAGCCACCAGGGAAGCCCTAGTATTTGTATTGCCTTTTATTTTTTCGTAAATAACTTTTGTGCCCTTTCTTTTTTGTTGTTGTTGCCCTTTCTTATTTTCTCCTTTTTTGTTGAGGTTGATTCTGTTTGTATTAACTTTATTTTTTACAGCAGCTGTCACTTTCATTCTTGTCTGGTTATGCCTTTTTTTCTCCCCCCAAGAATTAGAGGTAATGTGATGTTGATAGTGATTCCTATTGTTGTGGAATGTTTTTTACTAAGGTTATTTGACAAGCAATTCTACTGAATTGGCTGTTGATTAAAAGTTTAAATTTTTAATTTATTTTAAAATTATTTTTCATCTCTGTTACAGAGAGTTACATTTTGAAGACCAGGCTTTGTCAATAATTTGTTAAGCCTAAAATAAAGTGATGTTCTGTAATAGTTAGGGCTTGCTCTGGTGAAGAGGGCAAAACTTTGTGCAGAGGGGAATATTTTGGGAGATTGTGTTCTTTCTGCTGCTTTTTCTTGAAAATTAGGATTGTCCTCTGTCTTTCTCAGTGCTACTTTTTTTTTTTTTAATCATGGGTGCCTAGAACTAATAGGAGAGCTCACGGTGGTTTAACTTGGATGACAAGTACTGTGTGTAATTTGTATTAAAAAAGAATAAATTTGTATTTTCTTTGTTAGTGTCAGCAAGCTATAAGGAAACTTAGATGATCTCCAGTCATCATATGCATGAGAAATTAAGTTCAGATTGTATTTCGATGGATTTATCCAAAGTCACAGTCAGATTCTTGTGATGGAATTGAGACAGCCCTTAGATCTCTTGAAGGCTTAGAAGCATCCACATGGTTTGTATTGTGTTATTCAGGACTTAAGCAATATGTACAGTTATTGCCAGATAGTGTATTATTCTCTGTTCCCTTCTCCCCTTTTCATTCATTCAACCAAGAAATAAAGTTTGGAGGTTAACCATCTGTTTGAGAGTCTGGTTTTAATAATTTGTATCCAGGATTCAGTCCACTTAAATTGTCTGAGAAGATAATCTCTTGCATGTCTGTGTCTTCTGAAGTTGCTTGATCTTCTCATTGTGTTACAATGCTTGACAAATAAATGCCTTACAAAATACCTTTTGTAAAGCATTTATTTATTCTTAAACTTGTAAGCCGGAGTAACTTGGAACTTAGTGTTGAACTTTATTTGGTTGTAAGATGTATGTATACATGAGTGTGTATTTTTTCACTTTTAAACTCAATTTGCTACATAAATCATTTGTCACTTCCGATTACAGATAGGTGTTTGGACAAAATTGTATTTGGTTTGAGTATTCCTGTTTGGGAGTGTTAAAAAGTCGAAAAATACTTAGTCCAAAAATAAACCCAGTAAATTTTTTGAGAGTGTATTTACTTCTTAAGCTTATTTAAGAAGCTGGCAAATTGTTCAAAATTCTGTCTCCTAGGAGTGTAGAGGTCAGCTCTTCCTCACACTACACTGTCATGAACCATCTGCTTATAATAATTTTCCCCAATAGTTGAAAAAGGTTTTATAACCCTTTCTTACTGATTAGTTCAAATTAAGGATAAGTTTGCTTTAATTGTTTCCATTGGTAGGGGTGATCATACTCAGTGAGAAAAACATAAAGATTAAGCTCAGATTAGTTAAATCTAGTTTAAAAAATAAATCTTATAGCCATTACTCTGAGATATTTAAAAATATACATTATAGTTACAGTGCCCTAACTATAAGTGGCTCAGCGGTGAAGAATTCTCCTGCCAATGCAGGAGATGTGGGTTTGACCCCTGGGTGGGAAAGATCCCTGGGAGGAGGTAATGGCAACCCATTCCAGTATTGCCTGGAAAATCCCATGGACAGAGGATCATGGCAGGCTACAGAACATAGGGTTGCAAAAAGTTGGACATGACTGAGCACATCAATAGTAAGCAATATTAGAATACTTGGTTTAGCAGTGTAAAGTTTACAAGTTAGCTAAGAGGAGTGGAGGAAAGACTGATAAGCAGGAAGCTGATATGAGGCATTGTTAAAGGCCCATGATCTAGTACTCCACTGACTTGCCTCTCTTTCACAGAGGGTGCTCTGACCTGATTCAGTTTAATGAACAAATATTAAGCTTCATGTATGCATTGTACCAGGGATGATGCAGCCAATAAGACTGAGACTCTGCTCTGTAGAAGTTTAGGGTGGTGGTTGGCTGCTTGCACCAAGGCCCTGAGAGCTGAGGAGAACCAGAGTAGGACCCCTGTTGTTAAGTGATTCTATGAGGGGCAGGCTCTCCTCCCTCTGCAGGGGCAGCTGAAGTTGCTCTTCTTTATGTGGGAGGGCGAAGGAGGGGACATTATAACCACAAGCATTGTCTCTCTCTGGGAGGGAATGGTTCAGTTCAGTTCAGTTCAGTCGCTCAGTTATGTCCGACTCTCTGCGACCCCATGAATCGCAGCACGCCAGGCCTCCCTGTCCATCACCAACTCCTGGAGTTCACTCAGACCCACGTCCATCAAGTCAGTGATGCCATCCAGCCATCTCATCCTCTGTCATCCTCTTCTGCTCCTGTCCCCAATCCCTCCCAGCATCAGAGTCTTTTCCAATGAGTCAACTCTTCGCATGAGGTGGCCAAAGTACTGGGGTTTCAGCTTCACCGTCATTCCTTCCAAAGAAATCCCAAAAGTTCCCTGGGAAGGGTGGGGATTCTTTTTCTCTTTCATCTCTCAGATTGTTGTAGAGAGGTAAGTGAAGAGATTTTTTAAAAAAGTCCCAGATACTTATCCAAAATGTATTTTCAAAATACATCCCTAAGTAGTTGAAATTCCATCAGGCAATTTCAGTTAACCTTCAGATATTGGGATGGGAGTTGGGTGTGTGTGTGGAGAGTTGGTAGTGAGAGTAATTGTTAAGGTTGAGAAGGAGGGAAGAGGTACTAAGAATCGTGCATTTTAAGTTAAAAGTTATACATGTATATGATAAAATTCTTATGGTACAGAAAAGTAAAGATAAAAGCTACTTTACAGCTTCCCCCTAAAAGGTAATCCATTGTTAGCAGTTTTCAGAAAGTTTACTTTTCAAAATATTTATACAGAAAAGTATTATACCTTACTTGTTGTGATAAAAAACTATATTGTTTACTTTTTCCTGCTGTTTACTTTTTTTCTGTAGTTAATATCACATAGCTCTTCTCATATTGGCACATACAGATCAACGTAATTTAAAAATAGAGTATTGGGCTTCCCTGGTGGTTCAGAGGTTAAAGCGTCTGCCTGCAGTGAAGGAGACCTGGGTTGGATCCCTGGGTCGGGAAAATCCCCTGGAGAAGGAAATGGCAACCCACTCCAGTATTCTTGCCTGGAGAATCCCACGGACGGAGGAGCCTGGTGGGCTACAGTCCACGGGGTCACAAAGAGTCGGACACGACTGAGTGACTTCACTTGACATCACTATATTCTGACTTTGTTTGAGTGGTATTTAGGATGTAACTGTTTATACAAACCAACAGTATATGACTATGCCTGTTACATGTTTGCTAACATTGGGCTTTATTAAGCTTTATATTTTTTGCTGATTTAACTTGAGAGGTTTGTACCTTGTTTTTAAAAGGGCTTCCCTGAGGTGGGTATAGAATCCACCTCCAGTGCAGGAGATGAGACACAGGAGATGTGGGTTAGATCCCTGGGTGGGAAAGACCTCCTGGAATAGGAAATGGCAACCCACTCCAGTATTCTTGCCTAAAAAATCACTAGGACAAAGGAGCCCAGTGGGCTACAGTCCAAAGGGTCGCCAAGAGTTGGACACAACTGAGCAGCTCTGCGTGCCTGAGCCTTGTTTTGGGTTTGCATTTTGCTGATTATGAGGAGGGTGATAAAATTCGTATGCTTATTGGGCAGCGGTTACTTGCAGCACATACTTTAGATTGAGTAGGTTAATTATCTGGATGCCCCCCTTTCCCCATAAAATGGTTTGAGCAAGATGGAATTTGTCGAGAGGAAGATTTCAGAACCCATGGGGAATAATGCCCTGAATGGAGAGGCTACAGTGTTAGGCTGTGAACAGTAACCAAAGGTTAACATGAGGTTATTGAGAACCCTTAGCTTGTTCTTAACAGAACATTATGTAAAGGCAGGAATGGAGATTCGAGAGTCAGGGCAAGTAAGTTTCATATAGGGTCAGCTCTGTCTCCTGGTGTCTGTTCGTTCTGTCTCACCACTCACCCCTCTTGCCCCAGCTGTCATTTCATTTTTTATTTATACTGTCATTGGGTTTGTTCCTCTTCCCTGGTGGGGGTGGCAGCCTCGGCTTTGATAGTTCAGTTCCTCCAGAGATGAGGGACAGTTTTTCTGTAAGGGAAACTGATTTTCCTTCAAACAGTCAAAGGGAACAGTTCTCATTTCTAACATTCTTTAGATCTATTTTGTGATCTTCAGTAGTACCTCTTTATAGTTGATATTCTGCTAGTGTCAGGGCCCTTACGAGCTGAACTGCAGAAACCTGGGATGTTGGCATGAATACCTGAGCTTTGTTCCCATTTAATCCCCACACGCTGTCCCCACCCCAGCTTTACTTTTTTTTTTAAGGAAATAAATTTTTTCTTAGGCTTGGGAGGCAGTTGGTTTAAAAGACTCTTATCTGTTTTTTTAGGAAGAGTCTTTTAAACCAATTGCCTCCCAAGCCTAAGAAAAAACTTATTTCCTTAAAAAAATAAATAAATAAATAAAGCTGGGGTGGCAGGCCTAATTCTCCCGAACTGGGGGTTTCCTGAACTAGTTCAGCCAAAACCAGGATTTCTTGGCAACAGACACATTTAGGACCAGATCATTTTTTGCTGTGGAGGGCTGCCCTACTCATTGTGGGATGTTTAGCAACACCCTTGTCTCTGTTCACTAGATACCAGTAGCACCACTCTCCCCCTCCTTCCAGACCCTCCAACTGGGACAACCAAAATGTCTCCAGGCATTGCCAAAGGTCCTGAAGGGAGAGGCCAGGGAAGGAAAGGGTGTTCAAAATCTGTTACCCCCTACCCCTCCTCACCCTCCCCAAATGTGACATGTAGAGATGATGTTGATTACCTTGATCTTTTCACAGTGCATACATATATCAAAAGATCAAGCCATATACCTTCACAATCTGCGTTTTTATATGTCAAAAATGTCTCAGTAAAGTTTAAAAAAATGTTCTTATCTATTTTCAGTTATTGTATGCAATTATTATCTTAAAGTGGAGCTTCCCTGGTGGCTCAGATGATGAACAGTCTGCAGGGCAGAAGACGTGAGTTCCATTCCTGGATCAGGAAGATCCTATGGAGAAGGGAATGGCTTACCCGCTCCAGTGTTCTTGTCTGGAGAATTCCATGAGCAGAGGAGCCTGGTGGGCTACAGGGGTCGCAGACTTGAGCACGACTGATCAAATGGATGGCCCTTTTTCATTTGTACCCTTAGTCTAGGCTCTCAAACCAGGGTGATTTTGAACACCCTTTCCTTTCCTGGCCTCTCCCTTCAGGACCTTTGGCAATGCCTGGAGACATTTTGGTTGTCCCAGTTGGAGGGTCTGGAAGGAGGGGGAGAGTGGTGCTACTGGTATCTAGTGAATAGAGACAAGGGTGTTGCCAAACATCCCACAATGAGTAGGGCAGCCCTCCACAGCAAAAAATGATCTGGTCCTAAATGTGTCTGTTGCCAAGAAATCCTGGTTTTGGCTGAACTAGTTCAGGAAACCCCCAGTTCGGGAGAATTAGGCCTGCTCACCAGCTTTGATGGTAGCAGTCAAGCAGTAGTAATGCTTCATGTAGTCTTAGGCTCAGAATGGAAAGTTTTGAACTAATAGCTCTTGAGTACTTTTTTCCCCTCCTCTGTCTCTTTGGTCCCTTTCTTTTCAGCTTTTTGCTTCTCATTCTCCTCTACTTTTATGGTGTTAACATAATTAGGTCAGAGCTTTGCAGTTTGGAAGGTCACTAGCATTGAAGACTTGAGCAGAAGTCGGAACATATTTAGCCATTTGATAGGATGCTTGAAGAGTGAAGTCCCTTGCTAAGGAGAGCTGAAGAGCGTGGTGGTTAAGCATATAGACAAGAGTCTAGACTGGTTTTTATCCTGCCTCCATCACTAGTTAGCTGTGTCACTGTGGACAAATTACCTAATCTCACCAAGCCTCAGTTTCTTAATCTGTAAAGTGGAAATAATAGCAATATCTCATTTTTAAAACAGCTTTATTGAGATGTAATTCATATTCCATACAGTTTATCTGATGAAAGTGTGCAGTTTATTTTTTCCTAATATGCTTGTAGGTGCAACCATTGCCACGATTTGCTCTTTGTCCTCTATAAGAGAAACCCTGAATCCATTAGCAGTCAATTCCAGTCACCCCTTATCTCATTAGTTTTAGGTACAAATTAGGCCAAATGCTTACCCTGGTGATTAATATGTAAGTATTTAATTTGAAAACTATTATAGCTTGGGGTAGAGAGACTATTTGTGGCAAGACCACTTGTATCACTTTAGAGAAGGCAAAGATGGATAATTTTTTGTTGAATGGATATTTACATGGAAATTGTTTTCAGATATAAAGATGAAAGATATTCCTTCATTTAAAAGATCTTTATTCAAGTAGGAAGAAAGAGACATATTTAAAAATACTAGTTATACCAGTTATAATTGTAAGATAATTATAAAATGAGGTAGAATAAGTGGTTTCAGGAAGGTGTAAAAATTATTGAAATTGGAAATTTGATAAAGGGAGATTAATTAGGTTAAGAGTGCAGGAACCATGAAAAACTTCTCTAAAGTAGAGACCCTTCTGGCCAAGTCTTAGTTGATAAAGTGTGGGACTTTGGCTCTGTGAAGACCACCTGAAGAGTGCTGGTTTCTGAAATACTGGTAGTATCCTCAAATTTTTTTTTTTTTTTTGCTGCCTCATGCTGCTGCCAAATGGTTGCCTCTGGTAGCTACACCTGCATTCTGTTTTAAAAGATAACTTGTTTATTTTTTGCTTAGACTTGAGGTTTGTGGGATCTTAGTTCCTGGACCAAGGATTGAACCTGGGCCCTCAGCAGTGAAAGGACTGAATCCTAAGCACTGGAATTCCTACCAGTGATTCCCATCCCCACCCTTTTTTGGTATTCCTAATCTGTTCTGAACTACCTAAATACAAGAAATAAATAAGTGTTTAGCGAGAGCCTGGTGTCTGTGAGAGCAGGATGTGATTATGTGGCCGTATGCTGTCACTTTGAGTTATTTGCCTTTTTAGTTTTCTTCTCCAGGTTAATTGCGTGTATAGAATCAATAGTTCCTGGGTAAATTAGGCTCCTATAAAATGTTTTCTTTTTTTTCTTCCCAGGCTTCCACACCTTTCTTTTCAGTTTCCTGTCCTCTTTTTCTCATGCACCATCAGATACAGCACCTCCAGTGCACGTCCCAGCTGAGCCGCACTGCTCTCTCCTTTAACATCTGGTCAACACGGGATATTTTTGTTTTTTGAAAGTTAAATGACCAGATTTGTGTCAAGTCAGTAATCTGGGTGTTATCTTGACCCCTCCATCTCCTTTACTTCTTAAATCAAGTTTGAGTTAACAAATCCTGTTGATTCTGATACAGTAGTTTCAAAGTCTTTTTTTTTTTTAAACACTGTATATGGAATAATACTTCAAAAGTAAAAAAGCAAAAAGAGACTTAACAATAAAAAGTTTCTTACTCATATCCTTCCTCATCTGTGTATTTCCCAGACTTCTACAATAGTTTACTAATATTATTGATTTCTTATATTCTTCTGAGGGGTTAAAAAAAATACAGCCCTGTACAAATAGATTTATCCCACCCCGTTCCTTCCCTTACCCCAACACATGTTTTACACTAATGTTGGAAACTTTAACTGCTTTGCCTTTTATTTTCTTCACTTGTCAGTGTGCCCTGGAGACCTTCAGTGTTAGTATATAAAGTGCTGGTGTGTGTGCTCTGTCCCTCTCCACAGCTGCAGTGTCCATTTTATTTATGAACTATGATTTAACTAGCCCAGGGATGTGTAGAGTAAGATTGTTCCTAGTTTTTACTATTATAACAGTACTGCATGAGCAACCTTGTACACCTATCATTTTGTGCATATGCAGGCCTGTCTGTAGATTAAGTTCTTAGAGGTGGGATTGCTGGGTTAAAGAATAAATGAGAAACAATTTTGATAGATATTGTCGCCCTTCATAGGGGTTGAAACAATAATGTATGTGTGAGACCACTTGTTTTCCCATAGCCTTGTCATTACAGCATGCAGTCCAGTTTTTTGGGTTTTTGCCAGTAATAATAGGTGAAAAATGATACCTCAGTGTAGCTTTCATTTTTTACATTTCTTATGAGTGAAGTTGAGCATCGTTTCATTTGGGCCATTTTGAGCTTCCTTTTTTTTCCTCTGTGAACTGTCTGATCTGAATCTTTAGTCATTTTCCTGTCCATTTTGGGGATTCTTCAATTTCTCTTCAGTCCATGTGCCTTGGTTGATTTTTTAAAAGGAAACAACTTGCTTGTTGCAGTTGTCCTCTGACAGATTGCTTCCATTTTTACTCCCTTCTAGGCTTTCTCTCATTCACAGTTAGCAAAGTGATACTTCTAATTGCAAATTTGAAAGCATCATTCCCTTGCTTGAAACTGTTCAGTGGCTCTTCACTGGCTCCATAGTGCAAGGGCCGTAGCATTAGGATGGTACCTCATAGCTTCTCTCCATCTCCCAGAACACCGACCTGCTCCTAGCTCCTTGTCGAGTTAGACCCTTTGTCTGTTTTGCATGGCGTATTTCTGTTTATGATGGTCCGTTCCTGCTTGTCTGCGTGTCCATAGTTGTGCTTGTCATTCTCCACCTAATGAAGAGGCTTTTCTGTTGCCTGACTCTTCCCTCAGTCCCCTAGGTATACCCTTATAATGGAACCCCTCACGTTGTGTATTTTTATTAAGTGTGTATTTCTTTGCCCTAGATGTTACCCTCTTGAGGGCATGAACTTACGGACTTATGGAACCTAGCCTAGTGTTTGGCACATAGATGATGAGAGATAATTACCGAGTACCCATTGATATATGTATACATACACTATGTGTAGACAACCCAGGACAAAGGAAAAAAAAGGAAAATTAATACTATGAACTCATTTATTCAAAAATTTAATTTTTACATTGAGGTATTTATTAAATACAATAGAAAGTACAGACCTTCGCTGTTTTAGGTGTGACTTTTAGGTGTGACAGTTGTACTCATGTAACTGGTAACCAGAGGATGATAAAGCATTCTCATCACCCCAGGGAGTTCGCTGGTTGCCCTTTGCGTTCAGTTCCCCTCTCCCGCACACGCTCTGAATGCTAACAGTGTAGGTATTTTGTTTGGTCTTCGTACAGTGTCTTCTTTTCTGGTATCTAGCTTCGTTTGTTTAACATATATTTCCAGACGCATCTGTGAGGCTGGATTGTCAGAGTCCTTTTGATTGCTGAGTAGTACACCATTGGATGAATGTATCAAGCTTATTTTTTCTTCTGTTGATGGGTATTTATTTCCAGTTTTTTCATTTTTAAGAATAAGGCCTATATGGATCTTCTTGCAAACATGTTTCCATTTTTCTTGAGTAAATACCTAGGATTGGAATGGTTGGTTTATAAGCAGATGTGTGTTTTACTATGTAAGAAACTGCGACATAGTTTTTCGGAATTTTCTCTTAAATACTCTTCACTGTGAGTCTGTTTTCTAGTTGCTCCACATCCTTTCCAGTACTTGAATGACCTGTTTTTTTGGATTCATTTTTGTTCATGCTGGGTCTTCTCTGATGCATGAAGACTTTTCTCTACTTGCGGCGAGTGGGGAATACTGTTTAGTTGTGATGCACAGGCTCTGCGTTGCGGTGGCTTCTCTTGCTGTGAAGCAAGGGCTGTAGTGCACACAGGCTTCAGCAGTTGTGGCGCATGGCTTAGTTGCTCCAGGGCATGTGGGATCTTCCTGGATCAGGGATCAAACCTCTGTCTCCTGCGTTGGCAGGCACGTGCATTGTCACTGAGCACCAGGGAAGCCCATGGTCATTCTTTTTAATTTTCACTATTTAGTGGATGTGAAATGGTACTTTGTGGTTTTATTTTGGATTTCCTTGCTAGCTAATGATGTTTCATATGGTTGACAATTGTTAATAATTTTGTAGAATACCTCTTAAGATTTGCATATTAAAAAGAATTGGTTATCTTTCTATTATTGATGTGTAAGAATTCTTAATATAGTCGTGATACAAGTTTTTTGTAGCATCAATGTCCTGGGAGTGTTTTCTCCCAGTTTGTAAGTTTGTCTTTTCCTTAACAGTATATTTTGAGAAGCTAAAGTTTTTAATTTTGATGAAGTTCAGTTCTTTTTCTTTAATAGATTTGAGTTCTAAGAAGCTTTTGCCTACTCAGAAATCATGAAACTAATTTCCCTTGTTTATTTTAGAAATTTCATAGTCTTATGCATGGGGCTGTGATCCATCTTGAACTGTTGTGTGTTGTGTGAAGTAGGGATTGAGGTTCATTTAAAAAAAATATCCAATTTCAACACCATTGTTGGAAAATAGTTTTTTGTTTTGCTACACTAAATTGCTGTTGTGTTTTTATCTAGGATTGTTTGTGTACACGCGTGGATCTGTTTCTGGACTCAGTTTTGTTTCTTTGATCTCATTGTTCCTCTATGCCAGTATTATTATTATCTCTGTTGCCATAAGTCTTGAAATCAAATCGTGTGAATCCTCTAATATTCTTTGACCATCTAGTTTTTTTGTGTTTCTATATAAATTTTAAAATCAGTTTGTCAGTTTCTATGAAAAAAAAAAGTTTGGGATATTGATTGGGATTGTGTTGCTCTATAATTACATTTAGGGAGAAATGACCTATAACAATATTGAATTTGATAGTCAGCCTTTAACATGGTTTCGCTTGATCCCTGCCTTCTTGTATTTGCATCCTTTTGTATTTATTTACTTTGCACATGATTTTAGGGTTGGTTTGTGTAACCAGTAGAATACGGTTAAAGTCCCTTCTGAAATTAGAATATAAAAGGCACAGCGGCTTGTGTATTGGTCTCTTTCTGTCTCTCATTGCTAACTGTAGGAGAAACCAGCTCCCATGTTGTAGAGAGGCCCACTGCAATTTTACCCTGCTTGCTAGTTAACAGGTTAGCCTGCTGCAGTTTCACGGATACTGATAGAAGGCATGAGAATCCTGGGTCTGAGTCAGGAGACAGTTCATTGCCACAGCTGCTGTAGCATCCTGGGTGCTGTGAGCATTTCTGCACCAGCTCCTGCATCTCTAGGTCACATTCATGGGAAGAGGATCAGATGACAACTGCACGTCAGTGCTTGCATTACAAAGGAATTCTGAACGTAGGGCACCTGGACATTTTTTAATGCACAGTAAGCATACCTGCTCTTTCCTCTGAAGGAGACTTTGTTTTCCCAATCTGTTCACTTTATAAGCATCTTTGGAAAGCCTGCAACAAGGGGCAGTGAGATCCTCAGCTGCAAGTGTGCAGAAATGTAAAAGACAAATGGAATATTGTCTCCCAGCATCCTTGTGACAAAGGACTGAGGCTTTCTGTTGAAAGCAGATTCTCTGGCCTTCACTTGAATGTAGACCCAACTATAGTTTGCAATCTCCTGAGAAACTCTTGAGCCAGACCCACCAGCTAAGCTGCTTCTGGACTTCTGACCCTTGGAAACTGTGAGAGAATAAATATTTCCAACTGCTAAAGTTTTGGAGTTTATTACACATCAGTGGCTGATTAATACAGTTGTTTACCTTTCCTTTCATTGGGTCATCTTTTTTGATATATACTGGTAAACAGATTTTATATACATGTATGTATATATACAAGATCTCTACATCAGTGGAGCAAAATAGGTTTTTCTATATCAATATGTTATGGTAATCACTTATTATATACTATTTTGTTCATGTAACATTTTAATGATTTTCATAGAGATCTTGCAGTTATATTTATTCCTGAAGATTTTTCTTCTTGATGCTGTTTTCTAAATTTTATTTTTTGCTGCTAGTATATAGAAATACAGTAGTTGTTTTAACAATTCTTGTGCACATATACTTTGACCATGCTGAACTACACTTAGTTCCAATTGCCTTTTTGTGGCTTCTTTAGGATTTTCTCTGCAAAAATAACCACATCTGTGACTAATAAGACAGTTTTACTCCCTTTTCTCCCATCTTTGTAAGCTTTTTGTTTCTTTGCCTTACCTTATTGCTCTATCTAGCCTTTTCAATTTAGTGTTGAAGAGAAAGGGTAATAATGATCATTCTTGTCTTGTTCCACATCTTAAGGGGAAAGCAATATCTTCTAACATTAAATAGAATGTCAGCAGTGCTTTTTCTGTAGATTAAAAGAAATCACATTGAGGGTATTTCTTTCTATTTCCAGATTTCTGATATTTTAATTTTTATAGATGGGTGTTGAATTTTGTCGGATGTTCCCCTTTTTCATATTTACTGAGATGGCTTTACTCTGTTACTATGGTGAATTGTATTTATTTATTTTTGAAAGTTAAACCAGTTTTGCGTTCCTGAGTTAATCTTATTTGGTCGTAAATATATTGTCTTTTTATCTGTTTCTGAACTTGATCTGCTAATATTTTGTTAAGGATTTTGGTGTCTGTGTGCAAGAGGAATGTTGGTCTATGATTATCATTTTTGTAATGCCTTTTGATATCATGTTTAGCTTTCTAAAAAATTTTTGTTTTCAGAAATAGTTTATATATGACTACTGTTATTTCTTTAATGTTTGGTAACCATGTAGGCATGGAGGGGTTTTATGTTGTGTGGGGGGGAAATTTTTGTTAACAGATTTCATTTCTTTGGTAAATATATAGTTACGTTGTTCAGTCACTTAGTCGTGTCGAACTCTTTGCGACCCCATGGGCTGCAGTACACCTGGCTTCCCTGTCCTCCACCGTCTCCTGGAGCCTACTCAAACTCATGTCCATTGAGTTGTGATGCCATCCAACCATCTCGTCCTCTCTTCTCCTCCTGCCTTCATTCTTTCCCAGCATCAGGGTCTTTTCCATTGAGTTGGTTCCAGGAGCTTCAGCTTCAGCATCAGTTCGGCCAAGGAATATTCATTCAGGGTTGGTTTCTTTTAGGATTGATGGTTTGATCTTCTTGCTGTCCAAGGGACTCTGAAGAATCTTCTCCAACACCACAGTCAGGAGGCATCAATTCTTTGGTGCTCAGCCTTCTTTATGGTCCATCTCTCACATCCATGCATGATTACTGGAAAAACCATAGCTTTGACTAGACCGACCTTTGTCAGCAAAGTGATGTCTCTGCTTTTTAATATGCTTTCTAAGTTTGTCATAACTTCTCTTGCAAGGAGCAAGTGTCTTAATTTCGTGGTTGCAGTTACCATCTGCATTGATTCTGGAGCCCGAGAAAATAAAGTCCGTCACTGTTTCCATTGTTTCCCCATTTATTTGCCATGAAGTAATGGGACTGGATGAAATGATCTTAGTTTTTTGAATGTTGAGTTATATGGTTATATGGATTTTCTGTCTTTTTTTTCTGTAGGCAGTATATCTATCTCATTTAGGTTATCAGCCCTCTTGGCAGAAAGTTTTTAATTTTCCCTTGTGATCCTTATAATTTCTGTAGGAGCTGTTGTGACCCCTTTTTAATGCTCTTTTTCCTTGGTCATTCTTGCTATGAGTTTAGCAATTTGATTTCTTTCCACAGCTTTTGGTTTCAATAATTTAATTGACTTGTGCCTGTCTTGATAGTTTCCTTCACTCTTATCTTCAGTTGGCTTAATGTATTCTTTTAATCCCTGGCTCCTTAAGCTAGAAATTTAGATATTTAATTTGGAAATTTAGACGTTTAAGTTTGAGTTTCTTTTTAAATATAAGCACTTAAAAAGTTATAATTTCCACACATTTCTATATGTTATATTTTCATTATCAGTTCAAAATATTTTCTGATTTCCTTAAACTCATGAATTTTTTTAGAAGTGTGTTGCTTAATTTTCACATATTTTGGTTTTTCCTGAATAGCTTATTGTAACTGATTTCTTTTGCTGGCCGGGCTGTTTGGCACGTGGGGTCTTACTTACCTGACGACCAGGGATTGAACCCGCACTCCCTGTAGTGGAAGTGTGGAGCCTTAACCACTGGACCTCTGGCGAAGTCCCTGTAATTGATTTTTTTTTAATGTGATTCTGTTGTAATTACAGATTAAACTCTATAAAATTTTCATCTTTTGAAATGTGGACTTATTTTATGATGTGATGTATGGTCTTATACAATTAAGTTGGTAAATAGTAATAATCGATATCTGAGATCAGGAAACGTCCTGCAAAGGGCAGTATAGGAAATATTTTAGGTTTTGTGAATTACACAGTTTCTGTTTTAACTACCCTGCCCTTGTAGTGCAAAAGCAACCGTGGCAATATGTAAATAAATGCATGTGGCAGCGTTCTAATAAAATTTCATTTACGAAGATGGGTAGAGGTCCTGCAGTTTGCTGCACCTGATTTGTTGCCTATGAATTGCTTTATAATCATTTCAATAGCTGCGAGAGGGGTATTAAAATTAGCAAATATAACTGGATTTATTAATTTCTTCCTATAACTTTGTTGGCTTAATTTATTACTCACTTAATTGATTTATTCATACCATTTTCCTTGTGTTTACTATTTATATTCATGGTGTTTAAAAGTATGTTTCTTTTAGATAGCATATATTTAATGGATTTATTCCTTTCTTTCCTTCCTTCCTCGTTCCCTCCCTTCAGTTCAGTTCGGTTCAGTTCAGTCACTCAGTCGTGTCCGACTCTCTGCAACCCCATGAATCGCAGCACGCCAGGCCTCCCTGTCCATCACCAACTCCCGGAGTTCACTCAGACTCATGTCCATCGAGTCGGTGATGCCATCCAGCCATCTCATCCTCTGTCATCCCTTTCTCCTCCTGCCCCCAATCCCTCCCAGCATCAGAGTCTTTTCCAATGAGTCAACTCTTTGCATGAGGTGGCCACAGTACTGGAGTTTCAGCTTTAGCATCATTCCTTCCAAAGAAATCCCAGAGCTGATCTCCTTCAGAATGGACTGGTTGGATCTCCTTGCAGTCCTAGGGACTCTCAAGAGTCTTCTCCAACACCACAGTTCAGAAGCATCAATTCTTAAGGCGCTTAACTTTTTTTTATAGTCCAACTCTCACATCCATACATGACCACTGGAAAAACCATAGCCTTGACTAGACGGACCTTTGTGGGCAAAGTAATGTCTCTGCTTTTCAGTATGCTACCTAGGTTGGTCATAACTTTTCTTTCAAGGAGTAAGTGTCTTTTAATTTCATGGCTGAAGTCACCATCTGCAGTGATTTTGGAGCCCAAAAAGATAAAGTCTGACACTGTTTCCACTGTTTTCCCATCTATTTCCCATGAAGTGATGGGACCAGATGCCATGATCTTTGTTTTCTGAATGTTGAGCTTTAAGCCAACTTTTTCGCTCTCCGCTTTCACTTTCATCAAGAGGCTTTTTAGCTCCTCTTCACTTTCTGCCATAAGGGTGGTGTCATCTGCGTATCTGAGGTGATTGATATTTGTCCCGGCAATCTTGGTTCCAGCTTGTGCTTCTTCCAGCCCAGTGTGTCTCATGATGTACTCTGCATAGAAGTTAAATAAGCAGGGTGACAATATACAGCCTTGACGTACTCCTTTTCCTATTTGGAACCAGTCTGTTGCTCCATGTCCAGTTCTAACTGTTACTTCGGGAACCATATCTAATGATCTCTGCCTCTGAGTGGAGGATTTGGTAACTTTACATTTAATGTTATTTATATGGTTAAGTTAAAAGTCTTCTGTATTACTCTGTTTTATCAGTTTGTCTCCTCTCTTCCTTCTCTTACTGCCCACAGTTCTTTTATGTTGATCAAATTTTGAAAGATAAATTGCCATTGGGCTTTTTTAGGCTGTATGGCTTTGTATAAGTGGCTGCTGTAGGGATTCCAGTATTCATGATTAACTTTTACAGTTCACTTACTATTAGCATTATTCCACTTGATGTGAAATGAAAGAACCTTAAAAAATAATTACATTTAACCTTTGTTCTATTGGTATGTTAACATTTGCTTCAACACAGTGCTATTTTTGCTTTAGTCATTTGCCTTTTTTTAGGGAGAGAAACGAGAGTCTTTTTAATTACATAATTATTTTGGATTTTCTTTATATATATAGGTCTAAGTTTCATTTGATGTCATTTC